>NW_027167923.1:2400000-3000000 GCF_040954835.1 Lepisosteus oculatus | reverse complement strand
CGGTGAGGTGCGCTGGCAGCTGTTTGACGCAGTGGTGGCCTAGCATGGTGAGGTGCGCTGGCAGGTGTGTGACGCTGCTGTGGCCGGGCACTGTGAGGTGCGCTTTCAGCTGTGCGACGCAGTGGTGGCCCAGCACGGTGAGGTGCGCTGGCAGCTGTGTGACGCAGTGGTGGCCTGGCACAGTGAGGTGAGCTGGCAGGTGTGTGGTATGACGCAGTGGTGGCCTGGCACTTTGAGGTGCGCTGGGAGTTGTGTGACGCAGTGGTGGCCTGACACGGTTAGGTGCGCTGGCAGCTGTGTGACGCAGTGGTGGCCTGGCACAGTGAGGTGAGCTGGCAGGTGTGTGGTATGATGCAGTGGTGGCCTGACACGGTGAGGTGCGCTGGGAGCTGTGTGACGCAGTGGTGGCCCAGCACGGTGAGGTGCGCTGGCAGCTGTGTTGTGTGACGCAGTGGTGGCCCGGCACGGTGAGGTGCGCTGGCAGCTGTGTGGTGTGACGCAGCTGTGGCCGGGCATGGTGAGGAGCGCTGGCAGCTGTGTGACGCAGTGGTGGCCTAGCACGGTGAGGTGCGCTGGGAACTGTGTGGTGTGACGCAGTGGTGGCCTGGCACTTTGAGGTGCGCTGGGAGTTGTGTGACGCAGTGGTGGCCTGGCACGGTGAGGTGTGCTGGCATCTGTGTGACGCACTAGTGGCCTGGCACAGTGAGGTGCGCTGGCAGGTGTGTGGTATGACGTAGTGTTGGCCTGGCAGAGTGAGATGCGCTGGGAGTTGTGTGACGCAGTGGTGGCCTGGAACGGTGAGGTGCGCTGCCAGCTGTGTGGTGTGACGCAGTGGTGTTCATCAGGCACAAGTTCATCAGTGAAAAGACCACTGGCATTTTTCCTTCCCCCTACATTCTCAGAACAGAATCGAATTTAATATTAGCATAATTTATTACAGTGCTAAGTTTAATATTATTTATTACTAATAGTTTATGCTAAAACCTAACTTTCTTAACGCGAGAAGTACTTATGTAAGTACCAACTGTACTGTACTTAAGTACTACCATAAGAAGTACTGCTGTATGCAACAAAAAAGGAGGAGTGGTGAAACAGCCCTACACATACAGTGTCAGTATGAACAGAGATTGTATCAGTATCAGTTCTTGCTTTGTGCTGGGTTTAGCAGTTTTCCAAACATTGTCTTTCAGCGAATGCCATACCATCTCTATTGGATTTAAATCTGGAGATTCGGCTGGAGTTTTCATCCAGTTCACTCGTTCTTCTATAAGCCTCACCCTTGCTGCTTTGTGTTTCGGATCGTTGTCTTGAAAGAGACGGTGCATTGATCCAATGTGCTCCCTGATATATGGGGCGGCATGCTGTGTGACCATGACTTCCTCGAAGAATTCACGATCTATAATCCCTTCGAAATAAAATTATTTTTCAAGCAATATAATGCAAGATGCTTTCTAACATTGGGCAATGTGTTTTTTCTCGAAATTTTGTTTCGAGAGACTAGATAAGTTATTCAAGTGTTTATGATATGTCACTGTTGTGAATGTCTGTGGAGTGTATCTCATTAGCCTGTCCTGACTGGTGGAGCTCATCCAGCTGTGTCTGGATATCTTGGTTAAATATTCAGCTAGTGTGTACTGTGTTTAGGGTTCTGTAGCATTCCACAGGGCTGGGCAGCTTGTTCTCCCCTCCCACCCCTCTCTGTGAACAGTAGAGCCTCCTGTCATGGCTGGTAGAGCTCATCCAGCTGTGTCTGGCTAATATTAAAGCCAGTACTTTAAAATTGTTTTATGTATGTTTATCAATAGTGGGTAGTGGCCTAATTCAGTCCTGCACCCGTTGTTAGGTGTTTTTTAGGTGTTGTTAGGGCTTCTACCAAATATTAACAAGTGCTCTTCCTGAAACTTACCTTAGCTGATTCTTAGGCTAAACCAGACAGACTTCTCAAATTCTCAAATATTATCAAATCTTGTTGGTGCAGAGGTGGTGGAGCCCTATACCAACAGACTCACAGCTGAAATTGCTGTGAAAAGGGCTTCTACCAAATATTAACATGTGGGTGAAAATGTATACAATTGTAATATTTCCTTTTTTCCCATTGAAAGTATAACATATGTGGTGTGAGAAAGAGGTCCTCATTTAATTGCATGAAACTCTGGCACTGGCGCAACAAACTGAACAAAGTTCAAGGGGGTATACGCTTTCTGTAGACACTTTATTTCCTCTTTTTCCATACTCTAAGAAATGATTTGGGAAACCTGTGGGACACTGGAGGTCATTATACATGAGCCTCTTTCTGCACCTTTTAAGCCATTGAAACCTAGTTGCCTTGTTACAAGGTCTAATATTACAGTAGGTGTGGTTTCCGTCTCCTAATTTCTGAGAATGATCAAATTGGGGAATAAATTGTAAGGAATACCACTCTTGCACTTCTAAGAAAAGACTATCTCAAATGAAACTCGCTATAGAAAGACATCTTGTTGAAAAATTCTTTATTTTTTGTAATTTCTAAAGAAAAAACATTCATCAAGTCCTTTACAAATGTTTTGTTTGTGACTTTCTCTGTTGTTCCCTTTCACACTCAACTGAACTATGTGTTATGTCTTGTAAACGTAATCAAACATTTCACTTAGGTGTGTGGGTTAACACAAACCCATATTGTATGAAACATTCAGTTTTTCATTCAAGTTTTTTCTAACAATTGCATCCATGCTAGGACTACAGTAAACAACACGTTTTACTAAAGTAAATGAAATTGTTCATTAAACAAGACACATTGTTTTAAATGTATGCAATACGATGACACTAAAAACAACACTGAAACTTTTCATTGAAATACTGTACGAGATTGTGCATATTCAATGGATTTCTCCTGGTGCTTTCTTTCATCAGTCTTTTCATATTCTTGTTCTCTACTCAGGTGTCTCCTGTTCCTTTGGTGATGTCTACTGTACACACATGGTATCATACACTTGAGCAAAGTGTGATACCACCGTTTGTTCTTCTCCTAAATTAAAGATGAACATTGACAAAAGTCAGAAGCACTCTTTTCTTTGACAGACGAACAAAACAATGCAAGAATAACCATACTCTCTGTTCCTTACTCATTTCTACCTACCTGTTTGACCACTTTGTCTGCTTCAGTCAGGACAGGGTGCTGGGGCTGACTCTGAGCAATCTGAGAAGAGCTCGCTGTGATCTTCTCCCCTACAGTGGCTACTGTACTCTGTTTGAAATCCAGGTTTCGCCTCCGGTAAGTTCCTCGGTCCTTTTTGGGACTTGAAAGGGTAGAATCATTTTGTGACTACATTTCATTGTCATGCACTGATATGTTCTGGTTTGTGTTCGATTACTGCAGGCGTTCAAGTGCTTTCTTTTTGTTCTAGATTGGCAGTGTTTGAGATGGTAGGAACTTGTCGTTTTCTCAACTTATTTTCTCTATGAGACTCTGAATGCTCTGTAAACATACTATTTTAGCAATTCTTAGAAATCTGAAAGCAGTGTTACCTGTATCATTTTTTGTCTTGGTAATAGTATTGCAGCTCCAACATCAGCACTTAAATAATGGTTTGTGATGTTACTTGTCCTTGGAGTATACTCCTGAGAAGTCAAGAGAAATCTTACGTAAGCATTAATTATGTTTCACTTTTGAAAGCAAAGTACGTGTCAAGTACTTTGAAGGCATTTGTTGATACTTTTAAGCACTTTCGTTGATTATTATTATCCTTCAATTAGTTATTACAAGTCCAACATTCTCTACATGATCTCACTCCATATTCAGAATGTGGGAATACAGTTGTTTTAAGGAAATACCACTGAATAGATAGTAGCTGCACTCTACAAAGATGAATTTGCTAATTAATCAGTCAGGGACACAGCTTATACTTCAGTAGTCTTAGATCATTTAATGATGATTATTGTAGTTTATAACTAGAAAAATCCCCATATCCTGTTCATTGCCCCTTTTTCAGTCATGTGAATTGAATTATGCCTGAAGTGGTTAATTCTCACCTTGACATCTCATAGAACAACTGAATCTCTACCAAGGGTGAATGTGTCCTTCCTCTTAATGTCTAAGTCGTCTTGTCTTGTCGTCTGTGAAGGCAACAGCCCTCTTCCCTGGGATAGAACTAGATGATATTTAGACACGTTATTTGACTTCTCCATCGCTCACATTGATGTGGATATGATTGTAATGCTCCGTTTTGTGGGCTTCCCAAGAAAACAATAAATCCCTTACTACTTGTTCGAAATGCAGTAGCTCAGATCCTAACAAAGTTATTTCTCCAATGTTCAGGAGGATATCGCCATAATAAAGGCATGCTTGTCATATGCTAAAAGAATAGCTTATAACAGGAAAGGCAAAGTCTGTTTTTTTTAAAAAGCTCCTTTAAAGCCTGTGCCCCAGAAGGTCCATTTATGTTGAGCTGTGAAAGTGCTTTACAGTAAAAACCTTGTGTAAATGGTTAAAAGCAATGATCCAGGGACCAAAGGTGATTCAGGAGCCTAGAACCAATATTTGTGTGCTCGGTGCAGTCGGATGTTGAAATTTGTTCCCCGTTTTTGAAAACGTCCCACTGTATGCTGTTCCTTTTATTTACAATAAGAATCTAGGAACCTCTAGAAGAAATCAACTGCAAAGTGACATGACTGAGAGCCTCTTGAGTCCTGCAGATACAGGGTACCTCATAATTTAAATGAAATCAAATGTGTACTGTACGTGTAAAACTGAAGCTGACCTAACAACCATCCCCTTTTCTGCAGAGCGTGTTTAATTGTACTGTTTCAGCACATCAGTTTTTTTTTTTATTTTTTAAATAAAGCCTTAAGACAATTAGGAGGTACTGGTATTCACAAGGTAGAAGGTGGTGTTTTCAGAGGCCTAAAGGGAAACTGTTATACCTAATGATTAAATACTTGATGAGACATTTTTTTACTGCATTGTTTATGTATGATCTGTGTATCTCAGCTGAAAAGCTGAGATAAAATAAGATGTTTGCATCTAAATAACTGGACATCAAATAGCAGACCTTATGAGCAATACTGTGTGTATTTATATAAAATATTTATAGCTCCTCTGGAAAGTTGTTGGGGGAAAAAAACCTTACTCGCACCAAACAAATTAATACAGATGCAGCCATTCAAAATGCGCGGGCGATACCGCATTATTTTCCAGTACGCTGTACGCAATCTACCGCAAGCTACCGGTAAATACCGCGAGTTACCGTAAATTCTCCTATAATACGACAAGCAAAATAATAGTATCCGGAATTTCCGCAAGGTGGAGCTAATAAAGCTCAACCTCTCATGTTTGAGCTGTCGCCATCAAAGCCTTTAACGAAGATATTACTAATAGTATTAATAATGAATGACCTTGGACAAGCTGTAAGTGTAAACTCAAAGTATTGCCCTGGTCCACATTCTTTTTTTCATTGACCGTCTTTGTAAAAGACGCATTTTTTTCCAGTCATGCAAACTACAGTAATTTTTGAAAATCGATTCAACATGCCTTTCACATGCTCATAAAAGAGATTGATTTAGGAACATAAACATATTACCGTATGCAAACTGTACTGTATACAGTATGTATATGTATATTTAATGTCTTAACTGTGCCCGTTTAAGTATTGAATTTTTATATGGAATTTTACAACTGAAGGGAAATCTTAGTGCCTGAGCATAAAAAGAATAGGAGCATACTGCAACGCGTGTGAAGGCCATAAACGATATTAATTTTGGAACATAAACATACAGTATATGGCTGGTCTCGGTACTTTAAAGAAAACATACACGAAACATGGTTTCATTATGACCAGAATCGGTCTTGAGATATTTTTAACTTGATTTATAGTTTTTGAGAAGTATGTCTTAACACCGATACTACAGTACGTAAATACTGCTCACGTATATGTATATGTTTATAGGTTTATATTATGCATTTCATACGGTCAAATTAGTGATAGTGAAAACTTAAGATTTTTAAGGAAATGGTCATTTTTCAATCGAGTCTATGTTTCCCAGAATTTGAGACAGAGAGGTCAATCTCTGCAATCCGAGCTGAGGGCATTTCTTGGAATGGAAAGGTAAGAGCAACGTGTTCTTTGATATTCTCTTAAGACTCTTCGCCAGATTTTACGATGAAAAATGTAAATAATAATAACAAACATTATTTTATATAGTGCCTTGAAAGGTGGCTTCTTTACAGAATGACAGAACCAACTACAATAAATAATACACAAGATATGCATGATGACAATACACAGTTAGAGGAGACAGTAGATGGTCATTGTCAGTGTATTCTGAAGGTAGTTTTCCAATTTTTTGGAACAGGGTAAAAGAGGCCACCTCTACTAGAATCTTTGTCCTAACCAAAAATGTAACAAAGTATAATAATAATATTAAAAAGAATAATAATAAACTTTATTTATAGAGCACCTTTCATACAAATAGTGCTTTGGTGCTTTAAAAAGCAAGCGTAAAAATTAAATATTAAAATTGAGAGATATACTTTCAGTTGTAAAGGAAAATACAGCAATACAGTAAAGCAACATACATGTCAATTAAATAAATACAAATTAGGAAAGTCGTAATAAAATAAGAACAATTAAAGAGAACTAAAAAAAGAAACAGAAATAGAAAGAACAAAGAACCAATTTAACTAAAAGCAACATTTTCAAATGTTTTTTAAAACAATGTACCGAGCTTGACTGCCTAATAAAAAGTGGAAGTGAGTTTCATAATTTAGAAGCATAAAAACAAAAAGCAGCCTCTCCACTCTTTCTGCATTTCACATGTGGTATTTGCAGTAGGCCAGTATGTGCAGATCTCAGGTCACGTATAGGAACATATGAAGACAGACACTCAGTAAGGTACAGACGTGCTAGGTCGCTTAAAGCTTTAAAAAACAAGTGTGAGCAATGGAGAAGTCAAATTAACGTGTCTAAATATCATCTAGTTCTATCCCAGGGAAGAGGGCTCTTGCCTACACAGACGACAAGACACAAAACGCTCAACTGTGCAAAACACGCATAAGGACATCAGTCAGGAGGAACAAGGTAAAGTGTTTTTACTTCTTCACCATGGTCATGTAGTTTCACTCCAAGCACTGTCATATGAAATAACTGTGGAAACGACTTCCCCAACATTTTGGGTTGTTGCATTTTGCTTCAATGAATTTTAACCTTTTCTTTTAGACATTAAGAGGAAGGACACATTCACCCTTGGTAGAGATTCAGTTGTTCTATGAGATGTCAAGGTGAGAATTAACCACTTCAGGCATAAGTCAATCCACATGACTGAAAAAGGGGCAATGAACAGGATATGGGGATTTTGCTAATTATAAAGTACAATAATCATCATTACATGATCTAAGACTACTGAAGTATAAGCCGTGTCCCTGACTGATTAATTAGCAAATTCATCTTTGTAGAGTGCAGCTACTATCTATTCAGTGGCATTTCCTTAAAACAACTGTATTCCCACATTCTGAATATGGAGTGAGATCATGTAAGAATGTTGGACTTGTAATAACTAATTGAAGGATAATAATAATCAACGAAAGTGCTTAAAAGTATCAACAAATGCCTTCAAAGTACTTGACACGTACTTTGCTTTCAAAAGTGAAACATAATTAATGCTTACGTAAGATTTCTCTTGACTTCTCAGGAGTATACTAACTCCAAGGACAAGTAACATCACAAACCATTATTTAAGTGCTGATGTTGGAGCTGCAATACTACTACCAAGACAAAAAATGATACAGGTAACACTGCTTTCAGATTTCTAAGAATTGCTAAAATAGTATGTTTACAGAGCATTCAGAGTCTCATAGAGAAAATAAGTTGAGAATATGACAAGTTCCTACCATCTCAAACACTGCCAATCTAGAACAAAAAGAAAGTACTTGAACGCCTGCAGTAATCGAACACAAACCAGAACATATCAGTGCATGACAATGAAATGTAGTCACAAAATGATTCTACCCTTTCAAGTCCCAAAAAGGACCGAGGAACTTACCGGAGGCGATACCTGGATTTCAAACAGAGTACAATGTAGCCACTGTAGGGGAGAAGATCACAGAGAGCTCTTCTCAGATTGCTCAGAGTCAGCCCCAGCACCCTGTCCTGACTGAAGCAGACAAAGTGGTCAAACAGGTAGGTAGAAATGAGTAAGGAACAGAGAGTATGGTTATTCTTGCATTGTTTGTTCGTCTGTCAAAGAAAAGAGTGCTTCTGACTTTTGTCAATGTTCATCTTTATTTTAGGAGAAGAACAAACGGTGGTATCACACTTTGCTCAAGTGTATGATGCCATGTGTGTACAGCAGACATCACCAAAGGAACAGGAGACACCTGAGTAGAGAACAAGAATATGAAAAGACTGATGAAAAAAAGCACCAGGAGAAATCCATTGAATATGCACAATCTCGTACAGTATTTCAATAAAAAGTTTCAGTGTTGTTTTTAGTGTCGTCGTATTGCATACATTTAAAACAATGTGTCTTGTTTAATGAACAATTTCATTTACTTTCGTAAAAAGTGTTGTTTACTGTAGTCCTAGCATGGATGCAATTGTTAGAAAAAACGGGAATGAAAAACTGAATGTTTCATACAATATGGGTTTGTGTTAACCCACACACCTAAGTGAAATGTTTGATTACGTTTACAAGACATAACACATAGTTCAGTTGAGTGTGAAAGGGAACAACAGAGAAAGTCACAAACAAAACATTTGTGAAGGACTTGATGAATGTTTTTTCTTTAGAAATTACAAAAAATAAAGAATTTTTCAACAAGATGTCTTTCTATAGCGAGTTTCATTTGAGATAGTCTTTTCTTAGAAGTGCAAGAGTGGTATTCCCTACAACTTATTCCCCAATTTGATCATTCTCAGAAATTAGGAGACGGAAACCACACCTACTGTAATATTAGACCTTGTAACAAGGCAACTAGGTTTCAATGGCTTAAAAGGTGCAGAAAGAGGCTCATGTATAATGACCTCCAGTGTCCCACAGGTTTCCCAAATCATTTCTTAGAGTATGGAAAAAGAGGAAATAAAGTGTTTACAGAAAGCGTATACCCCCTTGAACTTTGATCAGTTTGTTGCGCCAGTGCCAGAGTTTCATGCAATTAAATGAGGACCTCTTTCTCACACCACATATGTTATACTTTCAATGGGAAATAAGGAAATATTACAATTGTATACATTTTCACCCACATGTTAATATTTTGTAGAAGCCCCTTTCACAGCAATTTCAGCTGTGAGTCTGTTGGTAATGGGCTCCACCACCTCTGCACCAACAAGATTTGATAATATTTGAGAATTTCAGAAGTCTGTCTGGTTTAGCTGAAGAATCAGCTAAGGTAAGTTTCAGGAAGAGCATCTGATTTCTTTCAATAAAGCAGAACAGAGAAAAAACACACAATACAAAATCATGAGAATTTGTATCCATATGACACTTTGACTCGAATACTTTTATCAGACCTACACAGAGTATATACTATACACACTTTTTCAGCCCAGGTTTATACATTTGATACATTTGGAACTGCCACTTGTAGGTGTTTTTGTGTTTTAGCTCAACACTGTGAAACCTGTAGTTACAAACATGGAGGATGAAGACATGAAGACATATATTGTACCTCTGACCGGCCTACCTTCAAAGAGGTGAAAGATGAAACTTTTCCTTTATCGTCAACTCAGTGAATGTCTTTAAACTTTCGAAAACTGTAGCAAAGAATAAGTAAAAAAAAATATTTTCATTGGACCCACAGAAAAGTCAAAGTTGTCCATAGAAATGCCCGTCTAAATCAGAAATCTACAGCACAAAGGCAGTGGCCTTCCGGGACATAAAAATGAAATCAGACTTAACTCAGAAGAATTGCCCTTGGTCACGGACATCTTGCTATCAGTCACTACAAAGATGTTTTCTCTCGTGCCATGGCTTGCCTGACTTGCTTCTTCAGCTGGATGGCTTCTGGTCGCTGGTCAGGATCGACAGCCAGCATGCTCTGGAGCAGTGTCCTTAGCTCCATGCTTATGGCTCTATTTACTTTCAGGGGGATGTGGAACTGCAGCCAGGGGTTCTCACGCAGGGCCTCTCCAACAGGCCCTGACAGACATATGCTCCTGTATCGGAAACACACTTTAGTTCAATTCTAAAATATTTCTCATAGGACTGAAGGAACCTTTGCCTGTTAAGAGTTAACAATTAGGTCCTCAAGAACTGTTTTACGGTTTTCCACACTCCTGGCTGGCCAAGGTCTCTTTAAGGTCTCTTAAGTGGAGGTGTAACTCATGTATCCTACATGTGATTTAGCAACATGAAAGGGAATAGCTTCTTATCGGATTATGGTCTTGGTTAACTGCCTAAGGCTGACCTAAGTGCCTAACTTTCTGACTTTCTTTATACCTTATATGTTAAGAAGCTTCTTCTGACCAATCAGAAATGTATGCTTTATGTATGAACATTTTGCTCATCTAAGTGAGTGAGAGACAAGGTTAACAGAAATTAGCCACGGCAGTAAATGACAGCATATTTTTTCGTTCTTAAATGGTCTCTACCTGGCACACCTGCAGTGCAAACTGACACACACTGTTTAGAGAAACAGCTACTCTATTACTAATATTAATGAAACATTTCTTATTCTATGGAACAAAAACAAACAGTAAAACTAAAACACAGATCTCTTAGCTTCCTATTTCATGAACCAGATGACTGAATGACCAAGCCTAACTAATAGCCAGAACCCCAGTTAACCCTCCGTAACACAAAGTTTAACCACACGACAGGAACTCTTTCAAACTGAGTGAAAATCATAAATGGATCCATAACTTTACATCAATTTACTATGTTGTGCCAATACCTGCATTTACATTTAAAACGAATGATGTCATAGAACCAGCATCACACCAGTTCCAGGTGTCTCCAAGGAGACAACAGAACTTCAGTTGTGTTTGCTAAAATACACACTTTGAAACATACTGTAACACTTAGTTAAGATGTCTGGTTTAGTTGAAGAATCGGCTAAGGTAAGTTTCAGGGTTTAATGGTGGGATGGCACCTGTGCTTTTTTCCCCCAACCGCTAGAATATGATTCGCACCAAACCCAAAAGAAATACTGCACAGTTCAGGAACTTCATCAACCTAGCAACTGTAAAATAAGCTTACAAACAACTGAATTGAAATGCCAAAAAGTTCAGAGAAAGGCACAAACTATGTTTACTTGGGGTTTCCAAAATTAAAGCTAACTAAAACTGTAATGATAAACAATCATGCTGCCAATGGACAGAGAAATATCATGTTTTTTGAATAATGTATTATTTGTTATATAGGAACCCAGTATAAGGGAATCCCTTGCGATCCTGTCTGCAGAGATAAAGGTAAGTATTTTTTTCTCTTTAGCTCTGTCACTCCAAG
The DNA here is from genome assembly GCF_040954835.1 of Lepisosteus oculatus. NCBI lineage: Eukaryota > Metazoa > Chordata > Actinopteri > Semionotiformes > Lepisosteidae > Lepisosteus > Lepisosteus oculatus. Next base: position 2,988,585 of record NW_027167923.1, on the reverse strand, counting down.
AAATATAATGAATATAAATATATTTGCCAATCTTTTCATAGTAATCCAAACAACTCTGCGTGTATCTGACATTTGTAATATTTATCTACCGCAGTATAACTCTTCTGGCAAGGCGATTGCTATTGTACCTTGAAAGAAAACTGATTGGAAATGTCATGTACTCTATGGTTTCTATTGATGTCAAGTGGCAAATGTTGACTGGTGATGTTATGTGAATCTTAGGAAATGGTCATTTTTCAATCGAGTCTATGTTTCTCAGAATTTGAGACAGAGAGGTCAATCTCTGCAATCCGAGCTGAGGGCATTTCTTGGAATGGAAAGGTAAGAGCAACGTGTTCTTTGATATTCTCTTAAGACTCTTCGCCAGATTTTACGATGAAAAATGTAAATAATAATAACAAACATTATTTTATATAGTGCCTTGAAAGGTGGCTTCTTTACAGAATGACAGAACCAGCTACAATAAATAATACACAAGATATGCATGATGACAATACACAGTTAGAGGAGACAGTAGATGGTCATTGTCAGTGTATTCTGAAGGTAGTTTTCCAATTTTTTGGAACAGGGTAAAAGAGGCCACCTCTACTAGAATCTTTGTCCTAACCAAAAATGTAACAAAGTATAATAATAATATTAAAAAGAATAATAATAAACTTTATTTATAGAGCACCTTTCATACAAATAGTGCTTTGGTGCTTTAAAAAGCAAGCGTAAAAATAAAATATTAAAATTGAGAGATATACTTTCAGTTGTAAAGGAAAATACAGCAATAAAAAGTGGAAGTGAGTTTCATAATTTAGAAGCATAAAAACAAAAAGCAGCCTCTCCACTCTTTCTGCATTTCACATGTGGTATTTGCAGTAGGCCAGTATGTGCAGATCTCAGGTCACGTATAGGAACATATGAAGACAGACATTCAGTAAGGTACAGACGTGCTAGGTCGCTTAAAGCTTTAAAAACAAGTAAAAGAACTTTCAAATTTATCCTAGATAATACAGGTGACCGGTGAAGTTTTTTCAAAACAGGAATGATATTCTCTTTCTTGTATTTGTTAGGATCTGTGCTACTGCATTTCGAACAAGTAGTAAGGGATTTATTGTTTTCTTGGGAAGCCCACAAAACCGAGCATTATAATCATATCCACATCAATGTGAGCAATGGAGAAGTCAAATTAACGTGTCTAAATATCATCTAGTTCTATCCCAGGGAAGAGGGCTGTTGCCTACACAGACGACAAGACACAAAACGCTCAACTGTGCAAAACACGCATAAGGACATCAGTCAGGAGGAACAAGGTAAAGTGTTTTTACTTCTTCACCATGGTCATGTAGTTTCACTCCAAGCACTGTCATATGAAATAACTGTGGAAACGACATCCCCAACATTTTGGGTTGTTGCATTTTGCTTCAATGAATTTTAACCTTTTCTTTTAGACATTAAGAGGAAGGACACATTCACCCTTGGTAGAGATTCAGTTGTTCTATGAGATGTCAAGGTGAGAATTAACCACTTCAGGCATAAGTCAATCCACATGACTGAAAAAGGGGCAATGAACAGGATATGGGGATTTTGCTAGTTATAAAGTACAATAATCATCATTACATGATCTAAGACTACTGAAGCATAAGCTGTGTCCCTGACTGATTAATTAGCAAATTCATCTTTGTAGAGTGCAGCTACTATCTATTCAGTGGCATTTCCTTAAAACAACTGTATTCACACATTCTGAATATGGAGTGAGATCATGTAAGAATGTTGGACTTGTAATAACTAATTGAAGGATAATAATAATCAACGAAAGTGCTTAAAAGTATCAACAAATGCCTTCAAAGTACTTGACACGTACTTTGCTTTCAAAAGTGAAACATAATTAATGCTTACGTAAGATTTCTCTTGACTTCTCAGGAGTATACTAACTCCAAGGACAAGTAACATCACAAACCGTTATTTAAGTGCTGATGTTGGAGCTGCAATACTACTACCAAGACAAAAAATGATACAGGTAACACTGCTTTCAGATTTCTAAGAATTGCTAAAATAGTATGTTTACAGAGCATTCAGAGTCTCAGAGAAAATAAGTTGAGAATATGACAAGTTCCTACCATCTTAAACACTGCCAATCTAGAACAAAAAGAAAGTACTTGAACGCCTGCAGTAATCGAACACAAACCAGAACATATCAGTGCATGACAATGAAATGTAGTCACAAAATGATTCTACCCTTTCAAGTCCCAAAAAAGACCGAGGAACTTACCGGAGGCGATACCTGGATTTCAAACAGAGTACAATGTAGCCACTGTAGGGGAGAAGATCACAGAGAGCTCTTCTCAGATTGCTCAGAGTCAGCCCCAGCACCCTGTCCTGACTGAAGCAGACAAAGTGGTCAAACAGGTAGGTAGAAATGAGTAAGGAACAGAGAGTATGGTTATTCTTGCATTGTTTGTTCGTCTGTCAAAGAAAAGAGTGCTTCTGACTTTTGTCAATGTTCATCTTTATTTTAGGAGAAGAACAAACGGTGGTATCACACTTTGCTCAAGTGTATGATGCCATGTGTGTACAGCAGACATCACCAAAGGAACAGGAGACACCTGAGTAGAGAACAAGAATATGAAAAGACTGATGAAAAAAAGCACCAGGAGAAATCCATTGAATATGCACAATCTCGTACAGTATTTCAATAAAAAGTTTCAGTGTTGTTTTTAGTGTCGTCGTATTGCATACATTTAAAACAATTTGTCTTGTTTAATGAACAATTTCATTTACTTTCGTAAAAAGTGTTGTTTACTGTAGTCCTAGCATGGATGCAATTGTTAGAAAAAACAGGAATGAAAAACTGAATGTTTCATACAATCTGGGTTTGTGTTAACCCACACACCTAAGTGAAATGTTTGATTACGTTTACAAGACATAACACATAGTTCAGTTGAGTGTGAAAGGGAACAACAGAGAAAGTCACAAACAAAACATTTGTGAAGGACTTGATGAATGTTTTTTCTTTAGAAATTACAAAAAATAAAGAATTTTTCAACTAGATGTCTTTCTATAGCGAGTTTCATTTGAGATAGTCTTTTCTTAGAAGTGCAAGAGTGGTATTCCCTACAACTTATTCCCCAATTTGATCATTCTCAGAAATTAGGAGATGGAAACCACACCTACTGTAATATTAGACCTTGTAACAAGGCAACTAGGTTTCAATGGCTTAAAAGGTGCAGAAAGAGGCTCATGTATAATGACCTCCAGTGTCCCACAGGTTTCCCAAATCATTTCTTAGAGTATGGAAAAAGAGGAAATAAAGTGTCTACAGAAAGCGTATACCCCCTTGAACTTTGATCAGTTTGTTGCGCCAGTGCCAGAGTTTCATGCAATTAAATGAGGACCTCTTTCTCACACCACATATGTTATACTTTCAATGGGAAAAAAGGAAATATTACAATTGTATACATTTTCACCCACATGTTAATATTTGGTAGAAGCCCTTTTCACAGCAATTTCAGCTGTGAGTCTGTTGGTAATGGGCTCCACCACCTCTGCACCAACAAGATTTGATAATATTTGAGAATTTCAGAAGTCTGTCTGGTTTAGCTGAAGAATCAGCTAAGGTAAGTTTCAGGAAGAGCATCTGATTTCTTTCAATAAAGCAGAACAGAGAAAAAACACACAATACAAAATCATGAGAATTTGTATCCATATGACACTTTGACTCGAATACTTTTATCAGACCTACACAGAGTATATACTGTACACACTTTTTCAGCCCAGGTTTATACATTTGATACATTTGGAACTGCCACTTGTAGGTGTTTTTGTGTCTTAGCTCAACACTGTGAAACCTGTAGTTACAAACATGGAGGATGAAGACATGAAGACATATATTGTACCTCTGACCGGCCTACCTTCAAAGAGGTGAAAGATGAAACTTTTCCTTTATCGTCAACTCAGTGAATGTCTTTAAACTTTCGAAAACTGTAGCAAAGAATAAGTAAAAAAAAATATTTTCATTGGACCCACAGAAAAGTCAAAGTTGTCCATAGAAATGCCCGTCTAAATCAGAAATCTACAGCACAAAGGCAGTGGCCTTTCGGGACATAAAAATGAAATCAGACTTAACTCAGAAGAATTGCCTTTGGTCACGGACATCTTGCTATCAGTAACTACAAAGATGTTTTCTCTCGTGCCATGGCTTGCCTGACTTGCTTCTTCAGCTGGATGGCTTCTGGTCGCTGGTCAGGATCGACAGCCAGCATGCTCTGGAGCAGTGTCCTTAGCTCCATGCTTATGGCTCTATTTACTTTCAGGGGGATGTGGAACTGCAGCCAGGGGTTCTCACGCAGGGCCTCTCCAACAGGCCCTGACAGACATATGCTCCTGTATTGGAAACACACTTTAGTTCAATTCTAAAATATTTCTCATAGGACTGAAGGAACCTTTGCCTGTTAAGAGTTAACAATTAGATCCTCAAGAACTGTTTTACGGTTTTCCACACTCCTGGCTGGCCAAGGTCTCTTTAAGGTCTCTTAAGTGGAGGTGTAACTCATGTATCCTACATGTGATTTAGCAACATGAAAGGGAATAGCTTCTTATCGGATTATGGTCTTGGTTAACTGCCTAAGGCTGACCTAAGTGCCTAACTTTCTGACTTTCTTTATACCTTATATGTTAAGAAGCTTCTTCTGACCAATCAGAAATGTATGCTTTATGTATGAACATTTTGCTCATCTAAGTGAGTGAGAGACAAGGTTAACAGAAATTAGCCACGGCAGTAAATGACAGCATATTTTTTCGTTCTTAAATGGTCTCTACCTGGCACACCTGCAGTGCAAACTGACACACACTGTTTAGAGAAACAGCTACTCTATTACTAATATTAATGAAACATTTCTTATTCTATGGAACAAAAACAAACAGTAAAACTAAAACACAGATCTCTTAGCTTCCTATTTCATGAACCAGATGACTGAATGACCAAGCCTAACTAACAGCCAGAACCCCAGCTAACCCTCCGTAACACAAAGTTTAACCACACGACAGGAACTCTTTCAAACTGAGTGAAAATCATAAATGGATCCATAACTTTACATCAATTTACTATGTTGTGCCAATACCTGCATTTACATTTAAAACGAATGATGTCATAGAACCAGCATCACACCAGTTCCAGGTGTCTCCAAGGAGACAACAGAACTTCAGTTGTGTTTGCTAAAATACACACTTTGAAACATACTGTAACACTTAGTTAACATGTCTGGTTTAGTTGAAGAATCGGCTAAGGTAAGTTTCAGGGTTTAATGGTGGGATGGCACCTGTGCTTTTTTCCCCCAACCGCTAGAATATGATTCGCACCAAACCCAAAAGAAATACTGCACAGTTCAGGAACTTCATCAACCTAGCAACTGTAAAATAAGCTTACAAATAACTGAATTGAAATGCCAAAAAGTTCAGAGAAAGGCACAAACTATGTTTACTTGGGGTTTCCAAAATTAAAGCTAACTAAAACTGTAATGATAAACAATCATGCTGCCAATGGACAGAGAAATATCATGTTTTTTGAATAATGTATTATTTGTTATATAGGAACCCAGTATAAGGGAATCCCTTGCGATCCTGTCTGCAGAGATAAAGGTAAGTATTTTTTTCTCTTTAGCTCTGTCACTCCAAGAAATATAATGAACATATATATATTATATATATGTATATATATATATTATATATTTGACAATCTTTTCATAGTAATCCAAACAACTCTGCGTGTATCTGACATTTGTAATATTTATCTACCGCAGTATAACTCTTCTGGCAAGGCGATTGCTATTGTACCTTGAAAGAAAACTGATTGGAAATGTCATGTACTCTATGGTTTCTATTGATGTCAAGTGGCAAATGTTGACTGGTGATGTTATGTGAATCTTAGGAAATGGTCATTTTTCAATCGAGTCTATGTTTCTCAGAATTTGAGACAGAGAGGTCAATCTCTGCAATCCGAGCTGAGGGCATTTCTTGGAATGGAAAGGTAAGAGCAACGTGTTCTTTGATATTCTCTTAAGACTCTTCGCCAGATTTTACGATGAAAAATGTAAATAATAATAACAAACATTATTTTATATAGTGCCTTGAAAGGTGGCTTCTTTACAGAATGACAGAACCAACTACAATAAATAATACACAAGATATGCATGATGACAATACACAGTTAGAGGAGACAGTAGATGGTCATTGTCAGTGTATTCTGAAGGTAGTTTTCCAATTTCTTGGAACAGGGTAAAAGAGGCCACCTCTACTAGAATCTTTGTCCTAACCAAAAATGTAACAAAGTATAATAATAATATTAAAAATAATAATAATAAACTTTATTTATAGAGCACCTTTCATACAAATAGTGCTTTGGTGCTTTAAAAAGCAAGCGTAAAAATAAAATATTAAAATTGAGAGATATACTTTCAGTTGTAAAGGAAAATACAGCAATAAAAAGTGGAAGTGAGTTTCATAATTTAGAAGCATAAAAACAAAAAGCAGCCTCTCCACTCTTTCTGCATTTCACATGTGGTATTTGCAGTAGGCCAGTATGTGCAGATCTCAGGTCACGTATAGGAACATATGAAGACAGACATTCAGTAAGGTACAGACGTGCTAGGTCGCTTAAAGCTTTAAAAACAAGTAAAAGAACTTTCAAATTTATCCTAGATAATACAGGTGACCGGTGAAGTTTTTTCAAAACAGGAATGATATTCTCTTTCTTGTATTTGTTAGGATCTGTGCTACTGCATTTCGAACAAGTAGTAAGGGATTTATTGTTTTCTTGGGAAGCCCACAAAACCGAGTATTATAATCATATCCACATCAATGTGAGCAATGGAGAAGTCAAATTAACGTGTCTAAATATCATCTAGTTCTATCCCAGGGAAGAGGGCTGTTGCCTACACAGACGACAAGACACAAAACGCTCAACTGTGCAAAACACGCATAAGGACATCAGTCAGGAGGAACAAGGTAAAGTGTTTTTACTTCTTCACCATGGTCATGTAGTTTCACTCCAAGCACTGTCATATGAAATAACTGTGGAAACGACATCCCCAACATTTTGGGTTGTTGCATTTTGCTTCAATGAATTTTAACCTTTTCTTTTAGACATTAAGAGGAAGGACACATTCACCCTTGGTAGAGATTCAGTTGTTCTATGAGATGTCAAGGTGAGAATTAACCACTTCAGGCATAAGTCAATCCACATGACTGAAAAAGGGGCAATGAACAGGATATGGGGATTTTGCTAGTTATAAAGTACAATAATCATCATTACATGATCTAAGACTACTGAAGTATAAGCTGTGTCCCTGACTGATTAATTAGCAAATTCATCTTTGTAGAGTGCAGCTACTATCTATTCAGTGGCATTTCCTTAAAACAACTGTATTCCCACATTCTGAATATGGAGTGAGATCATGTAAGAATGTTGGACTTGTAATAACTAATTGAAGGATAATAATAATCAACGAAAGTGCTTAAAAGTATCAACAAATGCCTTCAAAGTACTTGACACGTACTTTGCTTTCAAAAGTGAAACATAATTAATGCTTACGTAAGATTTCTCTTGACTTCTCAGGAGTATACTAACTCCAAGGACAAGTAACATCACAAACCATTATTTAAGTGCTGATGTTGGAGCTGCAATACTACTACCAAGACAAAAAATGATACAGGTAACACTGCTTTCAGATTTCTAAGAATTGCTAAAATAGTATGTTTACAGAGCATTCAGAGTCTCATAGAGAAAATAAGTTGAGAATATGACAAGTTCCTACCATCTCAAGCACTGCCAATCTAGAACAAAAAGAAAGTACTTGAACGCCTGCAGTAATCGAACACAAACCAGAACATATCAGTGCATGACAATGAAATGTAGTCACAAAATGATTCTACCCTTTCAAGTCCCAAAAAGGACCGAGGAACTTACCGGAGGCGATACCTGGATTTCAAACAGAGTACAATGTAGCCACTGTAGGGGAGAAGATCACAGAGAGCTCTTCTCAGATTGCTCAGAGTCAGCCCCAGCACCCTGTCCTGACTGAAGCAGACAAAGTGGTCAAACAGGTAGGTAGAAATGAGTAAGGAACAGAGAGTATGGTTATTCTTGCATTGTTTGTTCGTCTGTCAAAGAGAAGAGTGCTTCTGACTTTTGTCAATGTTCATCTTTATTTTAGGAGAAGAACAAACGGTGGTATCACACTTTGCTCAAGTGTATGATGCCATGTGTGTACAGCAGACATCACCAAAGGAACAGGAGACACCTGAGTAGAGAACAAGAATATGAAAAGACTGATGAAAAAAAGCACCAGGAGAAATCCATTGAATATGCACATTCTCGTACAGTATTTCAATAAAAAGTTTCAGTGTTGTTTTTAGTGTCGTCGTATTGCATACATTTAAAACAATTTGTCTTGTTTAATGAACAATTTAATTTACTTTCGTAAAAAGTGTTGTTTACTGTAGTCCTAGCATGGATGCAATTGTTAGAAAAAACGGGAATGAAAAACTGAATGTTTCATACAATATGGGTTTGTGTTAACCCACACACCTAAGTGAAATGTTTGATTACGTTTACAAGACATAACACATAGTTCAGTTGAGTGTGAAAGGGAACAACAGAGAAAGTCACAAACAAAACATTTGTGAAGGACTTGATGAATGTTTTTTCTTTAGAAATTACAAAAAATAAAGAATTTTTCAACAAGATGTCTTTCTATAGCGAGTTTTATTTGAGATAGTCTTCTCTTAGAAGTGCAAAAGTGGTATTCCCTACAATTTATTCCCCAATTTGATCATTCTCAGAAATTAGGAGACGGAAACCACACCTACTGTAATATTAGACCTTGTAACAAGGCAACTAGGTTTCAATGGCTTAAAAGGTGCAGAAAGAGGCTCATGTATAATGACCTCCAGTGTCCCACAGGTTTCCCAAATCATTTCTTAGAGTATGGAAAAAGAGGAAATAAAGTGTCTACAGAAAGCGTAAACCCCCTTGAACTTTGATCAGTTTGTTGCGCCAGTGCCAGAGTTTCATGCAATTTAATGAGGACCTTTTTCTCACACCACATATGTTATACTTTCAATGGGAAAAAAGGAAATATTACAATTGTATACATTTTCACCCACATGTTAATATTTGGTAGAAGCCCTTTTCACAGCAATTTCAGCTGTGAGTCTGTTGGTAACGGGCTCCACCACCTCTGCACCAACAAGATTTGATAATATTTGAGAATTTCAGAAGTCTGTCTGGTTTAGCTGAAGAATCAGCTAAGGTAAGTTTCAGGAAGAGCATCTGATTTCTTTCAATAAAGCAGAACAGAGAAAAAACACACAATACAAAATCATGAGAATTTGTATCCATATGACACTTTGACTCGAATACTTTTATCAGACCTACACAGAGTATATACTGTACACACTTTTTCAGCCCAGGTTTATACATTTGATACATTTGGAACTGCCACTTGTAGGTGTTTTTATGTCTTAGCTCAACACTGTGAAACCTGTAGTTACAAACATGGAGGATGAAGACATGAAGACATATATTGTACCTCTGACCGGCCTACCTTCGAAGAGGTGAAAGATGAAACTTTTCCTTTATCGTCAACTCAGTGAATGTCTTTAAACTTTCGAAAACTGTAGCAAAGAATAAGTAAAAAAAAATATTTTCATTGGACCCACAGAAAAGTCAAAGTTGTCCATAGAAATGCCCGTCTAAATCAGAAATCTACAGCACAAAGGCAGTGGCCTTTCGGGACATAAAAATGAAATCAGACTTAGCTCAGAAGAATTGCCCTTAGTCACGGACATCTTGCTATCAGTCACTACAAAGATGTTTTCTCTCGTGCCATGGCTAGCCTGACTTGCTTCTTCAGCTGGATGGCTTCTGGTCGCTGGTCAGGATCGACAGCCAGCATGTCCTGGAGCAGTGTCCTTAGCTCCATGCTTATGGCTCTATTTACTTTCAGAGGGATGTGGAACTGCAGCCAGGGGTTCTCATGCAGGGCCTCTCCAACAGGCCCTGACAGACATATGCTCCTGTATCGGAAACACACTTTAGTTCAATTCTAAAATATTTCTCATAGGACTGAAGGAACCTTTGCCTGTTAAGAGTTAACAATTAGGTCCTCAAGAACTGTTTTACGGTTTTCCACACTCCTGGCTGGCCAAGGTCTCTTTAAGGTCTCTTAAGTGGAGGTGTAACTCATGTATCCTACATGTGATTTAGCAACATGAAAGGGAATAGCTTCTTATCGGATTATGGTCTTGGTTAACTGCCTAAGGCTGACCTAAGTGCCTAACTTTCTGACTTTCTTTATACCTTATATGTTAAGAAGCTCTTCTGACCAATCAGAAATGTATGCTTTATGTATGAACATTTTGCTCATCAAAGTGAGTGAGAGACAAGGTTAACAGAATTTAGCCACGGCAGTAAATGACAGCATATTTTTTCGTTCTTAAATGGTCTCTACCTGGCACACCTGCAGTGCAAACTGACACACACTGTTTAGAGAAACAGCTACTCTATTACTAATATTAATGAAACATTTCTTATTCTATGGAACAAAAACAAACAGTAAAACTAAAACACAGATCTCTTAGCTTCCTATTTCATGAACCAGATGACTGAATGACCAAGCCTAACTAATAGCCAGAACCCCAGTTAACCCTCCGTAACACAAACACAAAGTTTAACCACACGACAGGAACTCTTTCAAACTGAGTGAAAATCATAAATGGATCCATAACTTTACATCAATTTACTATGTTGTGCCAATACCTGCATTTACATTTAGAACGAATGATGTCATAGAACCAGCATCACACCAGTTCCAGGTGTCTCCAAGGAGACAACAGAACTTCAGTTGTGTTTGCTAAAATACACACTTTGAAACATACTGTAACACTTAGTTAACATGTCTGGTTTAGTTGAAGAATCGGCTAAGGTAAGTTTCAGGGTTCAATGGTGGGATGGCACCTGTGCTTTTTTCCCCCAACCGCTAGAATATGATTCGCACCAAACCCAAAAGAAATACTGCACAGTTCAGGAACTTCATCAACCTAGCAACTGTAAAATAAGCTTACAAACAACTGAATTGAAATGCCAAAAAGTTCAGAGAAAGGCACAAACTATGTTTACTTGGGGTTTCCAAAATTAAAGCTAACTAAAACTGTAATGATAAACAATCATGCTGCCAATGGACAGAGAAATATCATGTTTTTTGAATAATGTATTATTTGTTATATAGGAACCCAGTATAAGGGAATCCCTTGCGATCCTGTCTGCAGAGATAAAGGTAAGTATTTTTTTCTCTTTAGCTCTGTCACTCCAAGAAATATAATGAACATAAATATATTTGACAATCTTTTCATAGTAATCCAAACAACTCTGCGTGTATCTGACATTTGTAATATTTATCTACCGCAGTATAACTCTTCTGGCAAGGCGATTGCTATTGTACCTTGAAAGAAAACTGATTGGAAATGTCATGTACTCTATGGTTTCTATTGATGTCAAGTGGCAAATGTTGACTGGTGATGTTATGTGAATCTTAGGAAATGGTCATTTTTCAATCGAGTCTATGTTTCTCAGAATTTGAGACAGAGAGGTCAATCTCTGCAATCCGAGCTGAGGGCATTTCTTGGAATGGAAAGGTAAGAGCAACGTGTTCTTTGATATTCTCTTAAGACTCTTCGCCAGATTTTACGATGAAAAATGTAAATAATAATAACAAACATTATTTTATATAGTGCCTTGAAAGGTGGCTTCTTTACAGAATGACAGAACCAACTACAATAAATAATACATAAGATATGCATGATGACAATACACAGTTAGAGGAGACAGTAGATGGTCATTGTCAGTGTATTCTGAAGGTAGTTTTCCAATTTCTTGGAACAGGGTAAAAGAGGCCACCTCTACTAGAATCTTTGTCCTAACCAAAAATGTAACAAAGTATAATAATAATATTAAAAAGAATAATAATAAACTTTATTTATAGAGCACCTTTCATACAAATAGTGCTTTGGTGCTTTAAAAAGCAAGCGTAAAAATAAAATATTAAAATTGAGAGATATACTTTCAGTTGTAAAGGAAAATACAGCAATACAGTAAAGCAACATACGTCAATTAAATAAATACAAATTAGGAAAGTCGTAATAAAATAAGAACAATTAAAGAGAACTAAAAAAAGAAACAGAAATAGAAAGAACAAAGAACCACTTTAACTAAAAGCAACATTTTCAAATGTTTTTTAAAACAATGTACCGAGCTTGACTGCCTAATAAAAAGTGGAAGTGAGTTTCATAATTTAGAAGCATAAAAACAAAAAGCAGCCTCTCCACTCTTTCTGCATTTCACATGTGGTATTTGCAGTAGGCCAGTATGTGCAGATCTCAGGTCACGTATAGGAACATATGAAGACAGACATTCAGTAAGGTACAGACGTGCTAGGTCGCTTAAAGCTTTAAAAACAAGTAAAAGAACTTTCAAATTTATCCTAGATAATACAGGTGACCGGTGAAGTTTTTTCAAAACAGGAATGATATTCTCTTTCTTGTATTTGTTAGGATCTGTGCTACTGCATTTCGAACAAGTAGTAAGGGATTTATTGTTTTCTTGGGAAGCCCACAAAACCGAGCATTATAATCATATCCACATCAATGTGAGCAATGGAGAAGTCAAATTAACGTGTCTAAATATCATCTAGTTCTATCCCAGGGAAGAGGGCTGTTGCCTACACAGACGACAAGACACAAAACGCTCAACTGTGCAAAACACGCATAAGGACATCAGTCAGGAGGAACAAGGTAAAGTGTTTTTACTTCTTCACCATGGTCATGTAGTTTCACTCCAAGCACTGTCATATGAAATAACTGTGGAAACGACTTCCCCAACATTTTGGGTTGTTGCATTTTGCTTCAATGAATTTTAACCTTTTCTTTTAGACATTAAGAGGAAGGACACATTCACCCTTGGTAGAGATTCAGTTGTTCTATGAGATGTCAAGGTGAGAATTAACCACTTCAGGCATAAGTCAATCCACATGACTGAAAAAGGGGCAATGAACAGGATATGGGGATTTTGCTAGTTATAAAGTACAATAATCATCATTACATGATCTAAGAATACTGATGTATAAGCTGTGTCCCTGACTGATTAATTAGCAAATTCATCTTTGTAGAGTGCAGCTACTATCTATTCAGTGGCATTTCCTTAAAACAACTGTATTCCCACATTCTGAATATGGAGTGAGATCATGTAAGAATGTTGGACTTGTAATAACTAATTGAAGGATAATAATAATCAACAAAAGTGCTTAAAAGTATCAACAAATGCCTTCAAAGTACTTGACACGTACTTTGCTTTCAAAAGTGAAACATAATTAATGCTTACGTAAGATTTCTCTTGACTTCTCAGGAGCATACTAACTCCAAGGACAAGTAACATCACAAACCATTATTTAAGTGCTGATGTCGGAGCTGCAATACTACTACCAAGACAAAAAATGATACAGGTAACACTGCTTTCAGATTTCTAAGAATTGCTAAAATAGTATGTTTACAGAGCATTCAGAGTCTCATAGAGAAAATAAGTTGAAAATATGACAAGTTCCTACCATCTCAAACACTGCCAATCTAGAACAAAGAGAAAGTACTTGAACGCCTGCAGTAATCGAACACAAACCAGAACATATCAGTGCATGACAATGAAATGTAGTCACAAAATGATTCTACCCTTTCAAGTCCCAAAAAGGACCGAGGAACTTACCGGAGGCGATACCTGGATTTCAAACAGAGTACAATGGAGCCACTGTAGGGGAGAAGATCACAGAGAGCTCTTCTCAGATTGCTCAGAGTCAGCCCCAGCACCCTGTCCTGACTAAAGCAGACAAAGTGGTCAAACAGGTAGGTAGAAATGAGTAAGGAACAGAGAGTATGGTTATTCTTGCATTGTTTGTTCGTCTGTCAAAGAAAAGAGTGCTTCTGACTTTTGTCAATGTTCATCTTTATTTTAGGAGAAGAACAAACGGTGGTATCACACTTTGCTCAAGTGTATGATGCCATGTGTGTACAGCAGACATCACCACAGGAACAGGAGACACCTGAGTAGAGAACAAGAATATGAAAAGACTGATGAAAAAAAGCACCAGGAGAAATCCATTGAATATGCACAATCTCGTACAGTATTTCAATAAAAAGTTTCACTGTTGTTTTTAGTGTCGTCGTATTGCATACATTTAAAACAATTTGTCTTGTTTAATGAACAATTTCATTTACTTTCGTAAAAAGTGTTGTTTACTGTAGTCCTAGCATGGATGCAATTGTTAGAAAAAACGGGAATGAAAAACTGAATGTTTCATACAATATGGGTTTGTGTTAACCCACACACCTAAGTGAAATGTTTGATTACATTTACAAGACATAACACATAGTTCAGTTGAGTGTGAAAGGGAACAACAGAGAAAGTCACAAACAAAACATTTGTGAAGGACTTGATGAATGTTTTTTCTTTAGAAATTACAAAAAATAAAGAATTTTTCAACAAGATGTCTTTCTATAGCGAGTTTCATTTGAGATAGTCTTTTCTTAGAAGTGCAAGAGTGGTATTCCCTACAATTTATTCCCCAATTTGATCATTCTCAGAAATTAGGAGACGGAAACCACACCTACTGTAATATTAGACCTTGTAACAAGGCAACTAGGTTTCAATGGCTTAAAAGGTGCAGAAAGAGGCTCATGTATAATGACCTCCAGTGTCCCACAGGTTTCCCAAATCATTTCTTAGAGTATGGAAAAAGAGGAAATAAAGTGTCTACAGAAAGCGTATACCCCCTTGAACTTTGATCAGTTTGTTGCGCCAGTGCCAGAGTTTCATGCAATTAAATGAGGACCTCTTTCTCACACCACATATGTTATACTTTCAATGGGAAAAAAGGAAATATTACAATTGTATACATTTTCACCCACATGTTAATATTTGGCAGAAGCCCTCTTCACAGTAATTTCAGCTGTGAGTCTGTTGGTAATGGGCTCCACCACCTCTGCACCAACAAGATTTGATAATATTTGAGAATTTCAGAAGTCTGTCTGGTTTAGCTGAAGAATCAGCTAAGGTAAGTTTCAGGAAGAGCATCTGATTTCTTTCAATAAAGCAGAACAGAGAAAAAACACACAATACAAAATCATGAGAATTTGTATCCATATGACACTTTGACTCGAATACTTTTATCAGACCTACACAGAGTATATACTGTACACACTTTTTCAGCCCAGGTTTATACATTTGATACATTTGGAACTGCCACTTGTAGGTGTTTTTGTGTCTTAGCTCAACACTGTGAAACCTGTAGTTACAAACATGGAGGATGAAGACATGAAGACATATATCGTACCTCTGACCGGCCTACCTTCGAAGAGGTGAAAGATGAAACTTTTCCTTTATCGTCAACTCAGTGAATGTCTTTAAACTTTCGAAAACTGTAGCAAAGAATAAGTAAAAAAATATATTTTCATTGGACCCACACAAAAGTCAAAGTTGTCCATAGAAATGCCCGTCTAAATCAGAAATCTACAGCACAAAGGCAGTGGCCTTTCGGGACATAAAAATGAAATCAGACTTAGCTCAGAAGAATTGCCCTTAGTCACGGACATCTTGCTATCAGTCACTACAAAGATGTTTTCTCTCGTGCCATGGCTTGCCTGACTTGCTTCTTCAGCTGGATGGCTTCTGGTCGCTGGTCAGGATCGACAGCCAGCATGTCCTGGAGCAGTGTCCTTAGCTCCATGCTTATGGCTCTATTTACTTTCAGGGGGATGTGGAACTGCAGCCAGGGGTTCTCACGCAGGGCCTCTCCAACAGGCCCTGACAGACATATGCTCCTGTATCGGAAACACACTTTAGTTCAATTCTAAAATATTTCTCATAGGACTGAAGGAACCTTTGCCTGTTAAGAGTTAACAATTAGGTCCTCAAGAACTGTTTTACGGTTTTCCACACTCCTGGCTGGCCAAGGTCTCTTTAAGGTCTCTTAAGTGGAGGTGTAACTCATGTATCCTACATGTGATTTAGCAACATGAAAGGGAATAGCTTCTTATCGGATTATGGTCTTGGTTAACTGCCTAAGGCTGACCTAAGTGCCTAACTTTCTGACTTTCTTTATACCTTATATGTTAAGAAGCTCTTCTGACCAATCAGAAATGTATGCTTTATGTATGAACATTTTGCTCATCAAAGTGAGTGAGAGACAAGGTTAACAGAAATTAGCCACGGCAGTAAATGACAGCATATTTTTTCGTTCTTAAATGGTCTCTACCTGGCACACCTGCAGTGCAAACTGACACACACCGTTTAGAGAAACAGCTACTCTATTACTAATATTAATGAAACATTTCTTATTCTATGGAACAAAAACAAACAGTAAAACTAAAACACAGATCTCTTAGCTTCCTATTTCATGAACCAGATGACTGAATGACCAAGCCTAACTAATAGCCAGAACCCCAGTTAACCCTCCGTAACACAAAGTTTAACCACACGACAGGAACTCTTTCAAACTGAGTGAAAATCATAAATGGATCCATAACTTTACATCAATTTACTATGTTGTGCCAATACCTGCATTTACATTTAGAACGAATGATGTCATAGAACCAGCATCACACCAGTTCCAGGTGTCTCCAAGGAGACAACAGAACTTCAGTTGTGTTTGCTAAAATACACACTTTGAAACATACTGTAACACTTAGTTAACATGTCTGGTTTAGTTGAAGAATCGGCTAAGGTAAGTTTCAGGGTTTAATGGTGGGATGGCACCTGTGCTTTTTTCCCCCAACCGCTAGAATATGATTCGCACCAAACCCAAAAGAAATACTGCACAGTTCAGGAACTTCATCAACCTAGCAACTGTAAAATAAGCTTACAAACAACTGAATTGAAATGCCAAAAAGTTCAGAGAAAGGCACAAACTATGTTTACTTGGGGTTTCCAAAATTAAAGCTAACTAAAACTGTAATGATAAACAATCATGCTGCCAATGGACAGAGAAATATCATGTTTTTTGAATAATGTATTATTTGTTATATAGGAACCCAGTATAAGGGAATCCCTTGCGATCCTGTCTGCAGAGATAAAGGTAAGTATTTTTTTCTCTTTAGCTCTGTCACTCCAAGAAATATAATGAACATAAATATATTTGCCAATCTTTTCATAGTAATCCAAACAACTCTGCGTGTATCTGACATTTGTAATATTTATCTACCGCAGTATAACTCTTCTGGCAAGGCGATTGCTATTGTACCTTGAAAGAAAACTGATTGGAAATGTCATGTACTCTATGGTTTCTATTGATGTCAAGTGGCAAATGTTGACTGGTGATGTTATGTGAATCTTAGGAAATGGTCATTTTTCAATCGAGTCTATGTTTCTCAGAATTTGAGACAGAGAGGTCAATCTCTGCAATCCGAGCTGAGGGCATTTCTTGGAATGGAAAGGTAAGAGCAACGTGTTCTTTGATATTCTCTTAAGACTCTTCGCCAGATTTGACGATGAAAAATGTAAATAATAATAACAAACATTATTTTATATAGTGCCTTGAAAGGTGGCTTCTTTACAGAATGACAGAACCAACTACAATAAATAATACACAAGATATGCATGATGACAATACACAGTTAGAGGAAACAGTAGATGGTCATTTTCAGTGTATTCTGAAGGTAGTTTTCCAATTTTTTGGAACAGGATAAAAGAGGCCACCTCTACTAGAATCTTTGTCCTAACCAAAAATGTAACAAAGTATAATAATAATATTAAAAAGAATAATAATAAACTTTATTTATAGAGCACCTTTCATACAAATAGTGCTTTGGTGCTTTAAAAAGCAAGCGTAAAAATAAAATATTAAAATTGAGAGATATACTTTCAGTTGTAAAGGAAAATACAGCAATACAGTAAAGCAACATACATGTCAATTAAATAAATACAAATTAGGAAAGTCGTAATAAAATAAGAACAATTAAAGAGAACTAAAAAAAGAAACAGAAATAGAAAGAACAAAGAACCACTTTAACTAAAAGCAACATTTTCAAATGTTTTTTAAAACAATGTACCGAGCTTGACTGCCTAATAAAAAGTGGAAGTGAGTTTCATAATTTAGAAGCATAAAAACAAAAAGCAGCCTCTCCACTCTTTCTGCATTTCACATGTGGTATTTGCAGTAGGCCAGTATGTGCAGATCTCAGGTCACGTATAGGAACATATGAAGACAGACATTCAGTAAGGTACAGACGTGCTAGGTCGCTTAAAGCTTTAAAAACAAGTAAAAGAACTTTCAAATTTATCCTAGATAATACAGGTGACCGGTGAAGTTTTTTCAAAACTTCATCTTTCTTGTATTTGTTAGGATCTGTGCTACTGCATTTCGAACAAGTAGTAAGGGATTTATTGTTTTCTTGGGAAGCCCACAAAACCGAGCATTATAATCATATCCACATCAATGTGAGCAATGGAGAAGTCAAATTAACGTGTCTAAATATCATCTAGTTCTATCCCAGGGAAGAGGGCTGTTGCCTACACAGACGACAAGACACAAAACGCTCAACTGTGCAAAACACGCATAAGGACATCAGTCAGGAGGAACAAGGTAAAGTGTTTTTACTTCTTCACCATGGTCATGTAGTTTCACTCCAAGCACTGTCATATGAAATAACTGTGGAAACGACCTCCCCAACATTTTGGGTTGTTGCATTTTGCTTCAATGAATTTTAACCTTTTCTTTTAGACATTAAGAGGAAGGACACATTCACCCTTGGTAGAGATTCAGTTGTTCTATGAGATGTCAAGGTGAGAATTAACCACTTCAGGCATAAGTCAATCCACATGACTGAAAAAGGGGCAATGAACAGGATATGGGAATTTTGCTAGTTATAAAGTACAATAATCATCATTACATGATCTAAGACTACTGAAGTATAAGCTGTGTCCCTGACTGATTAATTAGCAAATTCATCTTTGTAGAGTGCAGCTACTATCTATTCAGTGGCATTTCCTTAAAACAACTGTATTCCCACATTCTGAATATGGAGTGAGATCATGTAAGAATGTTGGACTTGTAATAACTAATTGAAGGATTATAATAATCAACGAAAGTGCTTAAAAGTATCAACAAATGCCTTCAAAGTACTTGACACGTACTTTGCTTTCAAAAGTGAAACATAATTAATGCTTACGTAAGATTTCTCTTGACTTCTCAGGAGCATACTAACTCCAAGGACAAGTAACATCACAAACCATTATTTAAGTGCTGATGTTGGAGCTGCAATACTACTACCAAGACAAAAAATGATACAGGTAACACTGCTTTCAGATTTCTAAGAATTACTTAAATAGTATGTTTACAGAGCATTCAGAGTCTCATAGAGAAAATAAGTTGAGAATATGACAAGTTCCTACCATCTCAAACACTGCCAATCTAGAACAAAAAGAAAGTACTTGAACGCCTGCAGTAATCGAACACAAACCAGAACATATCAGTGCATGACAATGAAATGTAGTCACAAAATGATTCTACCCTTTCAAGTCCCAAAAAGGACCGAGGAACTTACCGGAGGCGATACCTGGATTTCAAACAGAGTACAATGTAGCCACTGTAGGGGAGAAGATCACAGAGAGCTCTTCTCAGATTGCTCAGAGTCAGCCCCAGCACCCTGTCCTGACTGAAGCAGACAAAGTGGTCAAACAGGTAGGTAGAAATGAGTAAGGAACAGAGAGTATGGTTATTCTTGCATTGTTTGTTCGTCTGTCAAAGAAAAGAGTGCTTCTGACTTTTGTCAATGTTCATCTTTATTTTAGGAGAAGAACAAACGGTGGTATCACACTTTGCTCAAGTGTATGATGCCATGTGTGTACAGCAGACATCACCAAAGGAACAGGAGACACCTGAGTAGAGAACAAGAATATGAAAAGACTGATGAAAAAAAGCACCAGGAGAAATCCATTGAATATGCACAATCTCGTACAGTATTTCAATAAAAAGTTTCAGTGTTGTTTTTAGTGTCGTCGTATTGCATACATTTAAAACAATTTGTCTTGTTTAATGAACAATTTCATTTACTTTCGTAAAAAGTGTTGTTTACTGTAGTCCTAGCATGGATGCAATTGTTAGAAAAAACGGGAATGAAAAACTGAATGTTTCATACAATATGGGTTTGTGTTAACCCACACACCTAAGTGAAATGTTTGATTACGTTTACAAGACATAACACATAGTTCAGTTGAGTGTGAAAGTCACAAACAAAACATTTGTGAAGGACTTGATGAATGTTTTTTCTTTAGAAATTACAAAAAATAAAGAATTTTTCAACAAGATGTCTTTCTATAGCGAGTTTTATTTGAGATAGTCTTCTCTTAGAAGTGCAAAAGTGGTATTCCCTACAATTTATTCCCCAATTTGATCATTCTCAGAAATTAGGAGACGGAAACCACACCTACTGTAATATTAGACCTTGTAACAAGGCAACTAGGTCTCAATGGCTTAAAAGGTGCAGAAAGAGGCTCATGTATAATGACCTCCAGTGTCCCACAGGTTTCCCAAATCATTTCTTAGAGTATGGAAAAAGAGGAAATAAAGTGTCTACAGAAAGCGTAAACCCCCTTGAACTTTGTTCAGTTTGTTGCGCCAGTGCCAGAGTTTCATGCAATTAAATGAGGACCTCTTTCTCACACCACATATGTTATACTTTCAAAGGGAAAAAAGGAAATATTACAATTGTATACATTTTCACCCACATGTTAATATTTGGTAGAAGCCCTTTTCACAGCAATTTCAGCTGTGAGTCTGTTGGTAACGGGCTCCACCACCTCTGCACCAACAAGATTTGATAATATTTGAGAATTTCAGAAGTCTGTCTGGTTTAGCTGAAGAATCAGCTAAGGTAAGTTTCAGGAAGAGCATCTGATTTCTTTCAATAAAGCAGAACAGAGAAAAAACACACAATACAAAATCATGAGAATTTGTATCCATAGGACACTTTGACTCGAATACTTTTATCAGACCTACACAGAGTATATACTGTACACACTTTTTCAGCCCAGGTTTATACATTTGGAACTGCCATTTGTAGGTGTTTTTGTGTCTTAGCTCAACACTGTGAAACCTGTAGTTACAAACATGGAGGATGAAGACATGAAGACATATATTGTACCTCTGACCGGCCTACCTTCCAAGAGGTGAAAGATGAAACTTTTCCTTTATCGTCAACTCAGTGAATGTCTTTAAACTTTCGAAAACTGTAACAAAGAATAAGTTAAAAAACTTATTTTCATTGGACCCACAGAAAAGTCAAAGTTGTCCATAGAAATGCCCATCTAAATCAGAAATCTACAGCACAAAGGCGGTGGCCTTTCGGGACATAAAAATGAAATCAGACTTTACTCAGACGAATTGCCCTTGGTCACGGACATCTTGCTGTCAGTCACTACAAAGATGTTTTCTCTCGTGCCATGGCTTGCCTGACTTGCTTCTTCTGCCGGATGGCTTCTGGTCGCTGGTCAGGATCGACAGCCAGCATGTCCTGGAGCAGTGTCCTTAGCTCTGTGCTTATGGCTCTATTTACTTTCAGGGGGATGTGGAACTGCAGCCAGGGGTTCTCATGCAGGGCCTCTCCAACAGGCCCTGACAAACATATGCTCCTGTATCGGAAACACACTTTAGTTCAATTCTAAAATATTTCTCATAGGACTGAAGGAACCTTTGCCTGTTAAGAGTTAACAATTAGGTCCTCAAGAACTGTTTTACGGTTTTCTACACTCCTGGCTGGCCAAGGTCTCTTTAAGGTCTCTTAAGTGGAGGTGTAACTCATGTATCCTACATGTGATTTAGCAACATGAAAGGGAATAGCTTCTTATCGGATTATGGTCTTGGTTAACTGCCTAAGGCTGACCTAAGTGCCTAACTTTCTGACTTTGTTTATACCTTATGAAGAAAGATGTGAAGACGGGGGTTTGAATTTAATCCTTTCTGTAGGGGGTTTAGACTTCTAAGTCACAAGCTGGGGTTTATGGCAGGAAAGGGGGTTAAATGATAAGGACTGCAGATGCCAGCTAGGAACCCCCCTGGGTGTAATGTTAAACTGACCATTTGCCCAGAATATCGTAAACTGGCCAAATACCATGAACCCCCCTCTTTACCATCAGACCGAGTGACGTAAGAAACGGAGAAGAAAACACTATATAACCCAAAAGTTTGTAACAGTACGGCGAACAATACTTCGGTTTTGTTGTTTCTTGCGGGAAACAAGACTTCGGCTTTATTGTTCCTTGCATGCAATAAACTCATCTGTTTTACTTCATCTCGGGATCAAGAACCTTATTTCTTCTGTTACAACAAATTTGGCGTAGTCGGCGGATGCTCCAGAAGGCGCAGAACTTCCCATCGGCAGGAGAGACGGTCAGCGCTCACATTACTAAGAGGTAAGGACTCCTCTTTTTAAAAAAAAAGTCCCGACTCTCTCTGACCGATTGGGAAATCTCTGCTCCCTGCGAGAATCGCCCGAGATGACGGAGTAAACGTGAGTTTCTGAATTCCTCTGGCCCGGGGAAGACACCGGTGTATGTAATGGGTTGTTTGCTGTAAGCCCAGAATTTGGTCTGGCAGGGGTTCCGCGGTATTGTGTACAGGCGTTCGAAGCTGGTGTATGCCTTAATTGCGCGTGGAGTTTTGAACGGGTTTTGGACCCTTACCGTGAAGTTCAGGACTGGTGTGGGCCTTAATTGCGCCCGGAGTTCTGAAGGTCAGAACTGGTTTGGGCCTTAATTGCGCCCGGAGTTCTGAGGCTCAGAATCGGTGTGGGCCTTAATTGCGCCCGGGGTTCTAGAGCAAGTGGTGCATTAAATGCACGTATAATCCAGGATTGGTGTGGGCCTTAATTGCGCCCGGGGTCCTGAGATTAGCTACGCCTTGATCGTGCACAGATTGGAGTGGCGTGGTTTCTGGCGTGGCGTGGTTTTTTTTTGTTTTAAAGGAAACAGGAGTAGAAGAGATATGTGTATGTATGTTTTTGGTGTTTTCCTTGTTTGTGAAATACATATACACACGCACGACACTAACATAAACACACCTCATAATAAAAGAGCAAAGCATTAAGTAGCAGGATTTAAAGGACGTTGAAACCCGAGAATCGCCCTGATTGAGCTCAGTGCGTAAGTCAACCCTGGGGCAAAAGCAGCGATGCTGGCGTTCTGGGGATGGTGAATTACTGATCAAGAAAGGGGGTTTTCGAGGTCTCATTTCTTACCTGTGAACAGTGCGGTGTAAGTCCTCTCTAAAGTCTCGGAGAGGCATTTAGATCTGGAGGTAACAGACGCCCTTAGCTGAATGAGTGCAGTAATGCACAGGTTTTTCCAAGTGAAAAAATCCCCCTACTGAATGAGCTGTGACCTCACACACGACAAAAGTAAATCTTAAAGAGACCGAACATGTGTGCTAACTGATGGTTTGAGAAAGTGGTGGAAGGGTCCGTTTAAATATCGGAAAAGTGTAAGTTGACGGAAAAGAAGGAGAAAAATATGGAAAAAGCTGAGTTTGTCAGAGGGAATTTGGGGCGAAGACGCCTGTTAAGAAAGCATATGAGTATTGATTGGCAAAAGCACAAGCATGTAGCTCCCACCCTGGTGCACGGCCGGCACCAGTGGTGGCAGATACATGACGAAAAAGAAAGAAATTGGGATGTGACTTAAAAGTGTGTTTACGGGGAAAATAAAAACCCGGAAGAAAATATACTTTACTCGCTACGAAAGAGTATAGAAAAAAAGTTAAAAGAGGCAGTACAGGAGAATGAGAAACTAAAGAAGGAATTAACTCCTGGTCACGCTGCACTGGTTAATGTGCTGCAGCCAGCGACTAAGTTATATCCTGCTCTCCCACAGGGGAACAAACAGGCAGGAAACGAAAATAATTGGGATCAATTCCCTCAGTGGCCATATGGAGAAGGGGGGTCTGATTGGGATAACACTTGGTATGAGTGTGATAAAGACGGATCAGGGTCTCCCCTGTTAGAGGGAGGGCGCCCGCAGATCTGTACTCTCACTCGAAGTGGGAAAGGACTTGATGTAGCAGGGGCTGGCGCCGTTGATGACAGCGCCACTCTAACACTGTCTCGCACTCCGTCGAGGGGGTCTGCAATCGCACCTACCTTCCCTGATTTCCCCCATACGATCAAATCCAAAACCGTAAGATATTGACCGGTGGGCTAAAGTACCGCACCCGAAATTAGAAATGCAGCGAACCTGGAGTGCGCTTCAGGAATTAAAAGGATTCATGTAGAAGTAAAACAAGAATACAGCACATTGTATTACGAAGAGAAAAATATATTCTCGATGTGTATGTGTGTTTTATGAATTTGTGTGCCGGCATGTATGTCTGTAACTGTGAGTTTTGGTCTACTAAATGACGGTGTGAGTGTGTTTAGCCAGCGGGACTGGCTAGAGACGTAACTAAAGAGACTAGACAAAAATCAACTTAAGGAGATTGGAAAATATAAGAGCGTCTGAAACGTATAAGTAAAGTACAGGTGGACGTAAAAGTAGTTAAACAGTTTTTGTATTTTTTATACAATTAGTTGCAATAATGGAAACAATTTGGTTTTATTCGAATGTCTCGAAACCAGACATGCTGAAACGCTGTAGGTTTAGAATCGAGACTGGGGAGAATAACGTCTTGTGAGAAAATCTGTTTACCTAACGATTAGATCCTGTAAATTCCTTGTAGCCTCCCTAAGTCTGTCCCAGTCCAGTGGATAAAAATGTACTGTTAATGGAGTGTTGGTTTCTCTGTTAGGGGATACTGGAGCACTACTGTCCTGCTTGTTTCACTCCTCTGTTCAACAGTGTACTATAGAGCAATGTATATGGGAAGATGGCAGGAGGCCACAGGAGTATTGGGACAGCAAGTTTTACTTGCCGAGTACCAGATTTTAATGGGTGGTTTTATTCCAGATCTATTGGGTTGGAATATTATGCATTACAAAGAATGACTATCCAGAACAGGGTATCACGTGGCTTCAACTGGCTGGGATCACTCAGTATGTTGATGGTATTCTGAGTGCTTCCCCTGACGAGGAAACCCACAAGTCTGAGTTGCTTCAGCTTTAGAGTGTCTAATAGAAGCAGTTATGATAAGGCCCTTTTGTGTCTAGCATTGTGAAATTTTAACAGGGCCTGGGTGCAATGTTTTTTACAGGGTGAGCACAACTCTTAACAGATCAGAAGGGGGGAGTGCAGTACAAGGACAAGATTGCCTTGATTCCCGCAGCAAAAGCCGCCTTTAATAATTTGAAACAAGTTCTCTTACAGGTGCTGAGACTGGGGTTTCCTCAGATGGATCAACCATTCCTTTGTATTATTGCAAGTTGCTGACAGAGGCCACCCAAGGAGCCCGCGAGCAGGCCCTGGAGGCGTGGGGACCACCACCTGAAGGAGGGCACAACCTCATCTCAGGAGAGTGGGTGTGGATCAGGAAGTTTCCTTCACAGGTTCTCCAGCCCAGGTGGGACGGACCCTACCAGATCCTGTTGACAACCGAGTCTGCGGTTCGAGTGGAAGGAAAAGATCGCTGGATCCACGCGCCACACTGCCGACGAGCCTCATCCCCATTTACAGACTCAGAATGAAATCATTTATGTTAATAACAATCATTGTTGCTCTAGGACTATGTTCCGCAGGAATTAATGATCATCTCTCCCACAAAGGAGAACATGGAATTAATTCCTTTTTAGGCCTCTCCTATCTGACAGCTAAGAAAACCAACCAAAGTGCCTGCTGGGTGTGTGCCGCATTACCCAAATATGTACAGGGAGGACTTCCTATGGGAGCCATTCCTTGGCGTCTCGAGGAAGTCATAGGCATGATCATTTGGAGGGATAATTTAGGAGATTTTAATATGACAAACTATGGGGGGTTGCCATAACACGACTTTAACCTGCACAACATTACAATATCTACAGGAGCGAGGCTTAGAGCCCACGAGTTTCACAGGCTCTTACGCTCCTAAATATAACAGAAGCCATACACCACCATACCTGACTCTCAATAAGGAACGTGAGGGAAACATATGTTTTCAGCACACTAATGGTCTGCACTTGGTTGGATGGAGTCGTTGCAACCTTACCATCGCTGCAAATATATCCACCTCTACCTTCCAAATTCCAGGATGGGATCGGCACACCCCACAATTCGGTATAAGTTTCTTATTTTCAGAGGCATGGGGAGCGCCAAACGGAACATATTTCATTTGTGGAAAACGAGCCTACCCATGGTTGCCAGCCCAGTGGTCTGGCTCATGTTATTTAGGATATGTGGTTCCTCATATCCGTGTTCAAACCCACAGCCCCTTCGGACCTAAACCACAGACCACAAATAAAATTGGCTGACTGGGAATATTATTTAGGTATAATATTTCCACAAGCCGGCATGAACTTTCTGAGTCGAGAGTTAATTCAAATGGCCTCGACTTTAGAAGAATTAGCAAATTCTACCTCATCTAGTCTGAAGGCTGTTAATGATGAGATGGTAGCCCTCAGAACAGTGGCCATGCAGAACCTACTAGCTTTAGATTATGTACTGGCGGCCCAAGGAGGAACTTGTGCAGTAATTGGCACTGAATGCTGCACATATATCCCTGATAATTCTGAGCACATCTCAGATCTGGCCCAACACATTTACAATGAGGGACAGAAATATCAGGACTATTATACTGAAAATTGGGGAATTGGATCTTGGGTAAAGTCTGTGTTTGGGGCCTGGGGTGGAACCTTTTTATAGTGTTTATCTGTAGGAGTAGTATTGTTTATATGTATAATTGTAATCATCACATTCACAAAAACATGTATCACATCTTGCTATAACCGTGGAACGTACAATGACACGGCAATACATACCTGTTCGCCAAGAAAGGAAAGATCTGCCCTGACATTGTATGTATAAAAATAGGCTACACTGACGTATGCCATATTTTATAAGGGGGGAATGAAGAAAGATGTGAAGACGGGGGTTTGAATTTAATCCTTTCTGTAGGGGGTTTAGACTTCTAAGTCACAAGCTGGGGTTTATGGCAGGAAAGGGGGTTAACTGATAAGGACTGCAGATGCAAGCTAGGAACCCCCCTGGGTGTAATGTTAAACTGACCATTTGCCCAGAACATCGTAAACTGGCCAAATACCATGAACCCCCCTCTTTACCATCAGACCGAGTGACGTCAGAAACGGAGAAGAAAACACTATATAACCCAAAAGTTTGTAAGAGTACGGCTAACAATACTTCGGTTTTGTTGTTTCTTGCGGGAAACAAGACTTCGGCTTTATTGTTCCTTGCATGCAATAATCTTATCTGTTTTACTTCATCTCGGGATCAAGAACCTTATTTCTTCTGTTACAACACTTATATGTTAAGAAGCTTCTTCTGACCAATCAGAAATGTATGCTTTATGTATGAACATTTTGCTCATCAAAGTGAGTGAGAGACAAGGTTAACAGAAATTAGCCACGGCAGTAAATGACAGCATATTTTTGGGTTCTTAAATGGTCTCTACCTGGAACACCTGCAGTGCAAACTGACACACACGGTTTAGAGAAACAGCTACTCTATTACTAATATTAATGAAACATTTCTTATTCTATGGAACAAAAACAAACAGTAAAACTAAAACACAGATCTCTTAGCTTCCTATTTCATGAACCAGATGACTGAATGACCAAGCCTAACTAGAAGCCAGAACCCCAGTTAACCCTCCGTAACACAAAGTTTAACCACACGACAGGAACTCTTTCAAACTGAGTGAAAATCATAAATGGATCCATAACTTTACATCAATTTACTATGTTGTGCCAATACCTGCATTTACATTTAGAACGAATGATGTCATAGAACCAGCATCACACCAGTTCCAGGTGTCTCCAAGGAGACAACAGAACTTCAGTTGTGTTTGCTAAAATACACACTTTGAAACATACTGTAACACTTAGTTAACATGTCTGGTTTAGTTGAAGAATCGGCTAAGGTAAGTTTCAGGGTTAAATGGTGGGATGGCACCTGTGCTTTTTTCCCCCAACCGCTAGAATATGATTCGCACCAAACCCAAAAGAAATACTGCACAGTTCAGGAACTTCATCAACATAGCAACTGTAAAATAAGCTTACAAACAACTGAATTGAAATGCCAAAAAGTTCAGAGAAAGGCACAAACTATGTTTACTTGGGGTTTCCAAAATTAAAGCTAACTAAAACTGTAATGATAAACAATCATGCTGCCAATGGACAGAGAAATATCATGTTTTTTGAATAATGTATTATTTGTTATATAGGAACCCAGTATAAGGGAATCCCTTGCGATCCTGTCTGCAGAGATAAAGGTAAGTATTTTTTTCTCTTTAGCTCTGTCACTCCAAGAAATATAATGAACATAAATATATTTGCCAATCTTTTCATAGTAATCCAAACAACTCTGCGTGCATCTGACATTTGTAATACTTATCTACCGCAGTATAACTCTTCTGGTAAGGCGATTGGTATTGTACCTTGAAAGAAAACTGATTGGAAATGTCATGTACTCTATGGTTTCTATTGATGTCAAGTGGCAAATGTTGACTGGTGATGTTATGTGAATCTTAGGAAATGGTCATTTTTCAATCGAGTCTATGTTTCTCAGAATTTGAGACAGAGAGGTCAATCTCTGCAATCCGAGCTGAGGGCATTTCTTGGAATGGAAAGGTAAGAGCAACGTGTTCTTTGATATTCTCTTAAGACTCTTCGCCAGATTTTACGATGAAAAATGTAACTAATAATAACAAACATTATTTTATATAGTGCCTTGAAAGGTGGCTTCTTTACAGAATGACAGAACCAACTACAATAAATAATACACAAGATATGCATGATGACAATACACAGTTAAAGGAGACAGTAGATGGTCATGGTCAGTGTATTCTGAAGGTAGTTTTCCAATTTTTTGGAACAGGGTAAAAGAGGCCAGCTCTACTAGAATCTTTGTCCTAACCAAAAATGTAGCAAAGTATAATAATAATATTAAAAAGAATAATAATAAACTTTATTTATAGAGCACCTTTCATACAAATAGTGCTTTGGTGCTTTAAAAAGCAAGCGTAAAAATAAAATATTAAAATTGAGAGATATACTTTCAGTTGTAAAGGAAAATACAGCAATACAGTAAAGCAAAATACGTCAATTAAATAAATACAAATTAGGAAAGTCGTAATAAAATAAGAACAATTAAAGAGAACTAAAAAAAGAAACAGAAATAGAAAGAACAAAGAACCACTTTAACTAAAAGCAACATTTTCAAATGTTTTTTAAAACAATGTACCGAGCTTGACTGCCTAATAAAAAGTGGAAGTGAGTTTCATAATTTAGAAGCATAAAAACAAAAAGCAGCCTCTCCACTCTTTCTGCATTTCACATGTGGTATTTGCAGTAGGCCAGTATGTGCAGATCTCAGGTCACGTATAGGAACATAGGAAGACAGACATTCAGTAAGGTACAGACATGCTAGGTCGCTTAAAACTTTAAAAACAAGTAAAAGAACTTTCAAATTTATCCTAGATAATACAGGTGACCAGTGAAGTTTTTTCAAAACAGGAATGATATTCTCTTTCTTGTATTTGTTGGGATCTGTGCTACTGCATTTCGAACAAGTAGTAAGGGATTTATTGTTTTCTTGGGAAGCCCACAAAACAGAGCATTATAATCATATCCACATCAATGTGAGCAATGGAGAAGTCAAATTAACGTGTCTAAATATCATCTAGTTCTATCCCAGGGAAGAGGGCTGTTGCCTACACAGACGACAAGACACAAAACGCTCAACTGTGCAAAACACGCATAAGGACATCAGTCAAGAGGAACAAGGTAAACTGTTTTTTCTTCTTCACCATGGTCATGTAGTTTCACTCCAAGCACTGTCATATGAAATAACTGTGGAAACGACCTCCCCAACATTTTGGGGTGTTGCATTTTGCTTCAATGAATTTTAAACTTTTCTTTTAGACATTAAGAGGAAGGACACATTCACCCTTGGTAGAGATTCAGTTGTTCTATGAGATGTCAAGGTGAGAATTAACCACTTCAGGGATAAGTCAATCCACATAACTGAAAAGGGGGCAATGAACAGGATATGGGGATTTTGCTAGTTATAAAGTACAATAATCATCATTACATGATCTAAGACTACTGAAGTATAAGCTGTGTCCCTGACTGATTAATTAGCAAATTCATCTTTGTAGAGTGCAGCTACTATCTATTCAGTGGCATTTCCTTAAAACAACTGTATTCCCACATTCTGAATATGGAGTGAGATCATGTAGAGAATGTTGGACTTGTAATAACTAATTGAAGGATAATAATAATCAACGAAAGTGCTTAAAAGTATCAACAAATGCCTTCAAAGTACTTGACACGTACTTTGCTTTCAAAAGGGAAACATAATTAATGCTTACGTAAGATTTCTCTTGACTTCTCAGGAGTATACTAACTCCAAGGACAAGTAACATCACAAACCATTATGTAAGTGCTGATGTTGGAGCTGCAATACTACTACCAAGACAAAAAATGATACAGGTAACACTGCTTTCAGATTTCTAAGAATTGCTAAAATAGTATCCTACCATCTCAAACACTGCCAATCTAGAACAAAAAGAAAGTACTTGAACGCCTGCAGTAATCGAACACAAACCAGAACATATCAGTGCATGACAATGAAATGCAGTCACAAAATGATTCTACCCTTTCAAGTCCCAAAAAAGACAGAGGAACTTACCGGAGGCGATACCTGGATTTCAAACAGAGTACAATGTAGCCACTGTAGGGGAGAAGATCACAGAGAGCTCTTCTCAGATTCCTCAGAGTCAGCCCCAGCACCCTGTCCTGACTGAAGCAGACAAAGTGGTCAAACAGGTAGGTAGAAATGAGTAAGGAACAGAGAGTATGGTTATTCTTGCATTGTTTTGTTCGTCTGTCAAAGAAAAGAGTGCTTCTGACTTTTGTCAATGTTCATCTTTATTTTAGGAGAAGAACAAACGGTGGTATCACACTTTGCTCAAGTGTATGATACCATGTGTGTACAGCAGACATCACCAAAGGAACAGGAGACACCTGAGTAGAGAACAAGAATATGAAAAGACTGATGAAAAAAAGCACCAGGAGAAATCCATTGAATATGCACAATCTCGTCCAGTATTTCAATGAAAAGTTTCAGTGTTGTTTTTAGTGTCGTCGTATTGCATACATTTAAAACAATGTGTCTTGTTTAATGAACAATTTGATTTACTTTAGTAAAAAGTGTTGTTTACTGTAGTCCTAGCATGGATGCAATTGTTAGAAAAAACGTGAATGAAAAACTGAATGTTTCATATAATATGGGTTTGTGTTAACCCACACACCTAAGTGAAATGTTTGATTACGTTTACAAGACATAACACATAGTTCAGTTGAGTGTGAAAGGGAACAACAGAGAAAGTCACAAACAAAACATTTGTGAAGGACTTGATGAATGTTTTTTCTTTAGAAATGACAAAAAATAAAGAATTATTCAACAAGATGTCTTTCTATAGCGAGTTTCATTTGAGATAGTCTTTTCTTAGAAGTGCAAGAGTGGTATTCCTTACAACTTATTCCCCAATTTGATCATTCTCAGAAATTAGGAGACGGAAACCACACCTACTGTAATATTAGACCTTGTAACAAGGCAACTAGGTTTCAATGGCTTAAAAGGTGCAGAAAGAGGCTCATGTATAATGACCTCCAGTGTCCCACAGGTTTCCCAAATCATTTCTTAGAGTATGGAAAAAGAGGAAATAAAGTGTCTACAGAAAGCGTATACCCCCTTGAACTTTGTTCAGTTTGTTGCGCCAGTGCCAGAGTTTCATGCAATTAAATGAGGACCTCTTTCTCACACCACATATGTTATACTTTCAATGGGAAAAAAGGAAATATTACAATTGTATACATTTTCACCCACATGTTAATATTTGGTAGAAGCCCTTTTCACAGCAATTTCAGCTGTGAGTCTGTTGGTAATGGGCTCCACCACCTCTGCACCAACAAGATTTGATAATATTTGAGAATTTCAGAAGTCTGTCTGGTTTAGCTGAAGAATCAGCTAAGGTAAGTTTCAAGAAGAGCATCTGATTTCTTTCAATAAAGCAGAACAGAGAAAAAACACACAATACAAAATCATGAGAATTTGTATCCATATGACACTTTGACTCGAATACTTTTATCAGACCTACACAGAGTATATACTGTACACACTTTTTCAGCCCAGGTTTATACATTTGATACATTTGGAACTGCCATTTGTAGGTGTTTTTGTGTCTTAGCTCAACACTGTGAAACCTGTAGTTACAAACATGGAGGATGAAGACATGAAGACATATACTGTACCTCTGACCGGCCTACCTTCCAAGAGGTGAAAGATAAAACTTTTCCTTTATCGTCAACTCAGTGAATGTCTTTAAACTTTCGAAAACTGTAACAAAGAATAAGTTAAAAATTTATTTTCATTGGACCCACAGAAAAGTCAAAGTTGTCCATAGAAATGCCCGTCTAAATCAGAAATCTACAGCACAAAGGCAGTGGCCTTTCGGGACATAAAAATGAAATCAGACTTTACTCAGACGAATTGCCCTTGGTCACGGACATCTTGCTATCAGTCACTACAAAGATGTTTTCTCTCGTGCCATGGCTTGCCTGACTTGCTTCTTCTGCTGGATGGCTTCTGGTCGCTGGTCAGGATCGACAGCCAGCATGTCCTGGAGCAGTGTCCTTAGCTCCATGCTTATGGCTCTCTTTACTTTCAGGGGGATGTGGAACTGCAGCCAGGGGTTCTCATGCAGGGCCTCTCCAACAGGCCCTGACAGACATATGCTCCTGTGTCGGAAACACACTTTAGTTCAATTCTAAAATATTTCTCATAGGACTGAAGGAACCTTTGCCTGTTAAGAGTTAACAATTAGGTCCTCAAGAACTGTTTTACGGTTTTCTACACTCCTGGCTGGCCAAGGTCTCTTTAAGGTCTCTTAAGTGGAGGTGTAACTCATGTATCCTACATGTGATTTAGCAACATGAAAGGGAATAGCTTCTTATCGGATTATGGTCTTGGTTAACTGCCTAAGGCTGACCTAAGTGCCTAACTTTCTGACTTTCTTTATACCTTATATGTTAAGAAGCTTCTTCTGACCAATCAGAAATGTATGCTTTATGTATGAACATTTTGCTCATCAAAGTGAGTGAGAGACAAGGTTAACAGAAATTAGCCACGGCAGTAAATGACAGCATATTTTTGGGTTCTTAAATGGTCTCTACCTGGCACACCTGCAGTGCAAACTGACACACACTGTTTAGAGAAACAGCTACTCTATTACTAATATTAATGAAACGTTTCTTATTCTATGGAACAAAAACAAACAGTAAAACTAAAACACAGATCTCTTAGCTTCCTATTTCATGAACCAGATGACTGAATGACCAAGCCTAACTAGTAGCCAGAACCCCAGTTAACCCTCCGTAACACAAAGTTTAACCACACGACAGGAACTCTTTCAAACTGAGTGAAAATCATAAATGGATCCATAACTTTACATCAATTTACTATGTTGTGCCAATACCTGCATTTACATTTAGAACGAATGATGTCATAGAACCAGCATCACACCAGTTCCAAGTGTCTCCAAGGAGACAACAGAACTTCAGTTGTGTTTGCTAAAATACACACTTTGAAAAATACTGTAACACTTAGTTAACATGTCTGGTTTAGTTGAAGAATCGGCTAAGGTAAGTTTCAGGGTTTAATGGTGGGATTGCACCTGTGCTTTTTTCCCCCAACCGCTAGAATATGATTCGCACCAAACCCAAAAGAAATACTGCACAGTTCAGGAACTTCATCAACCTAGCAACTGTAAAATAAGCTTACAAACAACTGAATTGAAATGCCAAAAAGTTCAGAGAAAGGTACAAACTATGTTTACTTGGGGTTTACAAAATTAAAGCTAACTAAAACTGTAATGATAAACAATCATGCTGCCAATGGACAGAGAAATATCATGTTTTTTGAATAATGTATTATTTGTTATTTAGGAACCCAGTATAAGGGAATCCCTTGCGATCCTGTCTGCAGAGATAAAGGTAAGTATTTTTTTCTCTTTAGCTCTGTCACTCCAAGAAATATAATGAACATAAATATATTTGCCAATCTTTTCATAGTAATCCAAACAACTCTGCGTGCATCTGACATTTGTAATATTTATCTACCGCAGTATAACTCTTCTGGCAAGGCGATTGGTATTGTACCTTGAAAGAAAACTGATTGGAAATGTCATGTACTCTATGGTTTCTATTGATGTCAAGTGGCAAATGTTGACTGGTGATGTTATGTGAATCTTAGGAAATGGTCATTTTTCAATCGAGTCTATGTTTCTCAGAATTTGAGACAGAGAGGTCAATCTCTGCAATCCGAGCTGAGGGTATTTCTTGGAATGGAAAGGTAAGAGCAACGTGTTCTTTGATATTCTCTTAAGACTCTTCGCCAGATTTTACGATGAAAAATGTAAATAATAATAACAAACATTATTTTATATAGTGCCTTGAAAGGTGGCTTCTTTACAGAATGACAAAACCAACTACAATAAATAATACACAAGATATGCATGATGACAATACACAGTTAGAGGAGACAGTAGATGGTCATTGTCAGTGTATCCTGAAGGTAGTTTTCCAATTTTTTGGAACGGGGTAAAAGAGGCCACCTCTACTAGAATCTTTGTCCTAACCAAAAATGTAACAAAGTATAATAATAATATTAAAAATAATAATAATAATAATAAACTTTATTTATAGAGCACCTTTCATACAAATAGTGCTTTGGTGCTTTAAAAAGCAAGCGTAAAAATAAAATATTAAAATTTAGAGATGTACTTTCAGTTGTAAAGGAAAATACAGCAATACAGTAAAGCAACATACATGTCAATTAAATAAATAAAAATTAGGAAAGTCGTAATAAAATAAGAACAATTAAAGAGAACTAAAAAAAGAAACAGAAATAGAAAGAACAAAGAACCACTTTAACTAAAAGCAACATTTTCAAATGTTTTTTAAAACAATGTACCGAGCTTGACTGCCTAATAAAAAGTGGAAGTGAGTTTCATAATTTAGAAGCATAAAAACAAAAAGCAGCCTCTCCACTCTTTCTGCATTTCACATGTGGTATTTGCAGTAGGCCAGTATGTGCAGATCTCAGGTCACGTATAGGAACTGTAACGAACAGTTCTTTCCGGACCCTATGCGGACGACACAGTCCGACGGAGTGGGGAAACACTGGGGAAACGTCATGCAGGAAAACGGGGCTGAAGATAAGGGGGCGTGTCCAAGGTGCGCTGGTGCACGGGGGAGGTGTGGCCGAGGCGAACAATCCGAGAGTAATCCTTAGGGAATATCCAAAAACACACGAGAAAGTCCAAAACCAGAAGATCCATCAGAACAAGATAAAAACCAGAAGGCCGGGTCGGAACCGGCGGACAGGGGACAAGGAACAGGGGTTAAAACCTTAACGGGACCAGGCGCTTCCTGGTCCCGGACTCGCACGATATGGAAATCAGATGCAGAGTCCGGATGCGCGTCAGCGCCTGGCTTTTAAGGTGGGCTGGGAATGGGGAGCAGGTGCATAGAATACAGTCTCACGTGAAAGGGCTGGAGCACCCTTAAGGAGGGGGGACTATAATCGTGACAGGAACATATGAAGACAGACATTCAGTAAGGTACAGACGTGCTAGGTCGCTTAAAGCTTTAAAAACAAGTAAAAGAACTTTCAAATTTATCCTAGATAATACAGGTGACCAGTGAAGTTTTTTCAAAACAGGAATGATATTCTCTTTCTTGTATTTGTTAGGATCTGTGCTACTGCATTTCGAACAAGTAGTAAGGGATTTATTGTTTTCTTGGGAAGCCCACAAAACAGAGCATTATAATCATATCCACATCAATGTGAGCAATGGAGAAGTTAAATTAACGTGTCTAAATATCATCTAGTTCTATCCCAGGGAAGAGGGCTGTTGCCTACACAGACGACAAGACACAAAACGCTCAACTGTGCAAAACACGCATAAGGACATCAGTCAGGAGGAACAAGGTAAAGTGTTTTTACTTCTTCACCATGGTCATGTAGTTTCACTCCAAGCAGTGTCTTATGAAATAACTGTGGAAACGACCTCCCCAACATTTTGGGTTGTTGCATTTTGCTTCAATGAATTTTAACCTTTTCTTTTAGACATTAAGAGGAAGGACACATTCACCCTTGGTAGAGATTCAGTTGTTCTACGAGATGTCAAGGTGAGAATTAACCACTTCAGGCATAAGTCAATCCACATGACCGGAAATGGGGCAATGAACAGGATATGGGGATTTTGCTAGTTATAACGTACAATAATCATCATTAAATGATCTAAGACTACTGAAGTATAAGCTGTGTCCCTGACTGATTAATTAGCAAATTCATCTTCGTAGAGTGGAGCTACACTGAATATGGAGTGAGATCATGTAGGGAATGTTGGACTTGTAATAACTAATTGAAGGATAATAATAATCAACGAAAGTGCTTAAAAGTATCAACAAATGCCTTCAAAGTACTTGACACGTACTTTGCTTTCAAAAGTGAAACATAATTAATACTTACGTAAGTTTTCTCTTGACTTCTCAGGAGTATACTAACTCCAAGGACAAGTAACATCACAAACCATTATGTAAGTGCTGATGTTGGAGCTGCAATACTACTACCAAGACAAAAAATGATACAGGTAACACTGCTTTCAGATTTCTAAGAATTGCTAAAATAGTATCCTACCATCTCAAACACTGCCAATCTAGAACAAAAAGAAAGTACTTGAACGCCTGCAGTAATCGAACACAAACCAGAACATATCAGTGCATGACAATGAAATGTAGTCACAAAATGATTCTACCCTTTCAAGTCCCAAAAAAGACAGAGGAACTTACCGGAGGCGATACCTGGATTTCAAACAGAGTACAATGTAGCCACTGTAGGGGAGAAGATCACAGAGAGCTCTTCTCAGATTCCTCAGAGTCAGCCCCAGCACCCTGTCCTGACTGAAGCAGACAAAGTGGTCAAACAGGTAGGTAGAAATGAGTAAGGAACAGAGAGTATGGTTATTCTTGCATTGTTTTGTTCGTCTGTCAAAGAAAAGAGTGCTTCTGACTTTTGTCAATGTTCATCTTTATTTTAGGAGAAGAACAAACGGTGGTATCACACTTTGCTCAAGTGTATGATACCATGTGTGTACAGCAGACATCACCAAAGGAACAGGAGACACCTGAGTAGAGAACAAGAATATGAAAAGACTGATGAAAAAAAGCACCAGGAGAAATCCATTGAATATGCACAATCTCGTCCAGTATTTCAATGAAAAGTTTCAGTGTTGTTTTTAGTGTCGTCGTATTGCATACATTTAAAACAATGTGTCTTGTTTAATGAATAATTTCATTTACTTTAGTAAAAAGTGTTGTTTACTGTAGTCCTAGCATGGATGCAATTGTTAGAAAAAACGTGAATGAAAAACTGAATGTTTCATACAATGTGGGTTTGTGTTAACCCACACACCTAAGTGAAATGTTTGATTACGTTTACAAGACATAACACATAGTTCAGTTGAGTGTGAAAGGGAACAACAGAGAAAGTCACAAACAAAACATTTGTGAAGGACTTGATGAATGTTTTTTCTTTAGAAATGACAAAAAATAAAGAATTTTTCAACAAGATGTCTTTCTATAGCGAGTTTCATTTGAGATAGTCTTTTCTTAGAAGTGCAAGAGTGGTATTCCCTACAACTTATTCCCCAATTTGATCATTCTCAGAAATTAGGAGACGGAAACCACACCTACTGTAATATTAGACCTTGTAACAAGGCAACTAGGTTTCAATGGCTTAAAAGGTGCAGAAAAAAGCTCATGTATAATGACCTCCAGTGTCCCACAGGTTTCCCAAATCATTTCTTAAAGTATGGAAAAAGAGGAAATAAAGTGTCTACAGAAAGCGTATACCCCCTTGAACTTTGTTCAGTTTGTTGCGCCAGTGCCAGAGTTTCATGCAATTAAATGAGGACCTCTTTCTCACACCACATATGTTATACTTTCAATGGGAAAAAAGGAAATATTACAATTGTATACATTTTAAAGCCATGTGTTCATATTTGGTAGAAGCCCTAAAAACACCTAAAAAACACCTAACAACGGGTGCAGGGCAATACCCACTATTGATAAACATACAGAAAACAATATTAAAGTACTGGCTTTAATATTAGCCAGACACAGCTGGATGAGCTCTACCAGCCAGGACAGGAGGCTCTACTGTACACAGAGAGGGGAGGGAGGGGGGAACAAGCTGCCCAGCCCTGTGGAATGCTACAGAACCCTAAACAGACAATACATACTACCCGAATATTTGACCAAGATATCCAGACACAGCTGGATGAGCTCCACCAGTCAGGACAGGCTAATAAGATACACTCCACAGACATTCACAACAGTGACATATCATAAACACTTGAATTACTTATCTAGTCTCTCGAAACAAAATTTCGAGAAAAAACACATTGCCCAACGTTAGAAAGCACCTTGCATTACATTGCTTGAAAAACAATTTTATTTCGAAGGAATTATGGATCAGGAATTCTTCGAGGAAGTCGGGGTCACACAGCATGCCGCCCCATATATCAGGGAGCACATTGGATCAAGGCACAGTCTCTTTCAAGACAACGATCCGAAACACACAGCAGCAAGGGCGAGGCTTATAGCAGAACGAGTGAACTGGGTGAAAACTCCAGCCGAATCTCCAGATTTAAATCCAATAGAGATGGTATGGCATTAGCTGAAAGACTATGTTTGGAAAAGTCCTAAACCCAGCACAAAGCAAGAACTGATACTGATACAATGTCTGTTGATACTGATACTGTATGAGTAGGGCTGTTTCACCACTCCTTTTTTTTTTGTTGCATACAGCAGTACTTCTTATGGTAGTACTTAAGTACAGTACAGTAGGTACTTACATTAGTACTTCTCACGTTAAAAAAGTTAGGTGTTAGCATAAACTATTAGTAAATAAAAAATATTAAACTTAGCACTGTAATAAATTATGCTAATATTAAATTCGATTCTGCTCTGAGAATGTAGGGGGAAGGAAAAATGCCAGTGGTCTTTTCACTGATGAACTTGTGCCTGATGAACACCACTGCGTCACACCACACAGCTGCGAGTGCACCTCACTGTGCCCGGCCACCACTGCATCACACAACTGCCAGCGCACCTCACCGTACCAGGCCACCACTGCGTCACACAGCGGCAAGCACACCTCACCGTGCCAGGCCACCACGGCGTCACAACACACAGCTGCCAGCGCACCTCACCGTGCCAGGCAACCACTGCGTCACACAGCTGCCAGCGCACCTCACCATGCCAGGCCACCAGTGCGTCACACCATACAGCTGCCAGCGCACCTCACCGTGCCCAGCCACCACTGCGTCACACAGCTGCCAGCACACCTCACAGTGCCAGGCCACCACTGTGTCAAACCACACAGGTGCCAGTGCACTTCACTGTGCGTAGCAGCCACTGCATCACACAGCTGAAAGCACAACTCACCGTGCCGGGCCACCACTGCGTCACACCACACAGCTGCCAGTGCACCTCAGCGTGCCAGGCCGCCACTGAGTCACACCACACAGCCACCAGCGCACCTCAGCGTGCCAGGCCACCACTGAGTCATGCCACACAGCCACCAGCGCACCTCACCGTGTCAGGCCACCACTGCGTCACACCACACTGCCACCAGCGCACCTCACCGTGCCAGGGCACCACTGAGTCACGCCACACAGCCACCAGCGCACCTCACCGTGCCAGGCCACCACTGCGTCACACCACACAGCTGCCAGCGCACCTCACCGTGCCAGGTCACCACTGCGTCAGACCACACACAGCTGAAAGCGCACCTCACCGTGCCAAGCCACCACTGCGTCACACAGCTGCCAGCATTCCTCACCGTGCCAGGCCACCACTGCGTCAGACCACACACAGCTGAAAGCGCACCTCAACGTGCCAGGCCACCACTGCATCCCACAGCTGCCAGCACACCTCATGCCTTGCTATGTGAAACTTTAATTCTCTTTATAGGATTTTTTGAACATGGTCTTTTTTTCCCCCAATCAGAGGCTCACCACAATTCACGCTCAACCACATCACAGATCTACTACACACACCTCAGGATGGTGACGTCACTGCCTTTCATATGGAAACATTTTGACACCGCGCTCAACAATCTTAGGAAGATCACAAAACAACCCTGCTAGCCTGGATTTTACCTAAAAAAATCACGCCCGAGAAAGTGAAGTACTGTAGCATTAACTAGCAAAGGTGTATTGCAGACATAGGCATAGTACGTAATACAGGCTTTATGAACTCTAATAATATTGTTTCGGCTGTGAATCCTTCTTCAGCTGTGAGGGTCTTCAGCTCATAATGAAACGCTTGGAGTTTGCAATGTACGGCGCTCTGAACGCGTTCAACTTTAATGCAGGAAAAATGGATTTCCCAGAAGCTATACTGATTCTTATGGAAGCCCGTTTCCGCCAGGGAGTAGAAAAAATGCGCCCTGGTATTCTTTGGGATGCCGTGCAGTTAAAACTGTTCACTGTTACTGACCATACTGCCTGCCTGCGGGCACTTTTCCTTTCCGTGGGGGAGGGTGGACTGTCTTTCATTAGAAGGTTAGCCTATTCTACTCGGAGAATGTAGAGGGGGTGGAAAGTGCCCGCGGTCATTTAATTAGTATTACAATTCGCACTGATTCCCCTGCGAAGATATGGACATAAGAATATTCGTGCGTGGTCAAAAAATGCCATAAAAACGACAAAATG
The DNA here is from genome assembly GCF_040954835.1 of Lepisosteus oculatus. Lineage (NCBI taxonomy): Eukaryota > Metazoa > Chordata > Actinopteri > Semionotiformes > Lepisosteidae > Lepisosteus > Lepisosteus oculatus. The sequence continues at coordinate 2,947,588 of NW_027167923.1, read as the reverse complement.
AAGGCTGTGAAAACATTCACAATGTGCTGTATACACAAAGCACGTGTTCTCACAACTCGAGGAGGTTTCGTGAAAACTTTATATCGTCACACAAAATAAAGTTTTTTTGTTTACAAAGACGATTACAAAGAATGTGGACCAGGGTAATACTTTGAGTTTACAGCTTGTCCAAGGTCATTCATTATTAATACTATTAGGGATATCTTCGGTAAAGACTGACAGCAGGAACATTCCTGTTCTTTACTCAGCAGCTTATTAAAAACAGGGTGTTCAAAACGTTTTTTTTACCCAGAAGAGTGACACAGCTTCGCGTTGTGAATCTGTTATTCCGTATTTACAAAGAAAGTGGAATACAGTAATACTACCTGCTATATAGATACATATTTTTAGATATTCAGATCCTTAAATTAATATCATTATTCATTTCTTTAGATACGTGATTCCATACTATATTCCCTATTACAAAACCAATAATTCCAGTCCTGAAATCTGATTGGCTGACACACATTCGAAGAACATACTGTAACACTTAGTTAACATGTCTGGTTTAGTTGAAGAATCGGCTAAGGTAAGTTTCAGGGTTTAATGGTGGGATGGCACCTGTGCTTTTTCCCCCCAACCGTTAGAATATGATTTGCACAAAACCCAAAAGAAATACTACACAGTTCAAGAACCTAGCAACTGTAAAATAAGCTTAAAAACAACTGAACTGAAATGCAAAAAAGTTCAGAGAAAGGCACAAAATATGTTTACTTGGGGTTTAAAAAATTAAAACTAAAACATTCCAAACAGAAGCCGGCCTACCTTCTTTTCTTTGTACCTGATAAAGATGAGGATGGCTTTAAAGATACAGCTAAACTTTTGCAGAACCATTCAAGCGCATTGTTACTGTTTGCTGTAGAAGCCAAAAATATGAGAATCTCAAAATCTAAAAATCTCATGGCGTCAGAATGTACAACTTTAAAAAAATAAATAATAATAAGGCGTGGGACTCAGGAATGGGGCTGAACAACACATTTATTAACTCGAATCGGGAAAGGTACACACACAGGGACAGGGGTTACAGCGCTGCACCTTCACTAACACACACACACACCTGAAGGGAAGAGACTGTATCCCAGCCTCCGTCCCGCTATACAGTCCGGTAGAACCCAGGTGCTGTTCTCAGCCCGCCTTGCGTGCGCAGGACTAAAGCGCCCTGCGTGGCGCTACATTATAAATACATGTCAGGCCCAATGATTTCACTAAAATAATGCATTGCTGCACTTCATACTGAAAATAATATCATCTAGTCAAGTATAAAACTTAACCTTTCTTTTGAATTAAGTCTATTCTAACAAAAGTACTAAAAGAGGGAGTATTATTAAAACATTTGACATGAATATGAAATATACCCAGGATGACTCATAAATTCATCACTGTATAAATAAATGTTCTTTTTTCGAATTTCCTCTGACACAGTACAACACAATATCAAAGTCCTTCATATAAACTCTTAGTGTCCTGTATTCCCAGAGGATGCCCCTGCCGTGAAGTGACTGTGCTCTGTCTGGCGATCTCTGGCGCTCAGGGTGGGCAGGAGGAGGCCAGTTTAAGAAGCACTTAGTGATGAACGAGCGGGTCGGGGAGCACGTAGATGACGAAGGATTTAACGTGCTACTTCAGTTACGATGGGTTTGGGGAAACACTCGTCAATTAACGATCGAGCTTAAGAGCGAGTTTACGATGTTCTTAGCGCTACGACGCTTTCGGGAAACAGAATCATAATATCTAGAAGGATTACCATATATAAAAATAGAAAGAATGATATATGATATATACAAGTAATTATATCATATCATATATTATTAACACCATACCCACCATCTATGTACATTCACATGACCACACATATCAGATCAATATCAAATCAATCACAATGATTAGAATGCGCGCAGAAATCGCCCCTTTCTCTTCCCATCTTTCAGCACATTATACGTCCTCTCCACGATACAAGCCGATATCCGTTATCTTACTCTACAATGCACCTTTTCCCGTGTTGTACGTTAACATTTAGTTCATAAAATCGACACACCTGAAATACTAAATAAGAAAAAACAATTATATCACAACTAACAATTATATTATATTATATCAATTATTTTCACAAAATAAAATAAAATAAAAGATGACATCATATAACCACGGCTCAACGCAGCTGGCTACACGTGTGAGAAGGTGCAGTACTTGAAGTGCGCTGGGCAAACTTCCGAGGTCAAATTCTTCAGCACGGTTGTACCTTTAAAGCGGAGACGACGGCACCGAAATTTTTTGGCGCGCCTTCTCTTTAAAGCCCTGGCCAAACATGAAGACAGTACGTACAGTTATAATTCAAACGGAATTAAAAACTACACATCCCAGTTACCATGGTGGTGCTTGTGATCATTGCGTTTAACCAACGAAACAGGGCGAAAAATCAGTCACATGACTTTGGGGCAGAGTTTCGAAAGCTTAACTTATCAGCAACAAAGCGAAATTTACACGATAGGCTACCTCAAACTGTCAGTTACACGACTGTGTATGTCGCTTAAGCCACTTCTATTTGGCATTTTAGTTATGGAGGCGAGAAGACGCCCCCCCCGGGTGCCTGATTTGCCGCCATCTTTAACCGCTTCGTGTCCAAATCGCGTACGAAATAAAGTTCATCCCAGCTACAAAACATATATATTTTTGTGGTAAGAGGGAGCAAAACATCAGTATTTACTGCTATTAATTAGTGTACGATTTATAGTTGAAATCTGAGCCTAAATATAAAGTTAAAATCTCGACAAAGCAATGTAGGAAATACAGAGAAAAATCCTTTCTGACATCTAAAATCAGTTTCGATCAAGGTCTCTAAAACGAACAAGAAAAAGAGGATTTTCGGAGGGCAATTACGCTGTATTTATATAGAATAAGTGATTTATGAGCAATCTAATTTCTTGTTCGTTTAAAACAGTGAAATGTCAGCTGCAAAAGATCGCCCCAGAAACAGCAATCTCTCCACCTGTCATAGACGTTCAGGAAAGGCTGAATGAAGTCATGGTGATCAATAATAACAGTTGTAGGACAAGAAACAAAAGATAGTGAAAACTTAAGATTTTTAAGGCTAAAACTCAAATTCATTCTACAAATTAAGGCAAATGAAAATTCACGACGTTAAAGTGCTAGAGGTGTAAAAAATACAAAAATGCACATGAGCAAAAAGTTTTAGAAATGGAGCAAACAGAATAAAAGCCATGCCTATAGTGCAGAAGAGGGATGCAGGAACACTTGCTTAGATATACAACAACATTATTTTATTAAACCTTTACAATTTCTTGCATTAGTAATTATCTTTTCGCATACCCCAGCTTGCTCTCCATGAGATACACAGACACACAGATGAAAGAGATAGGGAGAGAGCCTGTGGTCAGAGTACAGGGTCAGCCATTGTACAGCGCCCCTGGAGCAGTTGGGGTTAAGGGCCTTGCTCAGCAGCCCAACGGAGTAGGATTCTTCTGCTGGGTGCGGGATTTATTGTTAAATTATTACTTTAAATGAATACTTTGAGTTACTGAAACAGCCCGCTAATAAAATTGTCGCAATTTTGTTCTCGTTTGGAAGAGAGAATCAAAAATGAGACATAATGATGGTTTCCGGCTTAGACCTTTAAAGGTACCCCCATCACGGAAGAATTTGACCTCGGAACGTTTACCCAGCGTAATATTGTATTTCATTTCACTTTGACCGATTGTCTTTAAATCAATTGTTGTCAGAATATCCCCACCTCCAAACAAGAACAAAATTGCAACGATTTTATTAACTGGCTGTTTCAGTAACTTAAAGTACATATTTAAAGTAATAATTTAACAAGATATGTAAATGTTTTAAGATATGTATATGTTGTGAATGTCTGTAGATTGTATCTTATGATTTAAATACTTTTATTTTTTCACAATCTGGCAATGCCAGACAGAATTCAAATGGCCTTGCAGATCAGAAAATCAAGGAACAAAACAATTATTGCGCCCAGCTCCTCAATGGGATAGCTTTAACTTGCTAATGCGTTGGTGTAACAGTCCGGGTGTGGCAAGCTTCTAATGTCTCCAGACTTCGCGAAAGGAACCCGTCTTTCATAGGCACTCTTTCCCCTAGTTTAACAGTCTGTCCAGAAACAAAACATTCCTGTTAAACAAGAGGAATGTAAAACAAATTGTACAAAAGTAAAAAACAATTACTTTTTGACAATGAAAACTGGTGTGTATCTCTCTCTTTGCTGGTGCGCGGGCGTGGTGGGGTGCTGTACCACCCGCACAGAACATTAAAGTGTCCCTTTCCATTCAATGGGTGTCTGAGTTGCTGTGTCCTATCTTCTGACAGTCGCTGTTGTGAATGTCTGCAGAGTGTATCTTATTTTTAGCATTGTTGCGCATTCGCCCTGGGGGGCGGCTGAAGAACACCCGGCTGGGGTGCGCGGTGAGGGGCAGGACAGGAGTGGTCAGGGCGGGGTTTAGGTAGGCCGCTGACTATTGCAGCTGCCACACAGTGAAAGGGGCATACGGGCTGGGGAGATCGCCCGTTTTCCATGTAAATAGTTCCCTGGTTCCGCACCCCTCTCTCCCTCTCTCTCCAGATACAGCTGTATGAGCTCCACCAGTCAGGACAAGAGGCTCTACTGAACGCACAGAGGGGTGGTAGAGGGGAACAAGTTGCAAGCCGTGGGGTTGAAGCTGATACCCTGGATCCTCTCCAGACACAGCTGTATGACCTCCACCAGTCAGGACAGGAGGCTCTACTGTACACAGAGAGGGGTGGGAGGGGGGAACAAGCTACCCAGCCATGGGGTTGAAGCTGATACCCTGGATCCTCTCGAGACACAGCTGTATGAGCTCCACCAGTCATGAAGGAATGCTCTACTGTACACAGAGGGGGGCAGGAGGGGGGAACAAGCTGCCCAGCCGTGGGGTTGACGCTGATACCCTGGATCCTCTCCAGATACAGCTGAATGAGCTCCACCAGTCAAGACAGGAGGCTCTACTGTACACAGAGAGGTGCAGGGGGTGAAACAAGCTGCATAGCCATGAGGTTGACGCTGATACCCTGGATCCCCTCCAGACACAGCTGTATGAGCTCCACCAGTCAGGACAGGAGGCTCTACTGTACACAGAGAGAGGCGGTGGGGAGAACAAGCTGTAACCCTGGCTTCTCACACAAACCTTAAAATCACGTAATAGGTTTATTCCATGCTGAAAAAAAGAAGAAAGAATACACATTCCATAGGAATCAGTGCCTTTATATAGCGCCTTTAAAGGTGGCTTCTCAAAGCGCCTTATGGGATAAAAACAACAAAAACAAAAACAATATTGTTTTCCATTGCACTTTGACAGATCATCTTTAAATCAATTGTTGATTTAAAGTTTGACAGTAAATGTTTATATTGTAAAGCATACAGCCGCCATTTCTTTCTAAAAATTAAAAAAATTGTTTGCGCAGTCTAAGAGGGGGGGGGGTCTGCTGACAATCCCCCATACACTCAAGTGAAATATTAATAACCCCAATGTAAACAGCGTATTTACAATTTGTTGATAATAAAAATGTTAAGTTCTCTAAGACTTTGTGATACTTTACCCAGGGAGCTGTGTAAGCATGCGTGGTGACTATTCATTGTTATTAAAAAATGACTTAGATTCGAACATGTTGTGATATTTAGAAATATAAAAAGTCAATTAATTGTCCATAATATTGCTATTTTATTTTTTCAAAGAAATGCTTGTTAAAAGAAAAGTCATGGCACAGGCTGGATTTGAACAGCCAACCTCTCGCTTACAAGTTCAGCACATGAATAGAATTATATCATTATTAATTTCTTTAGATATGCGATTCCATATTATATTCCCTATTAATCAAATTCTAAAAGTATGCTTGTTTGCTCCTGTATTGAGCGTATTTGCAGAAAAGCTTAAAACTACCACTTTTTATACACACGTTATTTCACATGTTAGTTAAAGACTTCGATGCTTAATATTGTTTAGGGAGAAATGGAATACTGGTGTGTATTTTTGTACCGAGACCAGCCATATACAGTTTACATACTGTAATACTGTATATTTATGTTCCAAAATTAATATCATTTATGGCCTTCACACGCGTTATGCTCCTATTCTTTTTATGCTCAGCTACTAAGATTTCCCTTCAGTGGTAAAATTCCATATAAATATTTAATACTTAAACGGGCACAGTAAAGACATTAAATATACATATACATACTGTATACAGTACAGTTTGCATACAGTAATATGTTTATGTTCTTAAATCAATATCTCTTATGAGCATGCAAAAGGCATGGTGAATTGGAGATTCTCAAAAATGACTGTACTTTGCATGATTGGAAACAAATGCTTGATTGGATCAACGAAATGCTGTGGTGTTACTTTTACAAAGACGGTCAATGAAAAAAAGAATGTGGACCAGGGCAATACTTTGAGTTTACAGCTTGTCCAAGGTCATTCATTAGAACATGTGGTATTATGAGGTACTATGCGAGAATACACGGTATTAATATGGTAACTTGTGTTACACCGCGATAAGCACACCGCTTCTGGGAAAACTGGCCTCAACACTGTATTGGATAAGGCACTTAGAAAACAGATTCATGCGTGGACCACAGCAATGTCCCGTTACTGAGAGCCAGCAATCAACGGATGTGTCTGATCGTGAATGGTTTTCCCTGTTGTTTGTTGTATTACTCGGTGTTGCATTTTAAGCTGTGCATGAGGCAGGACCCGGAGGCTGCTGTTTCTGCTGGAATTGAGGAAGAGCTGAGCGCCATGTAAGGCAAAGACACTGCGTTCCACTTTATCAGGTGCCTGGAGTGTAAGAGCTGCAGATAATATTGAGTCACATTAATCCCAACATATTTCAAATATTATGAAAATTAAATAAATTAAATCAAATAACTTTCATTAAAAAAATCAATCACACTTTACCTTGCTTTTTCAGTTGTTTTAAAGGAAAATTGATGCCGAGAATGTGTGAATACTGCTTTTTGATGGTTCCAAGACCAATGTGACCTGTTCTATTGCCTGCTAATTGTACGTTCCAGGTTGAAAAATTATTTTTAGGAGGTCAAGGTGTATGAATGATAAGAGAAAAACTGAAATAACCACAGCTACGCAAACACCAGTCCACCAAAAAAAAATCATTTAATTAAAATAAGGTAACATTTTTTTTTCATCATCATACGGATGAACTGTGCTAAATGTGTTTCTAAAAAGAAAAAGCAGGACGTGAGACGTGAGCCAAGATCATGACTCTTTTGCTCTTCTTCACATCAGTTTTCATCTGCGAGGAGGAGGAGGAGGGCGGCTCCTGATGTGCTGACACTTGGGGATGTGCCTCTGTGCCGGCCTGGGGGCAAAGCGCCGGCCGCAGTGAGGGCAGGGCACGTAGTCGGGGTTTGGATTCGCGGGGGGCTGGGGCAGGTTCACAACTTTCCCTCCTTGCGTGATCACCTGCTGCACCTCCCTGGCCTGTTTGATGCTCCGAATGAAATCCTCGTGCTTCTGCCTCCAGTTGTTCTTTCTCAGCTGGGAACAGGAAATGAAACCAATAAAACAGCTTCCAGAAAAAGTCCAGACCAGCACTGCGTACACAGTCTGGTCGCAAACCATTCACAAGGCAAGAAAATATCAATACAGTAATAACGTAGCTTTCTGGGGCCACCTTTCAGGTCATTGGGTAGAGAGTACAATTTACGTAGTTATGGTTTTGTTTCCTGTGAGTGCTATTTGCTTGATATGTAGATTTTTACAACAGAATTCAGAAGTCACTAAGACACATTTATTCTGTCTGGCAAATGTGCCTTTGCGGCAGTTTTTCAGAAGAGTACTTCATAAAACACTTATTTATTGTCTACATTGATTTATAAGCTGAGTCTGACTCTAGGAAAAAAAAAGGGAAGCTTGGAAAGAGTTTAAGGATAGCCCTTACCACGATTGGCGGTTTAACCTTCTTCTTATGGATGTATGTCTCCAGTTCTGTTCCCTTGGCCCTGTGCTTGAAAGAGTCAAAAACCTTCCTCTTTGAATTCTGAAGCTTCTTGCAAATCTTGCTGTGTTTCTCCAGCCTCTCTACAGCAAACTTCCCGTGACACAGTTCACAGGGCACCAGCTGAGGGTTTCCACTCTGGCTATTCTTATATGGAAATTGCTCAGCGGTAGGGCACATCAGACTTGTAGGGGACAAATATCTGTTTTCCACTGACAGAGTTTGTTCATCCAGACATGTGGTCTTATTTCTGAAGTGGCCCTGCGCGGCCTGTGCCGCTGACACGTCGCTTTCAGGGAGCCTTGCTTTCTTGAGATACTTTCTCCTTCCACAGGGGACGTCTTCTAGCCCACGGCTGCAAGGGCTCACTTGACGTCTCTCCTGATGGGAAAGCGCAGAGGGAAAGTGCGATTCTGCGCATCCGCCATCTTCCATTGGAGAACCATAATCAAGGTTGTCTCCTCTGATAGGAAGGGCTTTCCTTGGAGTGAAGGCTTTTTGCTTCTCCATTCTGCAGGTCAGAAGAGGCACGGCCTTAGAGCGGTGGTTGGCCCATGGTCCTCTGGGGCAAAGCTCGCTCTGCCTCGCCTCTATTTTCCCTTCCGGCCACCTCTCTGGAGTCTTCCATCTCTCTCGGAACCATCCTCAGCTCCTCCTGAGCTCTGAAGAGCTTCGCCTGCATCATGGCCTCCTTCTGGCGAATCTCGTCCTTCATCATGGCCTCCTTCCGGCGCATCTCATCCTGCAGGCTGGCCTCCCTCCGGCGATGCTCCTCCTTCAGCGCGGCCTCTGCCTCGGCCACTTTTCGTAGCTCCTCTTGCAACTGAAAGTGCTCCTTCCCATTGGCATGAGAAGGGCATTGCCCTGGAGGGGTCGCCACCATGGGGAGGACAGTCCTGTCCTTAGGTTTGCGTACTCTTGAGCCCCTCCTGCCCGGCCTCTCGCAGGGCCTCTCATGACCATCCTGAGGCGGGGTGGGGGCAAACAAGGAATCACTCTGTGCGTCCGGGCGGTCCACAGCCCGAACCTCACCAGGGCCGGAGACTTTCCTGTTACCCATAGGCTTCAGGGGGTAAGACCGATCATACCCCACAATGTTCTTCTCGGGGCCCTGTTGGGCTTGGAAGCGATAGCTGTTTCCCATCTTCTTCTCCGCAGCGTATTTGACATATTGGAAACATTTTCTCATCTTCTGTAGAGCTGCCTCCTGCCGCCGATTGTACATGGCGATCATTTTTTTCTCCTTTTCCTGCATCAGTTTCTCTTGGAAGGTGTCCTTCAGAAGCTGTATCTTGGGAGGCGGGCAGTACGTGGAGATCAGATCCTGTTGCCTTAAGGGCGCGGGTCGATTCGAGTCTGTGTCCTTCGGGGAGGGGGACAGAGCACCAGGCTTAGGACTGGGCTCCATTGGCAAATGAGATATGAGCTTTGTTTCCCAGGTATCTGGAAAAGGCAAAAATGGCAAATAAATGATATCCTGCACAGTCTAGTATGGTCTAATAGAAAAGAATAAAAAAAAACAATTCAGGAAATACACAACTTTTTAATATTAAACCTAATGGTGTTGAATGCTGCATGCTGACTCAGTAGGAGACAGATCCTAAACATAAACATTATAATAAACATTTGTTTCCCAAATAACATTCTCAATGTTCAGAATGCTTAAAGTCATGAGCTTTTTTAAAAATGTTTAACTGAAACCTGGAAATGTGCTATTTCATTTCAAAGCTTGTATTATATCTATGATATAAATGTTTTTTTATATAAAATTAACCCATTATGCAACAGGGGTTTGAGCAAAAGTCACTGTGAATAAGGGAATTTATCAATATTAATTAGCCGTTTCACTACATTATAGATAGCTGAAGGATTATGATACAGTATATCGATTTCGCTACAAATTGACAAGCATATTTGATGACACTTACCAAACAAGTTTTAAACAGCGGAGAAATAGTTCACCACGACGATAGCAATGCAATGTTTGACTGCATCTCCCTATGTGATATATCTGTATTTGGGTATATACAGATCACGTAATTCAGGGAGCACTGTTACGTCAGGTCACCAACCATTATTACGACGCTCATATGTCATAGAGCTCCTTAGGATGTTTGTATAATCTTTATCCAAATTTTCATATGGCCGCAGTTACGGCGTTTATTTTACAGTTAATGTAACAGGGTGTCATTATATTTTTCTGTCTTTATGGTGGCAGACCACTTAAATAAATCTGAGTAGGCGGTTTCTACAAGTGGGTCAGATAAAATATTAAATATACAGTAAAAGCTCACACCTATTCATACCCTTTATGTACTGTATATCTACAATTACGTATACTACGTATACAGTTATCGTATACTATAATACGACAACTACCATTACAAAATGTCTCCCTTTTGATTTGAAGTGGTTCTTTTAAATAAGTAAATTGCAATCACTTAGCCTACATCTGAGCTCCTAATTCATCGCGACGACGGACTGAGACTCCAGTCGGATTTGTGAGAAGGGGTGTGCCTGTTTTAAAACCGATTCATACGTCTTAAACACATGGACATAGATAGCAGTCTGTGTTATATAATTTATCTTTTTATTTTATTTAAATTTAAGTATCACATACACATTTTCAAAGTAACTGTACCCCTTTTAATTATGATCCCCATCGCTCACAGCTCCGAAGGTGAGACGAGGGCTACTTCAGATGGGATTTCCAATATTTCTCTCTTAGCTTGTATACCGGTGGAAAGGAGAGGGGTCTTAAAACGTGTTGATAGTAAGATTGGGATGTATTTGCAGTCTAGATATAGTTTTTTTAATGTTCGGAGCCGCCACAGATTCATTTTCTTACGACTGCTTTTCTGGATGACAATGACAATGCAAACGATGGTGTTAAGGCGAGGCTGTGCCTTAAGGCTCCTCTGCTTACAATATTCAGCGCGTAAATCGCAAACGAGCGCCTTCCCTTACGATGAAAATGCAGAAAATAAGACCACGAGATTTAAACCTACGGCTTACAAATTTATGCGTAAACACTAAAACCGTATCTTTAGCAAAACTGGCGAGACAATGTGTTTTATCATTTAAAAAAGTACTGGAAAATAATTAAAGGTTATCACGATAAACAGAGGTTACTGATCTACTACTGTACGCTGTGACCAAAAATGAGAGTCCCCCGATCCTCGCAGCCTTCATGCTTTGGTCTTGGCCTGGCCGTTTTTTTTAAGATAATGGGGTCAAGTTAAGAAATTATGCAAGTTTCTAATCAAATCCAAGGGCGCCTCGATCTCCTAAACATCTTTAGAAGGCCGACGGACCACACTGCACGGTCCGGGTCCGGGCCCTGACCCGGTTCTGGATAATGCCAGCTTAAAGTGAAAAATTCTACTGTACATATTATGTTTCTTATTATGGTATATATGTATAATACAGCGCGACCGCTTCACGAAGCTAGAAAGAAAGTTATCCGCCTTTTTTATTTTACCTGCAATTGAATTTGCCATTAAAATCATTATTAATACCGCAGCTGCTAAATAACTTACCTAAAAGCGTTCAGATACAAAAGCACTTGAGCTGTAATGTTTGTATACTGTTGGCCCGATGACCTACTTCAAGAAGAATTGTTACATAGACCGCCAAGGACTGTCATCACACTTTACGTCATAAAGCGCTTTAAAACTTTTGACAAGTTCAACACCTCATATTTTGTACTGTTTATCATGGTAAAAGCAACTCAAAGCAATTATAAAAATGATTGAAAGGTAAAAATACAAGCTTATACGAGCTGTCGTTTTAACATTTATAACATATATTTAAACAAAACATATATAATCTATTTTAATAAAATAGAAAAGTGTTCTTAGTCTTCACTTAAAAGCTGTTAGAAGCTGCCTTTCTGACAAGAGAGTTCTGTGAGTTCCACAGTCTCAGTGCATTAAAGTCAAAACCAGTTGCTTTTTATTTCCTCTTTTACGACAGAGCAAGGAGGGTGTCCACAGACCACTGTGCACCTGCAGACTGATATGGGGGGTAAAAAGTCTAGAAGTTAGTAAATAAGATTTTAACATATGTTCTAAAACACACCGGACACCTGTACAGTGATGCCAACACAGTGATCTGAGCTCCTTCTTTGAGTTAAATCCTAGCATCTGCATTTTTTACAAGTTGTTGCTATGGCAGAGCATGACCAGAGCATAACAGAAACCACCCATTTTCTAACCGCTTCATCCAATTCAGGGTCAGGGGGTCAGGGGGTCGCGGGGCACGGGGGAGCCAGAGCCTCAGAAAGTAATAAGCAGGAGATACCTGGGACTGGATGGTAGTCCAATGCAGGGAAGACACAGACACTCACCAATTATCCCAGAAGCCAATTAACCTACCAGTAGTTCTTTGAACTGTGGGAGGAAGCCGGAGCACCCAAAGCAAACTCATGCAAACATGGGGAGAACATACAAGCTCCATACAGATAGCACCCCAGGTCCAGAAGTGTACCCAGGGCCTCAGCACTGTGAGCTAGCAATGCTAAACGCTGGGCTACTGTGCATGCTAATTTCTAGGCATCAGGTGATCAATCAGGTAGTGTTTCTCAGATAAAAGGACACCAGTTATTTAGTATGAGATTCAAATTGACCTCAGAACAAAATATAACTTATGTTATATAACTTATATAGAACTTACTACAGCATAACTGTCTTATTTGGCTCTTGTAGAAAATATTAACAGCATGCCTATTAAACATACAGTATCTAGCAATCAGCAATCAAAATAAAAACATTTCCAAACATGGAAACTGCCCAGTTAATGAAGCATTTCAAAGACATTAATCTATTCAATAATTACAGTTTTAAGTAGATAACAGATTTATATTCAGATTACGAAAGCATCATAACAACGGCTGCTTGTGTAAGGAATCCATGAATACCACTGTACATGAGAATTCCACACCTATTTGTAATCAATACACAAAACCCTATTGAATTTCAGGTACTTGTTTATTCAGCATTGCTTGACTCCGCGGACTCCTTGTTGTTTCAATATTCTAGCAATAGGACTAATCGCCAATACAGTGCCGTTGTAATCTATTCCTTCTGCCAGCAGAGGACGGTATTCGCACACCCAGTTCAGGATAAGATACGGTCCTCACAGTTCACAGTACAACTGGCCAAAGCCGTATTCGGAATATGCTCTCGATAACCTCGTTTAGTTTAAGTACGGCCGTATTTCATATCAACCCACAGATGCATTGCATAAACACTAGAATTCTGGTTGTACTTAAATTGACCTTATACGTTTTGGATTATGTTTAACCTTCTTCAATTTCTTCAACCATATTTTGAGATGATTACGTTTACAGAAGCAAATATTATTCAGTGCTTTTTCTTCACTCCTTTAATCAAACCCACATTTCTATAAGGAGGGCCATTGTGAAACTCCCCAAAGTGAGCTGAATTAATCTTTTATTCTTCACACCTGCGAAGTCATTCCTTCATTGTGTAATATGAAGGCCTTTCATTATTCACGTATACTACAACATCTGAAAATAATGGGTCTTCGCATTCAAGTTCCACACAAATTGCGATGTGATGCAGCCCTTCCTGCTCACTAATCACTGTAATGACTAATGCAATGTGATGTAGGAGAGAAAGGGTTTAGGTTATGTAGCAAACATTTCACTGCAAAAAACGTTCCATTCCAAGGTTCTTTATGCAGAGTTAACAATGTAGTATTATTTATTGGCAAAAACGTAAAAAAGTTGAGAGCAATATTTCCATTGGATTAAACGAGATGTATTCACAAGCCTGCTCCTTTACAATGTCACAGGGCCACAACAGATTATAGGAAGTTTTGCTGCCTCGTTCTGAATCGCAGAACATGGTAATTCTTTAACCTTGAAATGTAGTCTATTTTGTGATGTAATGATGCAATGTCCCTTTACTGAGAGCCAGCAATCAACGGATGTGTCTGATCGTGAATGGTTTTCCCTGTTGTTTGTTGTATTACTTGGTGTTGCATTTTAAGCTGTGCATGAGGCAGGACCCGGAGGCTGCTGCTTCTGCTGGTGCTTCTGCTGGGATTGAGGAAGAGCTGAGCGCCATGTAAGGCAAAGACACTGCGTTCCACTTTATCAGGTGCCTGGAGTGTAAGAGCTGCAGATAATATTGAGTCACATTAATCCCAACATATTTCAAATATTATGAAAATTAAATAAATTAAATCAAATAACTTTCATTAAAAAAATCAATCACTCTTTACCTTGCTTTTTCAGTTGTTTTTAAGGAAAATTGATGCCGAGAATGTGTGAATACTGCTTTTTGATGGTTCCAAGACCAATGTGACCTGTTCTATTGCCTGCTAATTGTACGTTCCAGGTTGAAAAATTATTTTTAGGAGGTCAAGGTGTATGAATGATAAGAGAAAAACTGAAATAACCACAGCTACGCAAACACCAGTCCACCAAAAAAAAATCATTTAATTAAAATAAGGTAACATTTTTTTTCATCATCATACGGATGAACTGTGCTAAATGTGTTTCTAAAAAGAAAAAGCAGGACGTGAGTCGTGAGCCAAGATCATGACTCTTTTGCTCTTCTTCACATCAGTTTTCATCTGCGAGGAGGAGGAGGAGGGCGGCTCCTGATGTGCTGACACTTGGGGAAGTGCCTCTGTGCCGGCCTGGGGGCAAAGCGCCGGCCGCAGTGAGGGCAGGGCACGTAGTCGGGGTTTGGATTCGCGGGGGGCTGGGGCAGGTTCACAACTTTCCCTCCTTGCGTGATCACCTGCTGCACCTCCCTGGCCTGTTTGATGCTCCGAATGAAATCCTCGTGCTTCTGCCTCCAGTTGTTCTTTCTCAGCTGGGAACAGGGAATGAAACCAATAAAACAGCTTCCAGAAAAAGTCCAGACTAGCACTGCGTACACAGTCTGGTCGCAAACCATTCACAAGGCAAGAAAATATCAATACAGTAATAACGTAGCTTTCTGGGGCCACCTTTCAGGTCATTGGGTAGAGAGTACAATTTACGTAGTTATGGTTTTGTTTCCTGTGAGTGCTATTTGCTTGATATGTAGATTTTTACAACAGAATTCAGAAGTCACTAAGACACATTTATTCTGTCTGGCAAATGTGCCTTTGCGGCAGTTTTTCAGAAGAGTACTTCATAAAACACTTATTTATTGTTTACATTGATTTATAAGCTGAGTCTGACTCTAGGAGAAAAAAAGGGAAGCTTGGAAAGAGTTTAAGGATAGCCCTTACCACGATTGGCGGTTTAACCTTCTTCTTAAGGATGTATGTCTCCGGTTCTGTTCCCTTGGCCCTGTGCTTGAAAGAGTCAAAAACCTTCCTCTTTGAATTCTGAAGCTTCTTGCAGATCTTGCTGTGTTTCTCCAGCCTCTCTACAGCAAACTTCCCGTGACACAGTTCACAGGGCACCAGCTGAGGGTTTCCACTCTGGCTATTCTCATATGGAAATTGCTCAGCGGTAGGGCACATCAGACTTGTAGGGGACAAATATCTGTTTTCCACTGACAGAGTTTGTTCATCCAGACATGTGGTGTTATTTCTGAAGTGGCCCTGCGCGGCCTGTGCCGCTGACACGTCGCTTTCAGGGAGCCTTGCTTTCTTGAGATACTTTCTCCTTCCACAGGGGACGTCTTCTAGCCCACGGCTGCAAGGGCTCACTTGACGTCTCTCCTGATGGGAAAGCGCAGAGGGAAAGTGCGATTCTGCGCATCCGCCATCTTCCATTGGAGAACCATAATCAAGGTTGTCTCCTCTGATAGGAAGGGCTTTCCTTGGAGTGAAGGCTTTTTGCTTCTCCATTCTGCAGGTGAGAAGAGGCACGGCCTTAGAGCGGTGGTTGGCCCATGGTCCTCTGGGGCAAAGCTCGCTCTGCCTCGCCTCTATTTTCCCTTCCGGCCACCTCTCTGGAGTCTTCCATCTCTCTCGGAACCATCCTCAGCTCCTCCTGAGCTCTGAAGAGCTTCGCCTGCATCATGGCCTCCTTCTGGCGAATCTCGTCCTTCATCATGGCCTCCTTCCGGCGCATCTCATCCTGCAGGCTGGCCTCCCTCCGGCAATGCTCCTCCTTCAGCGCGGCCTCTGCCTCGGCCACTTTTCGTAGCTCCTCTTGCAACTGAAAGTGCTCCTTCCCATTGGCATGAGAAGGGCATTGCCCTGGAGGGGTCGCCACCATGGGGAGGACAGTCCTGTCCTTAGGTTTGCGTACTCTTGAGCCCCTCCTGCCCGGCCTCTCGCAGGGCCTCTCATGACCATCCTGAGGCGGGGTGGGGGCAAACAAGGAATCACTCTGTGCGTCCGGGCGGTCCACAGCCCGAACCTCACCAGGGCCGGAGACTTTCCTGTTACCCATAGGCTTCAGGGGGTAAGACCGATCATACCCCACAATGTTCTTCTCGGGGCCCTGTTGGGCTTGGAAGCGATAGCTGTTCCCCATCTTCTTCTCCGCAGCGTATTTGACATATTGGAAACATTTTCTCATCTTCTGTAGAGCTGCCTCCTGCCGCCGATTGTACATGGCGATCATTTTTTTCTCCTTTTCCTGCATCAGTTTCTCTTGGAAGGTGTCCTTCAGAAGCTGTATCTTGGGAGGCGGGCAGTACGTGGAGATCAGATCCTGTTGCCTTAAGGGCGCGGGTCGATTCGAGTCTGTGTCCTTCGGGGAGGGGGACAGAGCACCAGGCTTAGGACTGGGCTCCATTGGCAAATGAGATATGAGCTTTGTTTCCCAGGTATCTGGAAAAGGCAAAAATGGCAAATAAATGATATCCTGCACAGTCTAGTATGGTCTAATAGAAAAGAATAAAAAAAAACAATTCAGGAAATACACAACTTTTTAATATTAAACCTAATGGTGTTGAATGCTGCATGCTGACTCAGTAGGAGACAGATCCTAAACATAAACATTATAATAAACATTTGTTTCCCAAATAACATTCTCAATGTTCAGAATGCTTAAAGTCATGAGCTTTTTTAAAAATGTTTAACTGAAACCTGGAAATGTGCTATTTCATTTCAAAGCTTGTATTATATCTATGATATAAATGCTTTTTTATATAAAATTAACCCATTATGCAACAGGGGTTTGAGCAAAAGTCACTGTGAATAAGGGAATTTATCAATATTAATTAGCCGTTTCACTACATTATAGATAGCTGAAGGATTATGATACAGTATATCGATTTCGCTACAAATTGACAAGCATATTTGATGACACTTACCAAACAAGTTTTAAACAGCGGAGAAATAGTTCACCACGACGATAGCAATGCAATGTTTGACTGCATCTCCCTATGTGATATATCTGTATTTGGGTATATACAGATCACGTAATTCAGGGAGCACTGTTACGTCAGGTCACCAACCATTATTACGACGCTCATATGTCATAGAGCTCCTTAGGATGTTTGTATAATCTTTATCCAAATTTTCATATGGCCGCAGTTACGGCGTTTATTTTACAGTTAATGTAACAGGGTGTCATTATATTTTTCTGTCTTTATGGTGGCAGACCACTTAAATAAATCTGAGTAGGCGGTTTCTACAAGTGGGTCAGATAAAATATTAAATATACAGTAAAAGCTCACACCTATTCATACCCTTTATGTGCTGTATATCTACAATTACGTATACTACGTATACAGTTATCGTATACTATAATACGATAACTACCATTACAAAATGTCTCCCTTTTGATTTGAAGTGGTTCTTTTAAATAAGTAAATTGCAATCACTTAGCCTACATCTGAGCTCCTAATTCATCGCGACGACGGACTGAGACTCCAGTCGGATTTGTGAGAAGGGGTGTGCCTGTTTTAAAACCGATTCATACGTCTTAAACACATGGACATAGATAGCAGTCTGTGTTATATAATTTATCTTTTTATTTTATTTAAATTTAAGTATCACATACACATTTTCAAAGTAACTGTACCCCTTTTAATTATGATCCCCATCGCTCACAGCTCCGAAGGTGAGACGAGGGCTACTTCAGATGGGATTTCCAATATTTCTCTCTTAGCTTGTATACCGGTGGAAAGGAGAGGGGTCTTAAAACGTGTTGATAGTAAGATTGGGATGTATTTGCAGTCTAGATATAGTTTTTTTAATGTTCGGAGCCGCCACAGATTCATTTTCTTACGACTGCTTTTCTGGATGACAATGACAATGCAAACGATGGTGTTAAGGCGAGGCTGTGCCTTAAGGCTCCTCTGCTTACAATATTCAGCGCGTAAATCGCAAACGAGCGCCTTCCCTTACGATGAAAATGCAGAAAATAAGACCACGAGATTTAAACCTAGGGCTTAGAAATTTATGCGTAAACACTAAAACCGTATCTTTAGCAAAACTGGCGAGACAATGTGTTTTATCATTTAAAAAAGTACTGGAAAATAATTAAAAGGTTTTCACGATAAACAGAGGTTACTGATCTACTACTGTACGCTGTGACCAAAAATGAGAGTCCCCCGATCCTCGCAGCCTTCATGCTTTGGTCTTGGCCTGGCCGTTTTTTTTAAGATAATGGGGTCAAGTTAAGAAATTATGCAAGTTTCTAATCAAATCCAAGGGCGCCTCGATCTCCTAAACATCTTTAGAAGGCCGACGGACAACACTGCACGGTCCGGGTCCGTTCCCTGACCCGGTTCTGGATAATGCCAGCTTAAAGTGAAAAATTCTACTGTACATATTATGTTTCTTATTATGGTATATATGTATAATGTGGCGCGACCGCTTCACGAAGCTAGAAAGAAAGTTATCCGCCATTTTTATTTTACCTGCAATTGAATTTGCCATTAAAATCATTATTAATACCGCAGCTGCTAAATAACTTACCTAAAAGCGTTCAGATACAAAAGCACTTGAGCTGTAATGTTTATATACTATTGGCCCGATGACCTACTTCAAGAAGAATTGTTACATAGACCGCCAAGGACTGTCATCACACTTTACGTCATAAAGCGCTTTAAAACTTTTGACAAGTTCAACACCTCATATTTTGTACTGTTTATCATGGTAAAAGCAACTCAAAGCAATTATAAAAATGATCGAAAGGTAAAAATACAAGCTTATACGAGCTGTCGTTTTAACATTTATAACATATATTTAAACAAAACATATATAATCTATTTTAATAAAATAGAAAAGTGTTCTTAGTCTTCACTTAAAAGCTGTTAGAAGCTGCCTTTCTGACAAGAGAGTTCTGTGAGTTCCACAGTCTCAGTGCATTAAAGTCAAAACCAGTTGCTTTTTATTTCCTGTTTTACGACAGAGCAAGGAGGGTGTCCACAGACCACTGTGCACCTGCAGGCTGATATGGGGGGTAAAAAGTCTAGAAGTTAGTAAATAAGATTTTAACATATGTTCTAAAACACACCGGACACCTGTACAGTGATGCCAACACAGTGATCTGAGCTCCTTCTTTGAGTTAAATCCTAGCATCTGCATTTTTTACAAGTTGTTGCTATGGCAGAGCATGACCAGAGCATAACAGAAACCACCCATTTTCTAACCGCTTCATCCAATTCAGGGTCAGGGGGTCAGGGGGTCGCGGGGCACGGGGGAGCCAGAGCCTCAGAAAGTAATAAGCAGGAGATACCTGGGACTGGATGGTAGTCCAATGCAGGGAAGACACAGACACTCACCAATTATCCCAGAAGCCAATTAACCTACCAGTAGTTCTTTGAACTGTGGGAGGAAGCCGGAGCACCCAAAGCAAACTCATGCAAACATGGGGAGAACATACAAGCTCCATACAGATAGCACCCCAGGTCCAGAAGTGTACCCAGGGCCTCAGCACTGTGAGCTAGCAATGCTAAACGCTGGGCTACTGTGCATGCTAATTTCTAGGCATCAGGTGATCAATCAGGTAGTGTTTCTCAGATAAAAGGACACCAGTTATTTAGTATGAGATTCAAATTGACCTCAGAACAAAATATAACTTATGTTATATAACTTATATAGAACTTACTACAGCATAACTGTCTTATTTGGCTCTTGTAGAAAATATTAACAGCATGCCTATTAAACATACAGTATCTAGCAATCAGCAATCAAAATAAAAACATTTCCAAACATGGAAACTGCCCAGTTAATGAAGCATTTCAAAGACATTAATCTATTCAATAATTACAGTTTTAAGTAGATAACAGATTTATATTCAGATTACGAAAGCATCATAACAACGGCTGCTTGTGTAAGGAATCCATGAATACCACTGTACATGAGAATTCCACACCTATTTGTAATCAATACACAAAACCCTATTGAATTTCAGGTACTTGTTTATTCAGCATTGCTTGACTCCGCGGACTCCTTGTTGTTTCAATATTCTAGCAATAGGACTAATCGCCAATACAGTGCCGTTGTAATCTATTCCTTCTGCCAGCAGAGGACGGTATTCGCACACCCAGTTCAGGATAAGATACGGTCCTCACAGTTCACAGTACAACTGGCCAAAGCCGTATTCGGAATATGCTCTCGATAACCTCGTTTAGTTTAAGTACGGCCGTATTTCATATCAACCCACAGATGCATTGCATAAACACTAGAATTCTGGTTGTACTTAAATTGACCTTATACGTTTTGGATTATGTTTAACCTTCTTCAATTTCTTCAACCATATTTTGAGATGATTACGTTTACAGAAGCAAATATTATTCAGTGCTTTTTCTTCACTCCTTTAATCAAACCCACATTTCTATAAGGAGGGCCATTGTGAAACTCCCCAAAGTGAGCTGAATTAATCTTTTATTCTTCACACCTGCGAAGTCATTCCTTCATTGTGTAATATGAAGGCCTTTCATTATTCACGTATACTACAACATCTGAAAATAATGGGTCTTCGCATTCAAGTTCCACACAAATTGCGATGTGATGCAGCCCTTCCTGCTCACTAATCACTGTAATGACTAATGCAATGTGATGTAGGAGAGAAAGGGTTTAGGTTATGTAGCAAACATTTCACTGCAAAAAACGTTCCATTCCAAGGTTCTTTATGCAGAGTTAACAATGTAGTATTATTTATTGGCAAAAACGTAAAAAAGTTGAGAGCAATATTTCCATTGGATTAAACGAGATGTATTCACAAGCCTGCTCCTTTACAATGTCACAGGGCCACAACAGATTATAGGAAGTTTTGCTGCCTCGTTCTGAATCGCAGAACATGGTAATTCTTTAACCTTGAAATGTAGTCTATTTTGTGATGTAATGATGCAATGTCCCTTTACTGAGAGCCAGCAATCAACGGATGTGTCTGATCGTGAATGGTTTTCCCTGTTGTTTGTTGTATTACTTGGTGTTGCATTTTAAGCTGTGCATGAGGCAGGACCCGGAGGCTGCTGCTTCTGCTGGTGCTTCTGCTGGGATTGAGGAAGAGCTGAGCGCCATGTAAGGCAAAGACACTGCGTTCCACTTTATCAGGTGCCTGGAGTGTAAGAGCTGCAGATAATATTGAGTCACATTAATCCCAACATATTTCAAATATTATGAAAATTAAATAAATTAAATCAAATAACTTTCATTAAAAAAATCAATCACTCTTTACCTTGCTTTTTCAGTTGTTTTTAAGGAAAATTGATGCCGAGAATGTGTGAATACTGCTTTTTGATGGTTCCAAGACCAATGTGACCTGTTCTATTGCCTGCTAATTGTACGTTCCAGGTTGAAAAATTATTTTTAGGAGGTCAAGGTGTATGAATGATAAGAGAAAAACTGAAATAACCACAGCTACGCAAACACCAGTCCACCAAAAAAAAATCATTTAATTAAAATAAGGTAACATTTTTTTTCATCATCATACGGATGAACTGTGCTAAATGTGTTTCTAAAAAGAAAAAGCAGGACGTGAGTCGTGAGCCAAGATCATGACTCTTTTGCTCTTCTTCACATCAGTTTTCATCTGCGAGGAGGAGGAGGAGGGCGGCTCCTGATGTGCTGACACTTGGGGAAGTGCCTCTGTGCCGGCCTGGGGGCAAAGCGCCGGCCGCAGTGAGGGCAGGGCACGTAGTCGGGGTTTGGATTCGCGGGGGGCTGGGGCAGGTTCACAACTTTCCCTCCTTGCGTGATCACCTGCTGCACCTCCCTGGCCTGTTTGATGCTCCGAATGAAATCCTCGTGCTTCTGCCTCCAGTTGTTCTTTCTCAGCTGGGAACAGGGAATGAAACCAATAAAACAGCTTCCAGAAAAAGTCCAGACTAGCACTGCGTACACAGTCTGGTCGCAAACCATTCACAAGGCAAGAAAATATCAATACAGTAATAACGTAGCTTTCTGGGGCCACCTTTCAGGTCATTGGGTAGAGAGTACAATTTACGTAGTTATGGTTTTGTTTCCTGTGAGTGCTATTTGCTTGATATGTAGATTTTTACAACAGAATTCAGAAGTCACTAAGACACATTTATTCTGTCTGGCAAATGTGCCTTTGCGGCAGTTTTTCAGAAGAGTACTTCATAAAACACTTATTTATTGTTTACATTGATTTATAAGCTGAGTCTGACTCTAGGAGAAAAAAAGGGAAGCTTGGAAAGAGTTTAAGGATAGCCCTTACCACGATTGGCGGTTTAACCTTCTTCTTAAGGATGTATGTCTCCGGTTCTGTTCCCTTGGCCCTGTGCTTGAAAGAGTCAAAAACCTTCCTCTTTGAATTCTGAAGCTTCTTGCAGATCTTGCTGTGTTTCTCCAGCCTCTCTACAGCAAACTTCCCGTGACACAGTTCACAGGGCACCAGCTGAGGGTTTCCACTCTGGCTATTCTCATATGGAAATTGCTCAGCGGTAGGGCACATCAGACTTGTAGGGGACAAATATCTGTTTTCCACTGACAGAGTTTGTTCATCCAGACATGTGGTGTTATTTCTGAAGTGGCCCTGCGCGGCCTGTGCCGCTGACACGTCGCTTTCAGGGAGCCTTGCTTTCTTGAGATACTTTCTCCTTCCACAGGGGACGTCTTCTAGCCCACGGCTGCAAGGGCTCACTTGACGTCTCTCCTGATGGGAAAGCGCAGAGGGAAAGTGCGATTCTGCGCATCCGCCATCTTCCATTGGAGAACCATAATCAAGGTTGTCTCCTCTGATAGGAAGGGCTTTCCTTGGAGTGAAGGCTTTTTGCTTCTCCATTCTGCAGGTGAGAAGAGGCACGGCCTTAGAGCGGTGGTTGGCCCATGGTCCTCTGGGGCAAAGCTCGCTCTGCCTCGCCTCTATTTTCCCTTCCGGCCACCTCTCTGGAGTCTTCCATCTCTCTCGGAACCATCCTCAGCTCCTCCTGAGCTCTGAAGAGCTTCGCCTGCATCATGGCCTCCTTCTGGCGAATCTCGTCCTTCATCATGGCCTCCTTCCGGCGCATCTCATCCTGCAGGCTGGCCTCCCTCCGGCAATGCTCCTCCTTCAGCGCGGCCTCTGCCTCGGCCACTTTTCGTAGCTCCTCTTGCAACTGAAAGTGCTCCTTCCCATTGGCATGAGAAGGGCATTGCCCTGGAGGGGTCGCCACCATGGGGAGGACAGTCCTGTCCTTAGGTTTGCGTACTCTTGAGCCCCTCCTGCCCGGCCTCTCGCAGGGCCTCTCATGACCATCCTGAGGCGGGGTGGGGGCAAACAAGGAATCACTCTGTGCGTCCGGGCGGTCCACAGCCCGAACCTCACCAGGGCCGGAGACTTTCCTGTTACCCATAGGCTTCAGGGGGTAAGACCGATCATACCCCACAATGTTCTTCTCGGGGCCCTGTTGGGCTTGGAAGCGATAGCTGTTCCCCATCTTCTTCTCCGCAGCGTATTTGACATATTGGAAACATTTTCTCATCTTCTGTAGAGCTGCCTCCTGCCGCCGATTGTACATGGCGATCATTTTTTTCTCCTTTTCCTGCATCAGTTTCTCTTGGAAGGTGTCCTTCAGAAGCTGTATCTTGGGAGGCGGGCAGTACGTGGAGATCAGATCCTGTTGCCTTAAGGGCGCGGGTCGATTCGAGTCTGTGTCCTTCGGGGAGGGGGACAGAGCACCAGGCTTAGGACTGGGCTCCATTGGCAAATGAGATATGAGCTTTGTTTCCCAGGTATCTGGAAAAGGCAAAAATGGCAAATAAATGATATCCTGCACAGTCTAGTATGGTCTAATAGAAAAGAATAAAAAAAAACAATTCAGGAAATACACAACTTTTTAATATTAAACCTAATGGTGTTGAATGCTGCATGCTGACTCAGTAGGAGACAGATCCTAAACATAAACATTATAATAAACATTTGTTTCCCAAATAACATTCTCAATGTTCAGAATGCTTAAAGTCATGAGCTTTTTTAAAAATGTTTAACTGAAACCTGGAAATGTGCTATTTCATTTCAAAGCTTGTATTATATCTATGATATAAATGCTTTTTTATATAAAATTAACCCATTATGCAACAGGGGTTTGAGCAAAAGTCACTGTGAATAAGGGAATTTATCAATATTAATTAGCCGTTTCACTACATTATAGATAGCTGAAGGATTATGATACAGTATATCGATTTCGCTACAAATTGACAAGCATATTTGATGACACTTACCAAACAAGTTTTAAACAGCGGAGAAATAGTTCACCACGACGATAGCAATGCAATGTTTGACTGCATCTCCCTATGTGATATATCTGTATTTGGGTATATACAGATCACGTAATTCAGGGAGCACTGTTACGTCAGGTCACCAACCATTATTACGACGCTCATATGTCATAGAGCTCCTTAGGATGTTTGTATAATCTTTATCCAAATTTTCATATGGCCGCAGTTACGGCGTTTATTTTACAGTTAATGTAACAGGGTGTCATTATATTTTTCTGTCTTTATGGTGGCAGACCACTTAAATAAATCTGAGTAGGCGGTTTCTACAAGTGGGTCAGATAAAATATTAAATATACAGTAAAAGCTCACACCTATTCATACCCTTTATGTGCTGTATATCTACAATTACGTATACTACGTATACAGTTATCGTATACTATAATACGATAACTACCATTACAAAATGTCTCCCTTTTGATTTGAAGTGGTTCTTTTAAATAAGTAAATTGCAATCACTTAGCCTACATCTGAGCTCCTAATTCATCGCGACGACGGACTGAGACTCCAGTCGGATTTGTGAGAAGGGGTGTGCCTGTTTTAAAACCGATTCATACGTCTTAAACACATGGACATAGATAGCAGTCTGTGTTATATAATTTATCTTTTTATTTTATTTAAATTTAAGTATCACATACACATTTTCAAAGTAACTGTACCCCTTTTAATTATGATCCCCATCGCTCACAGCTCCGAAGGTGAGACGAGGGCTACTTCAGATGGGATTTCCAATATTTCTCTCTTAGCTTGTATACCGGTGGAAAGGAGAGGGGTCTTAAAACGTGTTGATAGTAAGATTGGGATGTATTTGCAGTCTAGATATAGTTTTTTTAATGTTCGGAGCCGCCACAGATTCATTTTCTTACGACTGCTTTTCTGGATGACAATGACAATGCAAACGATGGTGTTAAGGCGAGGCTGTGCCTTAAGGCTCCTCTGCTTACAATATTCAGCGCGTAAATCGCAAACGAGCGCCTTCCCTTACGATGAAAATGCAGAAAATAAGACCACGAGATTTAAACCTAGGGCTTAGAAATTTATGCGTAAACACTAAAACCGTATCTTTAGCAAAACTGGCGAGACAATGTGTTTTATCATTTAAAAAAGTACTGGAAAATAATTAAAGGTTATCACGATAAACAGAGGTTACTGATCTACTACTGTACGCTGTGACCAAAAATGAGAGTCCCCCGATCCTCGCAGCCTTCATGCTTTGGTCTTGGCCTGGCCGTTTTTTTTAAGATAATGGGGTCAAGTTAAGAAATTATGCAAGTTTCTAATCAAATCCAAGGGCGCCTCGATCTCCTAAACATCTTTAGAAGGCCGACGGACAACACTGCACGGTCCGGGTCCGTTCCCTGACCCGGTTCTGGATAATGCCAGCTTAAAGTGAAAAATTCTACTGTACATATTATGTTTCTTATTATGGTATATATGTATAATGTGGCGCGACCGCTTCACGAAGCTAGAAAGAAAGTTATCCGCCATTTTTATTTTACCTGCAATTGAATTTGCCATTAAAATCATTATTAATACCGCAGCTGCTAAATAACTTACCTAAAAGCGTTCAGATACAAAAGCACTTGAGCTGTAATGTTTATATACTATTGGCCCGATGACCTACTTCAAGAAGAATTGTTACATAGACCGCCAAGGACTGTCATCACACTTTACGTCATAAAGCGCTTTAAAACTTTTGACAAGTTCAACACCTCATATTTTGTACTGTTTATCATGGTAAAAGCAACTCAAAGCAATTATAAAAATGATCGAAAGGTAAAAATACAAGCTTATACGAGCTGTCGTTTTAACATTTATAACATATATTTAAACAAAACATATATAATCTATTTTAATAAAATAGAAAAGTGTTCTTAGTCTTCACTTAAAAGCTGTTAGAAGCTGCCTTTCTGACAAGAGAGTTCTGTGAGTTCCACAGTCTCAGTGCATTAAAGTCAAAACCAGTTGCTTTTTATTTCCTGTTTTACGACAGAGCAAGGAGGGTGTCCACAGACCACTGTGCACCTGCAGGCTGATATGGGGGGTAAAAAGTCTAGAAGTTAGTAAATAAGATTTTAACATATGTTCTAAAACACACCGGACACCTGTACAGTGATGCCAACACAGTGATCTGAGCTCCTTCTTTGAGTTAAATCCTAGCATCTGCATTTTTTACAAGTTGTTGCTATGGCAGAGCATGACCAGAGCATAACAGAAACCACCCATTTTCTAACCGCTTCATCCAATTCAGGGTCAGGGGGTCAGGGGGTCGCGGGGCACGGGGGAGCCAGAGCCTCAGAAAGTAATAAGCAGGAGATACCTGGGACTGGATGGTAGTCCAATGCAGGGAAGACACAGACACTCACCAATTATCCCAGAAGCCAATTAACCTACCAGTAGTTCTTTGAACTGTGGGAGGAAGCCGGAGCACCCAAAGCAAACTCATGCAAACATGGGGAGAACATACAAGCTCCATACAGATAGCACCCCAGGTCCAGAAGTGTACCCAGGGCCTCAGCACTGTGAGCTAGCAATGCTAAACGCTGGGCTACTGTGCATGCAAATTTCTAGGCATCAGGTGATCAATCAGGTAGTGTTTCTCAGATAAAAGGACACCAGTAATTTAGTATGAGATTCAAATTGACCTCAGAACAAAATATAACTTATGTTATATAACTTATATAGAACTTACTACAGCATAACTGTCTTATTTGGCTCTTGTAGAAAATATTAACAGCATGCCTATTAAACATACAGTATCTAGCAATCAGCAATCAAAATAAAAACATTTCCAAACATGGAAACTGCCCAGTTAATGAAGCATTTCAAAGACATTAATCTATTCAATAATTACAGTTTTAAGTAGATAACAGATTTATATTCAGATTACGAAAGCATCATAACAACTGCTGCTTGTGTAAGGAATCCATGAATACCACTGTACATGAGAATTCCACACCTATTTGTAATCAATACACAAAATCCTATTGAATTTCAGGTACTTGTTTATTCAGCATTGCTTGACTCCGCGGACTCCTTGTTGTTTCAATATTCTAGCAATAGGACTAATCGCCAATACAGTGCCGTTGTAATCTATTCCTTCTGCCAGCAGAGGACGGTATTCGCACAGCCAGTTCAGGATAAGATACGGTCCTCGCAGTTCACAGTACAACTGGCCAAAGCCGTATTCGGAATATGCTCTCGATAACCTCGTTTAGTTTAAGTACGGCCATATTTCATATCAACCCACAGATGCATTGCATAAACACTAGAATTCTGGTTGTACTTAAATTGACCTTATACGTTTTGGATTATGTTTAACCTTCTTCAATTTCTTCAACCATATTTTGAGATGATTACGTTTACAGAAGCAAATATTATTCAGTGCTTTTTCTTCACTCCTTTAATCAAACCCACATTTCTATAAGGAGGGCCATTGTGAAACTCCCCAAAGTGAGCTGAATTAATCTTTCATTCTTCACACCTGCGAAGTCATTCCTTCATTGTGTAATATGAAAGCCTTTCATTATTCACGTATACTACAACATCTGAAAATAATGGGTCTTGAAATAGTTGAATGAAAGAAAATCCTGAATAACTCCTCCAAATGTGTGTTACACTTTCATCAAGTACACACACTTTGAATGTGATGAACTATAAAAAGTTATTTTAACCATACCCAATGGAGCTCAGGAGTGCGATTGCATACACAATCATGTTTTCAGTGTTTGGACATCAGCCGTACATCAGAACAATCATTTCACTAACACAGCTCCGTGTTGAGTGACTTCCCTCCAAGAACACAAAGTCACTTTCCCTTAGCAATTATTGCATGGACTTTGATTATCTGCCTTCTGCATCAAGCCCTGTATTATATACGGTACAAAGCCAAGCTTTGGGATAGTGCTTTGTTTGGATCCTTGTCTTGATCCTTTTGGATCCCAGGCTGCTCATTTGCAAATGAGTTTTGACATTAATTATAGTGACTATAGCAATGAGCTGGCACTGTGGTTCACAGAGCTGGGGTCCTGGGTTCAATTCCTGGGGTGCAGTCTGGATGGAATTGTATGTTCTCCCTTCATTTGTGTGGATTTCTTCCAGGTGCTCCAGTTTCTTCCCACAGTCCAAAGACATACAGTACTAGTAGGTTAAGGTGGAACTACAGTCCCAATTTTGCAGACACAAAATTATTTAATTTCAGTCACAAAATAAAATCATTGACATTATAGAAAAACTTTACAAACTCAAAATTGAGCACAAAATCATGAATTTTGTGAAAGGACTGTAAGTTACGCCATGTTGTAACAAATTCGCATTCAAGTTCCACACAAATTGCGATGTGATGCAGCCCTTCCTGCTCACTAATCACTGTAATGACTAATGCAATGTGATGTAGGAGAGA
The DNA here is from genome assembly GCF_040954835.1 of Lepisosteus oculatus. Lineage (NCBI taxonomy): Eukaryota > Metazoa > Chordata > Actinopteri > Semionotiformes > Lepisosteidae > Lepisosteus > Lepisosteus oculatus. The sequence goes on along the minus strand of NW_027167923.1, from coordinate 2,918,541 downwards.
AAGGGTATAGGTTATGCAGCAAACATTTCACTGCAAAAAACGTTCCATTCCAAGGTTCTTTATGCAGAGTTAACAATGTAGTATTATTTATTGGAAAAAACGTAAAAAAGTTGAGAGTTATATTTCCATTGGATTAAACGAGATGTATTCACAAGCCTGCTCCTTTACAATGTCATAGGGCCACAACAGATTATAGGAAGTTTTGCTGCCTCGTTCTGAATCGCAGAACATGGTAATTCTTTAACCTTGAAATGTAGTCTATTTTGTGATGTAATGATGCAATGTCCCTTTACTGAGAGCCAGCAATCAACGGATGTGTCTGATCGTGAATGGTTTTCCCTGTTGTTTGTTGTATTACTTGGTGTTGCATTTTAAGCTGTGCATGAGGCAGGACCCGGAGGCTGCTGCTTCTGCTGGTGCTTCTGCTGGGATTGAGGAAGAGCTGAGCGCCATGTAAGGCAAAGACACTGCGTTCCACTTTATCAGGTGCCTGGAGTGTAAGAGCTGCAGATAATATTGAGTCACATTAATCCCAACATATTTCAAATATTATGAAAATTAAATAAATTAAATCAAATAACTTTCATTAAAAAAATCAATCACTCTTTACCTTGCTTTTTCAGTTGTTTTTAAGGAAAATTGATGCCGAGAATGTGTGAATACTGCTTTTTGATGGTTCCAAGACCAATGTGACCTGTTCTATTGCCTGCTAATTGTACGTTCCAGGTTGAAAAATTATTTTTAGGAGGTCAAGGTGTATGAATGATAAGAGAAAAACTGAAATAACCACAGCTACGCAAACACCAGTCCACCAAAAAAAAATCATTTAATTAAAATAAGGTAACATTTTTTTTTCATCATCATACGGGTGAACTGTGCTAAATGTGTTTCTAAAAAGAAAAAGCAGGACGTGAGTCGTGAGCCAAGATCATGACTCTTTTGCTCTTCTTCACATCAGTTTTCATCTGCGAGGAGGAGGAGGAGGGCGGCTCCTGATGTGCTGACACTTGGGGATGTGCCTCTGTGCCGGCCTGGGGGCAAAGCGCCGGCCGCAGTGAGGGCAGGGCACGTAGTCGGGGTTTGGATTCGCGGGGGGCTGGGGCAGGTTCACAACTTTCCCTCCTTGTGTGATCACCTGCTGCACCTCCCTGGCCTGTTTGATGCTCCGAATGAAATCCTCGTGCTTCTGCCTCCAGTTGTTCTTTCTCAGCTGGGAACAGGAAATGAAACCAATAAAACAGCTTCCAGAAAAAGTCCAGACTAGCACTGCGTACACAGTCTGGTCGCAAACCATTCACAAGGCAAGAAAATATCAATACAGTAATAACGTAGCTTTCTGGGGCCACCTTTCAGGTCATTGGGTAGAGAGTACAATTTACGGAGTTATGGTTTTGTTTCCTGTGAGTGCTATTTGCTTGATATGTAGATTTTTACAACAGAATTCAGAAGTCACTAAGACACATTTATTCTGTCTGGCAAATGTGCCTTTGCGGCAGTTTTTCAGAAGAGTACTTCATAAAACACTTATTTATTGTCTACATTGATTTATAAGCTGAGTCTGACTCTATGAAAAAAAAAGGGAAGCTTGGAAAGAGTTTAAGGATAGCCCTTACCACGATTGGCGGTTTAACCTTCTTCTTATGGATGTATGTCTCCAGTTCTGTTCCCTTGGCCCTGTGCTTGAAAGAGTCAAAAACCTTCCTCTTTGAATTCTGAAGCTTCTTGCAGATCTTGCTGTGTTTCTCCAGCCTCTCTACAGCAAACTTCCCGTGACACAGTTCACAGGGCACCAGCTGAGGGTTTCCACTCTGGCTATTCTCATATGGAAATTGCTCAGCGGTAGGGCAGATCAGACTTGTAGGGGACAAATATCTGTTTTCCACTGACAGAGTTTGTTCATCCAGACATGTGGTGTTATTTCTGAAGTGGCCCTGCGCGGCCTGTGCCGCTGACACGTCGCTTTCAGGGAGCCTTGCTTTCTTGAGATACTTTCTCCTTCCACAGGGGACGTCTTCTAGCCCACGGCTGCAAGGGCTCACTTGACGTCTCTCCTGATGGGAAAGCGCAGAGGGAAAGTGCGATTCTGCGCATCCGCCATCTTCCATTGGAGAACCATAATCAAGGTTGTCTCCTCTGATAGGAAGGGCTTTCCTTGGAGTGAAGGCTTTTTGCTTCTCCATTCTGCAGGTCAGAAGAGGCACGGCCTTAGAGCGGTGGTTGGCCCATGGTCCTCTGGGGCAAAGCTCGCTCTGCCTCGCCTCTATTTTCCCTTCCGGCCACCTCTCTGGAGTCTTCCATCTCTCTCGGAACCATCCTCAGCTCCTCCTGAGCTCTGAAGAGCTTCGCCTGCATCATGGCCTCCTTCTGGCGAATCTCGTCCTTCATCATGGCCTCCTTCCGGCGCATCTCATCCTGCAGGCTGGCCTCTCTCCGACGATGCTCCTCCTTCAGCGCGGCCTCTGCCTCGGCCACTTTTCGTAGCTCCTCTTGCAACTGAAAGTGCTCCTTCCCATTGGCATGAGAAGGGCATTGCCCTGGAGGGGTCGCCACCATGGGGAGGACAGTCCTGTCCTTAGGTTTGCGTACTCTTGAGCCCCTCCTGCCCGGCCTCTCGCAGGGCCTCTCATGACCATCCTGAGGCGGGGTGGGGGCAAACAAGGAATCACTCTGTGCGTCCGGGCGGTCCACAGCCCGAACCTCACCAGGGCCGGAGACTTTCCTGTTACCCATAGGCTTCAGGGGGTAAGACCGATCATACCCCACAATGTTCTTCTCGGGGCCCTGTTGGGCTTGGAAGCGATAGCTGTTCCCCATCTTCTTCTCCGCAGCGTATTTGACATATTGGAAACATTTTCTCATCTTCTGTAGAGCTGCCTCCTGCCGCCGATTGTACATGGCTTTCATTTATGTCTCCTTTTCCTGCATCAGTTTCTCTTGGAAGGTGTCCTTCAGAAGCTGTATCTTGGGAGGCGGGCAGTACGTGGAGATCAGATCCTGTTGCCTTAAGGGCGTGGGTCGATTCGAGTCTGTGTCCTTCGGGGAGGGGGACAGAGCACCAGGCTTAGGACTGGACTCCATTGGCAAATGAGATATGAGCTTTGTTTCCCAGGTATCTGGAAAAGGCAAAAATGGCAAATAAATGATATCCTGCACAGTCTAGTATGGTCTAATAGAAAAGAATAAAAAAAAACAATTCAGGAAATACACAACTTTTTAATATTAAACCTAATGGTGTTGAATGCTGCATGCTGACTCAGTAGGAGACAGATCCTAAACATAAACATTATAATAAACATTTGTTTCCCAAATAACATTCTCAATGTTCAGAATGCTTAAAGTCATGAGCTTTTTTAAAAATGTTTAACTGAAACCTGGAAATGTGCTATTTCATTTCAAAGCTTGTATTATATCTATGATATAAATGCTTTTTTATATAAAATTAACCCATTATGCAACAGGGGTTTGAGCAAAAGTCACTGTGAATAAGGGAATTTATCAATATTAATTAGCCGTTTCACTACATTATAGATAGCTGAAGGATTATGATACAGTATATCGATTTCGCTACAAATTGACAAGCATATTTGATGACACTTACCAAACAAGTTTTAAACAGCGGAGAAATAGTTCACCACGACGATAGCAATGCAATGTTTGACTGCATCTCCCTATGTGATATATCTGTATTTGGGTATATACAGATCACGTAATTCAGGGAGCACTGTTACGTCAGGTCACCAACCATTATTACGACGCTCATATGTCATAGAGCTCCTTAGGATGTTTGTATAATCTTTATCCAAATTTTCATATGGCCGCAGTTACGGCGTTTATTTTACAGTTAATGTAACAGGGTGTCATTATATTTTTCTGTCTTTATGGTGGCAGACCACTTAAATAAATCTGAGTAGGCGGTTTCTACAAGTGGGTCAGATAAAATATTAAATATACAGTAAAAGCTCACACCTATTCATACCCTTTATGTACTGTATATCTACAATTACATATACTACGTATACAGTTATCGTATACTATAATACGATAACTACCATTACAAAATGTCTCCCTTTTGATTTGAAGTGGTTCTTTTAAATAAGTAAATTGCAATCACTTAGCCTACATCTGAGCTCCTAATTCATCGCGACGACGGACTGAGACTCCAGTCGGATTTGTGAGAAGGGGTGTGCCTGTTTTAAAACCGATTCATACGTCTTAAACACATGGACATAGATAGCAGTCTGTGTTATATAATTTATCTTTTTATTTTATTTAAATTTAAGTATCACATACACATTTTCAAAGTAACTGTACCCCTTTTAATTATGATCCCCATCGCTCACAGCTCCGAAGGTGAGACGAGGGCTACTTCAGATGGGATTTCCAATATTTCTCTCTTAGCTTGTATACCGGTGGAAAGGAGAGGGGTCTTAAAACGTGTTGATAGTAAGATTGGGATGTATTTGCAGTCTAGATATAGTTTTTTTAATGTTCGGAGCCGCCACAGATTCATTTTCTTACGACTGCTTTTCTGGATGACAATGACAATGCAAACGATGGTGTTAAGGCGAGGCTGTGCCTTAAGGCTCCTCTGCTTACAATATTCAGCGCGTAAATCGCAAACGAGCGCCTTCCCTTACGATGAAAATGCAGAAAATAAGACCACGAGATTTAAACCTACGGCTTACAAATTTATGCGTAAACACTAAAACCGTATCTTTAGCAAAACTGGCGAGACAATGTGTTTTATCATTTAAAAAAGTACTGGAAAATAATTAAAGGTTATCACGATAAACAGAGGTTACTGATCTACTACTGTACGCTGTGACCAAAAATGAGAGTCCCCCGATCCTCGCAGCCTTCATGCTTTGGTCTTGGCCTGGCCGTTTTTTTTAAGATAATGGGGTCAAGTTAAGAAATTATGCAAGTTTCTAATCAAATCCAAGGGCGCCTCGATCTCCTAAACATCTTTAGAAGGCCGACGGACCACACTGCACGGTCCGGGTCCGGGCCCTGACCCGGTTCTGGATAATGCCAGCTTAAAGTGAAAAATTCTACTGTACATATTATGTTTCTTATTATGGTATATATGTATAATATAGCGCGACCGCTTCACGAAGCTAGAAAGAAAGTTATCCGCCATTTTTATTTTACCTGCAATTGAATTTGCCATTAAAATCATTATTAATACCGCAGCTGCTAAATAACTTACCTAAAAGCGTTCAGATACAAAAGCACTTGAGCTGTAATGTTTGTATACTGTTGGCCCGATGACCTACTTCAAGAAGAATTGTTACATAGACCGCCAAGGACTGTCATCACACTTTACGTCATAAAGCGCTTTAAAACTTTTGACAAGTTCAACACCTCATATTTTGTACTGTTTATCATGGTAAAAGCAACTCAAAGCAATTATAAAAATGATCGAAAGGTAAAAATACAAGCTTATACGAGCTGTCGTTTTAACATTTATAACATATATTTAAACAAAACATATATAATCTATTTTAATAAAATAGAAAAGTGTTCTTAGTCTTCACTTAAAAGCTGTTAGAAGCTGCCTTTCTGACAAGAGAGTTCTGTGAGTTCCACAGTCTCAGTGCATTAAAGTCAAAACCAGTTGCTTTTTATTTCCTCTTTTACGACAGAGCAAGGAGGGTGTCCACAGACCACTGTGCACCTGCAGGCTGATATGGGGGGTAAAAAGTCTAGAAGTTAGTAAATAAGATTTTAGCACATGTTCTAAAACACACCGGACACCTGTACAGTGATGCCAACACAGTGATCTGAGCTCCTTCTTTGAGTTAAATCCTAGCATCTGCATTTTTTACAAGTTGTTGCTATGGCAGAGCATGACCAGAGCATAACAGAAACCACCCATTTTCTAACCGCTTCATCCAATTCAGGGTCAGGGGGTCAGGGGGTCGCGGGGCACGGGGGAGCCAGAGCCTCAGAAAGTAATAAGCAGGAGATACCTGGGACTGGATGGTAGTCCAATGCAGGGAAGACACAGACACTCACCAATTATCCCAGAAGCCAATTAACCTACCAGTAGTTCTTTGAACTGTGGGAGGAAGCCGGAGCACCCAAAGCAAACTCATGCAAACATGGGGAGAACATACAAGCTCCATACAGATAGCACCCCAGGTCCAGAAGTGTACCCAGGGCCTCAGCACTGTGAGCTAGCAATGCTAAACGCTGGGCTACTGTGCATGCTAATTTCTAGGCATCAGGTGATCAATCAGGTAGTGTTTCTCAGATAAAAGGACACCAGTTATTTAGTATGAGATTCAAATTGACCTCAGAACAAAATATAACTTATGTTATATAACTTATATAGAACTTACTACAGCATAACTGTCTTATTTGGCTCTTGTAGAAAAAATTAACAGCATGCCTATTAAACATACAGTATCTAGCAATCAGCAATCAAAATAAAAACATTTCCAAACATGGAAACTGCCCAGTTAATGAAGCATTTCAAAGACATTAATCTATTCAATAATTACAGTTTTAAGTAGATAACAGATTTATATTCAGATTACGAAAGCATCATAACAACTGCTGCTTGTGTAAGGAATCCATGAATACCACTGTACATGAGAATTCCACACCTATTTGTAATCAATACACAAAATCCTATTGAATTTCAGGTACTTGTTTATTCAGCATTGCTTGACTCCGCGGACTCCTTGTTGTTTCAATATTCTAGCAATAGGACTAATCGCCAATACAGTGCCGTTGTAATCTATTCCTTCTGCCAGCAGAGGACGGTATTCGCACAGCCAGTTCAGGATAAGATACGGTCCTCGCAGTTCACAGTACAACTGGCCAAAGCCGTATTCGGAATATGCTCTCGATAACCTCGTTTAGTTTAAGTACGGCCATATTTCATATCAACCCACAGATGCATTGCATAAACACTAGAATTCTGGTTGTACTTAAATTGACCTTATACGTTTTGGATTATGTTTAACCTTCTTCAATTTCTTCAACCATATTTTGAGATGATTACGTTTACAGAAGCAAATATTATTCAGTGCTTTTTCTTCACTCCTTTAATCAAACCCACATTTCTATAAGGAGGGCCATTGTGAAACTCCCCAAAGTGAGCTGAATTAATCTTTTATTCTTCACACCTGCGAAGTCATTCCTACATTGTGTAATATGAAGGCCTTTCATTATTCACGTATACTACAACATCTGAAAATAATGGGTCTTGAAATAGTTGAATGAAAGAAAATCCTGAATAACTCCTCCAAATGCGTGTTACACTTTCATCAAGTACACACACTTTGAATGTGATGAACTATAAAAAGTTATTTTAACCATACCCAATGGAGCTCAGGAGTGCGATTGCATACACAATCATGTTTTCAGTGTTTGGACATCAGCCGTACATCAGAACAATCATTTCACTAACACAGCTCCATGTTGAGTGACTTCCCTCCAAGAACACAAAGTCACTTTCCCTTAGCAATTATTGCATGGACTTTGATTATCTGCCTTCTGCATCAAGCCCTGTATTATATACGGTACAAAGCCAAGCTTTGGGATAGTGCTTTGTTTGGATCCTTGTCTTGATCCTTTTGGATCCCAGGCTGCTCATTTGCAAATGAGTTTTGACATTAATTATAGTGACTATAGCAATGAGCTGGCACTGTGGTTCACAGAGCTGGGGTCCTAGGTTCAATTCCTGGGGTGCAGTCTGGATGGAATTGTATGTTCTCCCTTCATTTGTGTGGATTTCTTCCAGGTGCTCCAGTTTCTTCCCACAGTCCAAAGACATACAGTACTAGTAGGTTAAGGTGGAACTACAGTCCCAATTTTGCAGACACAAAATTATTTAATTTCAGTCACAAAATAAAATCATTGACATTATAGAAAAACTTTACAAACTCAAAATTGAGCACAAAATCATGAATTTTGTGAAAGGACTGTAAGTTACGCCATGTTGTAACAAATTCGCATTCAAGTTCCACACAAATTGCGATGTGATGCAGCCCTTCCTGCTCACTAATCACTGTAATGACTAATGCAATGTGATGTAGGAGAGAAAGGGTATAGGTTATGCAGCAAACATTTCACTGCAAAAAACGTTCCATTCCAAGGTTCTTTATGCAGAGTTAACAATGTAGTATTATTTATTGGCAAAAACGTAAAAAAGTTGAGAGTAATATTTCCATTGGATTAAACGAGATGTATTCACAAGCCTGCTCCTTTACAATGTCATAGGGCCACAACAGATTATAGGAAGTTTTGCTGCCTCGTTCTGAATCGCAGAACATGGTAATTCTTTAACCTTGAAATGTAGTCTATTTTGTGATGTAATGATGCAATCTCCCTTTACTGAGAGCCAGCAATCAACGGATGTGTCTGATCGTGAATGGTTTTCCCTGTTGTTTGTTGTATTACTTGGTGTTGCATTTTAAGCTGTGCATGAGGCAGGACCCGGAGGCTGCTGCTTCTGCTGGTGCTTCTGCTGGGATTGAGGAAGAGCTGAGCGCCATGTAAGGCAAAGACACTGCGTTCCACTTTATCAGGTGCCTGGAGTGTAAGAGCTGCAGATAATATTGAGTCACATTAATCCCAACATATTTCAAATATTATGAAAATTAAATAAATTAAATCAAATAACTTTCATTAAAAAAATCAATCACTCTTTACCTTGCTTTTTCAGTTGTTTTTAAGGAAAATTGATGCCGAGAATGTGTGAATACTGCTTTTTGATGGTTCCAAGACCAATGTGACCTGTTCTATTGCCTGCTAATTGTACGTTCCAGGTTGAAAAATTATTTTTAGGAGGTCAAGGTGTATGAATGATAAGAGAAAAACTGAAATAACCACAGCTACGCAAACACCAGTCCACCAAAAAAAAATCATTTAATTAAAATAAGGTAACATTTTTTTTTCATCATCATACGGATGAACTGTGCTAAATGTGTTTCTAAAAAGAAAAAGCAGGACGTGAGTCGTGAGCCAAGATCATGACTCTTTTGCTCTTCTTCACATCAGTTTTCATCTGCGAGGAGGAGGAGGAGGGCGGCTCCTGATGTGCTGACACTTGGGGAAGTGCCTCTGTGCCGGCCTGGGGGCAAAGCGCCGGCCGCAGTGAGGGCAGGGCACGTAGTCGGGGTTTGGATTCGCGGGGGGCTGGGGCAGGTTCACAACTTTCCCTCCTTGCGTGATCACCTGCTGCACCTCCCTGGCCTGTTTGATGCTCCGAATGAAATCCTCGTACTTCTGCCTCCAGTTGTTCTTTCTCAGCTGGGAACAGGAAATGAAACCAATAAAACAGCTTCCAGAAAAAGTCCAGACTAGCACTGCGTACACAGTCTGGTCACAAACCATTCACAAGGCAAGAAAATATCAATACAGTAATAACGTAGCTTTCTGGGGCTACCTTTCAGGTCATTGGGTAGAGAGTACAATTTACGTAGTTATGGTTTTGTTTCCTGTGAGTGCTATTTGCTTGATATGTAGATTTTTACAACAGAATTCAGAAGTCACTAAGACACATTTATTCTGTCTGGCAAATGTGCCTTTGCGGCAGTTTTTCAGAAGAGTACTTCATAAAACACTTATTTATTGTTTACATTGATTTATAAGCTGAGTCTGACTCTAGGAGAAAAAAAGGGAAGCTTGGAAAGAGTTTAAGGATAGCCCTTACCACGATTGGCGGTTTAACCTTCTTCTTATGGATGTATGTCTCCAGTTCTGTTCCCTTGGCCCTGTGCTTGAAAGAGTCAAAAACCTTCCTCTTTGAATTCTGAAGCTTCTTGCAGATCTTGCTGTGTTTCTCCAGCCTCTCTACAGCAAACTTCCCGTGACACAGTTCACAGGGCACCAGCTGAGGGTTTCCACTCTGGCTATTCCCATATGGAAATTGCTCAGCGGTAGGGCACATCAGACTTGTAGGGGACAAATATCTGTTTTCCACTGACAGAGTTTGTTCATCCAGACATGTGGTGTTATTTCTGAAGTGGCCCTGCGCGGCCTGTGCCGCTGACACGTCGCTTTCAGGGAGCCTTGCTTTCTTGAGATACTTTCTCCTTCCACAGGGGACGTCTTCTAGCCCACGGCTGCAAGGGCTCACTTGACGTCTCTCCTGATGGGAAAGCGCAGAGGGAAAGTGCGATTCTGCGCATCCGCCATCTTCCATTGGAGAACCATAATCAAGGTTGTCTCCTCTGATAGGAAGGGCTTTCCTTGGAGTGAAGGCTTTTTGCTTCTCCATTCTGCAGGTCAGAAGAGGCACGGCCTTAGAGCGGTGGTTGGCCCATGGTCCTCTGGGGCAAAGCTCGCTCTGCCTCGCCTCTATTTTCCCTTCCGGCCACCTCTCTGGAGTCTTCCATCTCTCTCGGAACCATCCTCAGCTCCTCCTGAGCTCTGAAGAGCTTCGCCTGCATCATGGCCTCCTTCTGGCGAATCTCGTCCTTCATCATGGCCTCCTTCCGGCGCATCTCATCCTGCAGGCTGGCCTCCCTCCGGCGATGCTCCTCCTTCAGCGCGGCCTCTGCCTCGGCCACTTTTCGTAGCTCCTCTTGCAACTGAAAGTGCTCCTTCCCATTGGCATGAGAAGGGCATTGCCCTGGAGGGGTCGCCACCATGGGGAGGACAGTCCTGTCCTTAGGTTTGCGTACTCTTGAGCCCCTCCTGCCCGGCCTCTCGCAGGGCCTCTCATGACCATCCTGAGGCGGGGTGGGGGCAAACAAGGAATCACTCTGTGCGTCCGGGCGGTCCACAGCCCGAACCTCACCAGGGCCGGAGACTTTCCTGTTACCCATAGGCTTCAGGGGGTAAGACCGATCATACCCCACAATGTTCTTCTCGGGGCCCTGTTGGGCTTGGAAGCGATAGCTGTTCCCCATCTTCTTCTCCGCAGCGTATTTGACATATTGGAAACATTTTCTCATCTTCTGTAGAGCTGCCTCCTGCCGCCGATTGTACATGGCGATCATTTTTTTCTCCTTTTCCTGCATCAGTTTCTCTTGGAAGGTGTCCTTCAGAAGCTGTATCTTGGGAGGTGGGCAGTACGTGGAAATCAGATCCTGTTGCCTTAAGGGCGCGGGTCGATTCGAGTCTGTGTCCTTCGGGGAGGGGGACAGAGCACCAGGCTTAGGACTGGGCTCCATTGGCAAATGAGATATGAGCTTTGTTTCCCAGGTATCTGGAAAAGGCAAAAATGGCAAATAAATGATATCCTGCACAGTCTAGTATGGTCTAATAGAAAAGAATAAAAAAAAAACAATTCAGGAAATACACAACTTTTTAATATTAAACCTAATGGTGTTGAATGCTGCATGCTGACTCAGTATGAGACAGATCCTAAACATAAACATTATAATAAACATTTGTTTCCCAAATAACATTCTCAATGTTCAGAATGCTTAAAGTCATGAGCTTTTTTAAAAATGTTTAACTGAAACCTGGAAATGTGCTATTTCATTTCAAAGCTTGTATTATATCTATGATATAAATGTTTTTTTATATAAAATTAACCCATTATGCAACAGGGGTTTGAGCAAAAGTCACTGTGAATAAGGGAATTTATCAATATTAATTAGCCGTTTCACTACATTATAGATAGCTGAAGGATTATGATACAGTATATCGATTTCGCTACAAATTGACAAGCATATTTGATGACACTTACCAAACAAGTTTTAAACAGCGGAGAAATAGTTCACCACGACGATAGCAATGCAATGTTTGACTGCATCTCCCTATGTGATATATCTGTATTTGGGTATATACAGATCACGTAATTCAGGGAGCACTGTTACGTCAGGTCACCAACCATTATTACGACGCTCATATGTCATAGAGCTCCTTAGGATGTTTGTATAATCTTTATCCAAATTTTCATATGGCCGCAGTTACGGCGTTTATTTTACAGTTAATGTAACAGGGTGTCATTATATTTTTCTGTCTTTATGGTGGCAGACCACTTAAATAAATCTGAGTAGGCGGTTTCTACAAGTGGGTCAGATAAAATATTAAATATACAGTAAAAGCTCACACCTATTCATACCCTTTATGTACTGTATATCTACAATTACGTATACTACGTATACAGTTATCGTATACTATAATACGATAACTACCATTACAAAATGTCTCCCTTTTGATTTGAAGTGGTTCTTTTAAATAAGTAAATTGCAATCACTTAGCCTACATCTGAGCTCCTAATTCATCGCGACGACGGACTGAGACTCCAGTCGGATTTGTGAGAAGGGGTGTGCCTGTTTTAAAACCGATTCATACGTCTTAAACACATGGACATAGATAGCAGTCTGTGTTATATAATTTATCTTTTTATTTTATTTAAATTTAAGTATCACATACACATTTTCAAAGTAACTGTACCCCTTTTAATTATGATCCCCATCGCTCACAGCTCCGAAGGTGAGACGAGGGCTACTTCAGATGGGATTTCCAATATTTCTCTCTTAGCTTGTATACCGGTGGAAAGGAGAGGGGTCTTAAAACGTGTTGATAGTAAGATTGGGATGTATTTGCAGTCTAGATATAGTTTTTTTAATGTTCGGAGCCGCCACAGATTCATTTTCTTACGACTGCTTTTCTGGATGACAATGACAATGCAAACGATGGTGTTAAGGCGAGGCTGTGCCTTAAGGCTCCTCTGCTTACAATATTCAGCGCGTAAATCGCAAACGAGCGCCTTCCCTTACGATGAAAATGCAGAAAATAAGACCACGAGATTTAAACCTACGGCTTACAAATTTATGCGTAAACACTAAAACCGTATCTTTAGCAAAACTGGCGAGACAATGTGTTTTATCATTTAAAAAAGTACTGGAAAATAAAGGTTATCACGATAAACAGAGGTTACTGATCTACTACTGTACGCTGTGACCAAAAATGAGAGTCCCCCGATCCTCGCAGCCTTCATGCTTTGGTCTTGGCCTGGCCGTTTTTTTTAAGATAATGGGGTCAAGTTAAGAAATTATGCAAGTTTCTAATCAAATCCAAGGGCGCCTCGATCTCCTAAACATCTTTAGAAGGCCGGCGGACCACACTGCACGGTCCGGGTCCGGGCCCTGACCCGGTTCTGGATAATGCCAGCTTAAAGTGAAAAATTCTACTGTACATATTATGTTTCTTATTATGGTATATATGTATAATATAGCGCGACCGCTTCACGAAGCTAGAAAGAAAGTTATCCGCCATTTTTATTTTACCTGCAATTGAATTTGCCATTAAAATCATTATTAATACCGCAGCTGCTAAATAACTTACCTAAAAGCGTTCAGATACAAAAGCACTTGAGCTGTAATGTTTGTATACTGTTGGCCCGATGACCTACTTCAAGAAGAATTGTTACATAGACCGCCAAGGACTGTCATCACACTTTACGTCATAAAGCGCTTTAAAACTTTTGACAAGTTCAACACCTCATATTTTGTACTGTTTATCATGGTAAAAGCAACTCAAAGCAATTATAAAAATGATCGAAAGGTAAAAATACAAGCTTATACGAGCTGTCGTTTTAACATTTATAACATATATTTAAACAAAACATATATAATCTATTTTAATAAAATAGAAAAGTGTTCTTAGTCTTCACTTAAAAGCTGTTAGAAGCTGCCTTTCTGACAAGAGAGTTCTGTGAGTTCCACAGTCTCAGTGCATTAAAGTCAAAACCAGTTGCTTTTTATTTCCTCTTTTACGACAGAGCAAGGAGGGTGTCCACAGACCACTGTGCACCTGCAGACTGATATGGGGGGTAAAAAGTCTAGAAGTTAGTAAATAAGATTTTAACATATGTTCTAAAACACACCGGACACCTGTACAGTGATGCCAACACAGTGATCTGAGCTCCTTCTTTGAGTTAAATCCTAGCATCTGCATTTTTTACAAGTTGTTGCTATGGCAGAGCATGACCAGAGCATAACAGAAACCACCCATTTTCTAACCGCTTCATCCAATTCAGGGTCAGGGGGTCAGGGGGTCGCGGGGCACGGGGGAGCCAGAGCCTCAGAAAGTAATAAGCAGGAGATACCTGGGACTGGATGGTAGTCCAATGCAGGGAAGACACAGACACTCACCAATTATCCCAGAAGCCAATTAACCTACCAGTAGTTCTTTGAACTGTGGGAGGAAGCCGGAGCACCCAAAGCAAACTCATGCAAACATGGGGAGAACATACAAGCTCCATACAGATAGCACCCCAGGTCCAGAAGTGTACCCAGGGCCTCAGCACTGTGAGCTAGCAATGCTAAACGCTGGGCTACTGTGCATGCTAATTTCTAGGCATCAGGTGATCAATCAGGTAGTGTTTCTCAGATAAAAGGACACCAGTTATTTAGTATGAGATTCAAATTGACCTCAGAACAAAATATAACTTATGTTATATAACTTATATAGAACTTACTACAGCATAACTGTCTTATTTGGCTCTTGTAGAAAATATTAACAGCATGCCTATTAAACATACAGTATCTAGCAATCAGCAATCAAAATAAAAACATTTCCAAACATGGAAACTGCCCAGTTAATGAAGCATTTCAAAGACATTAATCTATTCAATAATTACAGTTTTAAGTAGATAACAGATTTATATTCAGATTACGAAAGCATCATAACAACTGCTGCTTGTGTAAGGAATCCATGAATACCACTGTACATGAGAATTCCACACCTATTTGTAATCAATACACAAAATCCTATTGAATTTCAGGTACTTGTTTATTCAGCATTGCTTGACTCCGCGGACTCCTTGTTGTTTCAATATTCTAGCAATAGGACTAATCGCCAATACAGTGCCGTTGTAATCTATTCCTTCTGCCAGCAGAGGACGGTATTCGCACAGCCAGTTCAGGATAAGATACGGTCCTCGCAGTTCACAGTACAACTGGCCAAAGCCGTATTCGGAATATGCTCTCGATAACCTCGTTTAGTTTAAGTACGGCCATATTTCATATCAACCCACAGATGCATTGCATAAACACTAGAATTCTGGTTGTACTTAAATTGACCTTATATGTTTTGGATTATGTTTAACCTTCTTCAATTTCTTCAACCATATTTTGAGATGATTACGTTTACAGAAGCAAATATTATTCAGTGCTTTTTCTTCACTCCTTTAATCAAACCCACATTTCTATAAGGAGGGCCATTGTGAAACTCCCCAAAGTGAGCTGAATTAATCTTTTATTCTTCACACCTGCGAAGTCATTCCTACATTGTGTAATATGAAGGCCTTTCATTATTCACGTATACTACAACATCTGAAAATAATGGGTCTTGAAATAGTTGAATGAAAGAAAATCCTGAATAACTCCTCCAAATGCGTGTTACACTTTCATCAAGTACACACACTTTGAATGTGATGAACTATAAAAAGTTATTTTAACCATACCCAATGGAGCTCAGGAGTGCGATTGCATACACAATCATGTTTTCAGTGTTTGGACATCAGCCGTACATCAGAACAATCATTTCACTAACACAGCTCCATGTTGAGTGACTTCCCTCCAAGAACACAAAGTCACTTTCCCTTAACAATTATTGCATGGACTTTGATTATCTGCCTTCTGCATCAAGCCCTGTATTATATACGGTACAAAGCCAAGCTTTGGGATAGTGCTTTGTTTGGATCCTTGTCTTGATCCTTTTGGATCCCAGGCTGCTCATTTGCAAATGAGTTTTGACATTAATTATAGTGACTATAGCAATGAGCTAGCACTGTGGTTCAGAGAGCTGGGGTCCTGGGTTCAATTCCTGGGGTGCAGTCTGGATGGAATTGTATGTTCTCCCTTCATTTGTGTGGATTTCTTCCAGGTGCTCCAGTTTCTTCCCACAGTCCAAAGACATACAGTACTAGTAGGTTAAGGTGGAACTACAGTCCCAATTTTGCAGACAGAAAATTATTTAATTTCAGTCACAAAATAAAATCATTGACATTATAGAAAAACTTTACAAACTCAAAATTGAGCACAAAATCATGAATTTTGTGAAAGGACTGTAAGTTACGCCATGTTGTAACAAATTCGCATTCAAGTTCCACACAAATTGCGATGTGATGCAGCCCTTCCTGCTCACTAATCACTGTAATGACTAATGCAATGTGATGTAGGAGAGAAAGGGTATAGGTTATGCAGCAAACATTTCACTGCAAAAAACGTTCCATTCCAAGGTTCTTTATGCAGAGTTAACAATGTAGTATTATTTATTGGCAAAAACGTAAAAAAGTTGAGAGCAATATTTCCATTGGATTAAACGAGATGTATTCACAAGCCTGCTCCTTTACAATGTCACAGGGCCACAACAGATTATAGGAAGTTTTGCTGCCTCGTTCTGAATCGCAGAACATGGTAATTCTTTAACCTTGAAATGTAGTCTATTTTGTGATGTAATGATGCAATGTCCCTTTACTGAGAGCCAGCAATCAACAGATGTGTCTGATCGTGAATGGTTTTCCCTGTTGTTTGTTGTATTACTTGGTGTTGCATTTTAAGCTGTGCATGAGGCAGGACCCGGAGGCTGCTGCTTCTGCTGGGATTGAGGAAGAGCTGAGCGCCATGTAAGGCAAAGACTCTGCGTTCCACTTTATCAGGTGCCTGGAGTGTAAGAGCTGCAGATAATATTGAGTCACATTAATCCCAACATATTTCAAATATTATGAAAATTAAATAAATTAAATCAAATAACTTTCATTAAAAAAGTCAATCACTCTTTACCTTGCTTTTTCAGTTGTTTTTAAGGAAAATTGATGCCGAGAATGTGTGAATACTGCTTTTTGATGGTTCCAAGACCAATGTGACCTGTTCTATTGCCTGCTAATTGTACGTTCCAGGTTGAAAAATTATTTTTAGGAGGTCAAGGTGTATGAATGATAAGAGAAAAACTGAAATAACCACAGCTACGCAAACACCAGTCCACCAAAAAAAAATCATTTAATTAAAATAAGGTAACATTTTTTTTTCATCATCATACGGATGAACTGTGCTAAATGTGTTTCTAAAAAGAAAAAGCAGGACGTGAGTCGTGAGCCAAGATCATGACTCTTTTGCTCTTCTTCACATCAGTTTTCATCTGCGAGGAGGAGGAGGAGGGCGGCTCCTGATGTGCTGACACTTGGGGAAGACACTTGTTGCCGGCCTGGGGGCAAAGCGCCGGCCGCAGTGAGGGCAGGGCACGTAGTCGGGGTTTGGATTCGCGGGGGGCTGGGGCAGGTTCACAACTTTCCCTCCTTGCGTGATCACCTGCTGCACCTCCCTGGCCTGTTTGATGCTCCGAATGAAATCCTCGTGCTTCTGCCTCCAGTTGTTCTTTCTCAGCTGGGAACAGGAAATGAAACCAATAAAACAGCTTCCAGAAAAAGTCCAGACTAGCACTGCGTACACAGTCTGGTCGCAAACCATTCACAAGGCAAGAAAATATCAATACAGTAATAACGTAGCTTTCTGGGGCTACCTTTCAGGTCATTGGGTAGAGAGTACAATTTACGTAGTTATGGTTTTGTTTCCTGTGAGTGCTATTTGCTTGATATGTAGATTTTTACAACAGAATTCAGAAGTCACTAAGACACATTTATTCTGTCTGGCAAATGTGCCTTTGCGGCAGTTTTTCAGAAGAGTACTTCATAAAACACTTATTTATTGTCTACATTGATTTATAAGCTGAGTCTGACTCTAGGAGAAAAAAAGGGAAGCTTGGAAAGAGTTTAAGTAAGGATAGCCCTTACCACGATTGGCGGTTTAACCTTCTTCTTATGGATGTATGTCTCCAGTTCTGTTCCCTTGGCCCTGTGCTTGAAAGAGTCAAAAACCTTCCTCTTTGAATTCTGAAGCTTCTTGCAGATCTTGCTGTGTTTCTCCAGCCTCTCTACAGCAAACTTCCCGTGACACAGTTCACAGGGCACCAGCTGAGGGTTTCCACTCTGGCTATTCTCATATGGAAATTGCTCAGCGGTAGGGCACATCAGACTTGTAGGGGACAAATATCTGTTTTCCACTGACAGAGTTTGTTCATCCAGACATGTGGTGTTATTTCTGAAGTGGCCCTGCGCGGCCTGTGCCGCTGACACGTCGCTTTCAGGGAGCCTTGCTTTCTTGAGATACTTTCTCCTTCCACAGGGGACGTCTTCTAGCCCACGGCTGCAAGGGCTCACTTGACGTCTCTCCTGATGGGAAAGCGCAGAGGGAAAGTGCGATTCTGCGCATCCGCCATCTTCCATTGGAGAACCATAATCAAGGTTGTCTCCTCTGATAGGAAGGGCTTTCCTTGGAGTGAAGGCTTTTTGCTTCTCCATTCTGCAGGTCAGAAGAGGCACGGCCTTAGAGCGGTGGTTGGCCCATGGTCCTCTGGGGCAAAGCTCGCTCTGCCTCGCCTCTATTTTCCCTTCCAGCCACCTCTCTGGAGTCTTCCATCTCTCTCGGAACCATCCTCAGCTCCTCCTGAGCTCTGAAGAGCTTCGCCTGCATCATGGCCTCCTTCTGGCGAATCTCGTCCTTCATCATGGCCTCCTTCCGGCGCATCTCATCCTGCAGGCTGGCCTCCGTCCGGCGATGCTCCTCCTTCAGCGCGGCCTCTGCCTCGGCCACTTTTCGTAGCTCCTCTTGCAACTGAAAGTGCTCCTTCCCATTGGCATGAGAAGGGCATTGCCCTGGAGGGGTCGCCACCATGGGGAGGACAGTCCTGTCCTTAGGTTTGCGTACTCTTGAGCCCCTCCTGCCCGGCCTCTCGCAGGGCCTCTCATGACCATCCTGAGGCGGGGTGGGGGCAAACAAGGAATCACTCTGTGCGTCCGGGCAGTCCACAGCCCGAACCTCACCAGGGCCAGAGACTTTCCTGTTACCCATAGGCTTCAGGGGGTAAGACCGATCATACCCCACAATGTTCTTCTCGGGGCCCTGTTGGGCTTGGAAGCGATAGCTGTTCCCCATCTTCTTCTCCGCAGCGTATTTGACATATTGGAAACATTTTCACATCTTCTGTAGAGCTGCCTCCTGCCGCTGATTGTACATGGCGATCATTTTTTTCTCCTTTTCCTGCATCAGTTTCTCTTGGAAGGTGTCCTTCAGAAGCTGTATCTTGGGAGGCGGGCAGTACGTGGAGATCAGATCCTGTTGCCTTAAGGGCGCGGGTCGATTCGAGTCTGTGTCCTTCGGGGAGGGGGACAGAGCACCAGGCTTAGGACTGGGCTCCATTGGCAAATGAGATATGAGCTTTGTTTCCCAGGTATCTGGAAAAGGCAAAAATGGCAAATAAATGATTTCCTGCACAGTCTAGTATGGTCTAATAGAAAAGAATAAAAAAAAACAATTCAGGAAATACACAACTTTTTAATATTAAACCTAATGGTGTTGAATGCTGCATGCTGACTCAGTAGGAGACAGATCCTAAACATAAACATTATAATAAACATTTGTTTCCCAAACAACATTCTCAATGTTCAGAATGCTTAAAGTCATGAGCTTTTTTAAAAATGTTTAACTGAAACCTGGAAATGTGCTATTTCATTTCAAAGCTTGTATTATATCTATGATATAAATGTTTTTTTATATAAAATTAACCCATTATGCAACAGGGGTTTGAGCAAAAGTCACTGTGAATAAGGGAATTTATCAATATTAATTAGCCGTTTCACTACATTATAGATAGCTGAAGGATTATGATACAGTATATCGATTTCGCTACAAATTGACAAGCATATTTGATGACACTTACCAAACAAGTTTTAAACAGCGGAGAAATAGTTCACCACGACGATAGCAATGCAATGTTTGACTGCATCTCCCTATGTGATATATCTGTATTTGGGTATATACAGATCACGTAATTCAGGGAGCACTGTTACGTCAGGTCACCAACCATTATTACGACGCTCATATGTCATAGAGCTCCTTAGGATGTTTGTATAATCTTTATCCAAATTTTCATATGGCCGCAGTTACGGCGTTTATTTTACAGTTAATGTAACAGGGTGTCATTATATTTTTCTGTCTTTATGGTGGCAGACCACTTAAATAAATCTGAGTAGGCGGTTTCTACAAGTGGGTCAGATAAAATATTAAATATACAGTAAAAGCTCACACCTATTCATACCCTTTATGTACTGTATATCTACAATTACGTATACTACGTATACAGTTATCGTATACTATAATACGATAACTACCATTACAAAATGTCTCCCTTTTGATTTGAAGTGGTTCTTTTAAATAAGTAAATTGCAATCACTTAGCCTACATCTGAGCTCCTAATTCATCGCGACGACGGACTGAGACTCCAGTTGGATTTGTGAGAAGTAAAGGGGTGTGCCTGTTTTAAAACCGATTCATACGTCTTAAACACATGGACATAGATAGCAGTCTGTGTTATATAATTTATCTTTTTATTTTATTTAAATTTAAGTATCACATACACATTTTCAAAGTAACTGTACCCCTTTTAATTATGATCCCCATCGCTCACAGCTCCGAAGGTGAGACGAGGGCTACTTCAGATGGGATTTCCAATATTTCTCTCTTAGCTTGTATACCGGTGGAAAGGAGAGGGGTCTTAAAACGTGTTGATAGTAAGATTGGGATGTATTTGCAGTCTAGATATAGTTTTTTTAATGTTCGGAGCCGCCACAGATTCATTTTCTTACGACTGCTTTTCTGGATGACAATGACAATGCAAACGATGGTGTTAAGGCGAGGCTGTGCCTTAAGGCTCCTCTGCTTACAATATTCAGCGCGTAAATCGCAAACGAGCGCCTTCCCTTACGATGAAAATGCAGAAAATAAGACCACGAGATTTAAACCTACGGCTTACAAATTTATGCGTAAACACTAAAACCGTATCTTTAGCAAAACTGGCGAGACAATGTGTTTTATCATTTAAAAAAGTACTGGAAAATAATTAAAGGTTATCACGATAAACAGAGGTTACTGATCTACTACTGTACGCTGTGACCAAAAATGAGAGTCCACCGATCCTCGCAGCCTTCATGCTTTGGTCTTGGCCTGGCCGTTTTTTTTAAGATAATGGGGTCAAGTTAAGAAATTATGCAAGTTTCTAATCAAATCCAAGGGCGCCTCGATCTCCTTAACATCTTTAGAAGGCCGGCGGACCACACTGCACGGTCCGGGTCCGGGCCCTGACCCGGTTCTGGATAATGCCAGCTTAAAGTGAAAAATTCTACTGTACATATTATGTTTCTTATTATGGTATATATGTATAATATAGCGCGACCGCTTCACGAAGCTAGAAAGAAAGTTATCCGCCATTTTTATTTTACCTGCAATTGAATTTGCCATTAAAATCATTATTAATACCGCAGCTGCTAAATAACTTACCTAAAAGCGTTCAGATACAAAAGCACTTGAGCTGTAATGTTTGTATACTGTTGGCCCGATGACCTACTTCAAGAAGAATTGTTACATAGACCGCCAAGGTCTGTCATCACACTTTACGTCATAAAGCGCTTTAAAACTTTAGACAAGTTCAACACCTCATATTTTGTACTGTTTATCATGGTAAAAGCAACTCAAAGCAATTATAAAAATGATCGAAAGGTAAAAATACAAGCTTATACGAGCTGTCGTTTTAACATTTATAACATATATTTAAACAAAACATATATAATCTATTTTAATAAAATAGAAAAGTGTTCTTAGTCTTCACTTAAAAGCTGTTAGAAGCTGCCTTTCTGACAAGAGAGTTCTGTGAGTTCCACAGTCTCAGTGCATTAAAGTCAAAACCAGTTGCTTTTTATTTCCTGTTTTACGACAGAGCAAGGAGGGTGTCCACAGACCACTGTGCACCTGCAGACTGATATGGGGGGTAAAAAGTCTAGAAGTTAGTAAATAAGATTTTAACATATGTTCTAAAACACACCGGACACCTGTACAGTGATGCCAACACAGTGATCTGAGCTCCTTCTTTGAGTTAAATCCTAGCATCTGCATTTTTTACAAGTTGTTGCTATGGCAGAGCATGACCAGAGCATAACAGAAACCACCCATTTTCTAACCGCTTCATCCAATTCAGGGTCAGGTGGTCAGGGGGTCGGGGGGTCACGGGGGAGCCAGAGCCTCAGAAAGTAATAAGCAGGAGATACCTGGGACTGGATGGTAGTCCAATGCAGGGAAGACACAGACACTCACCAATTATCCCAGAAGCCAATTAACCTACCAGTAGTTCTTTGAACTGTGGGAGGAAGCCGGAGCACCCAAAGCAAACTCATGCAAACATGGGGAGAACATACAAGCTCCATACAGATAGCACCCCAGGTCCAGAAGTGTACCCAGGGCCTCAGCACTGTGAGCTAGCAATGCTAAACGCTGGGATACTGTGCATGCTAATTTCTAGGCATCAGGTGATCAATCAGGTAGTGTTTCTCAGATAAAAGGACACCAGTTATTTAGTATGAGATTCAAATTGACCTCAGAACAAAATATAACTTATGTTATATAACTTATATAGAACTTCCTACAGCATAACTGTCTTATTTGGCTCTTGTAGAAAATATTAACAGCATGCCTATTAAACATACAGTATCTAGCAATCAGCAATCAAAATAAAAACATTTCCAAACATGGAAACTGCCCAGTTAATGAAGCATTTCAAAGACATTAATCTATTCAATAATTACAGTTTCAAGTAGATAACAGATTTATATTCAGATTACGAAAGTATCATAACAACGGCTGCTTGTGTAAGGAATCCATGAATACCACTGTACATGAGAATTCCACACCTATTTGTAATCAATACACAAAATCCTATTGAATTTCAGGTACTTGTTTATTCAGCATTGCTTGACTCCGCGGACTCCTTGTTGTTTCAATATTCTAGCAATAGGACTAATCGCCAATACAGTGCCGTTGTAATCTATTCCTTCTGCCAGCAGAGGACGGTATTCGCACAGCCAGTTCAGGATAAGATACGGTCCTCGCAGTTCACAGTACAACTGGCCAAAGCCGTATTCGGAATATGCTCTCGATAACCTCGTTTAGTTTAAGTACGGCCATATTTCATATCAACCCACAGATGCATTGCATAAACACTAGAATTCTGGTTGTACTTAAATTGACCTTATACGTTTTGGATTATGTTTAACCTTCTTCAATTTCTTCAACCATATTTTGAGATGATTACGTTTACAGAAGCAAATATTATTCAGTGCTTTTTCTTCACTCCTTTAATCAAACCCACATTTCTATAAGGAGGGCCATTGTGAAACTCCCCAAAGTGAGCTGAATTAATCTTTTATTCTTCACACCTGTGAAGTCATTCCTACATTGTGTAATATGAAGGCCTTTCATTATTCACGTATACTACAACATCTGAAAATAATGGGTCTTGAAATAGTTGAATGAAAGAAAATCCTGAATAACTCCTCCAAATGCGTGTTACACTTTCATCAAGTACACACACTTTGAATGTGATGAACTATAAAAAGTTATTTTAACCATACCCAATGGAGCTCAGGAGTGCGATTGCATACACAATCATGTTTTCAGTGTTTGGACATCAGCCGTACATCAGAACAATCATTTCACTAACACAGCTCCGTGTTGAGTGACTTCCCTCCAAGAACACAAAGTCACTTTCCCTTAGCAATTATTACATGGACTTTGATTATCTGCCTTCTGCATCAAGCCCTGTATTATATACGGTACAAAGCCAAGCTTTGGGATAGTGCTTTGTTTGGATCCTTGTCTTGATCCTTTTGGATCCCAGGCTGCTCATTTGCAAATGAGTTTTGACATTAATTATAGTGACTATAGCAATGAGCTGGCACTGTGGTTCACAGAGCTGGGGTCCTGGGTTCAATTCCTGGGGTGCAGTCTGGATGGAATTGTATGTTCTCCCTTCATTTGTGTGGATTTCTTCCAGGTGCTCCAGTTTCTTCCCACAGTCCAAAGACATACAGTACTAGTAGGTTAAGGTGGAGCTACAGTCCCAATTTTGCAGACACAAAATTATTTAATTTCAGTCACAAAATAAAATCATTGACATTATAGAAAAACTTTACAAACTCAAAATTGAGCACAAAATCATGAATTTTGTGAAAGGACTGTAAGTTACGCCATGTTGTAACAAATTCGCATTCAAGTTCCACACAAATTGCGATGTGATGCAGCCCTTCCTGCTCACTAATCACTGTAATGACTAATGCAATGTGATGTAGGAGAGAAAGGGTATAGGTTATGCAGCAAACATTTCACTGCAAAAAACGTTCCATTCCAAGGTTCTTTATGCAGAGTTAACAATGTAGTATTATTTATTGGCAAAAACGTAAAAAAGTTGAGAGTTATATTTCCATTGGATTAAACGAGATGTATTCACAAGCCTGCTCCTTTACAATGTCACAGGGCCACAACAGATTATAGGAAGTTTTGCTGCCTCGTTCTGAATCGCAGAACATGGTAATTCTTTAACCTTGAAATGTAGTCTATTTTGTGATGTAATGATGCAATGTCCCTTTACTGAGAGCCAGCAATCAACGGATGTGTCTGATCGTGAATGGTTTTCCCTGTTGTTTGTTGTATTACTTGGTGTTGCATTTTAAGCTGTGCATGAGGCAGGACCCGGAGGCTGCTGCTTCTGCTGGTGCTTCTGCTGGGATTGAGGAAGAGCTGAGCGCCATGTAAGGCAAAGACACTGCGTTCCACTTTATCAGGTGCCTGGAGTGTAAGAGCTGCAGATAATATTGAGTCACATTAATCCCAACATATTTCAAATATTATGAAAATTAAATAAATTAAATCAAATAACTTTCATTAAAAAAATCAATCACTCTTTACCTTGCTTTTTCAGTTGTTTTTAAGGAAAATTGATGCCGAGAATGTGTGAATACTGCTTTTTGATGGTTCCAAGACCAATGTGACCTGTTCTATTGCCTGCTAATTGTACGTTCCAGGTTGAAAAATTATTTTTAGGAGGTCAAGGTGTATGAATGATAAGAGAAAAACTGAAATAACCACAGCTAAGCAAACACCAGTCCACCAAAAAAAAATCATTTAATTAAAATAAGGTAACATTTTTTTTTCATCATCATACGGGTGAACTGTGCTAAATGTGTTTCTAAAAAGAAAAAGCAGGACGTGAGTCGTGAGCCAAGATCATGACTCTTTTGCTCTTCTTCACATCAGTTTTCATCTGCGAGGAGGAGGAGGAGGGCGGCTCCTGATGTGCTGACACTTGGGGAAGTGCCTCTGTGCCGGCCTGGGGGCAAAGCGCCGGCCGCAGTGAGGGCAGGGCACGTAGTCGGGGTTTGGATTCGCGGGGGGCTGGGGCAGGTTCACAACTTTCCCTCCTTGCGTGATCACCTGCTGCACCTCCCTGGCCTGTTTGATGCTCCGAATGAAATCCTCGTGCTTCTGCCTCCAGTTGTTCTTTCTCAGCTGGGAACAGGAAATGAAACCAATAAAACAGCTTCCAGAAAAAGTCCAGACTAGCACTGCGTACACAGTCTGGTCGCAAACCATTCACAAGGCAAGAAAATATCAATACAGTAATAACTTAGCTTTCTGGGCCTACCTTTCATGTCATTGGGTAGAGAGTACAATTTAGTTATGGTTTTGTTTCCCGTGAGTGCTATTTGCTTGATATCTCATGTAGATTTTTACAACAGAATTCAGAAGTCACTAAGACCCATTTATTCTGTCTGGCAAATGTGCCTTTGCGGCAGTTTTTCAGAAGAGTACTTCATAAAACACTTATTTATTGTTTACATTGATTTATAAGCTGAGTCTGACTCTAGGAGAAAACAAGGGAAGCTTGGAAAGAGTTTAAGGATAGCCCTTACCACGATTGGCGGTTTAACCTTCTTCTTATGGATGTATGTCTCCAGTTCTGTTCCCTTGGCCCTGTGCTTGAAAGAGTCAAAAACCTTCCTCTTTGAATTCTGAAGCTTCTTGCAGATCTTGCTGTGTTTTTCCAACCTCTCTACAGCAAACTTCCTGTGACACAGTTCACAGGGCACCAGCTGAGGGTTTCCACTCTGGCTATTCTCATATGGAAATTGCTCAGCGATAGGGCACATCAGACTTGTAGGGGACAAATATCTGTTTTCCACTGACAGAGTTTGTTCATCCAGACATGCGGTGTTATTTCTGAAGTGGGCCTGCGCGGCCTGTGCCGCTGACACGTCACTTTCAGGGAGCCTTGCTTTCTTGAGGTACTTTCTCCTTCCACAGGGGACATCTTCTAGCCCACGGCTGCAAGGGCTCACTTGACGTCTCTCCTGATGGGAAAGCGCAGAGGGAAAGTGCGATTCTGCGCATCCGCCGTCTTCCATTGGAGAACCATAATCAAGGTTGTCTCCTTTGAAAGGAAGGGCTTTCTTTGGAGTGAAGGCTTTTTGCTTCTCCATTCTGCAGGTCAGAAGAGGCACGGCCTTAGAGCAGTGGTTGGCCTCTGGGGCGAAGCTCGCTCTGCCTCGCCTGGAGTGTCTTCCTTCGGGTCAGGAGTCCTCTATTTTCCCTTCCGGCCACCTCTCTGGAGTCTTCCATCTCTCTCTGAACCATCCTCAGCTCCTCCTGAGCTCTAAAGAGCTTCGCCTGAATCATGGCTTCCTTCTGGCGAATCTCGTCCTTCATCATGGCCTCCTTCCGGCGCATCACATCCTGCAGACTGGCCTCCCTCCGGCGATGCTCCTCCTTCAGCGCGGACTCTGCCTCGGCCACTTTTCGTAGCTCCTCTTGCAACTGAAAGTGCTCCTTCCCATTGGCATGAGAAGGGCATTGCCCTGGAGGGGTCGCCACCATGGGGAGGACAGTCCTGTCCTTAGGTTTGCGTACTCTTGAGCCCCTCCTGCCCGGCCTCTCGCAGGGCCTCTCATGACCATCCTGAGGCGGGGTGGGGGCAAACAAGGAATCACTCTGTGCTTCCGGGCGGTCCACAGCCCGAACCTCACCAGGGCCGGAGACTTTCCTGTTACCCATAGGCTTCAGGGGGTAAGACCGATCATACCCCACAATGTTCTTCTCGGGGCCCTGTTGGGTTTGGAAGCGATAGCTGTTCCCCATCTTCTTCTCCGCAGCGTATTTGACATATTGGAAAGATTTTCTCATCTTCTGTAGAGCCGCCTCCTGCCGTCGATTGTATATGGCGATCATTTTTTTCTCCTTTTCCTGCATCAGTTTCTCTTGGAAGGTGTCCTTCAGAAGCTGTATCTTGGGAGGCGGGCAGTACGTGGAGATCAGATCCTGTCGCCTTAAGGGCGCGGGTCGATTCGAGTCTGTGTCCTTCGGGGAGGGGGACAGAGCACCAGGCTTAGGACTGGGCTCCATTGGCAAATGAGATATGAGCTTTGTTTCCCAGGTATCTGGAAAAGGCAAAAATGGCAAATAAATGATATCCTGCACAGTCTAGTATGGTCTCATAGAAAAGAATAAAAAAAACAATTCAGGAAATACACAACTTTTTCATATTAAACCTAATGGTGTTGAATGCTGCATGCTGACTCAGTAGGAGACAGATCCTAAACATAAACATTATAATAAACATTTGTTTCCCAAATAACATTCTCAATGTTCAGAATGCTTAAAGTCATGAGCTTTTTTAAAAATGTTTAACTGAAACCTGGAAATGTACTATTTCATTTCAAAGCTTGTATTATATCTATGATATAAATGTTTTTATATAAAATTAACCCATTATGCAACAGGGGTTTGAGCAAAAGTCACTGTGAATAAGGGAATTTATCAATATTAATTAGCCGTTTCACTACATTATAGATAGCTGAAGGATTATGATACAGTATATCGATTTCGCTACAAATTCACAAGAATATTTGATGACACTTACCAAACAAGTCTCAAACAGCGGAGAAATAGTTATAATAATAATAATAATAATAATAAACTTTATTTTATATAGCGCCTTTAAAGGTGGTTTCTCAAAGCGCTTTACAGGATGACAATAACAATAAATAAGAAGACTACAACAATAAATAAGAAAATTTCACAAGACAGGACACAATTATAATTACAACAATACAACAATAACAATAGAGGAGACCGTGGAAGATGGTATTAAGAAGAGCAGAGGGGTGAAGAATGGAAGCAGTTAAGTAAAGGCTTTTCTGAAAAGGAGGGTTTTGAGTCTGGATTTGAAGGAGTTTAGAGAAGGTGACTCTCTAATATCCTTGGGCAAGGAGTTCCAGAACTTGGGGGCATAGCAGGAGAAGGCCCTGTCGCCCATACAATGTAGACGGGCTTGGGGGACAGTAAGGAGGGCAGAATTTGAAGAGCGGAGGTTGCGAGGTGGGGAGTAGGGCGATAAAAGTTCAGACAGGTATTGAGGTGCCAAGCCATGTAAAGCCTTGTAGGTGAGCATGAGGATTTTAAAGTCTACGCGGAATTTGACCGGAAGCCAGTGCAAGGACTCCAGGATAGGAGTAATGTGAACACTTGCACTAGATCTGGTCAGGATTCTGGCTGCTGAATTTTGGACATACTGCAGCTTGTTCAGAGTAGATTTAGATACCCCAGGGAGCAGAGCATTGCAGTAGTCAATTCGAGAGAATACAAATATGTTGATCAGCTTTTCAGCCACAGTTAATGATAGCATAGGGCGTAGTCTTGCGATATTTCTAAGGTGAAAAAAAGATGTTTTGACAGTATGCTGTACATGTGGGTCGAATGTTAAGCCAGAATCGAATATAACCCCAAGGTTTTTCAATTTTGATTGGAGCTCAAGTACAGAGCCATCTACAGACAGGGTTACAGGACTGGCTTTACGAAGTTGATGGGGGGGTACCAATAAGCATGACTTCAGTCTTGTCACAGTTAAGATGAAGGAAGTTTTGAGTCATCCAAATTTTTATGTCAGAGATGCAATTAGATAGAATAGAGACAGCCACATCAGTGTCGGGTTTGGTATGGATGTATATTTGAGTATCGTCAGCGTAAAAATGAAAGCTGAGGCCATGTGATCTTAAAAGCTGACCAAGTGGGAACATGTAAATGCTGAAGAGCAAGGGGCCCAGTATTGAGCCCTGAGGGACACCAGACTTGACAAGACCAATTTCAGACCTGTACCCATTGAGAGAGACAAAGTGACAGCGATCAGTGAGGTAAGACTTAAACCATTTGAGGGCAGTGTCAGAGACTCCAAACACAGTCTCGAGACGAGAAAGCAAGATGTTATGGTCAACAGTGTCAAAGGCAGCACTGAGATCAAGAAGGATGAGTATGGAAAGAGAACCAGAATCAGAAGCTATTAGGAGATCGTTGGTGACTTTGACTAGGGCGGTTTCTGTGCTGTGAAGTTGACGGAAGCCAGATTGGAGGGGTTCGAAAAGGTTGTTTGTCATGAGGTGGTTATGTAACTGAAGTGTGACAGCACGTTCTAGAATTTTAGAGAGAAAGGGTAAGTTGGAGATGGGGCGAAAGTTGTTAAGATTGTCGAGAGCCATGTTAGGCTTCTTTGGCACTGGGGTAATAGCAGCAGTTTTGAGGACCGTTGGTACAATGCCGGTGCTCAAGGATTCATGTATTATATTGAGGACAATGGGACAGAGAGAAGAGAAACAGGACTGGAATAAAGTGGTGGGAATGGGATCTAAAATAGATGTGGTGGGTTTCATGCGCGTAACTAGTTTGTTTAGGGATGCTGAGTCAAGAAGAGAGAAGCTGGAGAGACGGGAACCAGAGAAGTTGGATGAGGAGGGAGGAGGTGTGGAAATTATATCCGTAGTGGAGAGAATGTGATGCCGGATGTTGTCAATCTTAGAACTAAAGAAATCTAAGAATGTGTTGCAAAGTTGTGATGAGGCAGGTAATGTGGTGGGGCAGTTTGGCTTGAGCAGTCTGTTGATGGTGGAGAAAAGATGTCTGGGATTGTTTTGGTGATTTTCAATGATGTGAGAGAAGTAGGTGGATCTAGCAGACTCTATAGTAACCTTATAATCAGATAAGTAATCTCTCCAGGCCTGATAATGTACATTTAGGCCGGAAAGACGCCACCTACGCTCAAGTTTGCGAGAGGCTGCCTTCATGAAACGCAGATGGTCATTGTACCAGGGGGCAGGGCGAGAGAAGGAGATGGTTCGAGTTTTTAAAGGAGCAAAGGTGTCGAGGGTAGATAAAAGAGCATTGTCAAGTAACTGTATTTTGTCCTCTAGAGGGTCGGAGGAAGAGAAACAGGATAAGGAGGACAGAACAGAATTTGCAAACCTTGGGTGATCAATTGATCGCCAGTTGCGGAAATTTACAGAGCGTGAGGGGGAAGTGTTAGAAACAGGTAATTCCAGATTGAAGAGAATGGCTAAGTGGTCAGAGAGGCCTAGATCAAGGGGGGAGCAGTGGGAGACAAAGGAGTCATTTGCAATAATTAGATCTAAGGTGTGTCCTTTGTTATGTGTAGG
Organism: Lepisosteus oculatus; assembly: GCF_040954835.1. NCBI lineage: Eukaryota > Metazoa > Chordata > Actinopteri > Semionotiformes > Lepisosteidae > Lepisosteus > Lepisosteus oculatus. Next base: position 2,888,204 of record NW_027167923.1, on the reverse strand, counting down.
GGTACAAACAAACTGAGCAAGGTCAAAGCATCCCAAAAGAGAAAGGAAGTCTTTAGCCAGACTGGAAGAGGTTGAATCAATGTGTATATTAAAGTCCCCTAGAATAAGGATCCTTTTAAATGTAAGGGATAAGAATGAGAGAAAATCAGCAAACTCACCTAAGAAGACTCCACTGGGTTTGGGTGGTCTGTAAACTGTGGCAATAATAGTAGATTGGGGGATAGAAACATTTAAAACAAGACACTCAAAAGAAGAGGGAGGAGTTCACCACGACGATAGCAATGCAATGTTTGACTGCATCTCCCTATGTGATATATCTGTATTTGGGTATATACAGATCACGTAATTCAGGGAGCACTGTTACGTCAGGTCACCAACAATTATTACGACGCTCATATGTCATAGAGCTCCTTAGGATGTTTGTATAATCTTTATCCAAATTTTCATATGGCCGCAGTTACGGCGTTTATTTTACAGTTAATGTAACAGGATGTCATTATATTTTTCTGTCTTTATGATGGCAGACCACTTAACTAAATCTGAGTAGGCGGTTTCTACAAATGGGTCAGATAAAATATTAAATATACAGTAAAAGCTCACACCTATTCATACCCTTTATGTACTGTATATCTACAATTACGTATACTGTATAATACGATAACTACCATTACAAAATGTCTCCCTTTTGATTTGAAGTGGTTCTTTTAAATAAGTAAATTGCAATCACTTAGCCTACATCTGAGCTCCTAATTCATCGCGACGACGGACTGAGACTCCAGTTGGATTTGTGAGAAGTAAAGGGGTGTGCCTGTTTTAAAACCGATTCATACGTCTTAAACACATGGACATAGATAGCAGTCTGTGTTATATAATTTATCTTTTTATTTTATTTAAATTTAAGTATCACATACACATTTTCAAAGTAACTGTACCCCTTTTAATTATGATCCCCATCGCTCACAGCTCCGAAGGTGAGACGAGGGCCACTTCAGATGGGATTTCCAATATTTCTCTCTTAGCTTGTATACCGGTGGAAAGGAGAGGGGTCTTAAAACGTGTTGATAGTAAGATTGGGATGTATTTGCAGTCTAGATATAGTTTTTTTAATGTTCGGAGCCGCCACAGATTCATTTTCTTACGACTGCTTTTCTGGATGACAATGACAATGCAAACGATGGTGTTAAGGCGAGGCTGTGCCTTAAGGCTCCTCTGCTTACAATATTCAGCGCGTAAATCGCAAACGAGCGCCTTCCCTTACGATGAAAATGCAGAAAATAAGACCACGAGATTTAAACCTACGGCTTACAAATTTATGCGTAAACACTAAAACCGTATCTTTAGCAAAACTGGCGAGACAATGTGTTTTATCATTTAAAAAAGTACTGGAAAATAATTAAAGGTTATCACGATAAACAGAGGTTACTGATCTACTACTGTACGCTGTGACCAAAAATGAGAGTCCCCCGATCCTCGCAGCCTTCATGCTTTGGTCTTGGCCTGGCCGTTTTTTTTAAGATAATGGGGTCAAGTTAAGAAATTATGCAAGTTTCTAATCAAATCCAAGGGCGCCTCGATCTCCTAAACATCTTTAGAAGGCCGGCGGACCACACTGCACGGTCCGGGTCCGGGCCCTGACCCGGTTCTGGATAATGCCAGCTTAAAGTGAAAAATTCTACTGTACATATTATGTTTCTTATTATGGTATATATGTATAATGTGGCGCGACCGCTTCACGAAGCTAGAAAGAAAGTTATCCGCCATTTTTATTTTACCTGCAATTGAATTTGCCATTAAAATCACGATTAATACCGCAGCTGCTAAATTACTTACCTAAAAGCGTTCAGATACAAAAGCACTTGAGCTGTAATGTTTGTATACTGTTGGCCCGATGACCTACTTCAAGAAGAATTGTTACATAGACCGCCAAGGACTGTCATCACACTTTACGTCATAAAGCGCTTTAAAACTTTTGACAAGTTCAACACCTCATATTTTGTACTGTTTATCATGGTAAAAGCAACTCAAAGCAATTATAAAAATGATCGAAAGGTAAAAATACAAGCTTATACGAGCTGTCGTTTTAACATTTATAACATATATTTAAACAAAACATATATAATCTATTTTAATAAAATAGAAAAGTGTTCTTAGTCTTCACTTAAAAGCTGTTAGAAGCTGCCTTTCTGACAAGAGAGTTCTGTGAGTTCCACAGTCTCAGTGCATTAAAGTCAAAACCAGTTGCTTTTTATTTCCTGTTTTACGACAGAGCAAGGAGGATGTCCACAGACCACTGTGCACCTGCAGAGTGATATGGGGGGTAAAAAGTCTAGAAGTTAGTAAATAAGATTTTAACATATGTTCTAAAACACACCGGACACCTGTACAGTGATGCCAACACAGTGCTCTGAGCTCCTTCTTTGAGTTAAATCCTAGCATCTGCATTTTTTACAAGTTGTTGCTATGGCAGAGCATGACCAGAGCATAACAGAAACCACCCATTTTCTAACCGCTTCATCCAATTCAGGGTCAGGTGGTCAGGGGGTCGGGGGGTCACGGGGGAGCCAGAGCCTCAGAAAGTAATAAGCAGGAGATACCTGGGACTGGATGGTAGTCCAATGCAGGGAAGACACAGACACTCACCAATTATCCCAGAAGCCAATTAACCTACCAGTAGTTCTTTGAACTTTGGGAGGAAGCCGGAGCACCCAAAGCAAACTCATGCAAACATGGGGAGAACATACAAGCACCATACAGATAGCACCCCAGGTCCAGAAGTGAACCCAGGGCCTCAGCACTGTGAGCTAGCAATGCTAAACACTGGGCTACTGTGCATGCTAATTTCTAGGCATCAGGTGATCAATCAGGTAGTGTTTCTCAGATAAAAGGACACCAGTAATTTAGTATGAGATTCAAATTGACCTCACAACAAAATATAACTTATGTTATATAACTTATATAGAACTTACTACAGCATAACTGTCTTATTTGTAGAAAATATTAACAGCATGCCTATTAAACATACAGTATCTAGCAATCAGGAATCAAAATAAAAACATTTCCAAACATGGAAACTGCCCAGTTAATGAAGCATTTCAAAGACATTAATCTATTCAATAATTACAGTTTCAAGTAGATAACAGATTTATATTCAGATTACGAAAGTATCATAACAACGGCTGCTTGTGTAAGGAATCCATGAATACCACTGTACATGAGAAATTCACACCTATTTGTAATCAATACACAAAATCCTATTGAATTTCAGGTACTTGTTTATTCAGCATTGCTTGACTCCGCGGACTCCTTGTTGTTTCAATATTCTAGCAATAGGACTAATCGCCAATACAGTGCCGTTGTAATCTATTCCTTCTGCCAGCAGAGGACGGTATTCGCACAGTCAGTTCAGGATAAGATACGGTCCTCGCAGTTCACAGTACAACTGGCCACAGCCGTACTCGGAATATGCTCTCGATAACCTCGTTTAGTTTAAGAACGGCCGTATTTCATATCAACCCACAGATGCATTGCATAAACACTAGAATTCTGGTTGTATTTAAATTGACCTTATACGTTTTGGATTATGTTTAACCTTCTTCAATTTCTTTAACCATATTTTGAGATGATTACGTTTACAGAAGCAAATATTATTCAGTGCTTTTTCTTCACTCCTTTAATCAAACCCACATTTCTTTAAGGAGGGCCATTGTGAAACTCCCCAAAGTGAGCTGAATTAATCTTTTATTCTTCACACCTGCGAAGTCATTCCTTCATTGTGTAATATGAAGGCCTTTCATTATTCACGTATACTACAACATGTGAAAATAATGGGTCTTGAAATAGTTGAATGAAAGAAAATCCTGAATAACTCCTCCAAATGCGTGTTACACTTTCATCAGGTACACACACTTTGAATGTGATGAACTATAAAAAGTTATTTTAACCATACCCAATGGAGCTCGGGAGTGCGATTGCATACACAATCATGTTTTCAGTGTTTGGACATCAGCCGTACATCAGAACAATCATTTCACTAACACAGCTCCATGTTGAATGACTTCCCTCCAAAAACACAAAGTCACTTTCCCTTAGCAATTATTGCATGGACTTAGATTATCTGCCTTCTGCATCAAGCCCTGTATGATATACTGTACAAAGCCAAGCTTTGGGATAGTGCTTTGTTTGGATCCTTGTCTTGATCCTTTTGGATCCCAGGCTGCTCATTTGCAAATGAGTTTTGACATTAATTATAGTGACTATAGCAATGAGGTGGCACTGTGGTTCACAGAGCTGGGGTCCTGGGTTCAATTCCTGGGGTGCAGTCTGGATGGAATTGTATGTTCTCCCTTCATTTGTGTGGATTTCTTCCAGGTGCTCCAGTTTCTTCCCACAGTCCAAAGACATACAGTACTAGTAGGTTAAGGTGGAACTACAGTCCCAATTTTGCAGACACAAAAGTATTTAATTTCAGTCACAAAATAAAATCATTGACATTATAGAAAAACTTTACAAACTCAAAATTGAGCACAAAATCATGAATTTTGTGAAAGGACTGTAAGTTACGCCATGTTGTAACAAATTCGCATTCAAGTTCCACACAAATTGCGATGTGATGCAGCCCTTCCTGCTCACTAATCACTGTAATGACTAATGCAATGTGATGTAGGAGAGAAAGGGTATAGGTTATGCAGCAAACATTTCACTGCAAAAAAACGTTCCATTCCAAGGTTCTTTATGCAGAGTTAACAATGTAGTATTATTTATTGGCAAAAACGTAAAAAAGTTGAGAGTTATATTTCCATTGGATTAAACGAGATGTATTCACAAGCCTGCTCCTTTACAATGTCATAGGGCCACAACAGATTATAGGAAGTTTTGCTGCCTCGTTCTGAATCGCAGAACATGGTAATTCTTTAACCTTGAAATGTAGTCTATTTTGTGATGTAATGATGCAATGTCCCTTTACTGAGAGCCAGCAATCAACGGATGTGTCTGATCGTGAATGGTTTTCCCTGTTGTTTGTTGTATTACTTGGTGTTGCATTTTAAGCTGTGCATGAGGCAGGACCCGGAGGCTGCTGCTTCTGCTGGTGCTTCTGCTGGGATTGAGGAAGAGCTGAGCGCCATGTAAGGCAAAGACACTGCGTTCCACTTTATCAGGTGCCTGGAGTGTAAGAGCTGCAGATAATATTGAGTCACATTAATCCCAACATATTTCAAATATTATGAAAATTAAATAAATTAAATCAAATAACTTTCATTAAAAAAATCAATCACTCTTTACCTTGCTTTTTCAGTTGTTTTTAAGGAAAATTGATGCCGAGAATGTGTGAATACTGCTTTTTGATGGTTCCAAGACCAATGTGACCTGTTCTATTGCCTGCTAATTGTACGTTCCAGGTTGAAAAATTATTTTTAGGAGGTCAAGGTGTATGAATGATAAGAGAAAAACTGAAATAACCACAGCTACGCAAACACCAGTCCACCAAAAAAAAATCATTTAATTAAAATAAGGTAACATTTTTTTTTCATCATCATACGGATGAACTGTGCTAAATGTGTTTCTAAAAAGAAAAAGCAGGACGTGAGTCGTGAGCCAAGATCATGACTCTTTTGCTCTTCTTCACATCAGTTTTCATCTGCGAGGAGGAGGAGGAGGGCGGCTCCTGATGTGCTGACACTTGGGGATGTGCCTCTGTGCCGGCCTGGGGGCAAAGCGCCGGCCGCAGTGAGGGCAGGGCACGTAGTCGGGGTTTGGATTCGCGGGGGGCTGGGGCAGGTTCACAACTTTCCCTCCTTGCGTGATCACCTGCTGCACCTCCCTGGCCTGTTTGATGCTCCGAATGAAATCCTCGTGCTTCTGCCTCCAGTTGTTCTTTCTCAGCTGTGAACAGGAAATGAAACCAATAAAACAGCTTCCAGAAAAAGTCCAGACTAGCACTGCTTACACAGTCTCGTCGCAAACCATTCACAAGGCAAGAAAATATCAATACAGTAATAACGTAGCTTTCTGGGGCTACCTTTCAGGTCATTGGGTAGAGAGTACAATTTACGTAGTTATGGTTTTGTTTCCTGTGAGTGCTATTTGCTTGATATGTAGATTTTTACAACAGAATTCAGAAGTCACTAAGACACATTTATTCTGTCTGGCAAATGTGCCTTTGCGGCAGTTTTTCAGAAGAGTACTTCATAAAACACTTATTTATTGTTTACATTGATTTATAAGCTGAGTCTGACTCTAGGAGAAAAAAAGGGAAGCTTGGAAAGAGTTTAAGGATAGCCCTTACCACGATTGGCGGTTTAACCTTCTTCTTATGGATGTATGTCTCCAGTTCTGTTCCCTTGGCCCTGTGCTTGAAAGAGTCAAAAACCTTCCTCTTTGAATTCTGAAGCTTCTTGCAGATCTTGCTGTGTTTCTCCAGCCTCTCTACAGCAAACTTCCCGTGACACAGTTCACAGGGCACCAGCTGAGGGTTTCCACTCTGGCTATTCTCATATGGAAATTGCTCAGCGGTAGGGCACATCAGACTTGTAGGGGACAAATATCTGTTTTCCACTGACAGAGTTTGTTCATCCAGACATGTGGTGTTATTTCTGAAGTGGCCCTGCGCGGCCTGTGCCGCTGACACGTCGCTTTCAGGGAGCCTTGCTTTCTTGAGATACTTTCTCCTTCCACAGGGGACGTCTTCTAGCCCACGGCTGCAAGGGCTCACTTGACGTCTCTCCTGATGGGAAAGCGCAGAGGGAAAGTGCGATTCTGCGCATCCGCCATCTTCCATTGGAGAACCATAATCAAGGTTGTCTCCTCTGATAGGAAGGGCTTTCCTTGGAGTGAAGGCTTTTTGCTTCTCCATTCTGCAGGTCAGAAGAGGCACGGCCTTAGAGCGGTGGTTGGCCCATGGTCCTCTGGGGCAAAGCTCGCTCTGCCTCGCCTCTATTTTCCCTTCCGGCCACCTCTCTGGAGTCTTCCATCTCTCTCGGAACCATCCTCAGCTCCTCCTGAGCTCTGAAGAGCTTCGCCTGCATCATGGCCTCCTTCTGGCGAATCTCGTCCTTCATCATGGCCTCCTTCCGGCGCATCTCATCCTGCAGGCTGGCCTCCCTCCGGCGATGCTCCTCCTTCAGCGCGGCCTCTGCCTCGGCCACTTTTCGTAGCTCCTCTTGCAACTGAAAGTGCTCCTTCCCATTGGCATGAGAAGGGCATTGCCCTGGAGGGGTCGCCACCATGGGGAGGACAGTCCTGTCCTTAGGTTTGCGTACTCTTGAGCCCCTCCTGCCCGGCCTCTCGCAGGGCCTCTCATGACCATCCTGAGGCGGGGTGGGGGCAAACAAGGAATCACTCTGTGCGTCCGGGCGGTCCACAGCCCGAACCTCACCAGGGCCGGAGACTTTCCTGTTACCCATAGGCTTCAGGGGGTAAGACCGATCATACCCCACAATGTTCTTCTCGGGGCCCTGTTGGGCTTGGAAGCGATAGCTGTTTCCCATCTTCTTCTCCGCAGCGTATTTGACATATTGGAAACATTTTCTCATCTTCTGTAGAGCTGCCTCCTGCCGCCGATTGTACATGGCGATCATTTTTTTCTCCTTTTCCTGCATCAGTTTCTCTTGGAAGGTGTCCTTCAGAAGCTGTATCTTGGGAGGCGGGCAGTACGTGGAGATCAGATCCTGTTGCCTTAAGGGCGCGGGTCGATTCGAGTCTGTGTCCTTCGGGGAGGGGGACAGAGCACCAGGCTTAGGACTGGGCTCCATTGGCAAATGAGATATGAGCTTTGTTTCCCAGGTATCTGGAAAAGGCAAAAATGGCAAATAAATGATATCCTGCACAGTCTAGTATGGTCTAATAGAAAAGAATAAAAAAAAACAATTCAGGAAATACACAACTTTTTAATATTAAACCTAATGGTGTTGAATGCTGCATGCTGACTCAGTAGGAGACAGATCCTAAACATAAACATTATAATAAACATTTGTTTCCCAAATAACATTCTCAATGTTCAGAATGCTTAAAGTCATGAGCTTTTTTAAAAATGTTTAACTGAAACCTGGAAATGTGCTATTTCATTTCAAAGCTTGTATTATATCTATGATATAAATGTTTTTTTATATAAAATTAACCCATTATGCAACAGGGGTTTGAGCAAAAGTCACTGTGAATAAGGGAATTTATCAATATTAATTAGCCGTTTCACTACATTATAGATAGCTGAAGGATTATGATACAGTATATCGATTTCGCTACAAATTGACAAGCATATTTGATGACACTTACCAAACAAGTTTTAAACAGCGGAGAAATAGTTCACCACGACGATAGCAATGCAATGTTTGACTGCATCTCCCTATGTGATATATCTGTATTTGGGTATATACAGATCACGTAATTCAGGGAGCACTGTTACGTCAGGTCACCAACCATTATTACGACGCTCATATGTCATAGAGCTCCTTAGGATGTTTGTATAATCTTTATCCAAATTTTCATATGGCCGCAGTTACGGCGTTTATTTTACAGTTAATGTAACAGGGTGTCATTATATTTTTCTGTCTTTATGGTGGCAGACCACTTAAATAAATCTGAGTAGGCGGTTTCTACAAGTGGGTCAGATAAAATATTAAATATACAGTAAAAGCTCACACCTATTCATACCCTTTATGTACTGTATATCTACAATTACGTATACTACGTATACAGTTATCGTATACTATAATACGATAACTACCATTACAAAATGTCTCCCTTTTGATTTGAAGTGGTTCTTTTAAATAAGTAAATTGCAATCACTTAGCCTACATCTGAGCTCCTAATTCATCGCGACGACGGACTGAGACTCCAGTCGGATTTGTGAGAAGGGGTGTGCCTGTTTTAAAACCGATTCATACGTCTTAAACACATGGACATAGATAGCAGTCTGTGTTATATAATTTATCTTTTTATTTTATTTAAATTTAAGTATCACATACACATTTTCAAAGTAACTGTACCCCTTTTAATTATGATCCCCATCGCTCACAGCTCCGAAGGTGAGACGAGGGCTACTTCAGATGGGATTTCCAATATTTCTCTCTTAGCTTGTATACCGGTGGAAAGGAGAGGGGTCTTAAAACGTGTTGATAGTAAGATTGGGATGTATTTGCAGTCTAGATATAGTTTTTTTAATGTTCGGAGCCGCCACAGATTCATTTTCTTACGACTGCTTTTCTGGATGACAATGACAATGCAAACGATGGTGTTAAGGCGAGGCTGTGCCTTAAGGCTCCTCTGCTTACAATATTCAGCGCGTAAATCGCAAACGAGCGCCTTCCCTTACGATGAAAATGCAGAAAATAAGACCACGAGATTTAAACCTACGGCTTACAAATTTATGCGTAAACACTAAAACCGTATCTTTAGCAAAACTGGCGAGACAATGTGTTTTATCATTTAAAAAAGTACTGGAAAATAATTAAAGGTTATCACGATAAACAGAGGTTACTGATCTACTACTGTACGCTGTGACCAAAAATGAGAGTCCCCCGATCCTCGCAGCCTTCATGCTTTGGTCTTGGCCTGGCCGTTTTTTTTTAAGATAATGGGGTCAAGTTAAGAAATTATGCAAGTTTCTAATCAAATCCAAGGGCGCCTCGATCTCCTAAACATCTTTAGAAGGCCGACGGACAACACTGCACGGTCCGGGTCCGTTCCCTGACCCGGTTCTGGATAATGCCAGCTTAAAGTGAAAAATTCTACTGTACATATTATGTTTCTTATTATGGTATATATGTATAATATAGCGCGACCGCTTCACGAAGCTAGAAAGAAAGTTATCCGCCATTTTTATTTTACCTGCAATTGAATTTGCCATTAAAATCATTATTAATACCGCAGCTGCTAAATAACTTACCTAAAAGCGTTCAGATACAAAAGCACTTGAGCTGTAATGTTTGTATACTGTTGGCCCGATGACCTACTTCAAGAAGAATTGTTACATAGACCGCCAAGGACTGTCATCACACTTTACGTCATAAAGCGCTTTAAAACTTTAGACAAGTTCAACACCTCATATTTTGTACTGTTTATCATGGTAAAAGCAACTCAAAGCAATTCTAAAAATGATCGAAAGGTAAAAATACAAGCGTATACGAGCTGTCGTTTTAACATTTATAACATATTTAAACAAAACATATATAATCTATTTTAATAAAATAGAAAAGTGTTCTTAGTCTTCACTTAAAAGCTGTTAGAAGCTGCCTTTCTGACAAGAGAGTTCTGTGAGTTCCACAGTCTCAGTGCATTAAAGTCAAAACCAGTTGCTTTTTATTTCCTGTTTTACGACAGAGCAAGGAGGGTGTCCACAGACCACTGTGCACCTGCAGACTGATATGGGGGGTAAAAAGTCTAGAAGTTAGTAAATAAGATTTTAGCACATGTTCTAAAACAAACCGGACACCTGTACAGTGATGCCAACACAGTGCTCTGAGCTCCTTCTATGAGTTAAATCCTAGCATCTGCATTTTTTACAAGTTGTTGCTATGGCAGAGCATGACCAGAGCATAACAGAAACCACCCATTTTCTAACCGCTTCATCCAATTCAGGGTCAGGGGGTCAGGGGGTCGCGGGGCACGGGGGAGCCAGAGCCTCAGAAAGTAATAAGCAGGAGATACCTGGGACTGGATGGTAGTCCAATGCAGGGAAGACACAGACACTCACCAATTATCCCAGAAGCCAATTAACCTACCAGTAGTTCTTTGAACTGTGGGAGGAAGCCGGAGCACCCAAAGCAAACTCATGCAAACATGGGGAGAACATACAAGCTCCATACAGATAGCACCCCAGGTCCAGAAGTGTACCCAGGGCCTCAGCACTGTGAGCTAGCAATGCTAAACGCTGGGCTACTGTGCATGCTAATTTCTAGGCATCAGGTGATCAATCAGGTAGTGTTTCTCAGATAAAAGGACACCAGTTATTTAGTATGAGATTCAAATTGACCTCAGAACAAAATATAACTTATGTTATATAACTTATATAGAACTTACTACAGCATAACTGTCTTATTTGGCTCTTGTAGAAAATATTAACAGCATGCCTATTAAACATACAGTATCTAGCAATCAGCAATTAAAATAAAAACATTTCCAAACAAGGAAACTCCCCAGTTAATGAAGCATTTCAAAGACATTAATCTATTCAATAATTACAGTTTTAAGTAGATAACAGATTTATATCCAGATTACGAAAGCATCATAACAACTGCTGCTTGTGTAAGGAATCCATGAATACCACTGTACATGAGAATTCCACACCTATTTGTAATCAATACACAAAATCCTATTGAATTTCAGGTACTTGTTTATTCAGCATTGCTTGACTCCGCGGACTCCTTGTTGTTTCAATATTCTAGCAATAGGACTAATCGCCAATACAGTGCCGTTGTAATCTATTCCTTCTGCCAGCAGAGGACGGTATTCGCACAGCCAGTTCAGGATAAGATACGGTCCTCGCAGTTCACAGTACAACTGGCCAAAGCCGTATTCGGAATATGCTGTCGATAACCTCGTTTAGTTTAAGTACGGCCATATTTCATATCAACCCACAGATGCATTGCATAAACACTAGAATTCTGGTTGTACTTAAATTGACCTTATACGTTTTGGATTATGTTTAACCTTCTTCAATTTCTTCAACCATATTTTGAGATGATTACGTTTACAGAAGCAAATATTATTCAGTGCTTTTTCTTCACTCCTTTAATCAAACCCACATTTCTATAAGGAGGGCCATTGTGAAACTCCCCAAAGTGAGCTGAATTAATGTTTTATTCTTCACACCTGCGAAGTCATTCCTTCATTGTGTAATATGAAGGCCTTTCATTATTCACGTATACTACAACATCTGAAAATAATGGGTCTTGAAATAGTTGAATGAAAGAAAATCCTGAATAACTCCTCCAAATGCGTGTTACACTTTCATCAAGTACACACACTTTGAATGTGATGAACTATAAAAAGTTATTTTAACCATACCCAATGGAGCTCAGGAGTGCGATTGCATACACAATCATGTTTTCAGTGTTTGGACATCAGCCGTACATCAGAACAATCATTTCACTAACACAGCTCCGTGTTGAGTGACTTCCCTCCAAGAACACAAAGTCACTTTCCCTTAGCAATTATTGCATGGACTTTGATTATCTGCCTTCTGCATCAAGCCCTGTATTATATACGGTACAAAGCCAAGCTTTGGGATAGTGCTTTGTTTGGATCCTTGTCTTGATCCTTTTGGATCCCAGGCTGCTCATTTGCAAATGAGTTTTGACATTAATTATAGTGACTATAGCAATGAGCTGGCACTGTGGTTCACAGATCTGGGGTCCTGGGTTCAATTCCTGGGGTGCAGTCTGGATGGAATTGTATGTTCTCCCTTCATTTGTGTGGATTTCTTCCAGGTGCTCCAGTTTCTTCCCACAGTCCAAAGACATACAGTACTAGTAGGTTAAGGTGGAACTACAGTCCCAATTTTGCAGACACAAAATTATTTAATTTCAGTCACAAAATAAAATCATTGACATTATAGAAAAACTTTACAAACTCAAAATTGAGCACAAAATCATGAATTTTGTGAAAGGACTGTAAGTTACGCCATGTTGTAACAAATTCGCATTCAAGTTCCACACAAATTGCGATGTGATGCAGCCCTTCCTGCTCACTAATCACTGTAATGACTAATGCAATGTGATGTAGGAGAGAAAGGGTATAGGTTATGCAGCAAACATTTCACTGCAAAAAAACGTTCCATTCCAAGGTTCTTTATGCAGAGTTAACAATGTAGTATTATTTATTGGCAAAAACGTAAAAAAGTTGAGAGTTATATTTCCATTGGATTAAACGAGATGTATTCACAAGCCTGCTCCTTTACAATGTCATAGGGCCACAACAGATTATAGGAAGTTTTGCTGCCTCGTTCTGAATCGCAGAACATGGTAATTCTTTAACCTTGAAATGTAGTCTATTTTGTGATGTAATGATGCAATGTCCCTTTACTGAGAGCCAGCAATCAACGGATGTGTCTGATCGTGAATGGTTTTCCCTGTTGTTTGTTGTATTACTTGGTGTTGCATTTTAAGCTGTGCATGAGGCAGGACCCGGAGGCTGCTGCTTCTGCTGGTGCTTCTGCTGGGATTGAGGAAGAGCTGAGCGCCATGTAAGGCAAAGACACTGCGTTCCACTTTATCAGGTGCCTGGAGTGTAAGAGCTGCAGATAATATTGAGTCACATTAATCCCAACATATTTCAAATATTATGAAAATTAAATAAATTAAATCAAATAACTTTCATTAAAAAAATCAATCACTCTTTACCTTGCTTTTTCAGTTGTTTTTAAGGAAAATTGATGCCGAGAATGTGTGAATACTGCTTTTTGATGGTTCCAAGACCAATGTGACCTGTTCTATTGCCTGCTAATTGTACGTTCCAGGTTGAAAAATTATTTTTAGGAGGTCAAGGTGTATGAATGATAAGAGAAAAACTGAAATAACCACAGCTACGCAAACACCAGTCCACCAAAAAAAAATCATTTAATTAAAATAAGGTAACATTTTTTTTTCATCATCATACAGATGAACTGTGCTAAATGTGTTTCTAAAAAGAAAAAGCAGGACGTGAGTCGTGAGCCAAGATCATGACTCTTTTGCTCTTCTTCACATCAGTTTTCATCTGCGAGGAGGAGGAGGAGGGCGGCTCCTGATGTGCTGACACTTGGGGATGTGCCTCTGTGCCGGCCTGGGGGCAAAGCGCCGGCCGCAGTGAGGGCAGGGCACGTAGTCGGGGTTTGGATTCGCGGGGGGCTGGGGCAGGTTCACAACTTTCCCTCCTTGCGTGATCACCTGCTGCACCTCCCTGGCCTGTTTGATGCTCCGAATGAAATCCTCGTGCTTCTGCCTCCAGTTGTTCTTTCTCAGCTGTGAACAGGAAATGAAACCAATAAAACAGCTTCCAGAAAAAGTCCAGACTAGCACTGCTTACACAGTCTCGTCGCAAACCAATCACAAGGCAAGAAAATATCAATACAGTAATAACGTAGCTTTCTGGGGCTACCTTTCAGGTCATTGGGTAGAGAGTACAATTTACGTAGTTATGGTTTTGTTTCCTGTGAGTGCTATTTGCTTGATATGTAGATTTTTACAACAGAATTCAGAAGTCACTAAGACACATTTATTCTGTCTGGCAAATGTGCCTTTGCGGCAGTTTTTCAGAAGAGTACTTCATAAAACACTTATTTATTGTTTACATTGATTTATAAGCTGAGTCTGACTCTAGGAGAAAAAAAGGGAAGCTTGGAAAGAGTTTAAGGATAGCCCTTACCACGATTGGCGGTTTAACCTTCTTCTTATGGATGTATGTCTCCAGTTCTGTTCCCTTGGCCCTGTGCTTGAAAGAGTCAAAAACCTTCCTCTTTGAATTCTGAAGCTTCTTGCAGATCTTGCTGTGTTTCTCCAGCCTCTCTACAGCAAACTTCCCGTGACACAGTTCACAGGGCACCAGCTGAGGGTTTCCACTCTGGCTATTCTCATATGGAAATTGCTCAGCGGTAGGGCACATCAGACTTGTAGGGGACAAATATCTGTTTTCCACTGACAGAGTTTGTTCATCCAGACATGTGGTGTTATTTCTGAAGTGGCCCTGCGCGGCCTGTGCCGCTGACACGTCGCTTTCAGGGAGCCTTGCTTTCTTGAGATACTTTCTCCTTCCACAGGGGACGTCTTCTAGCCCACGGCTGCAAGGGCTCACTTGACGTCTCTCCTGATGGGAAAGCGCAGAGGGAAAGTGCGATTCTGCGCATCCGCCATCTTCCATTGGAGAACCATAATCAAGGTTGTCTCCTCTGATAGGAAGGGCTTTCCTTGGAGTGAAGGCTTTTTGCTTCTCCATTCTGCAGGTCAGAAGAGGCACGGCCTTAGAGCGGTGGTTGGCCCATGGTCCTCTGGGGCAAAGCTCGCTCTGCCTCGCCTCTATTTTCCCTTCCGGCCACCTCTCTGGAGTCTTCCATCTCTCTCGGAACCATCCTCAGCTCCTCCTGAGCTCTGAAGAGCTTCGCCTGCATCATGGCCTCCTTCTGGCGAATCTCGTCCTTCATCATGGCCTCCTTCCGGCGCATCTCATCCTGCAGGCTGGCCTCTCTCCGGCGATGCTCCTCCTTCAGCGCGGCCTCTGCCTCGGCCACTTTTCGTAGCTCCTCTTGCAACTGAAAGTGCTCCTTCCCATTGGCATGAGAAGGGCATTGCCCTGGAGGGGTCGCCACCATGGGGAGGACAGTCCTGTCCTTAGGTTTGTGTACTCTTGAGCCCCTCCTGCCCGGCCTCTCGCAGGGCCTCTCATGACCATCCTGAGGCGGGGTGGGGGCAAACAAGGAATCACTCTGTGCGTCCGGGCGGTCCACAGCCCGAACCTCACCAGGGCCGGAGACTTTCCTGTTACCCATAGGCTTCAGGGGGTAAGACCGATCATACCCCACAATGTTCTTCTCGGGGCCCTGTTGGGCTTGGAAGCGATAGCTGTTCCCCATCTTCTTCTCCGCAGCGTATTTGACATATTGGAAACATTTTCTCATCTTCTGTAGAGCTGCCTCCTGCCGCCGATTGTACATGGCGATCATTTTTTTCTCCTTTTCCTGCATCAGTTTCTCTTGGAAGGTGTCCTTCAGAAGCTGTATCTTGGGAGGCGGGCAGTACGTGGAGATCAGATCTCTGATGACTCAAAACTTCCTTCATCTTAACTGTGACAAGACTGAAGTCATGCTTATTGGTACCCCCCATCAACTTCGTAAAGCCAGTCCTGTAACCCTGTCTGTAGATGGCTCTGTACTTGAGCTCCAATCAAAATTGAAAAACCTTGGGGTTATATTCGATTCTGGCTTAACATTCGACCCACATGTACAGCATACTGTCAAAACATCTTTTTTTCACCTTAGAAATATCGCAAGACTACGCCCTATGCTATCATTAACTGTGGCTGAAAAGCTGATCAACATATTTGTATTCTCTCGAATTGACTACTGCAATGCTCTGCTCCCTTCACCTTCTCTAAACTCCTTCAAATCCAGACTCAAAACCCTCCTTTTCAGAAAAGCCTTTACTTAACTGCTTCCATTCTTCACCCCTCTGCTCTTCTTAATACCATCTTCCACGGTCTCCTCTATTGTTATTGTTGTATTGTTGTAATTATAATTGTGTCCTGTCTTGTGAAATTTTCTTATTTATTGTTGTAGTCTTCTTATTTATTGTTATTGTCATCCTGTAAAGCGCTTTGAGAAGCCACCTTTAAAGGCGCTATATAAAATAAAGTTTATTATTATTATTATTATTATTATTATTATTATCCTGTTGCCTTAAGGGCGCGGGTCGATTCGAGTCTGTGTCCTTCGGGGAGGGGGACAGAGCACCAGGCTTAGGACTGGGCTCCATTGGCAAATGAGATATGAGCTTTGTTTCCCAGGTATCTGGAAAAGGCAAAAATGGCAAATAAATGATATCCTGCACAGTCTAGTATGGTCTAATAGAAAAGAATAAAAAAAAACAATTCAGGAAATACACAACTTTTTAATATTAAACCTAATGGTGTTGAATGCTGCATGCTGACTCAGTAGGAGACAGATCCTAAACATAAACATTATAATAAACATTTGTTTCCCAAATAACATTCTCAATGTTCAGAATGCTTAAAGTCATGAGCTTTTTTAAAAATGTTTAACTGAAACCTGGAAATGTGCTATTTCATTTCAAAGCTTGTATTATATCTATGATATAAATGTTTTTTTATATAAAATTAACCCATTATGCAACAGGGGTTTGAGCAAAAGTCACTGTGAATAAGGGAATTGATCAATATTAATTAGCCGTTTCACTACATTATAGATAGCTGAAGGATTATGATACAGTATATCGATTTCGCTACAAATTGACAAGCATATTTGATGACACTTACCAAACAAGTTTTAAACAGCGGAGAAATAGTTCACCACGACGATAGCAATGCAATGTTTGACTGCATCTCCCTATGTGATATATCTGTATTTGGGTATATACAGATCACGTAATTCAGGGAGCACTGTTACGTCAGGTCACCAACCATTATTACGACGCTCATATGTCATAGAGCTCCTTAGGATGTTTGTATAATCTTTATCCAAATTTTCATATGGCCGCAGTTACGGCGTTTATTTTACAATTAATGTAACAGGGTGTCATTATATTTTTCTGTCTTTATGGTGGCAGACCACTTAAATAAATCTGAGTAGGCGGTTTCTACAAGTGGGTCAGATAAAATATTAAATATACAGTAAAAGCTCACACCTATTCATACCCTTTATGTACTGTATATCTACAATTACGTATACTACGTATACAGTTATCGTATACTATAATACGATAACTACCATTACAAAATGTCTCCCTTTTGATTTGAAGTGGTTCTTTTAAATAAGTAAATTGCAATCACTTAGCCTACATCTGAGCTCCTAATTCATCGCGACGACGGACTGAGACTCCAGTCGGATTTGTGAGAAGGGGTGTGCCTGTTTTAAAACCGATTCATACGTCTTAAACACATGGACATAGATAGCAGTCTGTGTTATATAATTTATCTTTTTATTTTATTTAAATTTAAGTATCACATACACATTTTCAAAGTAACTGTACCCCTTTTAATTATGATCCCCATCGCTCACAGCTCCGAAGGTGAGACGAGGGCTACTTCAGATGGGATTTCCAATATTTCTCTCTTAGCTTGTATACCGGTGGAAAGGAGAGGGGTCTTAAAACGTGTTGATAGTAAGATTGGGATGTATTTGCAGTCTAGATATAGTTTTTTTAATGTTCGGAGCCGCCACAGATTCATTTTCTTACGACTGCTTTTCTGGATGACAATGACAATGCAAACGATGGTGTTAAGGCGAGGCTGTGCCTTAAGGCTCCTCTGCTTACAATATTCAGCGCGTAAATCGCAAACGAGCGCCTTCCCTTACGATGAAAATGCAGAAAATAAGACCACGAGATTTAAACCTACGGCTTACAAATTTATGCGTAAACACTAAAACAGTATCTTTAGCAAAACTGGCGAGACAATGTGTTTTATCATTTAAAAAGGTAGTGGAAAATAATTAAAGGTTACCACGATAAACAGAGGTTACTGATCTACTACTGTACGCTGTGACCAAAAATGAGAGTCCCCCGATCCTCGCAGCCTTCATGCTTTGGTCTTGGCCTGGCCGTTTTTTTTAAGATAATGGGGTCAAGTTAAGAAATTATGCAAGTTTCTAATCAAATCCAAGGGCGCCCCGATCTCCTAAACATCTTTAGAAGGCCGGCGGACCACACTGCACGGTCCGGGTCCGGGCCCTGACCCGGTTCTGGATAATGCCAGCTTAAAGTGAAAAATTCTACTGTACATATTATGTTTCTTATTATGGTATATATGTATAATATAGCGCGACCGCTCACGAAGCTAGAAAGAAAGTTATCCGCCATTTTTATTTTACCTGCAATTGAATTTGCCATTAAAATCATTATTAATACCGCAGCTGCTAAATAACTTACCTAAAAGCGTTCAGATACAAAAGCACTTGAGCTCTAATGTTTGTATACTGTTGGCCCGATGACCTACTTCAAGAAGAATTGTTACATAGACCGCCAAGGACTGTCATCACACTTTACGTCATAAAGCGCTTTAAAACTTTAGACAAGTTCAACACCTCATATTTTGTACTGTTTATCATGGTAAAAGCAACTCAAAGCAATTATAAAAATGATCGAAAGGTAAAAATACAAGCTTATACGAGCTGTCGTTTTAACATTTATAACATATATTTAAACAAACCATATATAATCTATTTTAATAAAATAGAAAAGTGTTCTTAGTCTTCACTTAAAAGCTGTTAGAAGCTGCCTTTCTGACAAGAGAGTTCTGTGAGTTCCACAGTCTCAGTGCATTAAAGTCAAAACCAGTTGCTTTTTATTTCCTCTTTTACGACAGAGCAAGGAGGGTGTCCACAGACCACTGTGCACCTGCAGACTGATATGGGGGGTAAAAAGTCTAGAAGTTAGTAAATAAGATTTTAGCACATGTTCTAAAACAAACCGGACACCTGTACAGTGATGCCAACACAGTGCTCTGAGCTCCTTCTTTGAGTTAAATCCTAGCATCTGCATTTTTTACAAGTTGTTGCTATGGCAGAGCATGACCAGAGCATAACAGAAACCACCCATTTTCTAACCGCTTCATCCAATTCAGGGTCAGGGGGTCAGGGGGTCGCGGGGCACGGGGGAGCCAGAGCCTCAGAAAGTAATAAGCAGGAGATACCTGGGACTGGATGGTAGTCCAATGCAGGGAAGACACAGACACTCACCAATTTTCCCAGAAGCCAATTAACCTACCAGTAGTTCTTTGAACTGTGGGAGGAAGCCGGAGCACCCAAAGCAAACTCATGCAAACATGGGGAGAACATACAAGCTCCATACAGATAGCACCCCAGGTCCAGAAGTGTACCCAGGGCCTCAGCACTGTGAGCTAGCAATGCTAAACGCTGGGCTACTGTGCATGCTAATTTCTAGGCATCAGGTGATCAATCAGGTAGTGTTTCTCAGATAAAAGGACACCAGTTATTTAGTATGAGATTCAAATTGACCTCAGCACAAAATATAACTTATGTTATATAACTTATATAGAACTTACTACAGCATAACTGTCTTATTTGGCTCTTGTAGAAAATATTAACAGCATGCCTATTAAACATACAGTATCTAGCAATCAGCAATCAAAATAAAAACATTTCCAAACATGGAAACTGCCCAGTTAATGAAGCATTTCAAAGACATTAATCTATTCAATAATTACAGTTTTAAGTAGATAACAGATTTATATTCAGATTACGAAAGCATCATAACAACTGCTGCTTGTGTAAGGAATCCATGAATACCACTGTACATGAGAATTCCACACCTATTTGTAATCAATACACAAAATCCTATTGAATTTCAGGTACTTGTTTATTCAGCATTGCTTGACTCCGCGGACTCCTTGTTGTTTCAATATTCTAGCAATAGGACTAATCGCCAATACAGTGCCGTTGTAATCTATTCCTTCTGCCAGCAGAGGACGGTATTCGCACAGCCAGTTCAGGATAAGATACGGTCCTCGCAGTTCACAGTACAACTGGCCAAAGCCGTATTCGGAATATGCTCTCGATAACCTCGTTTAGTTTAAGTACGGCCATATTTCATATCAACCCACAGATGCATTGCATAAACACTAGAATTCTGGTTGTACTTAAATTGACCTTATACGTTTTGGATTATGTTTAACCTTCTTCAATTTCTTCAACCATATTTTGAGATGATTACGTTTACAGAAGCAAATATTATTCAGTGCTTTTTCTTCACTCCTTTAATCAAACCCACATTTCTATAAGGAGGGCCATTGTGAAACTCCCCAAAGTGAGCTGAATTAATCTTTTATTCTTCACACCTGCAAAGTCATTCCTACATTGTGTAATATGAAGGCCTTTCATTATTCACGTATACTACAACATCTGAAAATAATGGGTCTTGAAATAGTTGAATGAAAGAAAATCCTGAATAACTCCTCCAAATGCGTGTTACACTTTCATCAAGTACACACACTTTGAATGTGATGAACTATAAAAAGTTATTTTAACCATACCCAATGGAGCTCAGGAGTGCGATTGCATACACAATCATGTTTTCAGTGTTTGGACATCAGCCGTACATCAGAACAATCATTTCACTAACACAGCTCCATGTTGAGTGACTTCCCTCCAAGAACACAAAGTCACTTTCCCTTAGCAATTATTGCATGGACTTTGATTATCTGCCTTCTGCATCAAGCCCTGTATTATATACGGTACAAAGCCAAGCTTTGGGATAGTGCTTTGTTTGGATCCTTGTCTTGATCCTTTTGGATCCCAGGCTGCTCATTTGCAAATGAGTTTTGACATTAATTATAGTGACTATAGCAATGAGCTGGCACTGTGGTTCACAGATCTGGGGTCCTGGGTTCAATTCCTGGGGTGCAGTCTGGATGGAATTGTATGTTCTCCCTTCATTTGTGTGGATTTCTTCCAGGTGCTCCAGTTTCTTCCCACAGTCCAAAGACATACAGTACTAGTAGGTTAAGGTGGAACTACAGTCCCAATTTTGCAGACACAAAATTATTTAATTTCAGTCACAAAATAAAATCATTGACATTATAGAAAAACTTTACAAACTCAAAATTGAGCACAAAATCATGAATTTTGTGAAAGGACTGTAAGTTACGCCATGTTGTAACAAATTCGCATTCAAGTTCCACACAAATTGCGATGTGATGCAGCCCTTCCTGCTCACTAATCACTGTAATGACTAATGCAATGTGATGTAGGAGAGAAAGGGTATAAGTTATGCAGCAAACATTTCACTGCAAAAAACGTTCCATTCCAAGGTTCTTTATGCAGAGTTAACAATGTAGTATTATTTATTGGCAAAAACGTAAAAAAGTTGAGAGTTATATTTCCATTGGATTAAACGAGATGTATTCACAAGCCTGCTCCTTTACAATGTCATAGGGCCACAACAGATTATAGGAAGTTTTGCTGCCTCGTTCTGAATCGCAGAACATGGTAATTCTTTAACCTTGAAATGTAGTCTATTTTGTGATGTAATGATGCAATGTCCCTTTACTGAGAGCCAGCAATCAACGGATGTGTCTGATCGTGAATGGTTTTCCCTGTTGTTTGTTGTATTACTTGGTGTTGCATTTTAAGCTGTGCATGAGGCAGGACCCGGAGGCTGCTGCTTCTGCTGGTGCTTCTGCTGGGATTGAGGAAGAGCTGAGCGCCATGTAAGGCAAAGACACTGCGTTCCACTTTATCAGGTGCCTGGAGTGTAAGAGCTGCAGATAATATTGAGTCACATTAATCCCAACATATTTCAAATATTATGAAAATTAAATAAATTAAATCAAATAACTTTCATTAAAAAAATCAATCACTCTTTACCTTGCTTTTTCAGTTGTTTTTAAGGAAAATTGATGCCGAGAATGTGTGAATACTGCTTTTTGATGGTTCCAAGACCAATGTGACCTGTTCTATTGCCTGCTAATTGTACGTTCCAGGTTGAAAAATTATTTTTAGGAGGTCAAGGTGTATGAATGATAAGAGAAAAACTGAAATAACCACAGCTACGCAAACACCAGTCCACCAAAAAAAAATCATTTAATTAAAATAAGGTAACATTTTTTTTTCATCATCATACGGATGAACTGTGCTAAATGTGTTTCTAAAAAGAAAAAGCAGGACGTGAGTCGTGAGCCAAGATCATGACTCTTTTGCTCTTCTTCACATCAGTTTTCATCTGCGAGGAGGAGGAGGAGGGCGGCTCCTGATGTGCTGACACTTGGGGAAGTGCCTCTGTGCCGGCCTGGGGGCAAAGCGCCGGCCGCAGTGAGGGCAGGGCACGTAGTCGGGGTTTGGATTCGCGGGGGGCTGGGGCAGGTTCACAACTTTCCCTCCTTGCGTGATCACCTGCTGCACCTCCCTGGCCTGTTTGATGCTCCGAATGAAATCCTCGTGCTTCTGCCTCCAGTTGTTCTTTCTCAGCTGGGAACAGGAAATGAAACCAATAAAACAGCTTCCAGAAAAAGTCCAGACTAGCACTGCGTACACAGTCTGGTCACAAACCATTCACAAGGCAAGAAAATATCAATACAGTAATAACGTAGCTTTCTGGGGCTACCTTTCAGGTCATTGGGTAGAGAGTACAATTTACGTAGTTATGGTTTTGTTTCCTGTGAGTGCTATTTGCTTGATATGTAGATTTTTACAACAGAATTCAGAAGTCACTAAGACACATTTATTCTGTCTGGCAAATGTGCCTTTGCGGCAGTTTTTCAGAAGAGTACTTCATAAAACACTTATTTATTGTTTACATTGATTTATAAGCTGAGTCTGACTCTAGGAGAAAAAAAGGGAAGCTTGGAAAGAGTTTAAGGATAGCCCTTACCACGATTGGCGGTTTAACCTTCTTCTTATGGATGTATGTCTCCAGTTCTGTTCCCTTGGCCCTGTGCTTGAAAGAGTCAAAAACCTTCCTCTTTGAATTCTGAAGCTTCTTGCAGATCTTGCTGTGTTTCTCCAGCCTCTCTACAGCAAACTTCCCGTGACACAGTTCACAGGGCACCAGCTGAGGGTTTCCACTCTGGCTATTCTCATATGGAAATTGCTCAGCGGTAGGGCACATCAGACTTGTAGGGGACAAATATCTGTTTTCCACTGACAGAGTTTGTTCATCCAGACATGTGGTGTTATTTCTGAAGTGGCCCTGCGCGGCCTGTGCCGCTGACACGTCGCTTTCAGGGAGCCTTGCTTTCTTGAGATACTTTCTCCTTCCACAGGGGACGTCTTCTAGCCCACGGCTGCAAGGGCTCACTTGACGTCTCTCCTGATGGGAAAGCGCAGAGGGAAAGTGCGATTCTGCGCATCCGCCATCTTCCATTGGAGAACCATAATCAAGGTTGTCTCCTCTGATAGGAAGGGCTTTCCTTGGAGTGAAGGCTTTTTGCTTCTCCATTCTGCAGGTCAGAAGAGGCACGGCCTTAGAGCGGTGGTTGGCCCATGGTCCTCTGGGGCAAAGCTCGCTCTGCCTCGCCTCTATTTTCCCTTCCGGCCACCTCTCTGGAGTCTTCCATCTCTCTCGGAACCATCCTCAGCTCCTCCTGAGCTCTGAAGAGCTTCGCCTGCATCATGGCCTCCTTCTGGCGAATCTCGTCCTTCATCATGGCCTCCTTCCGGCGCATCTCATCCTGCAGGCTGGCCTCCCTCCGGCGATGCTCCTCCTTCAGCGCGGCCTCTGCCTCGGCCACTTTTCGTAGCTCCTCTTGCAACTGAAAGTGCTCCTTCCCATTGGCATGAGAAGGGCATTGCCCTGGAGGGGTCGCCACCATGGGGAGGACAGTCCTGTCCTTAGGTTTGCGTACTCTTGAGCCCCTCCTGCCCGGCCTCTCGCAGGGCCTCTCATGACCATCCTGAGGCGGGGTGGGGGCAAACAAGGAATCACTCTGTGCGTCCGGGCGGTCCACAGCCCGAACCTCACCAGGGCCGGAGACTTTCCTGTTACCCATAGGCTTCAGGGGGTAAGACCGATCATACCCCACAATGTTCTTCTCGGGGCCCTGTTGGGCTTGGAAGCGATAGCTGTTCCCCATCTTCTTCTCCGCAGCGTATTTGACATATTGGAAACATTTTCTCATCTTCTGTAGAGCTGCCTCCTGCCGCCGATTGTACATGGCGATCATTTTTTTCTCCTTTTCCTGCATCAGTTTCTCTTGGAAGGTGTCCTTCAAAAGCTGTATCTTGGGTGGCGGGCAGTACGTGGAGATCAGATCCTGTTGCCTTAAGGGCGCGGGTCGATTCGAGTCTGTGTCCTTCGGGGAGGGGGACAGAGCACCAGGCTTAGGACTGGGCTCCATTGGCAAATGAGATATGAGCTTTGTTTCCCAGGTATCTGGAAAAGGCAAAAATGGCAAATAAATGATATCCTGCACAGTCTAGTATGGTCTAATAGAAAAGAATAAAAAAAAACAATTCAGGAAATACACAACTTTTTAATATTAAACCTAATGGTGTTGAATGCTGCATGCTGACTCAGTAGGAGACAGATCCTAAACATAAACATTATAATAAACATTTGTTTCCCAAATAACATTCTCAATGTTCAGAATGCTTAAAGTCATGAGCTTTTTTAAAAATGTTTAACTGAAACCTGGAAATGTGCTATTTCATTTCAAAGCTTGTATTATATCTATGATATAAATGTTTTTTTATATAAAATTAACCCATTATGCAACAGGGGTTTGAGCAAAAGTCACTGTGAATAAGGGAATTGATCAATATTAATTAGCCGTTTCACTACATTATAGATAGCTGAAGGATTATGATACAGTATATCGATTTCGCTACAAATTGACAAGCATATTTGATGACACTTACCAAACAAGTTTTAAACAGCGGAGAAATAGTTCACCACGACGATAGCAATGCAATGTTTGACTGCATCTCCCTATGTGATATATCTGTATTTGGGTATATACAGATCACGTAATTCAGGGAGCACTGTTACGTCAGGTCACCAACCATTATTACGACGCTCATATGTCATAGAGCTCCTTAGGATGTTTGTATAATCTTTATCCAAATTTTCATATGGCCGCAGTTACGGCGTTTATTTTACAATTAATGTAACAGGGTGTCATTATATTTTTCTGTCTTTATGGTGGCAGACCACTTAAATAAATCTGAGTAGGCGGTTTCTACAAGTGGGTCAGATAAAATATTAAATATACAGTAAAAGCTCACACCTATTCATACCCTTTATGTACTGTATATCTACAATTACGTATACTACGTATACAGTTATCGTATACTATAATACGATAACTACCATTACAAAATGTCTCCCTTTTGATTTGAAGTGGTTCTTTTAAATAAGTAAATTGCAATCACTTAGCCTACATCTGAGCTCCTAATTCATCGCGACGACGGACTGAGACTCCAGTCGGATTTGTGAGAAGGGGTGTGCCTGTTTTAAAACCGATTCATACGTCTTAAACACATGGACATAGATAGCAGTCTGTGTTATATAATTTATCTTTTTATTTTATTTAAATTTAAGTATCACATACACATTTTCAAAGTAACTGTACCCCTTTTAATTATGATCCCCATCGCTCACAGCTCCGAAGGTGAGACGAGGGCTACTTCAGATGGGATTTCCAATATTTCTCTCTTAGCTTGTATACCGGTGGAAAGGAGAGGGGTCTTAAAACGTGTTGATAGTAAGATTGGGATGTATTTGCAGTCTAGATATAGTTTTTTTAATGTTCGGAGCCGCCACAGATTCATTTTCTTACGACTGCTTTTCTGGATGACAATGACAATGCAAACGATGGTGTTAAGGCGAGGCTGTGCCTTAAGGCTCCTCTGCTTACAATATTCAGCGCGTAAATCGCAAACGAGCGCCTTCCCTTACGATGAAAATGCAGAAAATAAGACCACGAGATTTAAACCTACGGCTTACAAATTTATGCGTAAACACTAAAACCGTATCTTTAGCAAAACTGGCGAGACAATGTGTTTTATCATTTAAAAAAGTACTGGAAAATAATTAAAGGTTATCACGATAAACAGAGGTTACTGATCTACTACTGTACGCTGTGACCAAAAATGAGAGTCCCCCGATCCTCGCAGCCTTCATGCTTTGGTCTTGGCCTGGCCGTTTTTTTTAAGATAATGGGGTCAAGTTAAGAAATTATGCAAGTTTCTAATCAAATCCAAGGGCGCCCCGATCTCCTAAACATCTTTAGAAGGCCGGCGGACCACACTGCACGGTCCGGGTCCGGGCCCTGACCCGGTTCTGAATAATGCCAGCTTAAAGTGAAAAATTCTACTGTACATATTATGTTTCTTATTATGGTATATATGTATAATATAGCGCGACCGCTCACGAAGCTAGAAAGAAAGTTATCCGCCATTTTTATTTTACCTGCAATTGAATTTGCCATTAAAATCATTATTAATACCGCAGCTGCTAAATAACTTACCTAAAAGCGTTCAGATACAAAAGCACTTGAGCTCTAATGTTTGTATACTGTTGGCCCGATGACCTACTTCAAGAAGAATTGTTACATAGACCGCCAAGGACTGTCATCACACTTTACGTCATAAAGCGCTTTAAAACTTTAGACAAGTTCAACACCTCATATTTTGTACTGTTTATCATGGTAAAAGCAACTCAAAGCAATTATAAAAATGATCGAAAGGTAAAAATACAAGCTTATACGAGCTGTCGTTTTAACATTTATAACATATATTTAAACAAACCATATATAATCTATTTTAATAAAATAGAAAAGTGTTCTTAGTCTTCACTTAAAAGCTGTTAGAAGCTGCCTTTCTGACAAGAGAGTTCTGTGAGTTCCACAGTCTCAGTGCATTAAAGTCAAAACCAGTTGCTTTTTATTTCCTCTTTTACGACAGAGCAAGGAGGGTGTCCACAGACCACTGTGCACCTGCAGACTGATATGGGGGGTAAAAAGTCTAGAAGTTAGTAAATAAGATTTTAGCACATGTTCTAAAACAAACCGGACACCTGTACAGTGATGCCAACACAGTGCTCTGAGCTCCTTCTTTGAGTTAAATCCTAGCATCTGCATTTTTTACAAGTTGTTGCTATGGCAGAGCATGACCAGAGCATAACAGAAACCACCCATTTTCTAACCGCTTCATCCAATTCAGGGTCAGGGGGTCAGGGGGTCGCGGGGCACGGGGGAGCCAGAGCCTCAGAAAGTAATAAGCAGGAGATACCTGGGACTGGATGGTAGTCCAATGCAGGGAAGACACAGACACTCACCAATTTTCCCAGAAGCCAATTAACCTACCAGTAGTTCTTTGAACTGTGGGAGGAAGCCGGAGCACCCAAAGCAAACTCATGCAAACATGGGGAGAACATACAAGCTCCATACAGATAGCACCCCAGGTCCAGAAGTGTACCCAGGGCCTCAGCACTGTGAGCTAGCAATGCTAAACGCTGGGCTACTGTGCATGCTAATTTCTAGGCATCAGGTGATCAATCAGGTAGTGTTTCTCAGATAAAAGGACACCAGTTATTTAGTATGAGATTCAAATTGACCTCAGCACAAAATATAACTTATGTTATATAACTTATATAGAACTTACTACAGCATAACTGTCTTATTTGGCTCTTGTAGAAAATATTAACAGCATGCCTATTAAACATACAGTATCTAGCAATCAGCAATCAAAATAAAAACATTTCCAAACATGGAAACTGCCCAGTTAATGAAGCATTTCAAAGACATTAATCTATTCAATAATTACAGTTTTAAGTAGATAACAGATTTATATTCAGATTACGAAAGCATCATAACAACTGCTGCTTGTGTAAGGAATCCATGAATACCACTGTACATGAGAATTCCACACCTATTTGTAATCAATACACAAAATCCTATTGAATTTCAGGTACTTGTTTATTCAGCATTGCTTGACTCCGCGGACTCCTTGTTGTTTCAATATTCTAGCAATAGGACTAATCGCCAATACAGTGCCGTTGTAATCTATTCCTTCTGCCAGCAGAGGACGGTATTCGCACAGCCAGTTCAGGATAAGATACGGTCCTCGCAGTTCACAGTACAACTGGCCAAAGCCGTATTCGGAATATGCTCTCGATAACCTCGTTTAGTTTAAGTACGGCCATATTTCATATCAACCCACAGATGCATTGCATAAACACTAGAATTCTGGTTGTACTTAAATTGACCTTATACGTTTTGGATTATGTTTAACCTTCTTCAATTTCTTCAACCATATTTTGAGATGATTACGTTTACAGAAGCAAATATTATTCAGTGCTTTTTCTTCACTCCTTTAATCAAACCCACATTTCTATAAGGAGGGCCATTGTGAAACTCCCCAAAGTGAGCTGAATTAATCTTTTATTCTTCACACCTGCAAAGTCATTCCTACATTGTGTAATATGAAGGCCTTTCATTATTCACGTATACTACAACATCTGAAAATAATGGGTCTTGAAATAGTTGAATGAAAGAAAATCCTGAATAACTCCTCCAAATGCGTGTTACACTTTCATCAAGTACACACACTTTGAATGTGATGAACTATAAAAAGTTATTTTAACCATACCCAATGGAGCTCAGGAGTGCGATTGCATACACAATCATGTTTTCAGTGTTTGGACATCAGCCGTACATCAGAACAATCATTTCACTAACACAGCTCCATGTTGAGTGACTTCCCTCCAAGAACACAAAGTCACTTTCCCTTAGCAATTATTGCATGGACTTTGATTATCTGCCTTCTGCATCAAGCCCTGTATTATATACGGTACAAAGCCAAGCTTTGGGATAGTGCTTTGTTTGGATCCTTGTCTTGATCCTTTTGGATCCCAGGCTGCTCATTTGCAAATGAGTTTTGACATTAATTATAGTGACTATAGCAATGAGCTGGCACTGTGGTTCACAGATCTGGGGTCCTGGGTTCAATTCCTGGGGTGCAGTCTGGATGGAATTGTATGTTCTCCCTTCATTTGTGTGGATTTCTTCCAGGTGCTCCAGTTTCTTCCCACAGTCCAAAGACATACAGTACTAGTAGGTTAAGGTGGAACTACAGTCCCAATTTTGCAGACACAAAATTATTTAATTTCAGTCACAAAATAAAATCATTGACATTATAGAAAAACTTTACAAACTCAAAATTGAGCACAAAATCATGAATTTTGTGAAAGGACTGTAAGTTACGCCATGTTGTAACAAATTCGCATTCAAGTTCCACACAAATTGCGATGTGATGCAGCCCTTCCTGCTCACTAATCACTGTAATGACTAATGCAATGTGATGTAGGAGAGAAAGGGTATAGGTTATGCAGCAAACATTTCACTGCAAAAAACATTCCATTCCAAGGTTCTTTATGCAGAGTTAACAATGTAGTATTATTTATTGGCAAAAACGTAAAAAAGTTGAGAGTTATATTTCCATTGGATTAAACGAGATGTATTCACAAGCCTGCTCCTTTACAATGTCACAGGGCCACAACAGATTATAGGAAGTTTTGCTGCCTCGTTCTGAATCGCAGAACATGGTAATTCTTTAACCTTGAAATGTAGTCTATTTTGTGATGTAATGATGCAATGTCCCTTTACTGAGAGCCAGCAATCAACGGATGTGTCTGATCGTGAATGGTTTTCCCTGTTGTTTGTTGTATTACTTGGTCTTGCATTTTAAGCTGTGCATGAGGCAGGACCCGGAGGCTGCTGCTTCTGCTGGTGCTTCTGCTGGGATTGAGGAAGAGCTGAGCGCCATGTAAGGCAAAGACACTGCGTTCCACTTTATCAGGTGCCTGGAGTGTAAGAGCTGCAGATAATATTGAGTCACATTAATCCCAACATATTTCAAATATTATGAAAATTAAATAAATTAAATCAAATAACTTTCATTAAAAAAATCAATCACTCTTTACCTTGCTTTTTCAGTTGTTTTTAAGGAAAATTGATGCCCAGAATGTGTGAATACTGCTTTTTGATGGTTCCAAGACCAATGTGACCTGTTCTATTGCCTGCTAATTGTACGTTCCAGGTTGAAAAATTATTTTTAGGAGGTCAAGGTGTATGAATGATAAGAGAAAAACTGAAATAACCACAGCTACGCAAACACCAGTCCACCAAAAAAAAATCATTTAATTAAAATAAGGTAACATTTTTTTTTCATCATCATACGGATGAACTGTGCTAAATGTGTTTCTAAAAAGAAAAAGCAGGACGTGAGTCATGAGCCAAGATCATGACTCTTTTGCTCTTCTTCACATCAGTTTTCATCTGCGAGGAGGAGGAGGAGGGCGGCTCCTGATGTGCTGACACTTGGGGAAGTGCCTCTGTGCCGGCCTGGGGGCAAAGCGCCGGCCGCAGTGAGGGCAGGGCACGTAGTCGGGGTTTGGATTCGCGGGGGGCTGGGGCAGGTTCACAACTTTCCCTCCTTGCGTGATCACCTGCTGCACCTCCCTGGCCTGTTTGATGCTCCGAATGAAATCCTCGTGCTTCTGCCTCCAGTTGTTCTTTCTCAGCTGGGAACAGGAAATGAAACCAATAAAACAGCTTCCAGAAAAAGTCCAGACTAGCACTGCGTACACAGTCTGGTCACAAACCATTCACAAGGCAAGAAAATATCAATACAGTAATAACGTAGCTTTCTGGGGCTACCTTTCAGGTCATTGGGTAGAGAGTACAATTTACGTAGTTATGGTTTTGTTTCCTGTGAGTGCTATTTGCTTGATATGTAGATTTTTACAACAGAATTCAGAAGTCACTAAGACACATTTATTCTGTCTGGCAAATGTGCCTTTGCGGCAGTTTTTCAGAAGAGTACTTCATAAAACACTTATTTATTGTTTACATTGATTTATAAGCTGAGTCTGACTCTAGGAGAAAAAAAGGGAAGCTTGGAAAGAGTTTAAGGATAGCCCTTACCACGATTGGCGGTTTAACCTTCTTCTTATGGATGTATGTCTCCAGTTCTGTTCCCTTGGCCCTGTGCTTGAAAGAGTCAAAAACCTTCCTCTTTGAATTCTGAAGCTTCTTGCAGATCTTGCTGTGTTTCTCCAGCCTCTCTACAGCAAACTTCCCGTGACACAGTTCACAGGGCACCAGCTGAGGGTTTCCACTCTGGCTATTCTCATATGGAAATTGCTCAGCGGTAGGGCACATCAGACTTGTAGGGGACAAATATCTGTTTTCCACTGACAGAGTTTGTTCATCCAGACATGTGGTGTTATTTCTGAAGTGGCCCTGCGCGGCCTGTGCCGCTGACACGTCGCTTTCAGGGAGCCTTGCTTTCTTGAGATACTTTCTCCTTCCACAGGGGACGTCTTCTAGCCCACGGCTGCAAGGGCTCACTTGACGTCTCTCCTGATGGGAAAGCGCAGAGGGAAAGTGCGATTCTGCGCATCCGCCATCTTCCATTGGAGAACCATAATCAAGGTTGTCTCCTCTGATAGGAAGGGCTTTCCTTGGAGTGAAGGCTTTTTGCTTCTCCATTCTGCAGGTCAGAAGAGGCACGGCCTTAGAGCGGTGGTTGGCCCATGGTCCTCTGGGGCAAAGCTCGCTCTGCCTCGCCTCTATTTTCCCTTCCGGCCACCTCTCTGGAGTCTTCCATCTCTCTCGGAACCATCCTCAGCTCCTCCTGAGCTCTGAAGAGCTTCGCCTGCATCATGGCCTCCTTCTGGCGAATCTCGTCCTTCATCATGGCCTCCTTCCGGCGCATCTCATCCTGCAGGCTGGCCTCCCTCCGGCGATGCTCCTCCTTCAGCGCGGCCTCTGCCTCGGCCACTTTTCGTAGCTCCTCTTGCAACTGAAAGTGCTCCTTCCCATTGGCATGAGAAGGGCATTGCCCTGGAGGGGTCGCCACCATGGGGAGGACAGTCCTGTCCTTAGGTTTGCGTACTCTTGAGCCCCTCCTGCCCGGCCTCTCGCAGGGCCTCTCATGACCATCCTGAGGCGGGGTGGGGGCAAACAAGGAATCACTCTGTGCGTCCGGGCGGTCCACAGCCCGAACCTCACCAGGGCCGGAGACTTTCCTGTTACCCATAGGCTTCAGGGGGTAAGACCGATCATACCCCACAATGTTCTTCTCGGGGCCCTGTTGGGCTTGGAAGCGATAGCTGTTCCCCATCTTCTTCTCCGCAGCGTATTTGACATATTGGAAACATTTTCTCATCTTCTGTAGAGCTGCCTCCTGCCGCCGATTGTACATGGCGATCATTTTTTTCTCCTTTTCCTGCATCAGTTTCTCTTGGAAGGTGTCCTTCAAAAGCTGTATCTTGGGTGGCGGGCAGTACGTGGAGATCAGATCCTGTTGCCTTAAGGGCGCGGGTCGATTCGAGTCTGTGTCCTTCGGGGAGGGGGACAGAGCACCAGGCTTAGGACTGGGCTCCATTGGCAAATGAGATATGAGCTTTGTTTCCCAGGTATCTGGAAAAGGCAAAAATGGCAAATAAATGATATCCTGCACAGTCTAGTATGGTCTAATAGAAAAGAATAAAAAAAAACAATTCAGGAAATACACAACTTTTTAATATTAAACCTAATGGTGTTGAATGCTGCATGCTGACTCAGTAGGAGACAGATCCTAAACATAAACATTATAATAAACATTTGTTTCCCAAATAACATTCTCAATGTTCAGAATGCTTAAAGTCATGAGCTTTTTTAAAAATGTTTAACTGAAACCTGGAAATGTGCTATTTCATTTCAAAGCTTGTATTATATCTATGATATAAATGTTTTTTTATATAAAATTAACCCATTATGCAACAGGGGTTTGAGCAAAAGTCACTGTGAATAAGGGAATTGATCAATATTAATTAGCCGTTTCACTACATTATAGATAGCTGAAGGATTATGATACAGTATATCGATTTCGCTACAAATTGACAAGCATATTTGATGACACTTACCAAACAAGTTTTAAACAGCGGAGAAATAGTTCACCACGACGATAGCAATGCAATGTTTGACTGCATCTCCCTATGTGATATATCTGTATTTGGGTATATACAGATCACGTAATTCAGGGAGCACTGTTACGTCAGGTCACCAACCATTATTACGACGCTCATATGTCATAGAGCTCCTTAGGATGTTTGTATAATCTTTATCCAAATTTTCATATGGCCGCAGTTACGGCGTTTATTTTACAATTAATGTAACAGGGTGTCATTATATTTTTCTGTCTTTATGGTGGCAGACCACTTAAATAAATCTGAGTAGGCGGTTTCTACAAGTGGGTCAGATAAAATATTAAATATACAGTAAAAGCTCACACCTATTCATACCCTTTATGTACTGTATATCTACAATTACGTATACTACGTATACAGTTATCGTATACTATAATACGATAACTACCATTACAAAATGTCTCCCTTTTGATTTGAAGTGGTTCTTTTAAATAAGTAAATTGCAATCACTTAGCCTACATCTGAGCTCCTAATTCATCGCGACGACGGACTGAGACTCCAGTCGGATTTGTGAGAAGTAAAGGGGTGTGCCTGTTTTAAAACCGATTCATACGTCTTAAACACATGGACATAGATAGCAGTCTGTGTTATATAATTTATCTTTTTATTTTATTTAAATTTAAGTATCACATACACATTTTCAAAGTAACTGTACCCCTTTTAATTATGATCCCCATCGCTCACAGCTCCGAAGGTGAGACGAGGGCTACTTCAGATGGGATTTCCAATATTTCTCTCTTAGCTTGTATACCGGTGGAAAGGAGAGGGGTCTTAAAACGTGTTGATAGTAAGATTGGGATGTATTTGCAGTCTAGATATAGTTTTTTTAATGTTCGGAGCCGCCACAGATTCATTTTCTTACGACTGCTTTTCTGGATGACAATGACAATGCAAACGATGGTGTTAAGGCGAGGCTGTGCCTTAAGGCTCCTCTGCTTACAATATTCAGCGCGTAAATCGCAAACGAGCGCCTTCCCTTACGATGAAAATGCAGAAAATAAGACCACGAGATTTAAACCTACGGCTTACAAATTTATGCGTAAACACTAAAACCGTATCTTTAGCAAAACTGGCGAGACAATGTGTTTTATCATTTAAAAAAGTACTGGAAAATAATTAAAGGTTATCACGATAAACAGAGGTTACTGATCTACTACTGTACGCTGTGACCAAAAATGAGAGTCCCCCGATCCTCGCAGCCTTCATGCTTTGGTCTTGGCCTGGCCGTTTTTTTTAAGATAATGGGGTCAAGTTAAGAAATTATGCAAGTTTCTAATCAAATCCAAGGGCGCCTCGATCTCCTAAACATCTTTAGAAGGCCGGCGGACCACACTGCACGGTCCGGGTCCGGGCCCTGACCCGGTTCTGAATAATGCCAGCTTAAAGTGAAAAATTCTACTGTACATATTATGTTTCTTATTATGGTATATATGTATAATATAGCGCGACCGCTCACGAAGCTAGAAAGAAAGTTATCCGCCATTTTTATTCTACCTGCAATTGAATTTGCCATTAAAATCATTATTAATACCGCAGCTGCTAAATAACTTACCTAAAAGCGTTCAGATACAAAAGCACTTGAGCTCTAATGTTTGTATACTGTTGGCCCGATGACCTACTTCAAGAAGAATTGTTACATAGACCGCCAAGGACTGTCATCACACTTTACGTCATAAAGCGCTTTAAAACTTTAGACAAGTTCAACACCTCATATTTTGTACTGTTTATCATGGTAAAAGCAACTCAAAGCAATTATAAAAATGATCGAAAGGTAAAAATACAAGCTTATACGAGCTGTCGTTTTAACATTTATAACATATATTTAAACAAACCATATATAATCTATTTTAATAAAATAGAAAAGTGTTCTTAGTCTTCACTTAAAAGCTGTTAGAAGCTGCCTTTCTGACAAGAGAGTTCTGTGAGTTCCACAGTCTCAGTGCATTAAAGTCAAAACCAGTTGCTTTTTATTTCCTCTTTTACGACAGAGCAAGGAGGGTGTCCACAGACCACTGTGCACCTGCAGACTGATATGGGGGGTAAAAAGTCTAGAAGTTAGTAAATAAGATTTTAGCACATGTTCTAAAACAAACCGGACACCTGTACAGTGATGCCAACACAGTGCTCTGAGCTCCTTCTTTGAGTTAAATCCTAGCATCTGCATTTTTTACAAGTTGTTGCTATGGCAGAGCATGACCAGAGCATAACAGAAACCACCCATTTTCTAACCGCTTCATCCAATTCAGGGTCAGGGGGTCAGGGGGTCGCGGGGCACGGGGGAGCCAGAGCCTCAGAAAGTAATAAGCAGGAGATACCTGGGACTGGATGGTAGTCCAATGCAGGGAAGACACAGACACTCACCAATTTTCCCAGAAGCCAATTAACCTACCAGTAGTTCTTTGAACTGTGGGAGGAAGCCGGAGCACCCAAAGCAAACTCATGCAAACATGGGGAGAACATACAAGCTCCATACAGATAGCACCCCAGGTCCAGAAGTGTACCCAGGGCCTCAGCACTGTGAGCTAGCAATGCTAAACGCTGGGCTACTGTGCATGCTAATTTCTAGGCATCAGGTGATCAATCAGGTAGTGTTTCTCAGATAAAAGGACACCAGTTATTTAGTATGAGATTCAAATTGACCTCAGAACAAAATATAACTTATGTTAACTGTCTTATTTGGCTCTTGTAGAAAATATTAACAGCATGCCTATTAAACATACAGTATCTAGCAATCAGCAATCAAAATAAAAACATTTCCAAACATGGAAACTGCCCAGTTAATGAAGCATTTCAAAGACATTAATCTATTCAATAATTACAGTTTTAAGTAGATTTATAAGAACAGATTTATATTCAGATTACGAAAGCATCATAACAACTGCTGCTTGTGTAAGGAATCCATGAATACCACTGTACATGAGAATTCCACACCTATTTGTAATCAATACACAAAATCCTATTGAATTTCAGGTACTTGTTTATTCAGCATTGCTTGACTCCGCGGACTCCTTGTTGTTTCAATATTCTAGCAATAGGACTAATCGCCAATACAGTGCCGTTGTAATCTATTCCTTCTGCCAGCAGAGGACGGTATTCGCACAGCCAGTTCAGGATAAGATACGGTCCTCGCAGTTCACAGTACAACTGGCCAAAGCCGTATTCGGAATATGCTGTCGATAACCTCGTTTAGTTTAAGTACGGCCATATTTCATATCAACCCACAGATGCATTGCATAAACACTAGAATTCTGGTTGTACTTAAATTGACCTTATACGTTTTGGATTATGTTTAACCTTCTTCAATTTCTTCAACCATAGTTTGAGATGATTACGTTTACAGAAGCAAATATTATTCAGTGCTTTTTCTTCACTCCTTTAATCAAACCCACATTTCTATAAGGAGGGCCATTGTGAAACTCCCCAAAGTGAGCTGAATTAATCTTTTATTCTTCACACCTGCAAAGTCATTCCTACATTGTGTAATATGAAGGCCTTTCATTATTCACGTATACTACAACATCTGAAAATAATGGGTCTTGAAATAGTTGAATGAAAGAAAATCCTGAATAACTCCTCCAAATGCGTGTTACACTTTCATCAAGTACACACACTTTGAATGTGATGAACTATAAAAAGTTATTTTAACCATACCCAATGGAGCTCAGGAGTGCGATTGCATACACAATCATGTTTTCAGTGTTTGGACATCAGCCGTACATCAGAACAATCATTTCACTAACACAGCTCCATGTTGAGTGACTTCCCTCCAAGAACACAAAGTCACTTTCCCTTAGCAATTATTGCATGGACTTTGATTATCTGCCTTCTGCATCAAGCCCTGTATTATATACGGTACAAAGCCAAGCTTTGGGATAGTGCTTTGTTTGGATCCTTGTCTTGATCCTTTTGGATCCCAGGCTGCTCATTTGCAAATGAGTTTTGACATTAATTATAGTGACTATAGCAATGAGCTGGCACTGTGGTTCACAGAGCTGGGGTCCTGGGTTCAATTCCTGGGGTGCAGTCTGGATGGAATTGTATGTTCTCCCTTCATTTGTGTGGATTTCTTCCAGGTGCTCCAGTTTCTTCCCACAGTCCAAAGACATACAGTACTAGTAGGTTAAGGTGGAACTACAGTCCCAATTTTGCAGACACAAAATTATTTAATTTCAGTCACAAAATAAAATCATTGACATTATAGAAAAACTTTACAAACTCAAAATTGAGCACAAAATCATGAATTTTGTGAAAGGAATGTAAGTTACGCCATGTTGTAACAAATTCGCATTCAAGTTCCACACAAATTGCGATGTGATGCAGCCCTTCCTGCTCACTAATCACTGTAATGACTAATGCAATGTGATGTAGGAGAGAAAGGGTATAGGTTATGCAGCAAACATTTCACTGCAAAAAACGTTCCATTCCAAGGTTCTTTATGCAGAGTTAACAATGTAGTATTATTTATTGGCAAAAACGTAAAAAAGTTGAGAGCAATATTTCCAATGGATTAAACGAGATGTATTCACAAGCCTGCTCCTTTACAATGTCACAGGGCCACAACAGATTATAGGAAGTTTTGCTGCCTCGTTCTGAATCGCAGAACATGGTAATTCTTTAACCTTGAAATGTAGTCTATTTTGTGATGTAATGATGCAATGTCCCTTTACTGAGAGCCAGCAATCAACGGATGTGTCTGATCGTGAATGGTTTTCCCTGTTGTTTGTTGTATTACTTGGTGTTGCATTTTAAGCTGTGCATGAGGCAGGACCCGGAGGCTGCTGCTTCTGCTGGTGCTTCTGCTGGGATTGAGGAAGAGCTGAGCGCCATGTAAGGCAAAGACACTGCGTTCCACTTTATCAGGTGCCTGGAGTGTAAGAGCTGCAGATAATATTGAGTCACATTAATCCCAACATATTTCAAATATTATGAAAATTAAATAAATTAAATCAAATAACTTTCATTAAAAAAATCAATCACTCTTTACCTTGCTTTTTCAGTTGTTTTTAAGGAAAATTGATGCCGAGAATGTGTGAATACTGCTTTTTGATGGTTCCAAGACCAATGTGACCTGTTCTATTGCCTGCTAATTGTACGTTCCAGGTTGAAAAATTATTTTTAGGAGGTCAAGGTGTATGAATGATAAGAGAAAAACTGAAATAACCACAGCTACGCAAACACCAGTCCACCAAAAAAAAATCATTTAATTAAAATAAGGTAACATTTTTTTTTCATCATCATACGGATGAACTGTGCTAAATGTGTTTCTAAAAAGAAAAAGCAGGACGTGAGTCGTGAGCCAAGATCATGACTCTTTTGCTCTTCTTCACATCAGTTTTCATCTGCGAGGAGGAGGAGGAGGGCGGCTCCTGATGTGCTGACACTTGGGGAAGTGCCTCTGTGCCGGCCTGGGGGCAAAGCGCCGGCCGCAGTGAGGGCAGGGCACGTAGTCGGGGTTTGGATTCGCGGGGGGCTGGGGCAGGTTCACAACTTTCCCTCCTTGCGTGATCACCTGCTGCACCTCCCTGGCCTGTTTGATGCTCCGAATGAAATCCTCGTGCTTCTGCCTCCAGTTGTTCTTTCTCAGCTGGGAACAGGAAATGAAACCAATAAAACAGCTTCCAGAAAAAGTCCAGACTAGCACTGCGTACACAGTCTGGTCGCAAACCATTCACAAGGCAAGAAAATATCAATACAGTAATAACGTAGCTTTCTGGGGCTACCTTTCAGGTCATTGGGTAGAGAGTACAATTTACGTAGTTATGGTTTTGTTTCCTGTGAGTGCTATTTGCTTGATATGTAGATTTTTACAACAGAATTCAGAAGTCACTAAGACACATTTATTCTGTCTGGCAAATGTGCCTTTGCGGCAGTTTTTCAGAAGAGTACTTCATAAAACACTTATTTATTGTCTACATTGATTTATAAGCTGAGTCTGACTCTAGGAGAAAAAAAGGGAAGCTTGGAAAGAGTTTAAGGATAGCCCTTACCACGATTGGCGGTTTAACCTTCTTCTTATGGATGTATGTCTCCAGTTCTGTTCCCTTGGCCCTGTGCTTGAAAGAGTCAAAAACCTTCCTCTTTGAATTCTGAAGCTTCTTGCAGATCTTGCTGTGTTTCTCCAGCCTCTCTACAGCAAACTTCCCGTGACACAGTTCACAGGGCACCAGCTGAGGGTTTCCACTCTGGCTATTCTCATATGGAAATTGCTCAGCGGTAGGGCACATCAGACTTGTAGGGGACAAATATCTGTTTTCCACTGACAGAGTTTGTTCATCCAGACATGTGGTGTTATTTCTGAAGTGGCCCTGCGCGGCCTGTGCCGCTGACACGTCGCTTTCAGGGAGCCTTGCTTTCTTGAGATACTTTCTCCTTCCACAGGGGACGTCTTCTAGCCCACGGCTGCAAGGGCTCACTTGACGTCTCTCCTGATGGGAAAGCGCAGAGGGAAAGTGCGATTCTGCGCATCCGCCATCTTCCATTGGAGAACCATAATCAAGGTTGTCTCCTCTGATAGGAAGGGCTTTCCTTGGAGTGAAGGCTTTTTGCTTCTCCATTCTGCAGGTCAGAAGAGGCACGGCCTTAGAGCGGTGGTTGGCCCATGGTCCTCTGGGGCAAAGCTCGCTCTGCCTCGCCTCTATTTTCCCTTCCGGCCACCTCTCTGGAGTCTTCCATCTCTCTCGGAACCATCCTCAGCTCCTCCTGAGCTCTGAAGAGCTTCGCCTGCATCATGGCCTCCTTCTGGCGAATCTCGTCCTTCATCATGGCCTCCTTCCGGCGCATCTCATCCTGCAGGCTGGCCTCCCTCCGGCGATGCTCCTCCTTCAGCGCGGCCTCTGCCTCGGCCACTTTTCGTAGCTCCTCTTGCAACTGAAAGTGCTCCTTCCCATTGGCATGAGAAGGGCATTGCCCTGGAGGGGTCGCCACCATGGGGAGGACAGTCCTGTCCTTAGGTTTGCGTACTCTTGAGCCCCTCCTGCCCGGCCTCTCGCAGGGCCTCTCATGACCATCCTGAGGCGGGGTGGGGGCAAACAAGGAATCACTCTGTGCGTCCGGGCGGTCCACAGCCCGAACCTCACCAGGGCCGGAGACTTTCCTGTTACCCATAGGCTTCAGGGGGTAAGACCGATCATACCCCACAATGTTCTTCTCGGGGCCCTGTTGGGCTTGGAAGCGATAGCTGTTCCCCATCTTCTTCTCCGCAGCGTATTTGACATATTGGAAACATTTTCTCATCTTCTGTAGAGCTGCCTCCTGCCGCCGATTGTACATGGCGATCATTTTTTTCTCCTTTTCCTGCATCAGTTTCTCTTGGAAGGTGTCCTTCAGAAGCTGTATCTTGGGAGGCGGGCAGTACGTGGAGATCAGATCCTGTTGCCTTAAGGGCGCGGGTCGATTCGAGTCTGTGTCCTTCGGGGAGGGGGACAGAGCACCAGGCTTAGGACTGGGCTCCATTGGCAAATGAGATATGAGCTTTGTTTCCCAGGTATCTGGAAAAGGCAAAAATGGCAAATAAATGATATCCTGCACAGTCTAGTATGGTCTAATAGAAAAGAATAAAAAAAAACAATTCAGGAAATACACAACTTTTTAATATTAAACCTAATGGTGTTGAATGCTGCATGCTGACTCAGTAGGAGACAGATCCTAAACATAAACATTATAATAAACATTTGTTTCCCAAATAACATTCTCAATGTTCAGAATGCTTAAAGTCATGAGCTTTTTTAAAAATGTTTAACTGAAACCTGGAAATGTGCTATTTCATTTCAAAGCTTGTATTATATCTATGATATAAATGTTTTTTTATATAAAATTAACCCATTATGCAACAGGGGTTTGAGCAAAAGTCACTGTGAATAAAGGAATTTACCAATATTAATTAGTCGTTTCACTACATTATAGATAGCTGAAGGATTATGATACAGTATATCGATTTCGCTACAAATTGACAAGCATATTTGATGACACTTACCAAACAAGTTTTAAACAGCGGAGAAATAGTTCACCACGACGATAGCAATGCAATGTTTGACTGCATCTCCCTATGTGATATATCTGTATTTGGGTATATACAGATCACGTAATTCAGGGAGCACTGTAACGTCAGGTCACCAACCATTATTACGACGCTCATATGTCATAGAGCTCCTTAGGATGTTTGTATAATCTTTATCCAAATTTTCATATGGCCGCAGTTACGGCGTTTATTTTACAGTTAATGTAACAGGGTGTCATTATATTTTTCTGTCTTTATGGTGGCAGACCACTTAAATAAATCTGAGTAGGCGGTTTCTACAAGTGGGTCAGATAAAATATTAAATATACAGTAAAAGCTCACACCTATTCATACCCTTTATGTACTGTATATCTACAATTACGTATACTACGTATACAGTTATCGTATACTATAATACGATAACTACCATTACAAAATGTCTCCCTTTTGATTTGAAGTGGTTCTTTTAAATAAGTAAATTGCAATCACTTAGCCTACATCTGAGCTCCTAATTCATCGCGACGACGGACTGAGACTCCAGTCGGATTTGTGAGAAGGGGTGTGCCTGTTTTAAAACCGATTCATACGTCTTAAACACATGGACATAGATAGCAGTCTGTGTTATATAATTTATCTTTTTATTTTATTTAAATTTAAGTATCACATACACATTTTCAAAGTAACTGTACCCCTTTTAATTATGATCCCCATCGCTCACAGCTCCGAAGGTGAGACGAGGGCTACTTCAGATGGGATTTCCAATATTTCTCTCTTAGCTTGTATACCGGTGGAAAGGAGAGGGGTCTTAAAACGTGTTGATAGTAAGATTGGGATGTATTTGCAGTCTAGATATAGTTTTTTTAATGTTCGGAGCCGCCACAGATTCATTTTCTTACGACTGCTTTTCTGGATGACAATGACAATGCAAACGATGGTGTTAAGGCGAGGCTGTGCCTTAAGGCTCCTCTGCTTACAATATTCAGCGCGTAAATCGCAAACGAGCGCCTTCCCTTACGATGAAAATGCAGAAAATAAGACCACGAGATTTAAACCTACGGCTTACAAATTTATGCGTAAACACTAAAACCGTATCTTTAGCAAAACTGGCGAGACAATGTGTTTTATCATTTAAAAAAGTACTGGAAAATAATTAAAGGTTATCACGATAAACAGAGGTTACTGATCTACTACTGTACGCTGTGACCAAAAATGAGAGTCCCCCGATCCTCGCAGCCTTCATGCTTTGGTCTTGGCCTGGCCGTTTTTTTTAAGATAATGGGGTCAAGTTAAGAAATTATGCAAGTTTCTAATCAAATCCAAGGGCGCCTCGATCTCCTAAACATCTTTAGAAGGCCGGCGGACCACACTGCACGGTCCGGGTCCGGGCCCTGACCCGGTTCTGGATAATGCCAGCTTAAAGTGAAAAATTCTACTGTACATATTATGTTTCTTATTATGGTATATATGTATAATATAGCGCGACCGCTTCACGAAGCTAGAAAGAAAGTTATCCGCCATTTTTATTTTACCTGCAATTGAATTTGCCATTAAAATCATTATTAATACCGCAGCTGCTAAATAACTTACCTAAAAGCGTTCAGATACAAAAGCACTTGAGCTGTAATGTTTGTATACTGTTGGCCCGATGACCTACTTCAAGAAGAATTGTTACATAGACCGCCAAGGACTGTCATCACACTTTACGTCATAAAGCGCTTTAAAACTTTAGACAAGTTCAACACCTCATATTTTGTACTGTTTATCATGGTAAAAGCAACTCAAAGCAATTATAAAAATGATTGAGCTGTCGTTTTAACATTTATAACATATATTTAAACAAAACATATATAATCTATTTTAATAAAATAGAAAAGTGTTCTTAGTCTTCACATAAAAGCTGTTAGAAGCTGCCTTTCTGACAAGAGAGTTCTGTGAGTTCCACAGTCTCAGTGCATTAAAGTCAAAACCAGTTGCTTTTTATTTCCTCTTTTACGACAGAGCAAGGAGGGTGTCCACAGACCACTGTGCACCTGCAGACTGATATGGGGGGTAAAAAGTCTAGAAGTTAGTAAATAAGATTTTAACATATGTTCTAAAACACACCGGACACCTGTACAGTGATGCCAACACAGTGATCTGAGCTCCTTCTTTGAGTTAAATCCTAGCATCTGCATTTTTTACAAGTTGTTGCTATGGCAGAGCATGACCAGAGCATAACAGAAACCACCCATTTTCTAACCGCTTCATCCAATTCAGGGTCAGGGGGTCAGGGGGTCGCGGGGCACGGGGGAGCCAGAGCCTCAGAAAGTAATAAGCAGGAGATACCTGGGACTGGATGGTAGTCCAATGCAGGAAAGACACAGACACTCACCAATTATCCCAGAAGCCAATTAACCTACCAGTAGTTCTTTGAACTGTGGGAGGAAGCCGGAGCACCCAAAGCAAACTCATGCAAACATGGGGAGAACGTACAAGCTCCATACAGATAGCACCCCAGGTCCAGAAGTGTACCCAGGGCCTCAGCACTGTGAGCTAGCAATGCTAAACGCTGGGCTACTGTGCATGCTAATTTCTAGGCATCAGGTGATCAATCAGGTAGTGTTTCTCAGATAAAAGGACACCAGTTATTTAGTATGAGATTCAAATTGACCTCAGAACAAAATATAACTTATGTTATATAACTTATATAGAACTTACTACAGCATAACTGTCTTATTTGGCTCTTGTAGAAAATATTAACAGCATGCCTATTAAACATACAGTATCTAGCAATCAGCAATCAAAATAAAAACATTTCCAAACATGGAAACTGCCCAGTTAATGAAGCATTTCAAAGACATTAATCTATTCAATAATTACAGTTTTAAGTAGATAACAGATTTATATTCAGATTACGAAAGCATCATAACAACTGCTGCTTGTGTAAGGAATCCATGAATACCACTGTACATGAGAATTTCACACCTATTTGTAATCAATACACAAAATCCTATTGAATTTCAGGTACTTGTTTATTCAGCATTGCTTGACTCCGCGGACTCCTTGTTGTTTCAATATTCTAGCAATAGGACTAATCGCCAATACAGTGCCGTTGTAATCTATTCCTTCTGCC
Source organism: Lepisosteus oculatus (assembly GCF_040954835.1). Lineage (NCBI taxonomy): Eukaryota > Metazoa > Chordata > Actinopteri > Semionotiformes > Lepisosteidae > Lepisosteus > Lepisosteus oculatus. The sequence continues at coordinate 2,843,971 of NW_027167923.1, read as the reverse complement.
AGCAGAGGACGGTATTCGCACAGTCAGTTCAGGATAAGATACGGTCCTCGCAGTTCACAGTACAACTGGCCAAAGCCGTATTCGGAATATGCTCTCGATAACCTCGTTTAGTTTAAGTACGGCCATATTTCATATCAACCCACAGATGCATTGCATAAACACTAGAATTTCTTGTTGTACTTAAATTGACCTTATACGTTTTGGATTATGTTTAACCTTCTTCAATTTCTTCAACCATATTTTGAGATGATTACGTTTACAGAAGCAAATATTATTCAGTGCTTTTTCTTCACTCCTTTAATCAAACCCACATTTCTATAAGGAGGGCCATTGTGAAACTCCCCAAAGTGAGCTGAATTAATCTTTTATTCTTCACACCTGTGAAGTCATTCCTTCATTGTGTAATATGAAGGCCTTTCATTATTCACGTATACTACAACATCTGAAAATAATGGGTCTTGAAATAGTTGAATGAAAGAAAATCCTGAATAACTCCTCCAAATGCGTGTTACACTTTCATCAAGTACACACACTTTGAATGTGATGAACTATAAAAAGTTATTTTAACCATACCCAATGGAGCTCAGGAGTGCGATTGCATACACAATCATGTTTTCAGTGTTTGGACATCAGCCGTACATCAGAACAATCATTTCACTAACACAGCTCCGTGTTGAGTGACTTCCCTCCAAGAACACAAAGTCACTTTCCCTTAGCAATTATTGCATGGACTTTGATTATCTGCCTTCTGCATCAAGCCCTGTATTATATACGGTACAAAGCCAAGCTTTGGGATAGTGCTTTGTTTGGATCCTTGTCTTGATCCTTTTGGATCCCAGGCTGCTCATTTGCAAATGAGTTTTGACATTAATTATAGTGACTATAGCAATGAGCTGGCACTGTGGTTCACAGAGCTGGGGTCCTGGGTTCAATTCCTGGGGTGCAGTCTGGATGGAATTGTATGTTCTCCCTTCATTTGTGTGGATTTCTTCCAGGTGCTCCAGTTTCTTCCCACAGTCCAAAGAGTTAACAATGTAGTATTATTTATTGGCAAAAACGTAAAAAAGTTGAGAGCAATATTTCCATTGGATTAAACGAGATGTATTCACAAGCCTGCTCCTTTACAATGTCACAGGGCCACAACAGATTATAGGAAGTTTTGCTGCCTCGTTCTGAATCGCAGAACATGGTAATTCTTTAACCTTGAAATGTAGTCTATTTTGTGATGTAATGATGCAATGTCCCTTTACTGAGAGCCAGCAATCAACGGATGTGTCTGATCCTGAATGGTTTTCCCTGTTGTTTGTTGTATTACTTGGTGTTGCATTTTAAGCTGTGCATGAGGCAGGACCCGGAGGCTGCTGCTTCTGCTGGTGCTTCTGCTGGGATTGAGGAAGAGCTGAGCGCCATGTAAGGCAAAGACACTGCGTTCCACTTTATCAGGTGCCTGGAGTGTAAGAGCTGCAGATAATATTGAGTCACATTAATCCCAACATATTTCAAATATTATGAAAATTAAATAAATTAAATCAAATAACTTTCATTAAAAAAATCAATCACTCTTTACCTTGCTTTTTCAGTTGTTTTTAAGGAAAATTGATGCCCAGAATGTGTGAATACTGCTTTTTGATGGTTCCAAGACCAATGTGACCTGTTCTATTGCCTGCTAATTGTACGTTCCAGGTTGAAAAATTATTTTTAGGAGGTCAAGGTGTATGAATGATAAGAGAAAAACTGAAATAACCACAGCTACGCAAACACCAGTCCACCAAAAAAAAATCATTTAATTAAAATAAGGTAACATTTTTTTTTCATCATCATACGGATGAACTGTGCTAAATGTGTTTCTAAAAAGAAAAAGCAGGACGTGAGTCGTGAGCCAAGATCATGACTCTTTTGCTCTTCTTCACATCAGTTTTCATCTGCGAGGAGGAGGAGGAGGGCGGCTCCTGATGTGCTGACACTTGGGGATGTGCCTCTGTGCCGGCCTGGGGGCAAAGCGCCGGCCGCAGTGAGGGCAGGGCACGTAGTCGGGGTTTGGATTCGCGGGGGGCTGGGGCAGGTTCACAACTTTCCCTCCTTGCGTGATCACCTGCTGCACCTCCCTGGCCTGTTTGATGCTCCGAATGAAATCCTCGTGCTTCTGCCTCCAGTTGTTCTTTCTCAGCTGGGAACAGGAAATGAAACCAATAAAACAGCTTCCAGAAAAAGTCCAGACTAGCACTGCGTACACAGTCTGGTCGCAAACCATTCACAAGGCAAGAAAATATCAATACAGTAATAACGTAGCTTTCTGGGGCTACCTTTCAGGTCATTGGGTAGAGAGTACAATTTACGTAGTTATGGTTTTGTTTCCTGTGAGTGCTATTTGCTTGATATGTAGATTTTTACAACAGAATTCAGAAGTCACTAAGACACATTTATTCTGTCTGGCAAATGTGCCTTTGCGGCAGTTTTTCAGAAGAGTACTTCATAAAACACTTATTTATTGTTTACATTGATTTATAAGCTGAGTCTGACTCTAGGAGAAAAAAAGGGAAGCTTGGAAAGAGTTTAAGGATAGCCCTTACCACGATTGGCGGTTTAACCTTCTTCTTATGGATGTATGTCTCCAGTTCTGTTCCCTTGGCCCTGTGCTTGAAAGAGTCAAAAACCTTCCTCTTTGAATTCTGAAGCTTCTTGCAGATCTTGCTGTGTTTCTCCAGCCTCTCTACAGCAAACTTCCCGTGACACAGTTCACAGGGCACCAGCTGAGGGTTTCCACTCTGGCTATTCTCATATGGAAATTGCTCAGCGGTAGGGCAGATCAGACTTGTAGGGGACAAATATCTGTTTTCCACTGACAGAGTTTGTTCATCCAGACATGTGGTGTTATTTCTGAAGTGGCCCTGCGCGGCCTGTGCCGCTGACACGTCGCTTTCAGGGAGCCTTGCTTTCTTGAGATACTTTCTCCTTCCACAGGGGACGTCTTCTAGCCCACGGCTGCAAGGGCTCACTTGACGTCTCTCCTGATGGGAAAGCGCAGAGGGAAAGTGCGATTCTGCGCATCCGCCATCTTCCATTGGAGAACCATAATCAAGGTTGTCTCCTCTGATAGGAAGGGCTTTCCTTGGAGTGAAGGCTTTTTGCTTCTCCATTCTGCAGGTCAGAAGAGGCACGGCCTTAGAGCGGTGGTTGGCCCATGGTCCTCTGGGGCAAAGCTCGCTCTGCCTCGCCTCTATTTTCCCTTCCGGCCACCTCTCTGGAGTCTTCCATCTCTCTCGGAACCATCCTCAGCTCCTCCTGAGCTCTGAAGAGCTTCGCCTGCATCATGGCCTCCTTCTGGCGAATCTCGTCCTTCATCATGGCCTCCTTCCGGCGCATCTCATCCTGCAGGCTGGCCTCCCTCCGGCGATGCTCCTCCTTCAGCGCGGCCTCTGCCTCGGCCACTTTTCGTAGCTCCTCTTGCAACTGAAAGTGCTCCTTCCCATTGGCATGAGAAGGGCATTGCCCTGGAGGGGTCGCCACCATGGGGAGGACAGTCCTGTCCTTAGGTTTGCGTACTCTTGAGCCCCTCCTGCCCGGCCTCTCGCAGGGCCTCTCATGACCATCCTGAGGCGGGGTGGGGGCAAACAAGGAATCACTCTGTGCGTCCGGGCGGTCCACAGCCCGAACCTCACCAGGGCCGGAGACTTTCCTGTTACCCATAGGCTTCAGGGGGTAAGACCGATCATACCCCACAATGTTCTTCTCGGGGCCCTGTTGGGCTTGGAAGCGATAGCTGTTCCCCATCTTCTTCTCCGCAGCGTATTTGACATATTGGAAACATTTTCTCATCTTCTGTAGAGCTGCCTCCTGCCGCCGATTGTACATGGCGATCATTTTTTTCTCCTTTTCCTGCATCAGTTTCTCTTGGAAGGTGTCCTTCAGAAGCTGTATCTTGGGAGGCGGGCAGTACGTGGAGATCAGATCCTGTTGCCTTAAGGGCGCGGGTCGATTCGAGTCTGTGTCCTTCGGGGAGGGGGACAGAGCACCAGGCTTAGGACTGGGCTCCATTGGCAAATGAGATATGAGCTTTGTTTCCCAGGTATCTGGAAAAGGCAAAAATGGCAAATAAATGATATCCTGCACAGTCTAGTATGGTCTAATAGAAAAGAATAAAAAAAAACAATTCAGGAAATACACAACTTTTTAATATTAAACCTAATGGTGTTGAATGCTGCATGCTGACTCAGTAGGAGACAGATCCTAAACATAAACATTATAATAAACATTTGTTTCCCAAATAACATTCTCAATGTTCAGAATGCTTAAAGTCATGAGCTTTTTTAAAAATGTTTAACTGAAACCTGGAAATGTGCTATTTCATTTCAAAGCTTGTATTATATCTATGATATAAATGTTTTTTTATATAAAATTAACCCATTATGCAACAGGGGTTTGAGCAAAAGTCACTGTGAATAAGGGAATTTATCAATATTAATTAGCCGTTTCACTACATTATAGATAGCTGAAGGATTATGATACAGTATATCGATTTCGCTACAAATTGACAAGCATATTTGATGACACTTACCAAACAAGTTTTAAACAGCGGAGAAATAGTTCACCACGACGATAGCAATGCAATGTTTGACTGCATCTCCCTATGTGATATATCTGTATTTGGGTATATACAGATCACGTAATTCAGGGAGCACTGTTACGTCAGGTCACCAACCATTATTACGACGCTCATATGTCATAGAGCTCCTTAGGATGTTTGTATAATCTTTATCCAAATTTTCATATGGCCGCAGTTACGGCGTTTATTTTACAGTTAATGTAACAGGGTGTCATTATATTTTTCTGTCTTTATGGTGGCAGACCACTTAAATAAATCTGAGTAGGCGGTTTCTACAAGTGGGTCAGATAAAATATTAAATATACAGTAAAAAGCTCACACCTATTCATACCCTTTATGTACTGTATATCTACAATTACGTATACTACGTATACAGTTATCGTATACTATAATACGATAACTACCATTACAAAATGTCTCCCTTTTGATTTGAAGTGGTTCTTTTAAATAAGTAAATTGCAATCACTTAGCCTACATCTGAGCTCCTAATTCATCGCGACGACGGACTGAGACTCCAGTCGGATTTGTGAGAAGGGGTGTGCCTGTTTTAAAACCGATTCATACGTCTTAAACACATGGACATAGATAGCAGTCTGTGTTATATAATTTATCTTTTTATTTTATTTAAATTTAAGTATCACATACACATTTTCAAAGTAACTGTACCCCTTTTAATTATGATCCCCATCGCTCACAGCTCCGAAGGTGAGACGAGGGCTACTTCAGATGGGATTTCCAATATTTCTCTCTTAGCTTGTATACCGGTGGAAAGGAGAGGGGTCTTAAAACGTGTTGATAGTAAGATTGGGATGTATTTGCAGTCTAGATATAGTTTTTTTAATGTTCGGAGCCGCCACAGATTCATTTTCTTACGACTGCTTTTCTGGATGACAATGACAATGCAAACGATGGTGTTAAGGCGAGGCTGTGCCTTAAGGCTCCTCTGCTTACAATATTCAGCGCGTAAATCGCAAACGAGCGCCTTCCCTTACGATGAAAATGCAGAAAATAAGACCACGAGATTTAAACCTACGGCTTACAAATTTATGCGTAAACACTAAAACCGTATCTTTAGCAAAACTGGCGAGACAATGTGTTTTATCATTTAAAAAAGTACTGGAAAATAATTAAAGGTTATCACGATAAACAGAGGTTACTGATCTACTACTGTACGCTGTGACCAAAAATGAGAGTCCCCCGATCCTCGCAGCCTTCATGCTTTGGTCTTGGCCTGGCCGTTTTTTTTAAGATAATGGGGTCAAGTTAAGAAATTATGCAAGTTTCTAATCAAATCCAAGGGCGCCTCGATCTCCTAAACATCTTTAGAAGGCCGGCGGACCACACTGCACGGTCCGGGTCCGGGCCCTGACCCGGTTCTGGATAATGCCAGCTTAAAGTGAAAAATTCTACTGTACATATTATGTTTCTTATTATGGTATATATGTATAATATAGCGCGACCGCTTCACGAAGCTAGAAAAAAAGTTATCCGCCATTTTTATTTTACCTGCAATTGAATTTGCCATTAAAATCATTATTAATACCGCAGCTGCTAAATAACTTACCTAAAAGCGTTCAGATACAAAAGCACTTGAGCTGTAATGTTTGTATACTGTTGGCCCGATGACCTACTTCAAGAAGAATTGTTACATAGACCGCCAAGGACTGTCATCACACTTTACGTCATAAAGCGCTTTAAAACTTTAGACAAGTTCAACACCTCATATTTTGTACTGTTTATCATGGTAAAAGCAACTCAAAGCAATTCTAAAAATGATCGAAAGGTAAAAATACAAGCTTATACGAGCTGTCGTTTTAACATTTATAACATATATTTAAACAAAACATATATAATCTATTTTAATAAAATAGAAAAGTGTTCTTAGTCTTCACTTAAAAGCTGTTAGAAGCTGCCTTTCTGACAAGAGAGTTCTGTGAGTTCCACAGTCTCAGTGCATTAAAGTCAAAACCAGTTGCTTTTTATTTCCTGTTTTACGACAGAGCAAGGAGGGTGTCCACAGACCACTGTGCACCTGCAGACTGATATGGGGGGTAAAAAGTCTAGAAGTTAGTAAATAAGATTTTAGCACATGTTCTAAAACAAACCGGACACCTGTACAGTGATGCCAACACAGTGATCTGAGCTCCTTCTTTGAGTTAAATCCTAGCATCTGCATTTTTTACAAGTTGTTGCTATGGCAGAGCATGACCAGAGCATAACAGAAACCACCCATTTTCTAACCGCTTCATCCAATTCAGGGTCAGGGGGTCAGGGGGTCGCGGGGCACGGGGGAGCCAGAGCCTCAGAAAGTAATAAGCAGGAGATACCTGGGACTGGATGGTAGTCCAATGCAGGGAAGACACAGACACTCACCAATTATCCCAGAAGACAATTAACCTACCAGTAGTTCTTTGAACTGTGGGAGGAAGCCGGAGCACCCAAAGCAAACTCATGCAAACATGGGGAGAACATACAAGCTCCATACAGATAGCACCCCAGGTCCAGAAGTGTACCCAGGGCCTCAGCACTGTGAGCTAGCAATGCTAAACGCTGGGCTACTGTGCATGCTAATTTCTAGGCATCAGGTGATCAATCAGGTAGTGTTTCTCAGATAAAAGGACACCAGTTATTTAGTATGAGATTCAAATTGACCTCAGAACAAAATATAACTTATGTTATATAACTTATATAGAACTTACTACAGCATAACTGTCTTATTTGGCTCTTGTAGAAAATATTAACAGCATGCCTATTAAACATACAGTATCTAGCAATCAGCAATCAAAATAAAAACATTTCCAAACATGGAAACTGCCCAGTTAATGAAGCATTTCAAAGACATTAATCTATTCAATAATTACAGTTTCAAGTAGATAACAGATTTATATTCAGATTACGAAAGTATCATAACAACGGCTGCTTGTGTAAGGAATCCATGAATACCACTGTACATGAGAAATTCACACCTATTTGTAATCAATACACAAAATCCTATTGAATTTCAGGTACTTGTTTATTCAGCATTGCTTGACTCCGCGGACTCCTTGTTGTTTCAATATTCTAGCAATAGGACTAATCGCCAATACAGTGCCGTTGTAATCTATTCCTTCTGCCAGCAGAGGACGGTATTCGCACAGTCAGTTCAGGATAAGATACGGTCCTCGCAGTTCACAGTACAACTGGCCACAGCCGTACTCGGAATATGCTCTCGATAACCTCGTTTAGTTTAAGAACGGCCGTATTTCATATCAACCCACAGATGCATTGCATAAACACTAGAATTCTGGTTGTATTTAAATTGACCTTATACGTTTTGGATTATGTTTAACTTTCTTCAATTTCTTTAACCATATTTTGAGATGATTACGTTTACAGAAGCAAATATTATTCAGTGCTTTTTCTTCACTCCTTTAATCAAACCCACATTTCTTTAAGGAGGGCCATTGTGAAACTCCCCAAAGTGAGCTGAATTAATCTTTTATTCTTCACACCTGCGAAGTCATTCCTTCATTGTGTAATATGAAGGCCTTTCATTATTCACGTATACTACAACATCTGAAAATAATGGGTCTTGAAATAGTTGAATGAAAGAAAATCCTGAATAACTCCTCCAAATGCGTGTTACACTTTCATCAGGTACACACACTTTGAATGTGATGAACTATAAAAAGTTATTTTAACCATACCCAATGGAGGTCGGGAGTGCGATTGCATACACAATCATGTTTTCAGTGTTTGGACATCAGCCGTACATCAGAACAATCATTTCACTAACACAGCTCCATGTTGAGTGACTTCCCTCCAAAAACACAAAGTCACTTTCCCTTAGCAATTATTGCATGGACTTAGATTATCTGCCTTCTGCATCAAGCCCTGTATGATATACTGTACAAAGCCAAGCTTTGGGATAGTGCTTTGTTTGGATCCTTGTCTTGATCCTTTTGGATCCCAGGCTGCTCATTTGCAAATGAGTTTTGACATTAATTATAGTGACTATAGCAATGAGCTGGCACTGTGGTTCACAGAGCTGGGGTCCTGGGTTCAATTCCTGGGGTGCAGTCTGGATGGAATTGTATGTTCTCCCTTCATTTGTGTGGATTTCTTCCAGGTGCTCCAGTTTCTTCCCACAGTCCAAAGACATACAGTACTAGTAGGTTAAGGTGGAACTACAGTCCCAATTTTGCAGACACAAAAGTATTTAATTTCAGTCACAAAATAAAATCATTGACATTATAGAAAAACTTTACAAACTCAAAATTGAGCACAAAATCATGAATTTTGTGAAAGGACTGTAAGTTACGCCATGTTGTAACAAATTCGCATTCAAGTTCCACACAAATTGCGATGTGATGCAGCCCTTCCTGCTCACTAATCACTGTAATGACTAATGCAATGTGATGTAGGAGAGAAAGGGTATAGGTTATGCAGCAAACATTTCACTGCAAAAAACGTTCCATTCCAAGGTTCTTTATGCAGAGTTAACAATGTAGTATTATTTATTGGCAAAAACGTAAAAAAGTTGAGAGTTATATTTCCATTGGATTAAACGAGATGTATTCACAAGCCTGCTCCTTTACAATGTCATAGGGCCACAACAGATTATAGGAAGTTTTGCTGCCTCGTTCTGAATCGCAGAACATGGTAATTCTTTAACCTTGAAATGTAGTCTATTTTGTGATGTAATGATGCAATGTCCCTTTACTGAGAGCCAGCAATCAACGGATGTGTCTGATCGTGAATGGTTTTCCCTGTTGTTTGTTGTATTACTTGGTGTTGCATTTTAAGCTGTGCATGAGGCAGGACCCGGAGGCTGCTGCTTCTGCTGGTGCTTCTGCTGGGATTGAGGAAGAGCTGAGCGCCATGTAAGGCAAAGACACTGCGTTCCACTTTATCAGGTGCCTGGAGTGTAAGAGCTGCAGATAATATTGAGTCACATTAATCCCAACATATTTCAAATATTATGAAAATTAAATAAATTAAATCAAATAACTTTCATTAAAAAAATCAATCACTCTTTACCTTGCTTTTTCAGTTGTTTTTAAGGAAAATTGATGCCGAGAATGTGTGAATACTGCTTTTTGATGGTTCCAAGACCAATGTGACCTGTTCTATTGCCTGCTAATTGTACGTTCCAGGTTGAAAAATTATTTTTAGGAGGTCAAGGTGTATGAATGATAAGAGAAAAACTGAAATAACCACAGCTACGCAAACACCAGTCCACCAAAAAAAAATCATTTAATTAAAATAAGGTAACATTTTTTTTCATCATCATACGGATGAACTGTGCTAAATGTGTTTCTAAAAAGAAAAAGGAGGACGTGAGTCGTGAGCCAAGATCATGACTCTTTTGCTCTTCTTCACATCAGTTTTCATCTGCGAGGAGGAGGAGGGCGGCTCCTGATGTGCTGACACTTGGGGAAGTGCCTCTGTGCCGGCCTGGGGGCAAAGCGCCGGCCGCAGTGAGGGCAGGGCACGTAGTCGGGGTTTGGATTCGCGGGGGGCTGGGGCAGGTTCACAACTTTCCCTCCTTGCGTGATCACCTGCTGCACCTCCCTGGCCTGTTTGATGCTCCGAATGAAATCCTCGTGCTTCTGCCTCCAGTTGTTCTTTCTCAGCTGGGAACAGGAAATGAAACCAATAAAACAGCTTCCAGAAAAAGTCCAGACTAGCACTGCGTACACAGTCTGGTCGCAAACCATTCACAAGGCAAGAAAATATCAATACAGTAATAACGTAGCTTTCTGGGGCCAACTTTCAGGTCATTGGGTAGAGAGTACAATTTACGTAGTTATGGTTTTGTTTCCTGTGAGTGCTATTTGCTTGATATGTAGATTTTTACAACAGAATTCAGAAGTCACTAAGACACATTTATTCTGTCTGGCAAATGTGCCTTTGCGGCAGTTTTTCAGAAGAGTACTTCATAAAACACTTATTTATTGTCTACATTGATTTATAAGCTGAGTCTGACTCTAGGAGAAAAAAAGGGAAGCTTGGAAAGAGTTTAAGGATAGCCCTTACCACGATTGGCGGTTTAACCTTCTTCTTATGGATGTATGTCTCCAGTTCTGTTCCCTTGGCCCTGTGCTTGAAAGAGTCAAAAACCTTCCTCTTTGAATTCTGAAGCTTCTTGCAGATCTTGCTGTGTTTCTCCAGCCTCTCTACAGCAAACTTCCCGTGACACAGTTCACAGGGCACCAGCTGAGGGTTTCCACTCTGGCTATTCTCATATGGAAATTGCTCAGCGGTAGGGCACATCAGACTTGTAGGGGACAAATATCTGTTTTCCACTGACAGAGTTTGTTCATCCAGACATGTGGTGTTATTTCTGAAGTGGCCCTGCGCGGCCTGTGCCGCTGACACGTCGCTTTCAGGGAGCCTTGCTTTCTTGAGATACTTTCTCCTTCCACAGGGGACGTCTTCTAGCCCACGGCTGCAAGGGCTCACTTGACGTCTCTCCTGATGGGAAAGCGCAGAGGGAAAGTGCGATTCTGCGCATCCGCCATCTTCCATTGGAGAACCATAATCAAGGTTGTCTCCTCTGATAGGAAGGGCTTTCCTTGGAGTGAAGGCTTTTTGCTTCTCCATTCTGCAGGTCAGAAGAGGCACGGCCTTAGAGCGGTGGTTGGCCCATGGTCCTCTGGGGCAAAGCTCGCTCTGCCTCGCCTCTATTTTCCCTTCCGGCCACCTCTCTGGAGTCTTCCATCTCTCTCGGAACCATCCTCAGCTCCTCCTGAGCTCTGAAGAGCTTCGCCTGCATCATGGCCTCCTTCTGGCGAATCTCGTCCTTCATCATGGCCTCCTTCCGGCGCATCTCATCCTGCAGGCTGGCCTCCCTCCGGCGATGCTCCTCCTTCAGCGCGGCCTCTGCCTCGGCCACTTTTCGTAGCTCCTCTTGCAACTGAAAGTGCTCCTTCCCATTGGCATGAGAAGGGCATTGCCCTGGAGGGGTCGCCACCATGGGGAGGACAGTCCTGTCCTTAGGTTTGCGTACTCTTGAGCCCCTCCTGCCCGGCCTCTCGCAGGGCCTCTCATGACCATCCTGAGGCGGGGTGGGGGCAAACAAGGAATCACTCTGTGCGTCCGGGCGGTCCACAGCCCGAACCTCACCAGGGCCGGAGACTTTCCTGTTACCCATAGGCTTCAGGGGGTAAGACCGATCATACCCCACAGTGTTCTTCTCGGGGCCCTGTTGGGCTTGGAAGCGATAGCTGTTCCCCATCTTCTTCTCCGCAGCGTATTTGACATATTGGAAACATTTTCTCATCTTCTGTAGAGCTGCCTCCTGCCGCCGATTGTACATGGCGATCATTTTTTTCTCCTTTTCCTGCATCAGTTTCTCTTGGAAGGTGGCCTTCAGAAGCTGTATCTTGGGAGGCGGGCAGTACGTGGAAATCAGATCCTGTTGCCTTAAGGGCGCGGGTCGATTCGAGTCTGTGTCCTTCGGGGAGGGGGACAGAGCACCAGGCTTAGGACTGGGCTCCATTGGCAAATGAGATATGAGCTTTGTTTCCCAGGTATCTGGAAAAGGCAAAAATGGCAAATAAATGATATCCTGCACAGTCTAGTATGGTCTAATAGAAAAGAATAAAAAAAAACAATTCAGGAAATACACAACTTTTGAATATTAAACCTAATGGTGTTGAATGCTGCATGCTGACTCAGTAGGAGACAGATCCTAAACATAAACATTATAATAAACATTTGTTTCCCAAATAACATTCTCAATGTTCAGAATGCTTAAAGTCATGAGCTTTTTTAAAAATGTTTAACTGAAACCTGGAAATGTGCTATTTCATTTCAAAGCTTGTATTATATCTATGATATAAATGTTTTTTTATATAAAATTAACCCATTATGCAACAGGGGTTTGAGCAAAAGTCACTGTGAATAAGGGAATTTATCAATATTAATTAGCCGTTTCACTACATTATAGATAGCTGAAGGATTATGATACAGTATATCGATTTCGCTACAAATTGACAAGCATATTTGATGACACTTACCAAACAAGTTTTAAACAGCGGAGAAATAGTTCACCACGACGATAGCAATGCAATGTTTGACTGCATCTCCCTATGTGATATATCTGTATTTGGGTATATACAGATCACGTAATTCAGGGAGCACTGTTACGTCAGGTCACCAACCATTATTACGACGCTCATATGTCATAGAGCTCCTTAGGATGTTTGTATAATCTTTATCCAAATTTTCATATGGCCGCAGTTACGGCGTTTATTTTACAGTTAATGTAACAGGGTGTCATTATATTTTTCTGTCTTTATGGTGGCAGACCACTTAAATAAATCTGAGTAGGCGGTTTCTACAAGTGGGTCAGATAAAATATTAAATATACAGTAAAAGCTCACACCTATTCATACCCTTTATGTACTGTATATCTACAATTACGTATACTACGTATACAGTTATCGTATACTATAATACGATAACTACCATTACAAAATGTCTCCCTTTTGATTTGAAGTGGTTCTTTTAAATAAGTAAATTGCAATCACTTAGCCTACATCTGAGCTCCTAATTCATCGCGACGACGGACTGAGACTCCAGTTGGATTTGTGAGAAGTAAAGGGGTGTGCCTGTTTTAAAACCGATTCATACGTCTTAAACACATGGACATAGATAGCAGTCTGTGTTATATAATTTATCTTTTTATTTTATTTAAATTTAAGTATCACATACACATTTTCAAAGTAACTGTACCCCTTTTAATTATGATCCCCATCGCTCACAGCTCCGAAGGTGAGACGAGGGCTACTTCAGATGGGATTTCCAATATTTCTCTCTTAGCTTGTATACCGGTGGAAAGGAGAGGGGTCTTAAAACGTGTTGATAGTAAGATTGGGATGTATTTGCAGTCTAGATATAGTTTTTTTAATGTTCGGAGCCGCCACAGATTCATTTTCTTACGACTGCTTTTCTGGATGACAATGACAATGCAAACGATGGTGTTAAGGCGAGGCTGTGCCTTAAGGCTCCTCTGCTTACAATATTCAGCGCGTAAATCGCAAACGAGCGCCTTCCCTTACGATGAAAATGCAGAAAATAAGACCACGAGATTTAAACCTACGGCTTACAAATTTATGCGTAAACACTAAAACCGTATCTTTAGCAAAACTGGCGAGACAATGTGTTTTATCATTTAAAAAAGTATTGGAAAATAATTAAAGGTTATCACGATAAACAGAGGTTACTGATCTACTACTGTACGCTGTGACCAAAAATGAGAGTCCCCCGATCCTCGCAGCCTTCATGCTTTGGTCTTGGCCTGGCCGTTTTTTTTTAAGATAATGGGGTCAAGTTAAGAAATTATGCAAGTTTCTAATCAAATCCAAGGGCGCCTCGATCTCCTAAACATCTTTAGAAGGCCGACGGACCACACTGCACGGTCCGGGTCCGGGCCCTGACCCGGTTCTGGATAATGCCAGCTTAAAGTGAAAAATTCTACTGTACATATTATGTTTCTTATTATGGTATATATGTATAATGTGGCGCGACCGCTTCACGAAGCTAGAAAGAAAGTTATCCGCCATTTTTATTTTACCTGCAATTGAATTTGCCATTAAAATCACGATTAATACCGCAGCTGCTAAATTACTTACCTAAAAGCGTTCAGATACAAAAGCACTTGAGCTTTAATGTTTATATACTGTTGGCCCGATGACCTACTTCAAGAAGAATTGTTACATAGACCGCCAAGGACTGTCATCACACTTTACGTCATAAAGCGCTTTAAAACTTTTGACAAGTTCAACACCTCATATTTTGTACTGTTTATCATGGTAAAAGCAACTCAAAGCAATTCTAAAAATGATCGAAAGGTAAAAATACAAGCTTATACGAGCTGTCGTTTTAACATTTATAACATATATTTAAACAAAACATATATAATCTATTTTAATAAAATAGAAAAGTGTTCTTAGTCTTCACTTAAAAGCTGTTAGAAGCTGCCTTTCTGACAAGAGAGTTCTGTGAGTTCCACAGTCTCAGTGCATTAAAGTCAAAACCAGTTGCTTTTTATTTCCTCTTTTACGACAGAGCAAGGAGGGTGTCCACAGACCACTGTGCACCTGCAGACTGATATGGGGGGTAAAAAGTCTAGAAGTTAGTAAATAAGATTTTGACATATGTTCTAAAACACACCGGACACCTGTACAGTGATGCCAACACACTGATCTGAGCTCCTTCTTTGAGTTAAATCCTAGCATCTGCATTTTTTACAAGTTGTTGCTATGGCAGAGCATGACCAGAGCATAACAGAAACCACCCATTTTCTAACCGCTTCATCCAATTCAGGGTCAGGTGGTCAGGGGGTCGGGGGGTCACGGGGGAGCCAGAGCCTCAGAAAGTAATAAGCAGGAGATACCTGGGACTGGATGGTAGTCCAATGCAGGGAAGACACAGACACTCACCAATTATCCCAGAAGCCAAATAACCTACCAGTAGTTCTTTGAACTTTGGGAGGAAGCCGGAGCACCCAAAGCAAACTCATGCAAACATGGGGAGAACATACAAGCTCCATACAGATAGCACCCCAGGTCCAGAAGTGTACCCAGGGCCTCAGCACTGTGAGCTAGCAATGCTAAACACTGGGCTACTGTGCATGCTAATTTCTAGGCATCAGGTGATCAATCAGGTAGTGTTTCTCAGATAAAAGGACACCAGTAATTTAGTATGAGATTCAAATTGACCTCAGAACAAAATATAACTTATGTTATATAACTTATATAGAATTTACTACAGCATAACTGTCTTATTTGTAGAAAATATTAACAACATGCCTATTAAACATACAGTATCTAGCAATCAGCAATCAAAATAAAAACATTTCCAAACATGGAAACTGCCCAGTTAATGAAGCATTTCAAAGACATTAATCTATTCAATAATTACAGTTTCAAGTAGATAACAGATTTATATTCAGATTACGAAAGTATCATAACAACGGCTGCTTGTGTAAGGAATCCATGAATACCACTGTACATGAGAAATTCACACCTATTTGTAATCAATACACAAAATCCTATTGAATTTCAGGTACTTGTTTATTCAGCATTGCTTGACTCCGCGGACTCCTTGTTGTTTCAATATTCTAGCAATAGGACTAATCGCCAATACAGTGCCGTTGTAATCTATTCCTTCTGCCAGCAGAGGACGGTATTCGCACAGTCAGTTCAGGATAAGATACGGTCCTCGCAGTTCACAGTACAACTGGCCACAGCCGTACTCGGAATATGCTCTCGATAACCTCGTTTAGTTTAAGAACGGCCGTATTTCATATCAACCCACAGATGCATTGCATAAACACTAGAATTCTGGTTGTATTTAAATTGACCTTATACGTTTTGGATTATGTTTAACCTTCTTCAATTTCTTTAACCATATTTTGAGATGATTACGTTTACAGAAGCAAATATTATTCAGTGCTTTTTCTTCACTCCTTTAATCAAACCCACATTTCTTTAAGGAGGGCCATTGTGAAACTCCCCAAAGTGAGCTGAATTAATCTTTTATTCTTCACACCTGCGAAGTCATTCCTTCATTGTGTAATATGAAGGCCTTTCATTATTCACGTATACTACAACATCTGAAAATAATGGGTCTTGAAATAGTTGAATGAAAGAAAATCCTGAATAACTCCTCCAAATGCGTGTTACACTTTCATCAGGTACACACACTTTGAATGTGATGAACTATAAAAAGTTATTTTAACCATACCCAATGGAGCTCGGGAGTGCGATTGCATACACAATCATGTTTTCAGTGTTTGGACATCAGCCGTACATCAGAACAATCATTTCACTAACACAGCTCCATGTTGAGTGACTTCCCTCCAAAAACACAAAGTCACTTTCCCTTAGCAATTATTGCATGGACTTAGATTATCTGCCTTCTGCATCAAGCCCTGTATGATATACTGTACAAAGCCAAGCTTTGGGATAGTGCTTTGTTTGGATCCTTGTCTTGATCCTTTTGGATCCCAGGCTGCTCATTTGCAAATGAGTTTTGACATTAATTATAGTGACTATAGCAATGAGCTGGCACTGTGGTTCACAGAGCTGGGGTCCTGGGTTCAATTCCTGGGGTGCAGTCTGGATGGAATTGTATGTTCTCCCTTCATTTGTGTGGATTTCTTCCAGGTGCTCCAGTTTCTTCCCACAGTCCAAAGACATACAGTACTAGTAGGTTAAGGTGGAACTACAGTCCCAATTTTGCAGACACAAAAGTATTTAATTTCAGTCACAAAATAAAATCATTGACATTATAGAAAAACTTTACAAACTCAAAATTGAGCACAAAATCATGAATTTTGTGAAAGGACTGTAAGTTACGCCATGTTGTAACAAATTCGCATTCAAGTTCCACACAAATTGCGATGTGATGCAGCCCTTCCTGCTCACTAATCACTGTAATGACTAATGCAATGTGATGTAGGAGAGAAAGGGTATAGGTTATGCAGCAAACATTTCACTGCAAAAAACGTTCCATTCCAAGGTTCTTTATGCAGAGTTAACAATGTAGTATTATTTATTGGCAAAAACGTAAAAAAGTTGAGAGTTATATTTCCATTGGATTAAACGAGATGTATTCACAAGCCTGCTCCTTTACAATGTCATAGGGCCACAACAGATTATAGGAAGTTTTGCTGCCTCGTTCTGAATCGCAGAACATGGTAATTCTTTAACCTTGAAATGTAGTCTATTTTGTGATGTAATGATGCAATGTCCCTTTACTGAGAGCCAGCAATCAACGGATGTGTCTGATCGTGAATGGTTTTCCCTGTTGTTTGTTGTATTACTCGGTGTTGCATTTTAAGCTGTGCATGAGGCAGGACCCGGAGGCTGCTGCTTCTGCTGGGATTGAGGAAGAGCTGAGCGCCATGTAAGGCAAAGACACTGCGTTCCACTTTATCAGGTGCCTGGAGTGTAAGAGCTGCAGATAATATTGAGTCACATTAATCCCAACATATTTCAAATATTATGAAAATTAAATAAATTAAATCAAATAACTTTCATTAAAAAAATCAATCACTCTTTACCTTGCTTTTTCAGTTGTTTTTAAGGAAAATTGATGCCGAGAATGTGTGAATACTGCTTTTTGATGGTTCCAAGACCAATGTGACCTGTTCTATTGCCTGCTAATTGTACGTTCCAGGTTGAAAAATTATTTTTAGGAGGTCAAGGTGTATGAATGATAAGAGAAAAACTGAAATAACCACAGCTACGCAAACACCAGTCCACCAAAAAAAAATCATTTAATTAAAATAAGGTAACATTTTTTTTCATCATCATACGGATGAACTGTGCTAAATGTGTTTCTAAAAAGAAAAAGGAGGACGTGAGTCGTGAGCCAAGATCATGACTCTTTTGCTCTTCTTCACATCAGTTTTCATCTGCGAGGAGGAGGAGGGCGGCTCCTGATGTGCTGACACTTGGGGAAGTGCCTCTGTGCCGGCCTGGGGGCAAAGCGCCGGCCGCAGTGAGGGCAGGGCACGTAGTCGGGGTTTGGATTCGCGGGGGGCTGGGGCAGGTTCACAACTTTCCCTCCTTGCGTGATCACCTGCTGCACCTCCCTGGCCTGTTTGATGCTCCGAATGAAATCCTCGTGCTTCTGCCTCCAGTTGTTCTTTCTCAGCTGGGAACAGGAAATGAAACCAATAAAACAGCTTCCAGAAAAAGTCCAGACTAGCACTGCGTACACAGTCTGGTCGCAAACCATTCACAAGGCAAGAAAATATCAATACAGTAATAACGTAGCTTTCTGGGGCTACCTTTCAGGTCATTGGGTAGAGAGTACAATTTACGTAGTTATGGTTTTGTTTCCTGTGAGTGCTATTTGCTTGATATGTAGATTTTTACAACAGAATTCAGAAGTCACTAAGACACATTTATTCTGTCTGGCAAATGTGCCTTTGCGGCAGTTTTTCAGAAGAGTACTTCATAAAACACTTATTTATTGTCTACATTGATTTATAAGCTGAGTCTGACTCTAGGAGAAAAAAAGGGAAGCTTGGAAAGAGTTTAAGGATAGCCCTTACCACGATTGGCGGTTTAACCTTCTTCTTATGGATGTATGTCTCCAGTTCTGTTCCCTTGGCCCTGTGCTTGAAAGAGTCAAAAACCTTCCTCTTTGAATTCTGAAGCTTCTTGCAGATCTTGCTGTGTTTCTCCAGCCTCTCTACAGCAAACTTCCCGTGACACAGTTCACAGGGCACCAGCTGAGGGTTTCCACTCTGGCTATTCTCATATGGAAATTGCTCAGCGGTAGGGCACATCAGACTTGTAGGGGACAAATATCTGTTTTCCACTGACAGAGTTTGTTCATCCAGACATGTGGTGTTATTTCTGAAGTGGCCCTGCGCGGCCTGTGCCGCTGACACGTCGCTTTCAGGGAGCCTTGCTTTCTTGAGATACTTTCTCCTTCCACAGGGGACGTCTTCTAGCCCACGGCTGCAAGGGCTCACTTGACGTCTCTCCTGATGGGAAAGCGCAGAGGGAAAGTGCGATTCTGCGCATCCGCCATCTTCCATTGGAGAACCATAATCAAGGTTGTCTCCTCTGATAGGAAGGGCTTTCCTTGGAGTGAAGGCTTTTTGCTTCTCCATTCTGCAGGTCAGAAGAGGCACGGCCTTAGAGCGGTGGTTGGCCCATGGTCCTCTGGGGCAAAGCTCGCTCTGCCTCGCCTCTATTTTCCCTTCCGGCCACCTCTCTGGAGTCTTCCATCTCTCTCGGAACCATCCTCAGCTCCTCCTGAGCTCTGAAGAGCTTCGCCTGCATCATGGCCTCCTTCTGGCGAATCTCGTCCTTCATCATGGCCTCCTTCCGGCGCATCTCATCCTGCAGGCTGGCCTCCCTCCGGCGATGCTCCTCCTTCAGCGCGGCCTCTGCCTCGGCCACTTTTCGTAGCTCCTCTTGCAACTGAAAGTGCTCCTTCCCATTGGCATGAGAAGGGCATTGCCCTGGAGGGGTCGCCACCATGGGGAGGACAGTCCTGTCCTTAGGTTTGCGTACTCTTGAGCCCCTCCTGCCCGGCCTCTCGCAGGGCCTCTCATGACCATCCTGAGGCGGGGTGGGGGCAAACAAGGAATCACTCTGTGCGTCCGGGCGGTCCACAGCCCGAACCTCACCAGGGCCGGAGACTTTCCTGTTACCCATAGGCTTCAGGGGGTAAGACCGATCATACCCCACAATGTTCTTCTCGGGGCCCTGTTGGGCTTGGAAGCGATAGCTGTTTCCCATCTTCTTCTCCGCAGCGTATTTGACATATTGGAAACATTTTCTCATCTTCTGTAGAGCTGCCTCCTGCCGCCGATTGTACATGGCGATCATTTTTTTCTCCTTTTCCTGCATCAGTTTCTCTTGGAAGGTGTCCTTCAGAAGCTGTATCTTGGGAGGCGGGCAGTACGTGGAAATCAGATCCTGTTGCCTTAAGGGCGCGGGTCGATTCGAGTCTGTGTCCTTCGGGGAGGGGGACAGAGCACCAGGCTTAGGACTGGGCTCCATTGGCAAATGAGATATGAGCTTTGTTTCCCAGGTATCTGGAAAAGGCAAAAATGGCAAATAAATGATATCCTGCACAGTCTAGTATGGTCTAATAGAAAAGAATAAAAAAAAAACAATTCAGGAAATACACAACTTTTGAATATTAAACCTAATGGTGTTGAATGCTGCATGCTGACTCAGTAGGAGACAGATCCTAAACATAAACATTATAATAAACATTTGTTTCCCAAATAACAATCTCAATGTTCAGAATGCTTAAAGTCATGAGCTTTTTTAAAAATGTTTAACTGAAACCTGGAAATGTGCTATTTCATTTCAAAGCTTGTATTATATCTATGATATAAATGTTTTTTTATATAAAATTAACCCATTATGCAACAGGGGTTTGAGCAAAAGTCACTGTGAATAAGGGAATTTATCAATATTAATTAGCCGTTTCACTACATTATAGATAGCTGAAGGATTATGATACAGTATATCGATTTCGCTACAAATTGACAAGCATATTTGATGACACCAAACACGTTTTAAACAGCGGAGAAATAGTTCACCACGACGATAGCAATGCAATGTTTGACTGCATCTCCCTATGTGATATATCTGTATTTGGGTATATACAGATCACGTAATTCAGGGAGCACTGTTACGTCAGGTCACCAACCATTATTACGACGCTCATATGTCATAGAGCTCCTTAGGATGTTTGTATAATCTTTATCCAAATTTTCATATGGCCGCAGTTACGGCGTTTATTTTACAGTTAATGTAACAGGGTGTCATTATATTTTTCTGTCTTTATGGTGGCAGACCACTTAAATAAATCTGAGTAGGCGGTTTCTACAAGTGGGTCAGATAAAATATTAAATATACAGTAAAAGCTCACACCTATTCATACCCTTTATGTACTGTATATCTACAATTACGTATACTACGTATACAGTTATCGTATACTATAATACGATAACTACCATTACAAAATGTCTCCCTTTTGATTTGAAGTGGTTCTTTTAAATAAGTAAATTGCAATCACTTAGCCTACATCTGAGCTCCTAATTCATCGCGACGACGGACTGAGACTCCAGTCGGATTTGTGAGAAGGGGTGTGCCTGTTTTAAAACCGATTCATACGTCTTAAACACATGGACATAGATAGCAGTCTGTGTTATATAATTTATCTTTTTATTTTATTTAAATTTAAGTATCACATACACATTTTCAAAGTAACTGTACCCCTTTTAATTATGATCCCCATCGCTCACAGCTCCGAAGGTGAGACGAGGGCTACTTCAGATGGGATTTCCAATATTTCTCTCTTAGCTTGTATACCGGTGGAAAGGAGAGGGGTCTTAAAACGTGTTGATAGTAAGATTGGGATGTATTTGCAGTCTAGATATAGTTTTTTTAATGTTCGGAGCCGCCACAGATTCATTTTCTTACGACTGCTTTTCTGGATGACAATGACAATGCAAACGATGGTGTTAAGGCGAGGCTGTGCCTTAAGGCTCTTCTGCTTACAATGTTCAGCGCGTAAATCGCAAACGAGCGCCTCTCTTACGATGAAAATGCAGAAAATAAGACCACGAGATTTAAACCTACGGCTTACAAATTTATGCGTAAACACTAAAACCGTATCTTTAGCAAAACTGGCGAGACAATGTGTTTTATCATTTAAAAAAGTACTGGAAAATAATTAAAGGTTATCACGATAAACAGAGGTTACTGATCTACTACTGTACGCTGTGACCAAAAATGAGAGTCCCCCGATCCTCGCAGCCTTCATGCTTTGGTCTGGGAATGGCCGTTTTTTTTTTAAGATAATGGGGTCAAGTTAAGAAATTATGCAAGTTTCTAATCAAATCCAAGGGCGCCCCGATCTCCTAAACATCTTTAGAAGGCCGACGGACCACACTGCACGGTCCGGGTCCGGGCCCTGACCCGGTTCTGGATAATGCCAGCTTAAAGTGAAAAATTCTACTGTACATATTATGTTTCTTATTATGGTATATATGTATAATGTGGCGCGACCGCTTCACGAAGCTAGAAAGAAAGTTATCCGCCATTTTTATTTTACCTGCAATTGAATTTGCCATTAAAATCACGATTAATACCGCAGCTGCTAAATTACTTACCTAAAAGCGTTCAGATACAAAAGCACTTGAGCTGTAATGTTTATATACTGTTGGCCCGATGACCTACTTCAAGAAGAATTGTTACATAGACCGCCAAGGACTGTCATCACACTTTACGTCATAAAGCGCTTTAAAACTTTTGACAAGTTCAACACCTCATATTTTGTACTGTTTATCATGGTAAAAGCAACTCAAAGCAATTCTAAAAATGATCGAAAGGTAAAAATACAAGCTTATACGAGCTGTCGTTTTAACATTTATAACATATATTTAAACAAAACATATATAATCTATTTTAATAAAATAGAAAAGTGTTCTTAGTCTTCACTTAAAAGCTGTTAGAAGCTGCCTTTCTGACAAGAGAGTTCTGTGAGTTCCACAGTCTCAGTGCATTAAAGTCAAAACCAGTTGCTTTTTATTTCCTGTTTTACGACAGAGCAAGGAGGGTGTCCACAGACCACTGTGCACCTGCAGACTGATATGGGGGGTAAAAAGTCTAGAAGTTAGTAAATAAGATTTTAACATATGTTCTAAAACACACCGGACACCTGTACAGTGATGCCAACACAGTGATCTGAGCTCCTTCTTTGAGTTAAATCCTAGCATCTGCATTTTTTACAAGTTGTTGCTATGGCGGAGCATGACCAGAGCATAACAGAAACCACCCATTTTCTAACCGCTTCATCCAATTCAGGGTCAGGGGGTCAGGGGGTCAGGGGGCACGGGGGAGCCAGAGCCTCAGAAAGTAATAAGCAGGAGATACCTGGGACTGGATGGTAGTCCAATGCAGGGAAGACACAGACACTCACCAATTATCCCAGAAGCCAATTAACCTACCAGTAGTTCTTTGAACTGTGGGAGGAAGCCGGAGCACCCAAAGCAAACTCATGCAAACATGGGGAGAACATACAAGCTCCATACAGATAGCACCCCAGGTCCAGAAGTGTACCCAGGGCCTCAGCACTGTGAGCTAGCAATGCTAAACGCTGGGCTACTGTGCATGCTAATTTCTAGGCATCAGGTGATCAATCAGGTAGTGTTTCTCAGATAAAAGGACACCAGTTATTTAGTATGAGATTCAAATTGACCTCAGAACAAAATATAACTTATGTTATATAACTTATATAGAACTTACTACAGCATAACTGTCTTATTTGGCTCTTGTAGAAAATATTAACAGCATGCCTATTAAACATACAGTATCTAGCAATCAGCAATAAAAATAAAAACATTTCCAAACATGGAAACTGCCCAGTTAATGAAGCATTTCAAAGACATTAATCTATTCAATAATTACAGTTTTAAGTAGATAACAGATTTATATTCAGATTACGAAAGCATCATAACAACTGCTGCTTGTGTAAGGAATCCATGAATACCACTGTACATGAGAATTCCACACCTATTTGTAATCAATACACAAAATCCTATTGAATTTCAGGTACTTGTTTATTCAGCATTCCTTGACTCCGCGGACTCCTTGTTGTTTCAATATTCTAGCAATAGGACTAATCGCCAATACAGTGCCGTTGTAATCTATTCCTTCTGCCAGCAGAGGACGGTATTCGCACAGCCAGTTCAGGATAAGATACGGTCCTCGCAGTTCACAGTACAACTGGCCAAAGCCGTATTCGGAATATGCTCTCGATAACCTCGTTTAGTTTAAGTACGGCCATATTTCATATCAACCCACAGATGCATTGCATAAACACTAGAATTCTGGTTGTACTTAAATTGACCTTATACGTTTTGGATTATGTTTAACCTTCTTCAATTTCTTCAACCATATTTTGAGATGATTACGTTTACAGAAGCAAATATTATTCAGTGCTTTTTCTTCACTCCTTTAATCAAACCCACATTTCTATAAGGAGGGCCATTGTGAAACTCCCCAAAGTGAGCTGAATTAATCTTTTATTCTTCACACCTGCGAAGTCATTCCTACATTGTGTAATATGAAGGCCTTTCATTATTCACGTATACTACAACATCTGAAAATAATGGGTCTTGAAATAGTTGAATGAAAGAAAATCCTGAATTACTCCTCCAAATGCGTGTTACACTTTCATCAAGTACACACACTTTGAATGTGATGAACTATAAAAAGTTATTTTAACCATACCCAATGGAGCTCAGGAGTGCGATTGCATACACAATCATGTTTTCAGTGTTTGGACATCAGCCGTACATCAGAACAATCATTTCACTAACACAGCTCCATGTTGAGTGACTTCCCTCCAAGAACACAAAGTCACTTTCCCTTAGCAATTATTGCATGGACTTTGATTATCTGCCTTCTGCATCAAGCCCTGTATTATATACGGTACAAAGCCAAGCTTTGGGATAGTGCTTTGTTTGGATCCTTGTCTTGATCCTTTTGGATCCCAGGCTGCTCATTTGCAAATGAGTTTTGACATTAATTATAGTGACTATAGCAATGAGCTGGCACTGTGGTTCACAGAGCTGGGGTCCTGGGTTCAATTCCTGGGGTGCAGTCTGGATGGAATTGTATGTTCTCCCTTCATTTGTGTGGATTTCTTCCAGGTGCTCCAGTTTCTTCCCACAGTCCAAAGACATACAGTACTAGTAGGTTAAGGTGGAACTACAGTCCCAATTTTGCAGACACAAAAGTATTTAATTTCAGTCACAAAATAAAATCATTGACATTATAGAAAAACTTTACAAACTCAAAATTGAGCACAAAATCATGAATTTTGTGAAAGGACTGTAAGTTACGCCATGTTGTAACAAATTCGCATTCAAGTTCCACACAAATTGCGATGTGATGCAGCCCTTCCTGCTCACTAATCACTGTAATGACTAATGCAATGTGATGTAGGAGAGAAAGGGTATAGGTTATGCAGCAAACATTTCACTGCAAAAAACGTTCCATTCCAAGGTTCTTTATGCAGAGTTAACAATGTAGTATTATTTATTGGCAAAAACGTAAAAAAGTTGAGAGTTATATTTCCATTGGATTAAACGAGATGTATTCACAAGCCTGCTCCTTTACAATGTCATAGGGCCACAACAGATTATAGGAAGTTTTGCTGCCTCGTTCTGAATCGCAGAACATGGTAATTCTTTAACCTTGAAATGTAGTCTATTTTGTGATGTAATGATGCAATGTCCCTTTACTGAGAGCCAGCAATCAACGGATGTGTCTGATCGTGAATGGTTTTCCCTGTTGTTTGTTGTATTACTCGGTGTTGCATTTTAAGCTGTGCATGAGGCAGGACCCGGAGGCTGCTGCTTCTGCTGGGATTGAGGAAGAGCTGAGCGCCATGTAAGGCAAAGACACTGCGTTCCACTTTATCAGGTGCCTGGAGTGTAAGAGCTGCAGATAATATTGAGTCACATTAATCCCAACATATTTCAAATATTATGAAAATTAAATAAATTAAATCAAATAACTTTCATTAAAAAAATCAATCACTCTTTACCTTGCTTTTTCAGTTGTTTTTAAGGAAAATTGATGCCGAGAATGTGTGAATACTGCTTTTTGATGGTTCCAAGACCAATGTGACCTGTTCTATTGCCTGCTAATTGTACGTTCCAGGTTGAAAAATTATTTTTAGGAGGTCAAGGTGTATGAATGATAAGAGAAAAACTGAAATAACCACAGCTACGCAAACACCAGTCCACCAAAAAAAATCATTTAATTAAAATAAGGTAACATTTTTTTTTCATCATCATACGGATGAACTGTGCTAAATGTGTTTCTAAAAAGGAAACGCAGGACGTGAGTCGTGAGCCAAGATCATGACTCTTTTGCTCTTCTTCACATCAATTTTCATCTGCGAGGAGGAGGAGGAGGGCGGCTCCTGATGTGCTGACACTTGGGGATGTGCCTCTGTGCCGGCCTGGGGGCAAAGCGCCGGCCGCAGTGAGGGCAGGGCACGTAGTCGGGGTTTGGATTCGCGGGGGGCTGGGGCAGGTTCACAACTTTCCCTCCTTGCGTGATCACCTGCTGCACCTCCCTGGCCTGTTTGATGCTCCGAATGAAATCCTCGTGCTTCTGCCTCCAGTTGTTCTTTCTCAGCTGGGAACAGGAAATGAAACCAATAAAACAGCTTCCAGAAAAAGTCCAGACTAGCACTGCGTACACAGTCTGGTCGCAAACTATTCACAAGGCAAGAAAATATCAATACAGTAATAACATAGCTTTCTGGGGCCACCTTTCAGGTCATTGGGTAGAGAGTACAATTTACGTAGTTATGGTTTTGTTTCCTGTGAGTGCTATTTGCTTGATATGTAGATTTTTACAACAGAATTCAGAAGTCACTAAGACACATTTATTCTGTCTGGCAAATGTGCCTTTGCGGCAGTTTTTCAGAAGAGTACTTCATAAAACACTAATTTATAAGCTAAGTCTGACTCTAGGAGAAAAAAAGGGAAGCTTGGAAAGAGTTTAAGGATAGCCCTTACCACGATTGGCGGTTTAACCTTCTTCTTATGGATGTATGTCTCCAGTTCTGTTCCCTTGGCCCTGTGCTTGAAAGAGTCAAAAACCTTCCTCTTTGAATTCTGAAGCTTCTTGCAGATCTTGCTGTGTTTCTCCAGCCTCTCTACAGCAAACTTCCCGTGACACAGTTCACAGGGCACCAGCTGAGGGTTTCCACTCTGGCTATTCTCATATGGAAATTGCTCAGCGGTAGGGCACATCAGACTTGTAGGGGACAAATATCTGTTTTCCACTGACAGAGTTTGTTCATCCAGACATGTGGTGTTATTTCTGAAGTGGCCCTGCGCGGCCTGTGCCGCTGACACGTCGCTTTCAGGGAGCCTTGCTTTCTTGAGATACTTTCTCCTTCCACAGGGGACGTCTTCTAGCCCACGGCTGCAAGGGCTCACTTGACGTCTCTCCTGATGGGAAAGCGCAGAGGGAAAGTGCGATTCTGCGCATCCGCCATCTTCCATTGGAGAACCATAATCAAGGTTGTCTCCTCTGATAGGAAGGGCTTTCCTTGGAGTGAAGGCTTTTTGCTTCTCCATTCTGCAGGTCAGAAGAGGCACGGCCTTAGAGCGGTGGTTGGCCCATGGTCCTCTGGGGCAAAGCTCGCTCTGCCTCGCCTCTATTTTCCCTTCCGGCCACCTCTCTGGAGTCTTCCATCTCTCTCGGAACCATCCTCAGCTCCTCCTGAGCTCTGAAGAGCTTCGCCTGCATCATGGCCTCCTTCTGGCGAATCTCGTCCTTCATCATGGCCTCCTTCCGGCGCATCTCATCCTGCAGGCTGGCCTCCCTCCGGCGATGCTCCTCCTTCAGCGCGGCCTCTGCCTCGGCCACTTTTCGTAGCTCCTCTTGCAACTGAAAGTGCTCCTTCCCATTGGCATGAGAAGGGCATTGCCCTGGAGGGGTCGCCACCATGGGGAGGACAGTCCTGTCCTTAGGTTTGCGTACTCTTGAGCCCCTCCTGCCCGGCCTCTCGCAGGGCCTCTCATGACCATCCTGAGGCGGGGTGGGGGCAAACAAGGAATCACTCTGTGCGTCCGGGCGGTCCACAGCCCGAACCTCACCAGGGCCGGAGACTTTCCTGTTACCCATAGGCTTCAGGGGGTAAGACCGATCATACCCCACAATGTTCTTCTCGGGGCCCTGTTGGGCTTGGAAGCGATAGCTGTTCCCCATCTTCTTCTCCGCAGCGTATTTGACATATTGGAAACATTTTCTCATCTTCTGTAGAGCTGCCTCCTGCCGCCGATTGTACATGGCGATCATTTTTTTCTCCTTTTCCTGCATCAGTTTCTCTTGGAAGGTGTCCTTCAGAAGCTGTATCTTGGGAGGCGGGCAGTACGTGGAGATCAGATCCTGTTGCCTTAAGGGCGCGGGTCGATTCGAGTCTGTGTCCTTCGGGGACGGGGACAGAGCACCAGGCTTAGGACTGGGCTCCATTGGCAAATGAGATATGAGCTTTGTTTCCCAGGTATCTGGAAAAGGCAAAAATGGCAAATAAATGATATCCTGCACAGTCTAGTATGGTCTAATAGAAAAGAATAAAAAAAAACAATTCAGGAAATACACAACTTTTTAATATTAAACCTAATGGTGTTGAATGCTGCATGCTGACTCAGTAGGAGACAGATCCTAAACATAAACATTATAATAAACATTTGTTTCCCAAATAACATTCTCAATGTTCAGAATGCTTAAAGTCATGAGCTTTTTTAAAAATGTTTAACTGAAACCTGGAAATGTGCTATTTCATTTCAAAGCTTGTATTATATCTATGATATAAATGTTTTTTTATATAAAATTAACCCATTATGCAACAGGGGTTTGAGCAAAAGTCACTGTGAATAAGGGAATTGATCAATATTAATTAGCCGTTTCACTACATTATAGATAGCTGAAGGATTATGATACAGTATATCGATTTCGCTACAAATTGACAAGCATATTTGATGACACTTACCAAACAAGTTTTAAACAGCGGAGAAATAGTTCACCACGACGATAGCAATGCAATGTTTGACTGCATCTCCCTATGTGATATATCTGTATTTGGGTATATACAGATCACGTAATTCAGGGAGCACTGTTACGTCAGGTCACCAACCAGTATTACGATGCTCATATGTCATAGAGCTCCTTAGGATGTTTGTATAATCTTTATCCAAATTTTCATATGGCCGCAGTTACGGCGTTTATTTTACAGTTAATGTAACAGGGTGTCATTATATTTTTCTGTCTTTATGGTGGCAGACCACTTAACTAAATCTGATTAGGCGGTTTCTACAAATGGGTCAGATAAAATATTAAATATACAGTAAAAGCTCACACCTATTCATACCCTTTATGTACTGTATATCTACAATTACGTATACTGTATAATACGATAACTACCATTACAAAATGTCTCCCTTTTGATTTGAAGTGGTTCTTTTAAATAAGTAAATTGCAATCACTTAGCCTACATCTGAGCTCCTAATTCATCGCGACGACGGACTGAGACTCCAGTCGGATTTGTGAGAAGGGGTGTGCCTGTTTTAAAACCGATTCATACGTCTTAAACACATGGACATAGATAGCAGTCTGTGTTATATAATTTATCTTTTTATTTTATTTAAATTTAAGTATCACATACACATTTTCAAAGTAACTGTACCCCTTTTAATTATGATCCCCATCGCTCACAGCTCCGAAGCTGAGACGAGGGCTACTTCAGATGGGATTTCCAATATTTCTCTCTTAGCTTGTATACCGGTGGAAAGGAGAGGGCTCTTAAAACGTGTTGATAGTAAGATTGGGATGTATTTGCAGTCTAGATATAGTTTTTTTAATGTTCGGAGCCGCCACAGATTCATTTTCTTACGACTGCTTTTCTGGATGACAATGACAATGCAAACGATGGTGTTAAGGCGAGGCTGTGCCTTAAGGCTCCTCTGCTTACAATATTCAGCGCGTAAATCGCAAACGAGCGCCTTCCCTTACGATGAAAATGCAGAAAATAAGACCACGAGATTTAAACCTACGGCTTACAAATTTATGCGTAAACACTAAAACCGTATCTTTAGCAAAACTGGCGAGACAATGTGTTTTATCATTTAAAAAAGTACTGGAAAATAATTAAAGGTTATCACGATAAACAGAGGTTACTGATCTACTACTGTATGCTGTGACCAAAAATGAGAGTCCCCCGATCCTGGCAGCCTTCATGCTTTGGTCTGGGCCTGGCCGTTTTTTTTTTTTTAAATAGGGTCAAGTTAAGAAATTATGCAAGTTTCTAATCAAATCCAAGGGCGCCCCGATCTCCTAAACATCTTTAGAAGGCCGACGGACCACACTGCACGGTCCGGGTCCGGGCCCTGACCCGGTTCTGGATAATGCCAGCTTAAAGTGAAAAATTCTACTGTACATATTATGTTTCTTATTATGGTATATATGTATAATATGGCGCGACCGCTTCACGAAGCTAGAAAGAAAGTTATCCGCCATTTTTATTTTACCTGCAATTGAATTTGCCATTAATATCATTATTAATACCGCGGCTGCTAAATTACTTACCTAAAAGCGTTCAGATACAAAAGCACTTGAGCTGTAATGTTTGTATACTGTTGGCCCGATGACCTACTTCAAGAAGAATTGTTACATAGACCGCCAAGGACTGTCATCACACTTTACATCATAAAGCGCTTTAAAACTTTAGACAAGTTCAACACCTCATATTTTGTACTGTTTATCATGGTAAAAGCAACTCAAAGCAATTATAAAAATGATCGAAAGGTAAAAGTACAAGCTTATACGAGCTGTCGTTTTAACATTTATAACATATATTTAAACAAAACATATATAATCTATTTTAATAAAATAGAAAAGTGTTCTTAGTCTTCACTTAAAAGCTGTTAGAAGCTGCCTTTCTGACAAGAGAGTTCTGTGAGTTCCACAGTCTCAGTGCATTAAAGTCAAAACCAGTTGCTTTTTATTTCCTGTTTTACGACAGAGCAAGGAGGGTGTCCACAGACCACTGTGCACCTGCAGACTGATATGGGGGGTAAAAAGTCTAGAAGTTAGTAAATAAGATTTTAACATATGTTCTAAAACACACCGGACACCTGTACAGTGATGCCAACACAGTGATCTGAGCTCCTTCTTTGAGTTAAATCCTAGCATCTGCATTTTTTACAAGTTGTTGCTATGGCAGAGCATGACCAGAGCATAACAGAAACCACCCATTTTCTAACCGCTTCATCCAATTCAGGGTCAGGGGGTCAGGGGGTCGCGGGGGTCACGGGGGAGCCAGAGCCTCAGAAAGTAATAAGCAGGAGATACCTGGGACTGGATGGTAGTCCAATGCAGGGAAGACACAGACACTCACCAATTATCCCAGAAGCCAATTAACCTACCAGTAGTTCTTTGAACTGTGGGAGGAAGCCGGAGCACCCAAAGCAAACTCATGCAAACATGGGGAGAACATACAAGCTCCATACAGATAGCACCCCAGGTGAGCTAGCAATGCTAAACGCTGATCTACTGTGCATGCTAATTTCTAGGCATCAGGTGATCAATCAGGTAGTGTTTCTCAGATAAAAGGACACCAGTAATTTAGTATGAGATTGAAATTGACCTCAGAACAAAATGTAACTTATGTTATATAACTTATGTATCGCTTACTACAGCATAACTGTCTTATTTGGCTCTTGTAGAAAATATTAACAGCATGCCTATTAAACATACAGTATCTAGCAATCAGCAATCAAAATAAAAACATTTCCAAACATGGAAACTGCCCAGTTAATGAAGCATTTCAAAGACATTAATCTATTCAATAATTACAGTTTTAAGTAGATAGATTTATATTCAGATTACGAAAGTATCATAACAACGGCTGCTTGTGTAAGGAATCCATGAATACCACTGTACATGAGAATTCCACACCTATTTGTAATCAATACTCAAAATCCTATTTAATTTCAGGTACTTGTTTATTCAGCATTGCTTGACTCCGCGTACTCCTTGTTGTTTCAATATTCTAGCAATAGGACTAATCGCCAATACAGTGCCGTTGTAATCTATTCCTTCTGCCAGCAGAGGACGGTATTCACACAGCCAGTTCAGGATAAGATACTGTCCTCGCAGTTCACAGTACAACTGGCCACAGCCGTACTCGGAATATGCTCTCGATAACCTCATTTAGTTTAAGTACGGCTGTATTTCATATCAACCCACAGATGCATTGCATAAACACTAGAATTCTGGTTGTACTTAAATTGACCTTATACGTTTTGGATTATGTTTAACCTTCTTCAATTTCTTTCATTTCTTCAACCATATTTTGAGATGATTACGTTTACAGAAGCAAATATTATTCAGTGCTTTTTCTTCACTCCTTTAATCAAACCCACATTTCTATAAGGAGGGCCATTGTGAAACTCCCCAAAGTGAGCTGAATGAATCTTTTATTCTTCACACCTGTGAAGTCATTCCTTCATTGTGTAATATGAAGGCCTTTCATTATTCACGTATACTACAACATCTGAAAATAATGGGTCTTGAAATAGTTGAATGAAAGAAAATCCTGAATAACTCCTCCAAATGCGTGTTACACTTTCATCAAGTACACACACTTTGAATGTGATGAACTATAAAAAGTTATTTTAACCATACCCAATGGAGCTCAGGAGTGCGATTGCATACACAATCATTTTTTCAGAGTTTGGACATCAGCCGTACATCAGAACAATCATTTCACTAACACAGCTCCATGTTGAGTGACTTCCCTCCAAGAACACAAAGTCACTTTCCCTTAGCAATTATTGCATGGACTTTGATTATCTGCCTTCTGCATCAAGCCCTGTATGATATACTGTACAAAGCCAAGCTTTGGGATAGTGCTTTGTTTGGATCCTTGTCTTTATCCTTTTGGATCCCAGGCTGCTCATTTGCAAATGAGTTTTGACATTAATTATAGTGACTATAGCAATGAGGTGGCACTGTGGTTCACAGAGCTGGGGTCCTTGGTTCAATTCCTGGGGTGCAGTCTGGATGGAATTGTATGTTCTCCCTTCATTTGTGTGGATTTCTTCCAGGTGCTCCAGTTTCTTCCCACAGTCCAAAGACATACAGTACTAGTAGGTTAAGGTGGAACTACAGTCCCAATTTTGCAGACACAAAATTATTTAATTTCAGTCACAAAATAAAATCATTGACATTATAGAAAAACTTTACAAACTCAAAATTGAGCACAAAATCATGAACTTTGTGAAAGTACTGTAAGTTACGCCATGTTGTAACAAATTCGCATTCAAGTTCCACACAAATTGCGATGTGATGCAGCCCTTCCTGCTCACTAATCACTGTAATGACTAATGCAATGTGATGTAGGAGAGAAAGGGTATAGGTTATGCAGCAAACATTTCACTGCAAAAAACGTTCCATTCCAAGGTTCTTTATGCAGAGTTAACAATGTAATATTATTTATTGGCAAAAACGTTAAAAAGTTGAGAGCAATATTTCCATTGGATTAAACGAGATGTATTCACAAGCCTGCTCCTTTACAATGTCACAGGGCCACATCAGATTACAGGAAGTTTTGCTGCCTCGTTCTGAATCGCAGAACATGGTAATTCTTTAACCTTGAAATGTAGTCTATTTTGTGATGTAAATTGGAGGTTGTACAAGTTATTGTGTGTTCCCCTTTAGATGGCTTCTGGGAAAACTGGCCTCAACACTGTATTGGATAAGGCACTTAGAAAACAGATTCATGCGTGGACCACAGCAATGTCCCTTTACTGAGAGCCAGCAATCAACGGATGTGTCTGATCGTGAATGGTTTTCCCTGTTGTTTGTTGTATTACTCGGTGTTGCATTTTAAGCTGTGCATGAGGCAGGACCCGGAGGCTGCTGCTTCTGCTGGGATTGAGGAAGAGCTGAGCGCCATGTAAGGCAAAGACACTGCGTTCCACTTTATCAGGTGCCTGGAGTGTAAGAGCTGCAGATAATATTGAGTCACATTAATCCCAACATATTTCAAATATTATGAAAATTAATTAAATTAAATCAAATAACTTTAATTAAAAAAATCAATCACACTTTACCTTGCTGACCTGTGACCTGTTCTATTGCCTGCTAATTGTACGTTCCAGGTTGAACAATTATTTTTAGGAGGTCAAGGTGTATGAATGATAAGAACAGCTTGAAATGTATTTTCACGGTCGACACACATTTTCGTAAGGGAAAAAATCTGAAATAACCACAGTTACGCAAACACCAGTCCACCAAAAAAAAATCATTTTATTAAAACAAGGTAACATTTTTTTTATCATCATACGGATGAACTGTGCTAAATATATTTCTAAAAAGAAAAAGCAGGACGTGAGTCGTGAGCCAAGATCATGACTCTTTTACTCTTCTTCACATCAGTTTTCATCTGCGAGGAGGGCGGCTCCTGATGTGCTGACACTTGAGGATGTGCCTCTGTGCCGGCCTGGGGGCAAAGCGCCGGCCGCAGTGAGGGCAGGGCACGTAGTCGGGGTTTGGATTCGCGGGGGGCTGGGGCAGGTTCACAACCTTCCCTCCTTGCGTGATCACCTGCTGCAGCTTCCTGGCCTGTTTGATGCTCCGAATGAAATCCTCGTGCTTCTGCCTCCAGTTGTTCTTTCTCAGCTGGGAACAGGAAATGAAACCAATGAAACAGCTTCCAGAAAAAGTCCAGACTAGCACTGCGTACACAGTCTGGTCACAAACCATTCACAAGGCAAGAAAATATCAATACAGTAATAACTTAGCTTTCTGGGGCTACCTTTCAGGTCATTGGGTAGAGAGTACAATTTGGTTATGTTTTTTATCCCGTGAGTGCTATTTGCTTGATATCTCATGTACATTTTTACAACAGAATTCAGAAGTCACTAAGACCCATTTATTCTGTCTGGCAAATGTGCCTTTGCGGCAGTTTTTCAGAAGAGTACTTCATAAAACACTTATTTATTGTTTACATTGATTTATAAGCTGAGTCTGACTCTAGGAGAAAACAACGGAAGCTTGGAAAGAGTTTAAGGATAGCCCTTACCACGATTGGCGGTCTAACCTTCTTCTTATGGATGTATGTCTCCAGTTCTGTTCCCTTGGCCCTGTGCTTGAAAGAGTCAAAAACCTTCCTCTTTGAATTCTGAAGCTTCTTGCAGATCTTGCTGTGTTTCTCCAGCCTCTCTACAGCAAACTTCCTGTGACACAGTTCACAGGGCACCAGCTGAGGGTTTCCACTCTGGCTATTCTCATATGGAAATTGCTCAGCGGTAGGGCACATCAGACTTGTAGGGGACTGTCGTAACAGAAGAAATAAGGTTCTTGATCCCGAGATGAAGTAAAAAAAATGAGTTTATTGCATGCAAGGAACAATAAAGCCGAAGTCTTGTTTCCTGCAAGAAACAACAAAACCGAAGTATTGTTAGCCGTACTGTTACAAACTTTTGGGTTATATAGTGTTTTCTTCTCCGTTTCTGACGTCACTTGGTCTGATGGTAAAGAGGGGGGTTCATGGTATTTGGCCAGTTTACGATGTTCTGGACAAATGGTCAGTTTAAGATTACACCCAGGGGGGTTCCTAGCTGGCATCTGCAGTCCTTATCAGTTAATCCCCTTTCCTGCCATAAACCCCAGCTTGTGACTTAGAAGTCTAAACCCCCTACAGAAAGGATTAAATTCAAACCCCCGTCTTCACATCATTCTTCAATGTCAAGTGGCAAATGTTGACTGGTGATGTTATGTGAATCTTAGGAAATGGTCATTTTTCAATCGAGTCTATGTTTCTCAGAATTTGAGACAGAGAGGTCAATCTCTGCAATCCGAGCTGAGGGCATTTCTTGGAATGGAAAGGTAAGAGCAACTTTGGTAAGAGTTCTTTGATATTCTCTTAAGACTCTTCGCCAGATTTAACGATGAAAAATGTAAATAATAATAACAAACATTATTTTATATAGTGCCTTGAAAGGTGGCTTCTTTACAGAATGACAAAACCAACTACAATAAATAATACACAAGATATGCATGATGACAATACACAGTTAGAGGAGACAGTAGATGGTCATTGTCAGTGTATTCTGAAGGTAGTTTTCCAATTTTTTGGAACGGGGTAAAAGAGGCCACCTCTACTAGAAGCTTTGTCCTAACCAAAAATGTAACAAAGTATAATAATAATATTAAAAAGAATAATAATAAACTTTATTTATAGAGCACCTTTCATACAAATAGTGCTTTGGTGCTTTAAAAACCAAGCGTAAAAATAAAATATTAAAATTGAGAGATATACTTCCAGTTGTCAAGGAAAATACAGCAATACAGTAAAGCAACATACATGTCAATTAAAGAAATAAAAATTAGGAAAGTCGAAATAAAATAAGAACAATTAAAGAGAACTAAAAAAAGAAACAGAAATAGAAAGAACAATGAACCACTTTAACTAAAAGCAACATTTTCAAATGTTTTTTAAAACAATGTACCGAGTTTGACTGCCTAATAAAAAGTGGAAGTGAGTTTCATAATTTAGAAGCATAAAAACAAAAAGCAGCCTCTCCACTCTTTCTGCATTTCACATGTGGTATTTACAGTCGGCCAGTATGTGGAGATCTCA
The DNA here is from genome assembly GCF_040954835.1 of Lepisosteus oculatus. Taxonomy (NCBI): domain Eukaryota; kingdom Metazoa; phylum Chordata; class Actinopteri; order Semionotiformes; family Lepisosteidae; genus Lepisosteus; species Lepisosteus oculatus. The sequence goes on along the minus strand of NW_027167923.1, from coordinate 2,807,652 downwards.
GGTCACGTATAGGAACATATGAAGACAGACATTCAGTAAGGTACAGACGTGCTAGGTCGCTTAAAGCTTTAAAAACAAGTAAAAGAACTTTCAAATTTATCCTAGATAATACAGGTGACCAGTGAAGTTTTTTCAAAACAGGAATGATATTCTCTTTCTTGTATTTGTTAGGATCTGTGCTACTGCATTTCGAACAAGTAGTAAGGGATTTATTGTTTTCTTGGGAAGCCCACAAAACAGAGCATTATAATCATATCCACGTCAATGTGAGCAATGGAGAAGTCAAATTAACGTGTCTAAATATCATCTAGTTCTATCCCAGGGAAGAGGGCTGTTGCCTACACAGACGACAAGACACAAAACGCTCAACTGTGCAAAACACGCATAAGGACATCAGTCAGGAGGAACAAGGTAAAGTGTTTTTACTTCTTCACCATGGTCATGTAGTTTCACTCCAAGCACTGTCATATGAAATAACTGTGGAAACGACCTCCCCAGCATTTTGGGTTGTTGCATTTTGCTTCAATGAATTTTAACCTTTTCTTTTAGACATTAAGAGGAAGGACACACTCACCCTTGGTAGAGATTCAGTTGTTCTATGAGATGTCAAGGTGAGAATTAACCACTTCAGGGATAAGTCAATCCACATGACTGAAAAAGGGGCAATGAACAGGATATGGGGATTTTGCTAGTTATAAAGTACAATAATCATCATTACATGATCTAAGACTACTGAAGTATAAGCTGTGTCCCTGACTGATTAATTAGCAAATTCATCTTTGTAGGGTGCAGCTACTATCTATTCAGTGGCATTTCCTTAAAACAATTGTATTCCCACATTCTGAATATGGAGTGAGATCATGCAGAGAATGTTGGACTTGTAATAACTAATTGAAGGATAATAATAATCAACGAAAGTGCTTAAAAGTATCAACAAATGCCTTCAAAGTACTTGACACGTACTTTGCTTTCAAAAGTGAAGCATAATTAATGCTTACGTAAGATTTCTCTTGACTTCTCAGGAGTATACTAACTCCAAGGACAAGTAACATCACAAACCATTATTTAAGTGCTGATGTTGGAGCTGCAATACTACTACCAAGACAAAAAATGATACAGGTAACACTGCTTTCAGATTTCTAAGAATTGCTAAAATAGTATGTTTACAGAATATGACAAGTTCCTACCATCTCAAACACTGCCAGTCTAGAACAAAAAGAAAGTACTTGAATGCCTGCAGTAATCGAACACAAACCAGAACATATCAGTGCATGACAAGGAAATGTAGTCACAAAATGATTCTACCCTTTCAAGTCCCAAAAAGGACCGAGGAACTTACCGGAGGCGATACCTGGATTTCAAGGTCAGCCCCAGTCAGCCCCAGCACCCTGTCCTGACTGAAGCAGACAAAGTGGTCAAACAGGTAGGTAGAAATGAGTAAGGAACAGAGAGTATGGTTATTCTTGCATTGTTTTGTTCGTCTGTCAAAGAAAAGAGTGCTTCTGACTTTTGTCAATGTTCATCTTTATTTTAGGAGAAGAACAAACGGTGGTATCACACTTTGCTCAAGTGTATGATACCATGTGTGTACAGCAGACATCACCAAAGGAACAGGAGACACCTGAGTAGAGAACAAGAATATGAAAAGACTAATGAAAAAAGCACCAGGAGAAATCCATTGAATATGCACAATCTCGTCCAGTATTTCAATGAAAAGTTTCAGTGTTGTTTTTAGTGTCGTCGTATTGCATACATTTAAAACAATGTGTCTTGTTTAATGAACAATTTGATTTACTTTAGTAAAAAGTGTTGTTTACTGTAGTCCTAGCATGGATGCAATTGTTAGAAAAAACGTGAATGAAAAACTGAATGTTTCATACAATATGGGTTTGTGTTAACCCACACACCTAAGTGAAATGTTTGATTACGTTTACAAGACATAACACATAGTTCAGTTGAGTGTGAAAGGGAAGAACAGAGAAATCACAAACAAAACATTTGTGAAGGACTTGATGAATGTTTTTTCTTTAGAAATGACAAAAAATAAAGAATTTTTCAACAAGATGTCTTTCTATAGCGAGTTTCATTTGAGATAGTCTTTTCTTAGAAGTGCAAGAGTGGTATTCCCTACAACTTATTCCCCAATTTGATCATTCTCAGAAATTAGGAGACGGAAACCACACCTACTGTAATATTAGACCTTGTAACAAGGCAACAAGGTTTCAATGGCTTAAAAGGTGCAGAAAGAGGCTCATGTATAATGACCTCCAGTGTCCCACAGGTTTCCCAAACCATTTCTTAGAGTATGGAAAAAGAGGAAATAAAGTGTCTACAGAAAGCGTATACCCCCTTGAACTTTGTTCAGTTTGTTGCGCCAGTGCCAGAGTTTCATGCAATTAAATGAGGACCTCTTTCTCACACCACATATGTTATACTTTCAATGGGAAAAAAGGAAATATTACAATTGTATACATTTTAAAGCCATGTGTTCATATTTGGTAGAAGCCCTAACAACACCTAAAAAACACCTAACAACGGGTGCAGGACCGAATTAGGGCAATATCCACTATTGATAAACATACAGAAAACAATATTAAAGTACTGGCTTTAATATTAGCCAGACACAGCTGGATGAGCTCTACCAGCCAGGACAGGAGGCTCTACTGTACACAGAGAGGGGAGGGAGGGGGGAACAAGCTGCCCAGCCGTGTGGAATGCTACAGAACCCTAAACAGACAAAACATACTACCCGAATATTTGACCAAGATATCCAGACACAGCTGGATGAGCTCCACCAGTCAGGACAGGCTAATAAGATACACTCCACAGACATTCACAACAGTGACATATCATAAACACTTGAATTACTTATCTACTCTCTCGAAACAAAATTTAGAGAAAAAACACATTGCCCAACGTTAGAAAGCACCTTGCATTACATTGCTTGAAAAACAATTTTATTTCGAAGGAATTATGGATCGGGAATTCTTCGAGGAAGTCGGGGTCACACAGCATGCCGCCCCATATATCAGGGAGCACATTGGATCAAGGCACAGTCTCTTTCAAGACAACGATCCGAAACACACAGCAGCAAGGGCGAGGCTTATAGCAGAACGAGTGAACTGGGTGAAAACTCCAGCCGAATCTCCAGATTTAAATCCAATAAGGATGGTATGGCATTAGCTGAAAGATGTTTGGAAAACTCCTAAACCCAGCACAAAGCAAGAACTGATACTGATACAATGTCTGTTGATACTGATACTGTATGAGTAGGGCTGTTTCACCACTCCTTTTTTTTGTTGCATACAGCAGTACTTCTTATGGTAGTACTTAAGTACAGTACAGTAGGTACTTACATTAGTACTTCTCACGTTAAAAAAGTTAGGTGTTAGCATAAACTATTAGTAAATAAAAAATATTAAACTTAGCACTGTAATAAATTATGCTAATATTAAATTCGATTCTGCTCTGAGAATGTAGGGGGAAGGAAAAATGCCAGTGGTCTTTTCACTGATGATCTTGTGCCTGATGAACACCACTGCGTCACACCACACAGCTGCGAGTGCACCTCACTGTGCCCGGCCACCACTGCATCACACAACTGCCAGCGCACCTCACCGTACCAGGCCACCACTGCGTCACACAGCTGCAAGCACACCTCACCGTGCCAGGCCACCACGGCGTCACAACACACAGCTGCCAGCGCACCTCACCGTGCCAGGCCACCACTGCGTCACACAGCTGCCAGCGCACCTCACCATGCCAGGCCACCAGTGCGTCACACCACACAGCTGCCAGCGCAGCTCACCATGCCAGGCCACCACTGCGTCACACCACACAGCCGCCAGCGCACCTCACTGTGCCAGGCCACCACTGCGTCACACAGCTGAAAGCGCACCTCACCGTGCCAAGCCACAACTGCGTCACACAGCTGCCAGCGCAACTCACTGAACCCTGCCCCAGCTGCGTCACACATCTACCAGCGCACCTCACCATGCCCAGCCACCACTGCATCACACAGCTGCAAGCGCACCTCAAAGTTCCCGGCCACTACTGAATCACACCACACAGGTGGCAGCGCACCGTACCAGACCACCACTGCGTCACACAGGTGCCAGTGCACCTCACCGTGCCCGGCCACAACTTCATCATACAACTGCCAGTACACCTGACCGTGCAAGGCCACCACTGAGTCACACAGCTGCCAGCACACCTCACCATGCAAGGCCACCACTGCGTCACACCACACAGCCGCCAGTGCACCTCACCGTGCCAGGCCACCACTGCGTCACACAGCTGCCAGCACACCTCACCATGCCAGGCCACCACTGCGTCACACAGCTGCCAGCACACCTCACAGTATCAGGCCACCACTACGTCAAACCACACAGCCGCCAGTGCACCTCACTGTGCCAGGCCACCACTGCGTCACACAGCTGAAAGCGTACCTCACCGTGCCAAGCCACCACTGCATCACACAGCTGCCAGCACACCTCACCGTACCAGGCCACAACTGTGTCACACAGATGCCAGCACACCTCACCGAGCCCGGCCACAGCTGCATCACACAGCTGCCAGCGCACCTCACCGTGCCAGGCCACCACTGCGTCACACAGCTGCCAGCGCACCTCACCGTGCCAGGCCACCACTGCGTCACTCCACACAGCTACCAGTGCACCTCAGCGTGTCAGGCCGCCACTGCGTCACACCACACAGGTGCCAGTGCACCTCACCGAGCCAGGCCACCACTGCGTCACACCACACAGCTACCAGTGCACCTCAGCGTGTCAGGCCGCCACTGCGTCACACCACACAGCCACCAGCGCACCTCACCGTGCCAGGCCACCACTGTGTCACACCACACAGATGCCAGTGCACCTCACCATACCAGGCCACCACTGCGTCACACAGCTGCCAGAACACCTCACCGTACCAGGCCACCACTGCGTCAGACCACACACAGCTGAAAGCTCACCTCACCGTGCCAAGCCACCACGGCGTCACAACACACAGCTGCCAGCGCACCTCACCATGCCAGGCCACCACTGCGTCACACCACACAGCTGCCAGCGCACCTCAAAGTACCCGGCCACCAGTGCGTCACACCACACAGCTGCCAGCGCAGCTCACCATGCCAGGACAGCACTGAGTCACACCATACAGCTGCCAGCGCACCTCACTGTGCCAGGCCACCACTGGGTCACACAGCTGAAAGCGCACCTCACCGTGCCAAGCCACCACTGCGTCACACAGCTGCCAGCGCACCTCACTGAACCCTGCCACAGCTGCGTCACACATCTACCAGCGCACCTCACCATGCCCAGCCACCACTGCATCACACAGCTGCAAGCGCACCTCAAAGTTCCCGGCCACTACTGAATCACACCACACAGGTGGCAGCGCACCGTACCAGACCACCACTGCGTCACACAGGTGCCAGCACACCTCAACGAGCACGGCCACAGCTGCATCACGCAGCTGCCAGCGCACCTCACCGTATTCTGCCACAGCTGCGTCACACAGCTGCCAGCGCACCTCACCGTGCCAGGCCACCACTACGTCACACATCTGCCAACGCACCTCACCGTGCCCAGCCACCACTGCGTCACACAGCTGCCAGCACACCTCACTGTGCCCGGCCACCACTTCATCATACAACTGCCAGTACACCTGACCGTGCAAGGCCACCACTGCGTCACACAGCTGCCAGCGCACCTCACCGTGCCAGGCCACCACTGCGTCACTCCACACAGCCGCCAGCGCACATCACTGTGCCAGGCCACCACTGCGTCACACAGCTGAAATCGCACTTCACCGTGCCAAGCCACAACTGCATCACACAGCTGCCAGCAGACCTCACCATACCAGGCCACCACTACGTCAAACCACAAAGGTGCCAGTGCACCTCACTGTGCCCAGCAGCCACTGCATCACACAGCTGAAAGCACAACTCACCGTGCCAGGACACCACTGTGTCACACCACACAGCTGCCAGTGCACCTCACCGTGCCAGGCCACCACTGCGTCACACCACACAGCTAACAGTGCACCTCAGCGTGTCAGGCCGCCACTGCGTCACACCACACAGCCACCAGCGCACCTCACCGTGCCAGGCCACCACTGTGTCACACCACACAGCCACCAGCGCACCTCACCGTGCCAGGCCACCACTTCATCATAGAATTGCCAGCGCACCTCAAAGTACCCGGCCACCAATGCGTCACACCACACAGCTGCCAGCGCACCTCACCATGCCAGGCCACCACTGCGTCACACCACACAGCTACCAGTGCACCTCAGCGTGTCAGGCCGCCACTGCGTCACACCACACAGCCACCAGCGCACCTCACCGTGCCAGGCCACCACTGTGTCACACCACACAGATGCCAGTGCACCTCACCATACCAGGCCACCACTGCGTCACACAGCTGCCAGAACACCTCACCGTACCAGGCCACCACTGCGTCAGACCACACACAGCTGAAAGCTCACCTCACCGTGCCAAGCCACCACGGCGTCACAACACACAGCTGCCAGCGCACCTCACCATGCCAGGCCACCACTGCGTCACACCACACAGCTGCCAGCGCACCTCAAAGTACCCGGCCACCAGTGCGTCACACCACACAGCTGCCAGCGCAGCTCACCATGCCAGGACAGCACTGAGTCACACCATACAGCTGCCAGCGCACCTCACCGTGCCAGGCCACCACTGCGTCACACCACACAGCCGCCAGCGCACCTCACTGTGCCAGGCCACCACTGGGTCACACAGCTGAAAGCGCACCTCACCGTGCCAAGCCACCACTGCGTCACACAGCTGCCAGCACACCTCACCGTACCAGGCCACAACTGTGTCACACAGCTGCCAGCGCACCTCACTGAACCCTGCCACAGCTGCGTCACACATCTACCAGCGCACCTCACCATGCCCAGCCACCACTGCATCACACAGCTGCAAGCGCACCTCAAAGTTCCCGGCCACTACTGAATCACACCACACAGGTGGCAGCGCACCGTACGAGACCACCACTGCGTCACACAGGTGCCAGCACACCTCAACGAGCACGGCCACAGCTGCATCACGCAGCTGCCAGCGCACCTCACCGTGCCAGGCCACCACTACGTCACACATCTGCCAACGCACCTCACCGTGCCCAGCCACCACTGCGTCACACAGCTGCCAGCACACCTCACTGTGCCCGGCCACCACTTCATCATACAACTGCCAGTACACCTGACCGTGCAAGGCCACCACTGCGTCACACAGCTGCCAGCGCACCTCACCGTGCCAGGCCACCACTGCGTCACTCCACACAGCCGCCAGCGCACATCACTGTGCCAGGCCACCACTGCGTCACACAGCTGAAATCGCACTTCACCGTGCCAAGCCACAACTGCATCACACAGCTGCCAGCAGACCTCACCATACCAGGCCACCACTACGTCAAACCACACAGGTGCCAGTGCACCTCACTGTGCCCAGCAGCCACTGCATCACACAGCTGAAAGCACAACTCACCGTGCCAGGACACCACTGTGTCACACCACACAGCTGCCAGTGCACCTCACCGTGCCAGGCCACCACTGCGTCACACCACACAGCTAACAGTGCACCTCAGCGTGTCAGGCCGCCACTGCGTCACACCACACAGCCACCAGCGCACCTCACCGTGCCAGGCCACCACTGTGTCACACCACACAGATGCCAGTGTACCTCACCGTGCCAGGCCACCACTTCATCATAGAATTGCCAGCGCACCTCAAAGTACCCGGCCACCAATGCGTCACACCACACAGCTGCCAGCGCACCTCACCATGCCAGGCCACCACTGTGTCACACCACACAGCTGCCAGTGCACCTCACCGTGCAAGACCACCACTGCATCACACACCTGCCAGAACACCTGAGCGTGCAAGGCCACCACTGCGTCACACAGCTGCCAGCACACCTCACCGTGCCAGGCCACCACTGCGTCACACCACACAGCTGCCAGCGCACCTCACCGTGCCAGGCCACCACTGCGTCAGACCACACACAGCTGAAAGCGCACCTCACCGTGCCAAGCCACCACTGCGTCAAACAGCTGCCAGCACACCTCACCGTGCCAGGCCACCACTGCGTCAGACCACACACAGCTGAAAGCCCACCTCAACGTGCCAGGCCACCACTGCATCCCACAGCTGCCAGCACACCTCATGCCTTGTTATGTGAAACTTTAATTCTCTTTTTAGGATTTTTTGAACATGGTCTTTTTTTCCCCCAATCAGAGGCTCACCACAATTCACGCTCAACCACATCACAGATCTACTACACACACCTCAGGATGGTGACGTCACTGCCTTTCATATGGAAACATTTTGACACCGCGCTCAACAATCTTAGGAAGATCACAAAACAAGCCTGCTAGCCTGGATTTTACCTAAAAAAATCACGCCCGAGAAAGTGAAGTACTGTAGCATTAACTAGCAAAGGTGTATTGCAGACATAGACATAGTACGTAATACAGGCTTTATGAACTCTAATAATATTGTTTCGGCTGTGAATCCTTTCTTCAGCTGTGAGGGTCTTCAGCTCATAATGAAACGCTTGGAGTTTGCAATGTACGGCGCTCTGAACAAGTTCAACTTTAATGCAGGAAAAATGGATTTCCCAGAAGCTATACTGATTCTTATGGAAGCCCTTTTCCGCCAGGGAGTAGAAAAAATGCGCCCTGGTATTCTCTGGGATGCAGTGCAGTTAAAACTGTTCACTGTTACTGACCATACTGCCTGCCTGCGGGCACTTTTCCTTTCCGTGGGGGAGGGTGGACTGTCTTTCAATAGAAGGTTAGCCTATTCTACTCGGAGAATGTAGAGGGGGTGGAAAGTTCCCGCGGTCATTTAATTAGTATTACAATTCGCACTGATTCCCTTGCGAAGATATGGACATAAGAATATTCGTGCGTGGTCAAAAAATGCCATAAAAACGACAAAATGAAGGCTGTGAAAACATTCACAATGTGCTGTATACACAAAGCACGTGTTCTCACAACTCGAGGAGGTTTCGTGAAAACTTTATATCGTCACACAAAATAAAGTTTTTTTGTTTACAAAGACGATTACAAAGAATGTGGACCAGGGTAATACTTTGAGTTTACAGCTTGTCCAAGGTCATTCATTATTAATACTATTAGGGATATCTTCGGTAAAGACTGACAGCAGGAACATTCCTGTTCTTTACTCAGCAGCTTGTTAAAAACAGGGTGTTCAAAACGTTTTTTTTTTACCCAGAAGAGTGACACAGCTTCGCGTTGTGAATCTGTTATTCCGTATTTACAAAGAAAGTGGAATACAGTAATACTACCTGCTATATAGATACATATTTTTAGATATTCAGATCCTTAAATTAATATCATTATTCATTTCTTTAGATACGTGATTCCATACTATATTCCCTATTACAAAACAAATAATTCCAGTCCTGAAATCTGATTGGCTGACACACATTCGAAGAACATACTGTAACACTTAGTTAACATGTCTGGTTTAGTTGAAGAATCGGCTAAGGTAAGTTTCAGGGTTTAATGGTGGGATGGCACCTGTGCTTTTTCCCCCCAACCTTTAGAATATGATTTGCACAAAACCCAAAAGAAATACTGCACAGTTCAAGAACCTAGCAACTGTAAAATAAGCTTAAAAACAACTGAACTGAAATGCAAAAAAGTTCAGAGAAAGGCACAAAATATGTTTACTTAGGGTTTAAAAAATTAAAACTAACTAAAACATTCCAAACAGAAGCCGGCCTACCTTCTTTTCTTTGTACCTGATAAAGATGAGGATGGCTTTAAAGATACAGCTAAACTTTTGCAGAACCATTCAAGCGCATTGTTACTGTTTGTTGTAGAAGCCAAAAATATGAGAATCTCAAAATCTCATGGCGTCAGAATGTACAACTTTAAAAAAATAAATAATAATAATAATAAACATTAATTTATATAGCGCCTTGAAAGGTGGCTTCTCAATAGAATGACAAAACCAACAACAATAAATAATACACAAGATATGCATGCTGACAATACACAGTTAGAGGAGACAGTAGATGGCGGTAATAAACACAGTGAGAGCAGAAGGATAAAGAACAGGGGTGAGTTTCCCGAAAACAACTAATCTTAGAGACTTTCAAGCAACTTTACGATGTACGTATGTACGTATGTAAACAATCGATTGACAATTCTTTCATTATATGGTGTCGGTTTTGGTCCTTCAGTGGGATGAAATAAAGTTGTGAAAAGGAATATGAAGTAAACTTGACATCATAGTTTAAGCAAAAGCATATAGATAGGCACAAAAAGGGACCTTATTGTTTCTAAGAGCAAAGAAAAGAAATGACTGACATGCCGTAAAAGAAAACCAAGATTAACTGCGTGGACAGTGTATGCGTCCCGCACGACGTCCTTGATTTAAAGCAATATTTTTTGGCGCGCTGCCATAGTTAAGAATCAATATTTCATGAGAAAAATTATTTATTTTATTTTATTTATGTTATTTAGAGTTATTGGGTGTACTGGAACTCAATGGAAACATTAACTACTAAGCTTGGCATGTGTCACTCAACAAATACAGGACCTATAATCAAATTTAAAAACAAGCAGATCTAAGCTTTACCGTCAACAATCACGACAGAACATCAAACGGTGTTGAACTACGCGGTATCGACCGCGGGTTTGGGTACGGAATGGAGCAGGCGTGGGACTCAGGACTGGGGCTGAACAACACATTTATTAACTCGAATCGGGAAAGGTACACACACAGGGACAGGGGTTACAGCGCTGCACCTTCACTAACACACACACACACACCTGAAGGGAAGAGACTGTATCCCAGCCTCCGTCCCGCTATACAGTCCGGTAGAACCCAGGTGCTGCTCTCAGCCCGCCTTGCGTGCGCAGGACTAAAGCGCCCTGCGTGGCGCTACATTATAAATACATGTCAGGCCCAATGATTTCACTAAAATAATGCATTGCTGCATTTCATACTGAAAATAATATCATCTAGTCACGTATAAAAATGAATATGAAATATACCCAAGATGACTCATAAATTCATGAGTATAAATAAATGTTCTTTTTTCGATTTTCCTCTGACACAGTACAACACAATATCAAAGTCCTTCATATAAACTCTTAGTGTCCTGTATTCCCAGAGGATGCCCCTGCCGTGAAGTGACTGTGCTCTGTCTGGCGATCTCTGGCGCTCAGGGTGGGCAGGAGGAGGCCAGTTTAAGAAGCACTTAGTGATGAACGAGCGGGTCGGGGAGCACGTAGATGACGAAGGATTTAACGTGCTACTTCAGTTACGATGGGTTTTGGGAAACACTCGTCAATTAACGATCGAGCTTAAGAGCGAGTTTACGATGTTCTTAGCGCTACGACGCTTTCGGGAAACAGAATCATAATATCTAGAAGGATTACCATATATCAAAATAGAAAGAATGATATATGATATATACAAGTAATTATATCATATCATATATTATTAACACCATACCCACCATCTATGTACATTCACATGACCACACATATCAGATCAATATCAAATCAATCACAATGATTAGAATGCGCGCAGAAATCGCCCCTTTCTCTTCCCATCTTTCAGCACATTATACGTCCTCTCCACGATACAAGCCGATATCCGTTATCTTACTCTACAATGCACCTTTTCCCGTGTTGTACGTTCACATTTGGTTCATAAAATCGACACACCTGAAATACTAAATAAGAAAGAAAACAATTATAACACAACGGATGACAGAGCCTCTAGAACAGAAAACCCGTTGGCGTCACACACGCTGAATGTCTCTCTCTCTCCTGCTCAGCAAAACACAACATGTGGGTCAACACCGTGTGAGGCATTAAACATCACCTTCGTGCATTACCGCGATTCATCTGGCACACAACTGTACTACTACAGAAATAATATATATAATGTCGCCACACGAATCTGTAATGAAAATAAAATTAAAAATGCCGCTGGCGTCTCACCCGACTGGCGGCCACAGCGCGTCTGAGGGCTCCCCAGAGAAACGAGCCGCCTGTGACCCCAGGGGCACCTTCACAAACCCCAAGGGCTGTCGCAAAGCCAACTCCATACAGAAAAACGGAACTCATCTGGGGGAAGTTCACAAAATAAAATAATACAATAAAAGATGACATCATATAACCACGGCTCAACGCAGCTGGCTACACGTGTGAGAAGGTGCAGTACTTGAAGTGCGCTGGGCAAACTTCCGAGGTCAAATTCTTCAGCACGGTTGTACCTTTAAAGCGGAGACGACGGCACCGAAATGTTTTGGCGCGCCTTCTCTTTAAAGCCCTGGCCAAATATGAAGACAGTACGTACAGTTATAATTCAAACGGAATTAAAAACTACACATCCCAGTTACCATGGTGGTGCTTGTGATCATTGCGTTTAACCAACGAAACAGGGCGAAAAATCAGTCACATGACTTTGGGGCAGAGTTTCGAAAGCTTAACCTATCAGCAACAAAGCGAAATTTACACGATAGGCTACCTCAAACTGTCAGTTACACGACTGTGTATGTCGCTTAAGCCACTCCTATTTGGCATTTTAGTTATGGAGGCGAGAAGACGCCCCCCCCCCCCCTCTCTGGGTGCCTGATTTGCCGCCATCTTTAACCGCTTCGTGTCCAAATCGCAGTAGCTACGCGTACGAAATAAAGTTCATCCCAGCTACAAAACATATATATTTTTGTGGTAAGAGGGAGCAAAACATCAGTATTTACTGCTTTTAATTAGTGTACGATTTATAGTTGAAATCTGAGCCTAAATATAAAGTTAAAATCTCGACAAAGCAATGTAGGAAATACAGAGAAAATAAATCCTTTCTGACATCTATAATCAGTTTCGATCAAGGTCTCTAAAACGAACAAGAAAAAGGGGATTTTCGGAGGGCAATTACGCTGTATTTATATAGAATAAGTGATTTATGAGCAATCTAATTTCTTGTTCGTTTAAAACAGTGAAATGTCAGCTGCAAAAGATCGCCCCAGAAACAGCACTCTCTCTGCCTGTCATAGACGTTCAGGAAAGGCTGAATGAAGTCATGGTGATCAATAATAACAGTTGTAGGACAAGATAAAAGATAGTGAAAACTTAAGATTTTTAAGGCTAAAACTCAAATTCATTCTACAAATTAAGGCAAATTAAAATTCAGGACGTTAAAGTGCTAGAGGTGTAAAAAAATACAAAAATGCACATGAGCAAAAAGTTTTAGAAATGGAGCAAACAGAATAAAAGCCATGCCTATAGTGCAGAAGAGGGATGCAGGAACACTTGCTTAGATATACAACAACATTACTTTATTAACCCTTTACAATTTCTTGCATTAGTAATTATCTTTTCGCATACCCCAGCTTGCTCTCCATGAGATACACAGACACACAGATGAAAGAGATAGGGAGAGAGCCTGTGGTCAGAGTATAGGGTCAGCCATTGTACAGCGCCCCTGGAGCAGTTGGGGTTAAGGGCCTTGCTCAGCAGCCCAACGGAGTAGGATTCTTCTGCTGGGTGCGGGATTTATTGTTAAATTATTACTTTAAATAAATACTTTGAGTTACTGAAACAGCCCGCTAATAAAATTGTCGCAATTTTGTTCTCGTTTGGAAGAGAGAATCAAAAATGAGACATAATGATGGTTTCCGGCTTAGACCTTTAAAGGTACCCCCATCACGGAAGAATTTGACCTCGGAACGTTTACCCAGCGTAATATTGTATTTCATTTCACTTTGACCGATTGTCTTTAAATCAATTGTTGTCAGAATATCCCCACCTCCAAACAAGAACAAAATTGCAACGATTTTATTAACTGGCTGTTTCAGTAACTTAAAGTACATATTTAAAGTAATAATTTAACAAGATATGTAAATGTTTTAAGATATGTATATGTTGTGAATGTCTGTAGATTGTATCTTATGATTTAAATACTTTTATTTTTTCACAATCTGGCAATGCCAGACAGAATTCTAATGGCCTTGCAGATCAGAAAATCAAGGAACAAAACAATTATTGCGCCCAGCTCCTCAATGGGATAGCTTTAACTTGCTAATGCGTTGGTGTACAAAAGTAAAAAACAATTACTTTTTGACAATGAAAACTGGTGTGTATCTCTCTCTTTGCTGGCGCGCGGGGTGCTGTACCACCCGCACAGAACATTAAAGTGTCCCTTTCCATTCAATGGGTGTCTGAGTTGCTGTGTCCTATCTTCTGACAGTCGCTGTTGTGAATGTCTGCAGAGTGTATCTTATTTTTAGCATTGTAGCGCATTCGCCCTGGGGGGCGGCTGAAGAACACCCGGCTGGGGTGCGCGGTGAGGGGCAGGACAGGAGTGGTCAGGGCGGGGTTTAGGTAGGCCGCTGACTATTGCAGCTGCCACACAGTGAAAGGGGCATACGGGCTGGGGAGATCGCCTGTTTTCCATGTAAATAGTTCCCTGGTTCCGCACCCCTCTCTCCCTCCCTCTCCAGATACAGCTGTATGAGCTCCACCAGTCAGGACAAGAGGCTCTACTGTACGCACAGAGGGGTGGTAGAGGGGAACAAGTTGCAAGCCGTGGGGTTGAAGCTGATACCCTGGATCCTCTCCAGACACAGCTGTATGAGCTCCACCAATCAGGACAGGAGGCTCTACTGTACTTGAACTTTATTGCCATATGTAACCGGTACTGGTACAATGGAATTCTTACTTACAGAAAGTCTCTCAATTGTAAAACAAGTGTAAAAAAACAAAACAAAGTGCAAACAGTGCATCAAGACAATGTACAAACAAACAATAGACAATGTGCAAGTAAACATGCAGGCAGTTTGAATGTAAACAATACAGACGTGTAAACAATGACTGGAGACGTACAATAAATAAATTACAATGAGGTAGATGGTGATGGTGTGGGTGTGGTCCGAGGGGGATGGCTAAATGTGTTCGCCAGTCTCACTGCTTGTGGATAGAAGCTGTTGAAGAATCTAGTGGTAAGTGTCCGTATGCTCTTATATCTCTTGCCTGAGGGCAGTGGGGTGAAGAGCTCATGCCCAGGGTGGTGAATGTCCTCTGTGATGGCCAGAATTCTACCACGGCAGCGGTCCTCATAGAGCTGTTTAATCTCGGTGAGACCGCAGCCGATGATCTTCTGGGCCATATTGACCATTCTCTGCAGTGCCTTTCTTTCTCGCGAAGAGGTGTTGCCATACCACACGGTGATCCCGTTGGTGAGGACGCTCTCGATAGTGCAGCGGTAGAAGTTCACCAACACATGTATTGGCATCCCCCATCGCTTGAGGCACCTCAAGAAATAAAGGCGCTGCTGAGCCTTCTTCATGATAGAGTCAGTGTTCACAGTCCAGGTTAGATCTTTAGAGATGTGAATTCCCAAAAACCTAAAGCTGGTGACTGTTTCCACTTCCGTTCCATCAATACTGAGTGGGCTGTGAGTGTGTGGCCTGTGTCTCCGAAAGTCCACTATTAGCTCTTTCGTTTTCTTTATGTTCAAGTCCAGGTTATTGCTATGACACCACCTAAGCAGCTGTACAACTTCATCCCTGTAAGTGGACTCGTCATCATCACTGATCAGTCCTATTATAGTGGTGTCATCGGCAAACTTGATGATGCGGTTATTGCTGTGTCTTGCTGTGCAGTCGTGAGTAAATAGGGAGTACAACCTTGGACTCAGACAGCAGCCTTGTGGGGTTCCAGTGCTCAGGGTGAGTGGTGTTGATGTTTTATTGCCTATCCGCACCACCTGTGGTCTCTCGATAAGAAAGTCCAGCAGCCAGTTGCAGACAGAGTTGCACAGACCTAATCCCCTGAGCTTTGTCACCAGTTGACAGGGTATGATGGAATTGAATGCTGAGCTGTAGTCCACAAACAGCATTCTCACATACGAGTTCTTAGTGTCCAGGTGTTCCAAGGCTGTATGCAGAGCCAGGGAGACAGCATCATCCACTGATCTGTTGTTCTGGTAGGCGAACTGCAGGGGGTCCAGGGACTCTGTGATGGAGGAGTTGATGTGTGCCAACACCAGCTTCTCCAGGCATTTCATCACCACAGATGTTAATGCTACTGGGCGGTAATCATTCAGGCATGTCACTTACATGTTCACAGAGAGGGGTGGGAGGGGGGAACAAGCTACCCAGCCATGGGGTTGAAGCTGATACCCTGGATCCTCTCAAGACACAGCTGTATGAGCTCCACCAGTCATGAGAGAATGCTCTACTGTACACAGAGGGGGGCAGGAGGGGGGAACAAGCTGCCCAGCCGTGGGTTTGAAGCTGATACCCCGCTTGATCCTCTCCAGATACAGCTGAATGAGCTCCACCAGTCAAGACAGGAGGCTCTACTGTACACAGAGAGGTGCAGGGGGGGAAACAAGCTGCATAGCCATGGGGTTGACCCTGATACCATGGATCCTCTCCAGACACAGTTGTATGAGCTCCACCAGTCAGGACAGGAGCCTCTACTGTACAGAGAGAGGTGCGGGAGGGGGGAACAAGCTGATACCCTGGCTTCTCACACAAACCTTAAAATCACGTAATAGGTTTATTCCATGCTGAAAAAAAGAAGAAAGAATACACATTCCATAGGAATCAGTGCCTTTATATAGCGCCTTTAAAGGTGGCTTCTCAAAGTGCCTTACGGGATAAAAACAACAAAAACAAAAACAATATTGTTTTCCATTGCACTTTGACAGATCATCTTTAAATCAATTGTTGATTTAAAGTTTGACAGTAAATGTTTATATTGTAAAGCATACAGCCGCCATTTCTTTCTAAAAATTAAAACAATTGTTTGCGCAGTCTAAGAGGGGGGGGGTCTGCTGACAATCCCCCATACACTCAAGTGAAATATTAATAACCCCAATGTAAACAGCGTATTTACAATTTGTTGATAATAAAAATGTTAAGTTCTCTAAGACTTTGTGATACTTTACCCAGGGAGCTGTGTAAGCATGCGTGGTGACTATTCATTGTTATTAAAAAATGACTTAGATTCGAACATGTTGTGATATTTAGAAATATAAAAAGTCAATTAATTGTCCATAATATTGCTATTTTATTTCTTCAAAGAAATGCTTGTTAAAAGAAAAGTCATGGCACAGGCTGGATTTGAACAGCCAACCTCTCGCTTACAAGTTCAGCACATGAATAGAATTATATCGTTATTAATTTCTTTAGATATGCGATTCCATATTATATTCCCTATTAATCAAATTCTAAAAGTATGCTTGTTTGCTCCTGTATTGAGCGTATTTGCAGAAAAGCTTAAAACTACCACTTTTTATACACACGTTATTTCACATGTTAGTTAAAGACTTCGATGCTTAATATTGTTTAGGGAGAAATGGAATACTGGTGTGTATTTTTGTACCGAGACCAGCCATATACAGTTTACATACTGTAATACTGTATGTTTATGTTCCAAAATTAATATCGTTTATGGCCTTCACACACGTTATGCTCCTATTCTTTTTATGCTCAGCTACTAAGATTTCCCTTCAGTGGTAAAATTCCATATAAATATTTAATACTTAAACGGGCACAGTAAAGACATTAAATATACATATACATACTGTATACAGTACAGTTTGCATACAGTAATATGTTTATGTTCCTAAATCAATATCTCTTATGAGCATGCAAAAGGCATGGTGAATTGGAGATTCTCAAAAATGACTGTACTTTGCATGATTGGAAACAAATGCGTGATTGGATCAACGAAATGCTGTGGTGTTACTTTTACAAAGACGGTCAATGAAAAAAAGAATGTGGACCAGGGCAATACTTTGAGTTTACAGCTTGTCCAAGGTCATTCATTAGAACATGTGGTATTATTCGGTACTATGCGAGAATACACGGTATTAATATGGTAACCTGTGTTACACCGCGATAAGCACACCGCAAAATAATGCGGTATCGCCCGCTTGTTTTGAATGGCTGCATCTGTATATCCCTGCTAGTGATGATGACCATGGTCACCTCACCCTCGCAATACACCGGCTGAAAGAACTTAAGAACAGGGTAAATCAAGAACAGGGCATTGGCAATGAGTTCCCCTTCTTTTCATGGTTAAAATCATTTTTTGGGTCTTGGGGACTGTTTTTCTTAAAGCTATTCATGCCTGTTGTAGTGTTTTTGCTGTTGTGCTGTTGTCTGACTAGGGTGACCCCTATGAGGACTCTGTGGTATGAACACATTTAAGGATAAAAAGGAGGGAATGTAATGAAAAGTTACTGAGAAAAAGTGTTTTATTCTATGTTGTTTACGGACAGAGCTGTGCTGCAGAAGCAGCTGGATACTTAGAACAAAGTGTGATAGCACCCAACTTGTCAAGGGCACAGGATGTTTTAATACTGTTTATCTCGGCTGCTTGAAGAAGGGAGTGTGAGAAACCATTTGAATAACTGCTCTTCTTTGCTTAAAGCAAAAACCTATAAGGAATGGAAAATGACTGCTTTGCCTGTCCTTGAAGTGTTGCATCAGCTTAAAAAAGATATAAAACAAGGGGTCTCCCTGCTTGCTTTTGAATCAGCTTTCACTTCTCTGCGCAGACAGGTGATGGCTTTTTCCCATATTGCAAAATGAATAAAGACCTTACTGAGTGAATGAGAATACCTCTCCTGGCTAAATCCCTTACAACTTGTTCGAAATGCAGTACGGCCATATTTCATATCAACCCACAGATGCATTGCATAAACACTAGAGTTCTGGTTGTACTTAAATTGACCTTATACATTTTGGATTATGTTTAACCTTCTTCAATTTCTTTCATTTCTTCAACCATATTTTGAGATGATTACGTTTACAGAAGCAAATATTATTCAGTGCTTTTTCTTCACTCCTTTAATCAAACCCACATTTCTATAAGGAGGGCCATTGTGAAACTCCCCAAAGTGAGCTGAATTAATCTTTTATTCTTCACACCTGCAAAGTCATTCCTTCATTGTGTAATATGAAGGCCTTTCATTATTCACGTATACTACAACATCTGAAAATAATAGGTCTTGAAATAGTTGAATGAAAGAAAATCCTGAATAACTCCTCCAAATGTCTGTTACACTTTCATCAAGTACACACACTTTGAATGTGATGAACTATAAAAAGTTATTTTAACCATACCCAATAGAGCTCGGGAGTGCGATTGCATACACAATCATGTTTTCAGTGTTTGGACATCAGCCGTACATCAGAACAATCATTTCACTAACACAGCTCCATGTTCAATGACTTCCCTCCAAAAACACAAAGTCACTTTCCCTTAGCAATTATTGCATGGACTTAGATTATCTGCCTTCTGCATCAGGCCCTGTATTATATACGGTACAAAGCCAAGCTTTGGGAAAGTGCTTTGTTTGGATCCTTGTCTTTATCCTTTTGGATCCCAGGCTGCTCATTTGCAAATGTGTTTTGACATTAATTATAGTGACTATAGCAATGAGGTGGCACTGTGGTTCACAGAGCTGGGGTCCTGGGTTCAATTCCTGGGGTGCAGTCTGGATGGAATTGTATGTTCTCCCTTCATTTGTGTGGATTTCTTCCAGGTACTCCAGTTTCTTCCCACAGTCCAAAGACATACAGTACTAGTAGGTTAAGGTGGAACTACAGTCCCAATTTTGCAGACACAAAAGTATTTAATTTCAGTCACAAAATAAAATCATTGACATTATAGAAAAAACTTTACAAACTCAAAATTGAGCACAAAATCATGAACTTTGTGAAAGTACTGTAAGTTACGCCATGTTGTAACAAATTCGCATTCAAGTTCCACACAAATTGCGATGTGATGCAGCCCTTTCTGTTCACTAATCACTGTAATGACTAATGCAATGATATGTAGGAGAGAAAAGGTATAGGTTATGCAGCAAACATTTCACTGCAAAAAACATTCCATTCCAAGGTTCTTTATGCAGAGTTAACAATGTAATATTATTTATTGGCAAAAACTTAAAAAAGTTGAGAGCAATATTGCCATTGGATGAAACGAGATGTATTCACAAGCCTGCTCCTTTACAATGTCACAGGGCCACATCAGATTACAGGAAGTTTTGCTGCCTCGTTCTGAATCGCAAAACATGGTAATTCTTTAACCTTGAAATGTAGTCTATTTTGTGATGTAAATTGGAGGTTTTACAAGTTATTGTGTGTTCCCCTTTAGATGGCTTCTGGGAAAACTGGCCTCAACACTGTATTGGATAAGGCACTTAGAAAACAGATTCATGCGTGGACCACAGCAATGTCCCTTTACTGAGAGCCAGCAATCAACGGATGTGTCTGATCGTGAATGGTTTTCCCTGTTGTTTGTTGTATTACTCGGTGTTGCATTTTAAGCTGTGCATGAGGCAGGACCCGGAGGCTGCTGCTTCTGCTGGGATTGAGGAAGAGCTGAGCGCCATGTAAGGCAAAGACACTGCGTTCCACTTTATCAGGTGCCTGGAGTGTAAGAGCTGCAGATAATATTGAGTCACATTAATCCCAACATATTTCAAATATTATGAAAATTAAATAAATTAAATCATATAACTTTCATTAAAAAAATCAATCACACTTTACCTTGCTTTTTCAGTTGTTTTTAAGGAAAATTGATGCCGAGAATGTGTGAATACTACTTTTTGATGGTTCCAAGGCCAATGTGACCTGTTCTATTGCCTGCTAATTGTACGTTCCAGGTTGAAAAATTATTTTTAGGAGGTCAAGGTGTATGAATGATAAGAACAGCTTGAAATTTATTTTCACGGTCGACACCCATTTTCGCAAGGGAAAAAAACTGAAATAACCACAGTTACGCAAACACCAGTCCACCAAAAAAAAATCATTTTATTAAAACAAGGTAACATTTTTTTTATCATCATACGGATGAACTGTGCTAAATATATTTCTAAAAAGAAAAAGCAGGACGTGAGTCGTGAGCCAAGATCATGACTCTTTTACTCTTCTTCATATCAGTTTTCATCTGCGAGGAGGAGGAGGGCTGCTCCTGATGTGCTGACACTTGGGGATGTGCCTCTGTGCCGGCCTGGGGGCAAAGCGCCGGCCGCAGTGAGGGCAGGGCACGTAGTCGGGGTTTGGATTCGCGGGGGGCTGGGGCAGGTTCACAACCTTCCCTCCTTGCGTGATCACCTGCTGCACCTCCCTGGCCTGTTTGATGCTCCGAATGAAATCCTCGTGCTTCTGCCTCCAGTTGTTCTTTCTCAGCTGGGAACAGGAAATGAAACCAATAAAACAGCTTCCAGAAAAAGTCCAGACTAGCACTGCGTACACAGTCTGGTCACAAACCATTCACAAGGCAAGAAAATATCAATACAGTAATAACTTAGCTTTCTGGGGCTACCTTTCAGGTCATTGGGTAGAGAGTACAATTTAGTTATGGTTTTGTTTCCTGTGAGTGCTATTTGCTTGATATCTCATGTAGATTCTTACAACAGAATTCAGAAGTCACTAAGATCCATTTATTCTGTCTTACAAATGTGCAATTGCGGCAGTTTTTCAGAAGAGTACTTCATTAAACACTTATTTATTGTTTACATTGATTTATAAGCTGAGTCTGACTCTAGGAGAAAACAACGGAAGCTTGGAAAGAGTTTAAGGATAGCCCTTACCATGATTGGCGGTTTAACCTTCTTCTTATGGATGTATGTCTCCAGTTCTGTTCCCTTGACCCTGTGCTTGAAAGAGTCAAAAACCTTCCTCTTTGGATTCTGAAACTTCTTGCAGATCTTGCTGTTTCACCGGCCTCTCTACAGCAAATTTCCTGTGAAACAGTTCACAGGGCACCAGCTGAGGGTTTCCACTCTGGCTATTCTCATATGGAAATTGCTCAGCGGTAGGGCACATCAGACTTGTAGGGGACAAATATCTGTTTTCCACTGACAGAGTTTGTTCATCCAGACATGCGGTGTTATTTCTGAAGTGGGCCTGCGCGGCCTGTGCCGCTGACACGTCGCTTTCAGGGAGCCTTGCTTTCTTGAGATACTTTCTCCTTCCACAGGGGACGTCTTCTAGCCCACGGCTGCAAGGGCTCACTTGACGTCTCTCCTGATGGGAAAGCGCAGAGGGAAAGTGCGATTCTGCGCATCCGCCATCTTCCATTGGAGAAGCATAATCAAGGTTGTCTCCTCTGAAAGGAAGGGCTTTCCTTGGAGTGAAGGCTTTTTGCTTCTCCATTCTGCAGGTCAGAAGAGCCACGGACTTAGAGCGGTGGTTGGCCCACAGTCCTCTGGGGCGAAGCTCACTCTGCCTCGCCTGGAGTGTCTTCCTTCGGGTCAGGAGTCCTCTATTTTCCCTTCCGGCCACCTCTCTGGAGTCTTCTATCTCTCTCTGAACCATCCTCAGCTCCTCCTGAGCTCTGAAGAGCTTCGCCTGCATCATGGCCTCCTTCTGGCGAATGTCGTCCTTCATCATGGCCTTCTTCTGGCGCATTTCATCCTGCAGACTGGCCTCCCTCCGGCGATGCTCCTCCTTCAGCGCGGCCTCTGCCTCGGCCACTTTTCGTAGCTCCTCTTGCAACTGAAAGTGCTCCTTCCCATTGGCATGAGAAGGGCATTGCCCTGGAGTGGTCGCCACCATGGGGAGGACAGTCCTGTCCTTAGGTTTGCGTACTCTTGAGCGCCTCCTGCCCGGCCTCTCGCAGGGCCTCTCATGACCATCCTGAGGCGGGGTGGGGGCAAACAAGGAATCACTCTGTGCTTCCGGGCGGTCCACAGCCCGAACCTCACCAGGGCCGGAGACTTTCCTGTTACCCATAGGCTTCAGGGGGTAAGACCGATCATACCCCACAATGTTCTTCTCGGGGCCCTGTTGGGCTTGGAAGCAATAGCTGTTCCCCGTCTTCTTCTCCGCAGCGTATTTGACATATTGGAAAGATTTTCTCATCTTCTGTAGAGCCGCCTCCTGCCGTCGATTGTACATGGCGATCATTTTTTTCTCCTTTTCCTGCATCAGTTTCTCTTGGAAGGTGTCCTTCAGAAGCTGTATCTTGGGAGGCGGGCAGTACGTGGAGATCAGATCCTGTCGCCTTAAGGGCGCGGGTCGATTCGAGTCTGTGTCCTTCGGGGAGGGGGACAGAGCACCAGGCTTAGGACTGGGCTCCATTGGCAAATGAGATATGAGCTTTGTTTCCCAGGTATCTGGAAAAGGCAAAAATGGCAAATAAATGATATCCTGCACAGTCAAGTATGGTCTAATAGAAAAGAATAAAAAAAACAATTCAGGAAATACACAACTTTTTAATATTAAACCTAATGGTGTTGAATGCTGCATGCTGACTCAGTAGGAGACAGATCCTAAACATAAACATTATAATAAACATTTGTTTCCCAAATAACATTCTCAATGTTCAGAATGCTTAAAGTCATGAGCTTTTTTAAAAATGTTTAACTGAAACCTGGAAATGTACTATTTCATTTCAAAGCTTGTATTATATCTATGATATAAATGTTTTTTATATAAAATTAACCCATTATGCAACAGGGGTTTGAGCAAAAGTCACTGTGAATAAGGGAATTTATCAATATTAATTAGCCGTTTCACTACATTATAGATAGCTGAAGGATTATGATACAGTATATCGAATTCGCTACAAATTGACAAGCATATTTGATGACACTTACCAAACAAGTTTTAAACAGCGGAGAAATAGTTCACCACGACGATAGCAATGCAATGTTTGACTGCATCTCCCTATGTGATATATCTGTATTTGGGTATATACAGATCACGTAATTCAGGGAGCACTGTTACGTCAGGTCACCAACCATTATTACGACGCTCATATGTCATAGAGCTCCTTAGGATGTTTATAATCTGATAATCTTTATCCAAATTTTCATATGGCCGCAGTTACGGCGTTTATTTTACAGTTAATGTAACAGGGTGTCATTATATTTTTCTGTCTTTATGGTGGCAGACCACTTAAATAAATCTGAGTAGGCGGTTTCTACAAGTGGGTCAGATAAAATATTAAATATACAGTAAAAGCTCACACCTATTCATACCCTTTATGTACTGTATATCTACAATTACGTATACTACGTATACAGTTATCGTATACTATAATACGATAACTACCATTACAAAATGTCTCCCTTTTGATTTGAAGTGGTTCTTTTAAATAAGTAAATTGCAATCACTTAGCCTACATCTGAGCTCCTAATTCATCGCGACGACGGACTGAGACTCCAGTCGGATTTGTGAGAAGGGGTGTGCCTGTTTTAAAACCGATTCATACGTCTTAAACACATGGACATAGATAGCAGTCTGTGTTATATAATTTATCTTTTTATTTTATTTAAATTTAAGTATCACATACACATTTTCAAAGTAACTGTACCCCTTTTAATTATGATCCCCATCGCTCACAGCTCCGAAGGTGAGACGAGGGCTACTTCAGATGGGATTTCCAATATTTCTCTCTTAGCTTGTATACCGGTGGAAAGGAGAGGGGTCTTAAAACGTGTTGATAGTAAGATTGGGATGTATTTGCAGTCTAGATATAGTTTTTTTAATGTTCGGAGCCGCCACAGATTCATTTTCTTACGACTGCTTTTCTGGATGACAATGACAATGCAAACGATGGTGTTAAGGCGAGGCTGTGCCTTAAGGCTCCTCTGCTTACAATATTCAGCGCGTAAATCGCAAACGAGCGCCTTCCCTTACGATGAAAATGCAGAAAATAAGACCACGAGATTTAAACCTACGGCTTACAAATTTATGCGTAAACACTAAAACCGTATCTTTAGCAAAACTGGCGAGACAATGTGTTTTATCATTTAAAAAAGTACTGGAAAATAATTAAAGGTTATCACGATAAACAGAGGTTACTGATCTACTACTGTACGCTGTGACCAAAAATGAGAGTCCCCCGATCCTCGCAGCCTTCATGCTTTGGTCTGGGCCTGGCCGTTTTTTTTTTAAGATAATGGGGTCAAGTTAAGAAATTATGCAAGTTTCTAATCAAATCCAAGGGCGCCCCGATCTCCTAAACATCTTTAGAAGGCCGACGGACCACACTGCACGGTCCGGGTCCGGGCCCTGACCCGGTTCTGGATAATGCCAGCTTAAAGTGAAAAATTCTACTGTACATATTATGTTTCTTATTATGGTATATATGTATAATGTGGCGCGACCGCTTCACGAAGCTAGAAAGAAAGTTATTCGCCATTTTTATTTTACCTGCAATTGAATTTGCCATTAAAATCATTATTAATACTGCAGCTGCTAAATTACTTACCTAAAAGCGTTCAAATACAAAAGCACTTGAGCTGTAATGTTTATATACTGTTGGCCCGATGACCTACTTCAAGAAGAATTGTTACATAGACCGCCAAGGACTGTCATCACACTTTACATCATAAAGCGCTTTAAAACTTTAGACAAGTTCAACACCTCATATTTTGTACTGTTTATCATGGTAAAAGCAACTCAAAGCAATTATAAAAATGATCGAAAGGTAAAAATACAAGCTTATACGAGCTGTCATTTTAACATTTATAACATATATTTAAACAAAACATATATAATCTATTTTAATAAAATAGAAAAGTGTTCTTAGTCTTCACTTAAAAGCTGTTAGAAGCTGCCTTTCTGACAAGAGAGTTCTGTGAATTCCACAGTCTCAGTGCATTAAAGTCAAAACCAGTTGCTTTTTATTTCCTGTTTTACGACAGAGCAAGGAGGGTGTCCACAGACCACTGTGCACCTGCAGGCTGATATGGGGGGTAAAAAGTCTAGAAGTGAGTAAATAAGATTTTAGCACATGTTCTAAAACAAACCGGACACTTGTACAGTGATGCCAACACAGTGATCTGAGCTCCTTCTTTGAGTTAAATCCTAGCATCTGCATTTTTTACAAGTTGTTGCTATGGCAGAGCATGACCAGAGCATAACAGAAACCACCCATTTTCTAACCGCTTCATCCAATTCAGGGTCAGGGGATCAGGGGGTCGCGGGGCACGGGGGAGCCAGAGCCTCAGAAAGTAATAAGCAGGAGATACCTGGGACTGGATGGTAGTCCAATGCAGGGAAGACACAGACACCCACCAATTATCCCAGAAGCCAATTAACCTACCAGTAGTTCTTTGAAGTGTGGGAGGAAGCCGGAGCACCCAAAGCAAACTCATCCAAACATGGGGAGAACATACAAGCTCCATACAGATAGCACCCCAGGTCCAGAAGTGTACCCAGGGCCTCAGCACTGTGAGCTAGCAATGCTAAACGCTGGGCTACTGTGCATGCTAACTTCTAGACATCAGGTGATCAATCAGGTAGTGTTTCTCAGATAAAAGGACACCAGTAATTTAGTATGAGATTCAAATTGACCTCAGAACAAAATATAACTTGTGTTATATAACTTATATATAGCTTACTACAGCATAACTGTCTTATTTGGCTCTTGTAGAAAATATTAACAGCATGCCTATTAAACATACAGAATCTAGCAATCAGCAATCAAAATAAAAACATTTCCAAACATGGAAACTGCCCAGTTAAAGAAGCATTTCAAAGACATTAATCTATTCAATAATTACAGTTTTAAGTAGATAACAGATTTATATTCAGATTACGAAAGTATCATAACAACGGCTGCCTGTGTAAGGAATCCATGAATACCACTGTACATGAGAATTCCACACCTATTTGTAATCAATACACAAAATCCTATTGAATTTCAGGTACTTGTTTATTCAGCATTGGTTGACTCAGCGGACTCCTTGTTGTTTCAATATTCTAGCAATAGGACTAATCGCCAATACAGTGCCGTTGTAATCTATTTCTTCTGCCAGCAGAGGACGGTATTCGCACAGCCAGTTCAGGATAAGATACTGTCCTCGCAGTTCACAGTACAACTGGCCACAGCCGTACTCGGAATATGCTCTCGATAACCTCGTTTAGTTTAAGTACGGCCGTATTTCATATCAACCCACAGATGCATTGCATAAACACTAGAATTCTGGTTGTACTTAAATTGACCTTATACGTTTTGGATTATGTTTAACCTTCTTCAATTTCTTCAACCATATTTTGAGATGATTACGTTTATAAAACCAAATATTATTCAGTGCTTTTTCTTCACTCCTTTAATCAAACCCACATTTCTTTAAGGAGGGCCATTGTGAAACTCCCCAAAGTGAGCTGAATTAATCTTTTATTCTTCTCACCTGCGAAGTCATTCCTTCATTGTGTAATATGAAGGCCTTTCATTATTCACGTATACTACAACATCTGAAAATAATGGGTCTTGAAATAGTTGAATGAAAGAAAATCGTGAATAACTCCTCCAAATGCGTGTTACACTTTCATCAAGTACACACACTTTGAATGTGTTGAACGATAAAAAGTTATTTTAATCATACCCAATGGAGCATAGGAGTGCGATTGCATACACAATCATCTTTTCAGTGTTTGGACATCAGCCGTACATCAGAACAATCATTTCACTAACACAGCTCCATGTTGAGTGACTTCCCTCCAAAAACACAAAGTCACTTTCCCTTAGCAATTATTGCATGGACTTAGATTATCTGCCTTCTGCATCAAGCCCTGTATGATATACTGTACAAAGCCAAGCTTTGGGATAGTGCTTTGTTTGGATCCTTGTCTTGATCCTTTTGGATCCCAGGCTGCTCATTTGCAAATGAGTTTTGACATTAATTATAGTGACTATAGCAATGAGGTGGCACTGTGGTTCATAGAGCTGGGGTCCTGGGTTCAATTCCTGGGGTGCAGTCTGGATGGAATTGTATGTTCTCCCTTCATTTGTGTGGATTTCTTCCTGTGCTCCAGTTTCTTCCCACAGTCCAAAGACATACAGTACTAGTAGGTTAAGGTGGAACTACAGTCCCAATTTTGCAGACACAAAAGTATTTAATTTCAGTCACAAAATAAAATCATTTACATTATAGAAAAACTTTACAAACTCAAAATTGAGCACAAAATCATGAATTTTGTGAAAGTACTGTAAGTTACGCCATGTTGTAACAAAAGTTCCACACAAATTGCGATGTGATGCAGCCCTTCCTGCTCACTAATCACTGTAATGACTAATGCAATGTGATGTAGGAGAGAAAAGGTATAGGTTATGCAGCAAACATTTCACTGCAAAAAACGTTCCATTCCAAGGTTCTTTGTGCAGAGTTAACAATGTAATATTATTTATTGGCAAAAACGTAAAAAAGTTGAGAGCAATATTTCCATTGGATTAAACGAGATGTATTCACAAGCCTGCTCCTTTACAATGTCACAGGGCCACATCAGATTACAGGAAGTTTTGCTGCCTCGTTCTGAATCGCAGAACATGGTAATTCTTTAACCTTGAAATGTAGTCTATTTTGTGATGTAAATTGGAGGTTTTACAAGTTATTGTGTGTTCCCCTTTAGATGGCTTCTGGGAAAACTGGCCTCAACACTGTATTGGATAAGGCACTTAGAAAACAGATTCATGCGTGGACCACAGCAATGTCCCTTTACTGAGAGCCAGCAATCAACGGATGTGTCTGATCGTGAATGGTTTTCCCTGTTGTTTGTTGTATTACTCGGTGTTGCATTTTAAGCTGTACATGAAGCAGGACCCGGAGGCTGCTGCTTCTGCTGGGATTGAGGAAGAGCTGAGCGCCATGTAAGGCAAAGACACTGCGTTCCACTTTATCAGGTGCCTGGAGTGTAAGAGCTGCAGATAATATTGAGTCACATTAATCCCAACATATTTCAAATATTATGAAAATTAAATAAATTAAATCAAATAACTTTCATTAAAAAAATCAATCACACTTTACTTTGCTTTTTCAGTTGTTTTAAAGGAAAATTGATGCAGAGAATGTGTGAATACTACTTTTTGATGGTTCCAAGGCCAATGTGACCTGTTCTATTGCCTGCTAATTGTACGTTCCAGGTTGAACAATTATTTTTAGGAGGTCAAGGTGTATGAATGATAAGAACAGCTTGAAATTTATTTTCACGGTCGACACACATTTTCGCAAGGGAAAAAAACTGAAATAACCACAGTTACGCAAACACCAGTCCACCAAAAAAAAATCATTTTATTAAAACAAGGTAACATTTTTTTTATCATCATACGGATGAACTGTGCTAAATATATTTCTAAAAAGAAAAAGCAGGACGTGAGTCGTGAGCCAAGATCATGACTCTTTTACTCTTCTTCACATCAGTTTTCATCTGTGAGGAGGAGGAGGGCGGCTCCTGATGTGCTGACACTTGGGGATGTGCCTCTGTGCCGGCCTGGGGGCAAAGCGCCGGCCGCAGTGAGGGCAGGGCACGTAGTCGGGGTTTGGATTCGCGGGGGGCTGGGGCAGGTTCACAACCTTCCCTCCTTGCGTGATCACCTGCTGCACCTCCCTGGCCTATTTGATGCTCCGAATGAAATCCTCGTGCTTCTGCCTCCAGTTGTTCTTTCTCAGCTGGGAACAGGAAATGAAACCAATGAAACAGCTTCCAGAAAAAGTACAGACTAGCACTGCGTACACAGTCTGGTCGCAAACCATTCACAAGGCAAGAAAATATCAATACAGTAATAACTTAGCTTTCTGGGCCTACCTTTCATGTCATTGGGTAGAGAGTACAATTTAGTTATGGTTTTGTTTCCCGTGAGTGCTATTTGCTTGATATCTCATGTAGATTTTTACAACAGAATTCAGAAGTCACTAAGACCCATTTATTCTGTCTGGCAAATGTGCCTTTGCGGCAGTTTTTCAGAAGAGTACTTCATAAAACACTTATTTATTGTTTACATTGATTTATAAGCTGAGTCTGACTCTAGGAGAAAACAAGGGAAGCTTGGAAAGAGTTTAAGGATAGCCCTTACCACGATTGGCGGTCTAACCTTCTTCTTATGGATGTATGTCTCCAGTTCTGTTCCCTTGGCCCTGTGCTTGAAAGAGTCAAAAACCTTCCTCTTTGAATTCTGAAGCTTCTTGCAGATCTTGCTGTGTTTCTCCAACCTCTCTACAGGAAACTTCCTGTGACACAGTTCACAGGGCACCAGCTGAGGGTTTCCACTCTGGCTATTCTCATATGGAAATTGCTCAGCGGTAGGGCACATCAGACTTGTAGGGGACTGTTGTAACAGAAGAAATAAGGTTCTTGATCCCGAGATGAAGTAAAACAAATGAGTTTATTGCATGCAAGGAACAATAAAGCCGAAGTCATGTTTCCCGCAAGAAACAACAAAACCGAAGTATTGTTAGCCGTACTGTTACAAACTTTTGGGTTATATAGTGTTTTCTTCTCCGTTTCTGACGTCACTTGGTCTGATGGTAAAGAGGGGGTTCATGGTATTTGGCCAGTTTACGATGTTCTGGACAAATGGTCAGTTTAAGATTACACCCAGGGGGGTTCCTAGCTTGCATCTGCAGTCCTTATCAGTTAACCCCCTTTCCTGCCATAAACCCCAGCTTGTGACTTAGAAGTCTAAACCCCCTACAGAAAGGATTAAATTCAAACCCCCGTCTTCACATCATTCTTCAATGTCAAGTGGCAAATGTTGACTGGTGATGTTATGTGAATCATAGGAAATGGTCATTTTTCAATCGAGTCTATGTTTCTCAGAATTTGAGACAGAGAGGTCAATCTCTGCAATCCGAGCTGAGGGCATTTCTTGGAATGGAAAGGTAAGAGCAACTTGTTCTTTGATATTCTCTTAAGACTCTTCGCCAGATTTAACGATGAAAAATGTATATAATAATAACAAACATTATTTTATATAGTGCCTTGAAAGGTGGCTTCTTTACAGAATGACAAAACCAACTACAATAAATAATACACAAGATATGCATGATGACAATACACAGTTAGAGGAGACAGTAGATGGTCATTGTCAGTGTATTCTGAAGGTAGTTTTCCAATTTTTTGGAACGGGGTAAAAGAGGCCACCTCTACTAGAATCTTTGTCCTAACCAAAAATGTAACAAAGTATAATAATAATATTAAAAATAATAATAATAAACTTTATCTATAGAGCACCTTTCATACAAATAGTGCTTTGGTGCTTTAAAAACCAAGCGTAAAAATAAAATATTAAAATTGAGAGATATACTTTCAGTTGTAAAGGAAAATACAGCAATACAGTAAAGCAACATACATGTCAATTAAATAAATAAAAATTAGGAAAGTCGTAATAAAATAAGAACAATTAAAGAGAACTAAAAAAAGAAACAGAAATAGAAAGAACAAAGAACCACTTTAACTAAAAGCAACATTTTCAAATGTTTTTTAAAACAATGTACCGAGCTTGACTGCCTTATAAAAAGTGGAAGTGAGTTTCATAATTTTGAAGCATAAAAACAAAAAGCAGCCTCTCCACTCTTTCTGCATTTCACATGTGGTATTTGCAGTAGGCCAGTATGTGCAGATCTCAGGTCACGTATAGGAACATATGAAGACAGACATTCAGTAAGGTACAGACGTGCTAGGTCGCTTAAAGCTTTAAAACCAATTAAAAGAACATTCAAATTTATCCTAGATAATACAGGTGACCAGTGAAGTTTTTTCAAAACAGGAATGATATTCTCTTTCTTGTATTTGTTAGGATCTGTGCTACTGCATTTCGAACAAGTAGTAAGGGATTTATTGTTTTCTTGGGAAGCCCACAAAACAGAGCATTATAATCATATCCACATCAATGTGAGCAATGGAGAAGTCAAATTAACGTGTCTAAATATCATCTAGTTCTATCCCAGGGAAGAGGGCTGTTGCCTACACAGACGACAAGACACAAAACGCTCAACTGTGCAAAACAAGCATAAGGACATCAGTCAGGAGGAACAAGGTAAAGTGTTTTTTCTTCTTCACCATGGTCATGTAGTTTCACTCCAAGCACTGTCATATGAAATAACTGTGGAAAAGACCTCCCCAACGTTTTGGGTTGTTGCATTTTACTTCAATGAATTTTAACCTTTTCTTTTAGACATCAAAAGGAAGGACACATTCACCCTTGGTAGAGATTCAGTTGTTCTATGAGATGTCAAGGTGAGAATTAACCACTTCAGGGATAAGTCAATCCACATAACTGAAAAAGGGGCAATGAACAGGATATGGGGATTTTGCTAGTTATAAAGTACAATAATCATCATTACATGATCTAAGACTACTGAAGTATAAGCTGTGTCCCTGACTGATTAATTAGCAAATTCATCTTTGTAGAGTGCAGCTACTATCTATTCAGTGGCATTTCCTTAAAACAATTGTATTCCCACATTCTGAATATGGAGTGAAATCATGTAGAGAATGTTGGACTTGTAATAACTAATTGAAGGATAATAATAATCAACGAAAGTGCTTAAAAGTATCAACAAATGCCTTCAAAGTACTTGACACGTACTTTGCTTTCAAAAGTGAAACATAATTAATGCTTACGTAAGATTTCTCTTCACTTCTCAGGAGTATACTAACTCCAAGGACAAGTAACATCACAAACCATTATTTAAGTGCTGATGTTGGAGCTGCAATACTACTACCAAGACAAAAAATGATACAGGTAACACTGCTTTCAGATTTCTAAGGATTGCTAAAATAGTATGTTTACAGAGCGTTCAGAGTTGAGAATATGACAAGTTCCTACCATCTCAAACACTGCCAATCTAGAACAAAAAGAAAGTACTTGAACGCCTGCAGTAATCGAACACAAACCAGAACATATCAGTGCATGACAAGGAAATGTAGTCACAAAATGATTCTACCCTTTCAAGTCCCAAAAAGGACCGAGGAACTTACCAGAGCCGATACCTGGATTTCAAACAGAGTACAATGTAGCCACTGTAGGGGAGAAGATCACAGAGAGCTCTTCTCAGATTGCTCAGAGTCAGCCCCAGCACCCTGTCCTGACTGAAGCAGACAAAGTGGTCAAACAGGTAGGTAGAAATGAGTAAGGAACAGAGAGTATGGTTATTCTTGCATTGTTTTGTTCGTCTGTCAAAGAAAAGAGTGCTTCTGACTTTTGTCAATGTTCATCTTTATTTTAGGAGAAGAACAAACGGTGGTATCACACTTTGCTCAAGTGTATGATACCATGTGTGTACAGCAGACATCACCAAAGGAACAGGAGACACCTGAGTAGAGAACAAGAATATGAAAAGACTGATGAAAAAAAGCACCAGGAGAAATCCATTGAATATGCACAATCTCGTCCAGTATTTCAATGAAAAGTTTCAGTGTTGTTTTTAGTGTCGTCGTATTGCATACATTTAAAACAATGTGTCTTGTTTAATGAACAATTTCATTTACTTTAGTAAAAAGTGTTGTTTACTGTAGTCCTAGCATGGATGCAATTGTTGGAAAAAACGTGAATGAAAAACTGAATGTTTCATACAATATGGGTTTGTGTTAACCCACACACCTAAGTGAAATGTTTGATTACGTTTACAAGACATAACACATAGTTCAGTTGAGTGTGAAAGGGAACAACAGAGAAAGTCACAAACAAAACATTTGTGAAGGACTTGATGAATGTTTTTTCTTTAGAAATGACAAAAAATAAAGAATTTTTCAACAAGATGTCTTTCTATAGCGAGTTTCATTTGAGATAGTCTTTTCTTAGAAGTGCAAGAGTGGTATTCCCTACAACTTATTCCCCAATTTGATCATTCTCAGAAATTAGGAGACGGAAACCACACCTACTGTAATATTAGACCTTGTAACAAGGCAACTAGGTTTCAATGGCTTAAAAGGTGCAGAAAGAGGCTCATGTATAATGACCTCCAGTGTCCCACAGGTTTCCCAAATCATTTCTTAGAGTATGGAAAAAGAGGAAATAAAGGGTCTACAGAAAGCGTATACCCCCTTGAACTTTGTTCAGTTTGTTGCGCCAGTGCCAGAGTTTCATGCAATTAAATGAGGACCTCTTTCTCACACCACATATGTTATACTTTCAAAGGGAAAAAAGGAAATATTACAATTGTATACATTTTCACCCACATGTTAATATTTGGTAGAAGCCCTTTTCACAGCAATTTCAGCTGTGAGTCTGTTGGTAATGGGCTCCACCACCTCTGAACCAACAAGATTTGATAATATTTGAGAATTTCAGAAGTCTGTCTGGTTTAGCTGAAGAATCAGCTAAGGTAAGTTTCAGGAAGAGCATCTGATTTCTTTCAATAAAGCAGAACAGAGAAAAAACACACAATACAAAATCATGAGAATTTGTATCCATATGACACTTTGACTCGAATACTTTTATCAGACCTACACAGAGTATATACTGTACACACTTTTTCAGCCCAGGTTTATACATTTGGAACTGCCATTTGTAGGTGTTTTTGTGTCTTAGCTCAACACTGTGAAACCTGTAGTTACAAACATGGAGGATGAAGACATGAAGACATATATTGTACCTCTGACCGGCCTACCTTCCAAGAGGTGAAAGATGAAACTTTTCCTTTATCGTCAACTCAGTGAATGTCTTTAAACTTTCGAAAACTGTAACAAAGAATAAGTTAAAAAACTTATTTTCATTGGACCCACAGAAAAGTCAAAGTTTTCCATAGAAATGCCCGTCTAAATCAGAAATCTACAGCACAAAGGCAGTGGCCTTTCGGGACATAAAAATGAAATCAGACTTTACTCAGACGAATTGCCCTTGGTCACGGACATCTTGCTATCAGTCACTACAAAGATGTTTTCTCTCATGCCATGGCTTGCCTGACTTGCTTCTTCTGCTGGATGGCTTCTGGTCGCTGGTCAGGATCGACAGCCAGCATGTCCTGGACCAATCAGAAATGTATGCTTTATGTATGAACATTTTGCTCATCAAAGTGAGTGAGAGACAAGGTTAATAGAAATTAGCCACGGCAGTAAATGACAGCATATTTTTGGGTTCTTAAATGGTCTCTACCTGGCACACCTGCAGTGCAAACTGACACACACTGTTTAGAGAAACAGCTACTCTATTACTAATATTAATGAAACATTTCTTATTCTATGGAACAAAAACAAACAGTAAAACTAAAACACAGATCTCTTAGCTTCCTATTTCATGAACCAGATGACTGAATGATCAAGCCTAACTAGTAGCCAGAACCCCAGTTAACCCTCCGTAACACAAAGTTTAACCACACGACAGGAACTCTTTCAAACTGAGTGAAAATCATAAATGGATCCATAACTTTACATCAATTTACTATGTTGTGCCAATACCTGCATTTACATTTAGAACGAATGATGTCATAGAACCAGCATCACACCAGTTCCAGGTGTCTCCAAGGAGACAACAGAACTTCAGTTGTGTTTGCTAAAATACACACTTTGAAACATACTGTAACACTTAGTTAACATGTCTGGTTTAGTTGAAGAATCGGCTAAGGTAAGTTTCAGGGTTTAATGGTGGGATGGCACCTGTGCTTTTTTCCCCTAACCGCTAGAATATGATTCGCACCAAACCCAAAAGAAATACTGCACAGTTCAGGAACTTCATCAACCTAGCAACTGTAAAATAAGCTTACAAACAACTGAATTGAAATGCCAAAAAGTTCAGAGAAAGGCACAAACTATGTTTACTTGGGGTTTACAAAATTAAAGCTAACTAAAACTGTAATGATAAACAATCATGCTGCCAATGGACAGAGAAATATCATGTTTTTTGAATAATGTATTATTTGTTATATAGGAACCCAGTATAAGGGAATCCCTTGCGATCCTGTCTGCAGAGATAAAGGTAAGTATTTTTTTCTCTTTAGCTCTGTCACTCCAAGAAATATAATGAACATAAATATATTTGCCAATCTTTTCATAGTAATCCAAACAACTCTGCGTGCATCTGACATTTGTAATATTTATCTACCGCAGTATAACTCTTCTGGCAAGGCGACTGGTATTGTACCTTGAAAGAAAACTGATTGGAAATGTCATGTACTCTATGGTTTCTATTGATGTCAAGTGGCAAATGTTGACTGGTGATGTTATGTGAATCTTAGGAAATGGTCATTTTTCAATCGAGTCTATGTTTCTCAGAATTTGAGACAGAGAGGTCAATCTCTGCAATCCGAGCTGAGGGCATTTCTTGGAATGGAAAGGTAAGAGCAACGTGTTCTTTGATATTCTCTTAAGACTCTTCGCCAGATTTTACGATGAAAAATGTAAACAATAATAACAAACATTATTTTATATAGTGCCTTGAAAGGTGGCTTCTTTACAGAATGACAAAACCAACTACAATAAATAATACACAAGATATGCATGATGACAATACACAGTTAGAGGAGACAGTAGATGGTCATTGTCAGTGTATCCTGAAGGTAGTTTTCCAAATTTTTGGAACGGGGTAAAAGAGGCCACCTCTACTAGAATCTTTTTCCTAACCAAAAATGTAACAAAGTATAATAATATTAAAAATAATAATAATAATAAACTTTATTTATAGAGCACCTTTCATACAAATAGTGCTTTGGTGCTTTAAAAAGCAAGCGTAAAAATAAAATATTAAAATTGAGAGATATACTTTCAGTTGTCAAGGAAAATACAGCAATACAGTAAAGCAACATACATGTCAATTAAATAAATAAAAATTAGGAAAGTCGTAATAAAATAATAACAATTAAAGAGAACTAAAAAAAGAAACAGAAATAGAAAGAACAAAGAACCACTTTAACTAAAAGCAACATTTTCAAATGTTTTTTAAAACAATGTACCGAGCTTGACTGCCTAATAAAAAGTGGAAGTGAGTTTCATAATTTGGAAGCATAAAAACAAAAAGCAGCCTCTCCACTCTTTCTGCATTTCACATGTGGTATTTGCAGTAGTATGTGCAGATCTCAGGTCACGTATAGGAACATATGAAGACAGACATTCAGTAAGGTACAGACGTGCTAGGTCGCTTAAAGCTTTAAAAACAAGTAAAAGAACTTTCAAATTTATCCTAGATAATACAGGTGACCAGTGAAGTTTTTTCAAAACAGGAATGATATTCTCTTTCTTGTATTTGTTAGGATCTGTGCTACTGCATTTCGAACAAGTAGTAAGGGATTTATTGTTTTCTTGGGAAGCCCACAAAACAGAGCATTATAATCATATCCACATCAATGTGAGCAATGGAGAAGTCAAATTAACGTGTCTAAATATCATCTAGTTCTATCCCAGGGAAGAGGGCTGTTGCCTACACAGACGACAAGACACAAAACGCTCAACTGTGCAAAACACGCATAAGGACATCAGTCAGGAGGAACAAGGTAAACTGTTTTTACTTCTTCACCATGGTCATGTAGTTTCACTCCAAGCACTGTCTTATGAAATAACTGTGGAAACGACCTCCCCAACATTTTGGGTTGTTGCATTTTGCTTCAATGAATTTTAACCTTTTCTTTTAGACATTAAGAGGAAGGACACATTCACCCTTGGTAGAGATTCAGTTGTTCTACGAAATGTCAAGGTGAGAATTAACCACTTCAGGCATAAGTCAATCCACATGACCGGAAATGGGCCAATGAACAGGATATGGGGATTTTGCTAGTTATAAAGTACAATAATCATCATTACATGATCTAAGACTACTGAAGTATAAGCTGTGTCCCTGACTGATTAATTAGCAAGTTCATCTTCGTAGAATGGAGCTACACTGAATATGGAGTGAGATCATGTAGGGAATGTTGGACTTGTAATAACTAATTGAAGGATAATAATAATCAACGAAAGTGCTTTAAAGTATCAACAAATGCCTTCAAAGTACTTGAACGCCTGCAGTAATCGAACACAAACCAGAACATATCAGTGCATGACAAGGAAATGTAGTCACAAAATGATTCTACCCTTTCAAGTCCCAAAAAGGACCGAGGAACTTACCGGAGGCGATACCTGGATTTCAAACAGAGTACAATGTAGCCACTGTAGGGGAGAAGATCACAGAGAGCTCTTCTCAGATTGCTCAGAGTCAGCCCCAGCACCCTGTCCTGACTGAAGCAGACAAAGTGGTCAAAAAGGTAGGTAGAAATGAGTAAGGAACAGAGAGTATGGTTATTCTTGCATTGTTTTGTTCGTCTGTCAAAGAAAAGAGTGCTTCTGACTTTTGTCAATGTTCATCTTTATTTTAGGAGAAGAACAAACGGTGGTATCACACTTTGCTCAAGTGTATGATACCATGTGTGTACAGCAGACATCACCAAAGGAACAGGAGACACCTGAGTAGAGAACAAGAATATGAAAAGACTGATGAAAAAAAGCACCAGGAGAAATCCATTGAATATGCACAATCTCGTCCAGTATTTCAATGAAAAGTTTCAGTGTTGTTTTTAGTGTCGTCGTATTGCATACATTTAAAACAATGTGTCTTGTTTAATGAACAATTTCATTTACTTTAGTAAAAAGTGTTGTTTACTGTAGTCCTAGCATGGATGCAATTGTTAGAAAAAACTTGAATGAAAAACTGAATGTTTCATACAATATGGGTTTGTGTTAACCCACACACCTAAGTGAAATGTTTGATTACGTTTACAAGACATAACACACAGTTCAGTTGAGTGTGAAAGGGAACAACAGAGAAAGTCACAAACAAAACATTTGTGAAGGACTTGATGAATGTTTTTTCTTTAGAAATGACAAAAAATAAAGAATTTTTCAACAAGATGTCTTTCTATAGCGAGTTTCATTTGAGATAGTCTTTTCTTAGAAGTGCAAGAGTGGTATTCCCTACAACTTATTCCCCAATTTGATCATTCTCAGAAATTAGGAGACGGAAACCACACCTACTGTAATATTAGACCTTGTAACAAGGCAACTAGGTTTCAATGGCTTAAAAGGTGCAGAAAGAGGCTCATGTATAATGACCTCCAGTGTCCCACAGGTTTCCCAAATCATTTCTTAGAGTATGGAAAAAGAGGAAATAAAGGGTCTACAGAAAGCGTATACCCCCTTGAACTTTGTTCAGTTTGTTGCGCCAGTGCCAGAGTTTCATGCAATTAAATGAGGACCTCTTTCTCACACCACATATGTTATACTTTCAAAGGGAAAAAAGGAAATATTACAATTGTATACATTTTCACCCACATGTTAATATTTGGTAGAAGCCCTTTTCACAGCAATTTCAGCTGTGAGTCTGTTGGTAATGGGCTCCACCACCTCTGCACCAACAAGATTTGATAATATTTCAGAATTTCAGAAGTCTGTCTGGTTTAGCTGAAGAATCAGCTAAGGTAAGTTTCAGGAAGAGCATCTGATTTCTTTCAATAAAGCAGAACAGAGAAAAAACACACAATACAAAATCATGAGAATTTGTATCCATATGACACTTTGACTCGAATACTTTTATCAGACCTACACAGAGTATATACTGTACACACTTTTTCAGCCCAGGTTTATACATTTGGATCTGCCATTTGTAGGTGTTTTTGTGTCTTAGCTCAACACTGTGAAACCTGTAGTTACAAACATGGAGGATGAAGACATGAAGACATATATTGTACCTCTGACCGGCCTACCTTCCAAGAGGTGAAAGATGAAACTTTTCCTTTATCGTCAACTCAGTGAATGTCTTTAAACTTTCGAAAACTGTAACAAAGAATAAGTTAAAAAACTTATTTTCATTGGACCCACAGAAAAGTCAAAGTTGTCCATAGAAATGCCCGTCTAAATCAGAAATCTACAGCACAAAGGCAGTGGCCTTTCGGGACATAAAAATGAAATCAGACTTTACTCAGACGAATTGCCCTTGGTCACGGACATCTTGCTATCAGTCACTACAAAGATGTTTTCTCTCGTGCCATGGCTTGCCTGACTTGCTTCTTCTGCTGGATGGCTTCTGGTCGCTGGTCAGGATCGACAGCCAGCATGTCCTGGAGCAGTGTCCTTAGCTCAGTGCTTATGGCTCTCTTTACTTTCAGGGGGATGTGGAACTGCAGCCAGGGGTTCTCATCCAGGGCCTCTCCAACAGGCCCTGACAGACATATGCTCCTGTATCGGAAACACACTTTAGTTCAATTCTAAAATATTTCTCATAGGACTGAAGGAACCTTTGCCTGTTAAGAGTTAACAATTAGGTCCTAAAGAACTGTTTTACGGTTTTCTACACTCCTGGCTGGCC
The DNA here is from genome assembly GCF_040954835.1 of Lepisosteus oculatus. Classification (NCBI taxonomy): domain Eukaryota; kingdom Metazoa; phylum Chordata; class Actinopteri; order Semionotiformes; family Lepisosteidae; genus Lepisosteus; species Lepisosteus oculatus. Next base: position 2,767,603 of record NW_027167923.1, on the reverse strand, counting down.
AAGGTCTCTTTAAGGTCTCTTAAGTGGAGGTGTAACTCATGTATCCTACATGTGATTTAGCAACATGAAAGGGAATAGCTTCTTATCGGATTATGGTCTTGGTTAACTGCCTAAGGCTGACCTAAGTGCCTAACTTTCTGACTTTCTTTATACCTTATATGTTAAGAAGCTTCTTCTGACCAATCAGAAATGTATGCTTTATGTATGAACATTTTGCTCATCAAAGTGAGTGAGAGACAAGGTTAACAGAAATTAGCCACGGCAGTAAATGACAGCATATTTTTGGGTTCTTAAATGGTCTCTACCTGGCACACCTGCAGTGCAAACTGACACACACTGTTTAGAGAAACAGCTACTCTATTACTAATATTAATGAAACATTTCTTATTCTATGGAACAAAAACAAACAGTAAAACTAAAACACAGATCTCTTAGCTTCCTATTTCATGAACCAGATGACTGAATGACCAAGCCTAACTAGTAGCCAGAACCCCAGTTAACCCTCCGTAACACAAAGTTTAACCACACGACAGGAACTCTTTCAAACTGAGTGAAAATCATAAATGGATCCATAACTTTACATCAATTTACTATGTTGTGCCAATACCTGCATTTACATTTAGAACGAATGATGTCATAGAACCAGCATCACACCAGTTCCAGGTGTCTCCAAGGAGACAACAGAACTTCAGTTGTGTTTGCTAAAATACACACTTTGAAACATACTGTAACACTTAGTTAACATGTCTGGTTTAGTTGAAGAATCGGTTAAGGTAAGTTTCAAGGTTTAATGGTTTTCCCCCAACCGCTAGAATATGATTCGCACCAAACCCAAAAGAAATACTGCACAGTTCAGGAACTTCATCAACCTAGCAACTGTAAAATAAGCTTACAAACAACTGAATTGAAATGCCAAAAAATTCAGAGAAAGGCACAAACTATGTTTACTTGGGGTTTCCAAAATTAAAGCTAACTAAAACTGTAATGATAAACAATCATGCTGCCAATGGACAGAGAAATATCATGTTTTTTGAATAATGTATTATTTGTTACATAGGAACCCAGTATAAGGGAATCCCTTGCGATCCTGTCTGCAGAGATAAAGGTAAGTATTGTTTTCTCTTTAGCTCTGTCACTCCAAGAAATATAATGAACATAAAAATATTTGCCAATCTTTTCATAGTAATCCAAACAACTCTGCGTGTATCTGACATTTGTAATATTTATCTACCGCAGTATAACTCTTCTGGCAAGGCGATTGGTATTGTACCTTGAAAGAAAACTGATTGGAAATGTCATGTACTCTATGGTTTCTATTGATGTCAAGTGGCAAATGTTGACTGGTGATGTTATGTGAATCTTAGGAAATGGTCATTTTTCAATCGAGTCTATGTTTCTCAGAATTTGAGACAGAGAGGTCAATCTCTGCAATCCGAGCTGAGGGCATTTCTTGGAATGGAAAGGTAAGAGCAACGTGTTCTTTGATATTCTCTTAAGACTCTTCGCCAGATTTTACGATGAAAAATGTAAATAATAATAACAAACATTATTTGATATAGTGCCTTGAAAAGGTGGCTTCTTTACAGAATGACAAAACCAACTACAATAAATAATACACAAGATATGCATGATGACAATACACAGTTAGAGGAGACAGTAGATGGTCATTGACAGTGTACTCTGAAGGTAGTTTTCCAATTTTTTGGAACGGGGTAAAAGAGGCCACCTCTACTACAATCTTTGTCCTAACCAAAAATGTAACAAAGTATAATAATAATATTAAAAATAATAATAATAAACTTTATCTATAGAGCACCTTTCATACAAATAGTGCTTTGGTGCTTTAAAAACCAAGCGTAAAAATAAAATATTAAAATTGAGAGATATACTTTCAGTTGTAAAGGAAAATACAGCAATACAGTAAAGCAACATACATGTCAATTAAATAAATAAAAATTAGGAAAGTCGTAATAAAATAAGAACAATTAAAGAGAACTAAAAAAAGAAACAGAAATAGAAAGAACAAAGAACCACTTTAACTAAAAGCAACATTTTCAAATGTTTTTTAAAACAATGTACCGAGCTTGACTGCCTAATAAAAAGTGGAAGTGAGTTTCATAATTTGGAAGCATAAAAACAAAAAGCAGCCTCTCCACTCTTTCTGCATTTCACATGTGGTATTTGCAGTAGGCCAGTATGTGCAGATCTCAGGTCACGTATAGGAACATATGAAGACAGACATTCAGTAAGGTACAGACGTGCTAGGCCGCTTAAAGCTTTAAAAACAAGTAAAAGAACTTTCAAATTTATCCTAGATAATACAGGTGACCAGTGAAGTTTTTTCAAAACAGGAATGATATTCTCTTTCTTGTATTTGTTAGGATCTGTGCTACTGCATTTCGAACAAGTAGTAAGGGATTTATTGTTTTCTTGGGAAGCCCACAAAACAGAGCATTATAATCATATCCACTTTAATGTGAGCAATGGAGAAGTCAAATTAACGTGTCTAAATATCATCTAGTTCTATCCCAGGGAAGAGGGCTGTTGCCTACACAGACGACAAGACACAAAACGCTCAACTGTGCAAAACACGCATAAGGACATCAGTCAGGAGGAACAAGGTAAAGTGTTTTTTCTTCTTCACCATGGTCATGTAGTTTCACTCCAAGCACTGTCATATGAAATAACTGTGGAAACGACCTCCCCAACATTTTGGGTTGTTGCATTTTGCTTCAATGAATTTTAACCTTTTCTTTTAGACATTAAGAGGAAGGACACATTCACCCTTGGTAGAGATTCAGTTGTTCTATGAGATGTCAAGGTGAGAATTAACCACTTCAGGGATAAGTCAATCCACATAACTCAAAAAGGGGCAATGAACAGGATATGGGGATTTTGCTAGTTATAAAGTACAATAATCATCATTACATGATCTAAGACTACTGAAGTATAAGCTGTGTCCCTGACTGATTAATTAGCAAATTCATCTTTGAAGAGTGCAGCTACTATCTATTCAGTGGCATTTCCTTAAAACAATTGTATTCCCACATTCTGAATATGGAGTGAGATCATGTAGAGAATGTTGGACTTGTAATAACTAATTGAAGGATAATAATAATCAACGAAAGTGCTTAAAAGTATCAACAAATGCCTTCAAAGTACTTGACACGTACTTTGCTTTCAAAAGTGAAACATAATTAATGCTTACGTAAGATTTCTCTTGACTTCTCAGGAGTATACTAACTCCAAGGACAAGTAACATCACAAACCATTGTTTAAGTGCTGATGTTGGAGCTGCAATACTACTACCAAGACAAAAAATGATACAGGTAACACTGCTTTCAGATTTCTAAGAATTGCTAAAATAGTATGTTTACAGAGCATTCAGAGTCTCATAGAGAAAATAAGTTGAGAATATGACAAGTTCCTACCATCTCAAACACTGCCAATCTAGAACAAAAAGAAAGTACTTGAACGCCTACAGTAATCGAACACAAACCAGAACATATCAGTGCATGACAAGGAAATGTAGTCACAAAATGATTCTACCCTTTCAAGTCCCAAAAAGGACCGAGGAACTTACCGGAGGCGATACCTGGATTTCAAACAGAGTACAATGTAGCCACTGTAGGGGAGAAGATCACAGAGAGCTCTTCTCAGATTGCTCAGAGTCAGCCCCAGCACCCTGTCCTGACTGAAACAGACAAAGTGGTCAAAAAGGTATGTAGAAATGAGTAAGGAACAGAGAGTATGGTTATTCTTGCATTGTTTTGTTCGTCTGTCAATGAAAAGAGTGCTTCTGACTTTTGTCAATGTTCATCTTTATTTTAGGACAAGAACAAACGGTGGTATCACACTTTGCTCAAGTGTATGATACCATGTGTGTACAGCAGACATCACCAAAGGAACAGGAGACACCTGAGTAGAGAACAAGAATATGAAAAGACTGATGAAAAAAGCACCAGGAGAAATCCATTGAATATGCACAATCTCGTCCAGTATTTCAATGAAAAGTTTCAGTGTTGTTTTTAGTGTCGTCGTATTGCATACATTTAAAACAATGTGTCTTGTTTAATGAACAATTTCATTTACTTTAGTAAAAAGTGTTGTTTACTGTAGTCCTAGCATGGATGCAATTGTTAGAAAAAACTTGAATGAAAAACTGAATGTTTCATACAATATGGGTTTGTGTTAACCCACACACCTAAGTGAAATGTTTGATTACGTTTACAAGACATAACACACAGTTCAGTTGAGTGTGAAAGGGAACAACAGAGAAAGTCACAAACAAAACATTTGTGAAGGACTTGATGAATGTTTTTTCTTTAGAAATGACAAAAAATAAAGAATTTTTCAACAAGATGTCTTTCTATAGCGAGTTTCATTTGAGATAGTCTTTTCTTAGAAGTGCAAGAGTGGTATTCCCTACAACTTATTCCCCAATTTGATCATTCTCAGAAATTAGGAGACGGAAACCACACCTACTGTAATATTAGACCTTGTAACAAGGCAACTAGGTTTCAATGGCTTAAAAGGTGCAGAAAGAGGCTCATGTATAATGACCTCCAGTGTCCCACAGGTTTCCCAAATCATTTCTTAGAGTATGGAAAAAGAGGAAATAAAGTGTCTACAGAAAGCGTATACCCCCTTGAACTTTGTTCAGTTTGTTGCGCCAGTGCCAGAGTTTCATGCAATTAAATGAGGACCTCTTTCTCACACCACATATGTTATACTTTCAAAGGGAAAAAAGGAAATATTACAATTGTATACATTTTCACCCACATGTTAATATTTGGTAGAAGCCCTTTTCACAGCAATTTCAGCTGTGAGTCTGTTGGTAATGGGCTCCACCACCTCTGCACCAACAAGATTTGATAATATTTGAGAATTTCAGAAGTCTGTCTGGTTTAGCTGAAGAATCAGCTAAGGTAAGTTTCAGGAAGAGCATCTGATTTCTTTCAATAAAGCAGAACAGAGAAAAAACACACAATACAAAATCATGACAATTTGTATCCATATGACACTTTGACTCGAATACTTTTATCAGACCTACACAGAGTATATACTGTACACACTTTTTCAGCCCAGGTTTATACATTTGGAACTGCCATTTGTAGGTGTTTTTGTGTCTTAGCTCAACACTGTGAAACCTGTAGTTACAAACATGGAGGATGAAGACATGAAGACATATATTGTACCTCTGACCGGCCTACCTTCCAAGAGGTGAAAGATGAAACTTTTCCTTTATCGTCAACTCAGTGAATGTCTTTAAACTTTCGAAAACTGTAACAAAGAATAAGTTAAAAAACTTATTTTCATTGGACCCACAGAAAAGTCAAAGTTGTCCATAGAAATGCCCGTCTAAATCAGAAATCTACAGCACAAAGGCAGTGGCCTTTCGGGACATAAAAATGAAATCAGACTTTACTCAGACGAATTGCCCTTGGTCACGGACATCTTGCTATCAGTCACTACAAAGATGTTTTCTCTCGTGCCATGGCTTGCCTGACTTGCTTCTTCTGCTGGATGGCTTCTGGTCGCTGGTCAGGATCGACAGCCAGCATGTCCTGGAGCAGTGTCCTTAGCTCAGTGCTTATGGCTCTATTTACTTTCAGGGGGATGTGGAACTGCAGCCAGGGGTTCTCATCCAGGGCCTCTCCAACAGGCCCTGACAGACATATGCTCCTGTATCGGAAACACACTTTAGTTCAATTCTAAAATATTTCTCATAGGACTGAAGGAACCTTTGCCTGTTAAGAGTTAACAATTAGGTCCTCAAGAACTGTTTTACGGTTTTCTACACTCCTGGCTGGCCAAGGTCTCTTTAAGGTCTCTTAAGTGGAGGTGTAACTCATGTATCCTACATGTGATTTAGCAACATGAAAGGGAATAGCTTCTTATCGGATTATGGTCTTGGTTAACTGCCTAAGGCTGACCTAAGTGCCTAACTTTCTGACTTTCTTTATACCTTATATGTTAAGAAGCTTCTTCTGACCAATCAGAAATGTATGCTTTATGTATGAACATTTTGCTCATCAAAGTGAGTGAGAGACAAGGTTAACAGAAATTAGCCACGGCAGTAAATGACAGCATATTTTTGGGTTCTTAAATGGTCTCTACCTGGCACACCTGCAGTGCAAACTGACACACACTGTTTAGAGAAACAGCTACTCTATTACTAATATTAATGAAACATTTCTTATTCTATGGAACAAAAACAAACAGTAAAACTAAAACACAGATCTCTTAGCTTCCTATTTCATGAACCAGATGACTGAATGACCAAGCCTAACTAGTAGCCAGAACCCCAGTTAACCCTCCGTAACACAAACGTTAACCACACGACAGGAACTCTTTCAAACTGAGTGAAAATCATAAATGGATCCATAACTTTACATCAATTTACTATGTTGTGCCAATACCTGCATTTACATTTAGAACGAATGATGTCATAGAACCAGCATCACACCAGTTCCAGGTGTCTCCAAGGAGACAACAGAACTTCAGTTGTGTTTGCTAAAATACACACTTTGAAACATACTCTAACACTTAGTTAACATGTCTGGTTTAGTTGAAGAATCGGCTAAGGTAAGTTTCAGGGTTTAATGGTGGGATGGCACCTGTGCTTTTTTCCCCCAACCGCTAGAATATGATTCGCACCAAACCCAAAAGAAATACTGCACAGTTCAGGAACTTCATCAACCTAGCAACTGTAAAATAAGCTTACAAACAACTGAATTGAAATGCCAAAAGGTTCAGAGAAAGGCACAAACTATGTTTACTTGGGGTTTACAAAATTAAAGCTAACTAAAACTGTAATGATAAACAATCATGCTGCCAATGGACAGAGAAATATCATGTTTTTTGAATAATGTATTATTTGTTACATAGGAACCCAGTATAAGGGAATCCCTTGCGATCCTGTCTGCAGAGATAAAGGTAAGTATTGTTTTCTCTTTAGCTCTGTCACTCCAAGAAATATAATGAACATAAATATATTTGCCAATCTTTTCATAGTAATCCAAACAACTCTGCGTGTATCTGACATTTGTAATATTTTTCTACCGCAGTATAACTCTTCTGGCAAGGCGATTGGTATTGTACCTTGAAAGAAAACTGATTGGAAATGTCATGTACTCTATGGTTTCTATTGATGTCAAGTGGCAAATGTTGACTGGTGATGTTATGTGAATCTTAGGAAATGGTCATTTTTCAATCGAGTCTATGTTTCTCAGAATTTGAGACAGAGAGGTCAATCTCTGCAATCCGAGCTGAGGGCATTTCTTGGAATGGAAAGGTAAGAGCAACGTGTTCTTTGATATTCTCTTAAGACTCTTCGCCAGATTTTACGATGAAAAATGTAAATAATAATAACAAACATTATTTTATATAGTGCCTTGAAAGGTGGCTTCTTTACAGAATGACAAAACCAACTACAATAAATAATACACAAGATATGCATGATGACAATACACAGTTAGAGGAGACAGTAGATGGTCATTGTCAGTGTATTCTGAAGGTAGTTTTCCAATTTTTTGGAACGGGGTAAAAGAGGCCACCTCTACTAGAATCTTTGTCCTAACCAAAAATGTAACAAAGTATAATAATAATATTAAAAATAATAATAATAAACTTTATCTATAGAGCACCTTTCATACAAATAGTGCTTTGGTGCTTTAAAAACCAAGCGTAAAAATAAAATATTAAAATTGAGAGATATACTTTCAGTTGTAAAGGAAAATACAGCAATACAGTAAAGCAACATACATGTCAATTAAATAAATAAAAATTAGGAAAGTCGTAATAAAATAAGAACAATTAAAGAGAACTAAAAAAAGAAACAGAAATAGAAAGAACAAAGAACCACTTTAACTAAAAGCAACATTTTCAAATGTTTTTTAAAACAATGTACCGAGCTTGACTGCCTAATAAAAAGTGGAAGTGAGTTTCATAATTTGGAAGCATAAAAACAAAAAGCAGCCTCTCCACTCTTTCTGCATTTCACATGTGGTATTTGCAGTAGGCCAGTATGTGCAGATCTCAGGTCACGTATAGGAACATATGAAGACAGACATTCAGTAAGGTACAGACGTGCTAGGCCGCTTAAAGCTTTAAAAACAAGTAAAAGAACTTTCAAATTTATCCTAGATAATACAGGTGACCAGTGAAGTTTTTTCAAAACAGGAATGATATTCTCTTTCTTGTATTTGTTAGGATCTGTGCTACTGCATTTCGAACAAGTAGTAAGGGATTTATTGTTTTCTTGGGAAGCCCACAAAACAGAGCATTATAATCATATCCACATCAATGTGAGCAATGGAGAAGTCAAATTAACGTGTCTAAATATCATCTAGTTCTATCCCAGGGAAGAGGGCTGTTGCCTACACAGACGACAAGACACAAAACGCTCAACTGTGCAAAACACGCATAAGGACATCAGTCAGGAGGAACAAGGTAAAGTGTTTTTTCTTCTTCACCATGGTCATGTAGTTTCACTCCAAGCACTGTCATATGAAATAACTGTGGAAACGACCTCCCCAACATTTTGGGTTGTTGCATTTTGCTTCAATGAATTTTAACCTTTTCTTTTAGACATTAAGAGGAAGGACACATTCACCCTTGGTAGAGATTCAGTTGTTCTATGAGATGTCAAGGTGAGAATTAACCACTTCAGGGATAAGTCAATCCACATAACTGAAAAAGGGGCAATGAACAGGATATGGGGATTTTGCTAGTTATAAAGTACAATAATCATCATTACATGATCTAAGACTACTGAAGTATAAGCTGTGTCCCTCACTGATTAATTAGCAAATTCATCTTTGTAGAGTGCAGCTACTATCTATTCAGTGGCATTTCCTTAAAACAATTGTATTCCCACATTCTGAATATGGAGTGAGATCATGTAGAGAATGTTGGACTTGTAATAACTAATTGAAGGATAATAATAATCAACGAAAGTGCTTAAAAGTATCAACAAATGCCTTCAAAGTACTTGACACGTACTTTGCTTTCAAAAGTGAAACATAATTAATGCTTACGTAAGATTTCTCTTGACTTCTCAGGAGTATACTGACTCCAAGGACAAGTAACATCACAAACCATTATTTAAGTGCTGATGTTGGAGCTGCAATACTACTACCAAGACAAAAAATGATACAGGTAACACTGCTTTCAGATTTCTAAGAATTGCTAAAATAGTATGTTTACAGAGCATTCAGAGTTGAGAATATGACAAGTTCCTACCATCTCAAACACTGCCAATCTAGAACAAAAAGAAAGTACTTGAACGCCTGCAGTAATCGAACACAAACCAGAACATATCAGTGCATGACAAGGAAATGTAGTCACAAAATGATTCTACCCTTTCAAGTCCCAAAAAGGACCGAGGAACTTACCGGAGGCGATACCTGGATTTCAAACAGAGTACAATGTAGCCACTGTAGGGGAGAAGATCACAGAGAGCTCTTCTCAGATTGCTCAGAGTCAGCCCCAGCACCCTGTCCTGACTGAAGCAGACAAAGTGGTCAAACAGGTAGGTAGAAATGAGTAAGGAACAGAGAGTATGGTTATTCTTGCATTGTTTTGTTCGTCTGTCAAAGAAAAGAGTGCTTCTGACTTTTGTCAATGTTCATCTTTATTTTAGGAGAAGAACAAACGGTGGTATCACACTTTGCTCAAGTGTATGATACCATGTGTGTACAGCAGACATCACCAAAGGAACAGGAGACACCTGAGTAGAGAACAAGAATATGAAAAGACTGATGAAAAAAAGCACCAGGAGAAATCCATTGAATATGCACAATCTCGTCCAGTATTTCAATGAAAAGTTTCAGTGTTGTTTTTAGTGTCGTCGTATTGCATACATTTAAAACAATGTGTCTTGTTTAATGAACAATTTCATTTACTTTAGTAAAAAGTGTTGTTTACTGTAGTCCTAGCATGGATGCAATTGTTAGAAAAAACGTGAATGAAAAACTGAATGTTTCATACAATATGGGTTTGTGTTAACCCACACACCTAAGTGAAATGTTTGATTACGTTTACAAGACATAATACATAGTTCAGTTGAGTGTGAAAGGGAACAACAGAGAAAGTCACAAACAAAACATTTGTGAAGGACTTGATGAATGTTTTTTTCTTTAGAAATGACAAAAAATAAAGAATTTTTCAACAAGATGTCTTTCTATAGCGAGTTTCATTTGAGATAGTCTTTTCTTAGAAGTGCAAGAGTGGTATTCCCTACAACTTATTCCCCAATTTGATCATTCTCAGAAATTAGGAGACGGAAACCACACCTACTGTAATATTAGACCTTGTAACAAGGCAACTAGGTTTCAATGGCTTAAAAGGTGCAGAAAGAGGCTCATGTATAATGACCTCCAGTGTCCCACAGGTTTCCCAAATCATTTCTTAGAGTATGGAAAAAGAGGAAATAAAGTGTCTACAGAAAGCGTATACCCCCTTGAACTTTGTTCAGTTTGTTGCGCCAGTGCCAGAGTTTCATGCAATTAAATGAGGACCTCTTTCTCACACCACATATGTTATACTTTCAAAGGGAAAAAAGGAAATATTACAATTGTATACATTTTCACCCACATGTTAATATTTGGTAGAAGCCCTTTTCACAGCAATTTCAGCTGTGAGTCTGTTGGTAATGGGCTCCACCACCTCTGAACCAACAAGATTTGATAATATTTGAGAATTTCAGAAGTCTGTCTGGTTTAGCTGAAGAATCAGCTAAGGTAAGTTTCAGGAAGGGCATCTGATTTCTTTCAATAAAGCAGAACAGAGAAAAAACACACAATACAAAATCATGAGAATTTGTATCCATATGACACTTTGACTCAAATACTTTTATCAGACCTACACAGACTATATACTGTACACACTTTTTCAGCCCAGGTTTATACATTTGGAACTGCCATTTGTAGGTGTTTTTGTGTCTTAGCTCAACACTGTGAAACCTGTAGTTACAAACATGGAGGATGAAGACATGAAGACATATATTGTACCTCTGACCGGCCTACCTTCCAAGAGGTGAAAGATGAAACTTTTCCTTTATCGTCAACTCAGTGAATGTCTTTAAACTTTCGAAAACTGTAACAAAGAATAAGTTAAAAAACTTATTTTCATTGGACCCACAGAAAAGTCAAAGTTGTCCATAGAAATGCCCGTCTAAATCAGAAATCTACAGCACAAAGGCAGTGGCCTTTCGGGACATAAAAATGAAATCAGACTTTACTCAGACGAATTGCCCTTGGTCACGGACATCTTGCTATCAGTCACTACAAAGATGTTTTCTCTCGTGCCATGGCTTGCCTGACTTGCTTCTTCTGCTGGATGGCTTCTGGTCGCTGGTCAGGATCGACAGCCAGCATGTCCTGGAGCAGTGTCCTTAGCTCCGTGCTTATGGCTCTATTTACTTTCAGGGGGATGTGGAACTGCAGCCAGGGCCTCTCCAACAGGCCCTGACAGACATATGCTCCTGTATCGGAAACACACTTTAGTTCAATTCTAAAATATTTCTCATAGGACTGAAGGAACCTTTGCCTGTTAAGAGTTAACAATTAGGTCCTCAAGAACTGTTTTACGGTTTTCTACACTCCTGGCTGGCCAAGGTCTCTTTAAGGTCTCTTAAGTGGAGGTGTAACTCATGTATCCTACATGTGATTTAGCAACATGAAAGGGAATAGCTTCTTATCGGATTATGGTCTTGGTTAACTGCCTAAGGCTGACCTAAGTGCCTAACTTTCTGACTTTCTTTATACCTTATATGTTAAGAAGCTTCTTCTGACCAATCAGAAATGTATGCTTTATGTATGAACATTTTGCTCATCAAAGTGAGTGAGAGACAAGGTTAACAGAAATTAGCCACGGCAGTAAATGACAGCATATTTTTGGGTTCTTAAATGGTCTCTACCTGGCACACCTGCAGTGCAAACTGACACACACTGTTTAGAGAAACAGCTACTCTATTACTAATATTAATGAAACATTTCTTATTCTATGGAACAAAAACAAACAGTAAAACTAAAACACAGATCTCTTAGCTTCCTATTTCATGAACCAGATGACTGAATGACCAAGCCTAACTAGTAGCCAGAACCGCAGTTAACCCTCCGTAACACAAAGTTTAACCACACGACAGGAACTCTTTCAAACTGAGTGAAAATCATAAATGGATCCATAACTTTACATCAATTTACTATGTTGTGCCAATACCTGCATTTACATTTAGAACGAATGATGTCATAGAACCAGCATCACACCAGTTCCAGGTGTCTCCAAGGAGACAACAGAACTTCAGTTGTGTTTGCTAAAATACACACTTTGAAACATACTCTAACACTTAGTTAACATGTCTGGTTTAGTTGAAGAATCGGCTAAGGTAAGTTTCAGGGTTTAATGGTGGGATGGCACCTGTGCTTTTTTCCCCCAACCGCTAGAATATGATTCACACCAAACCCAAAAGAAATACTGCACAGTTCAGGAACTTCATCAACCTAGCAACTGTAAAATAAGCTTACAAACAACTGAATTGAAATGCCAAAAAGTTCAGAGAAAGGCACAAACTATGTTTACTTGGGGTTTACAAAATTAAAGCTAACTAAAACTGTAATGATAAACAATCATGCTGCCAATGGACAGAGAAATATCATGTTTTTTGAATAATGTATTATTTGTTACATAGGAACCCAGTATAAGGGAATCCCTTGCGATCCTGTCTGCAGAGATAAAGGTAAGTATTGTTTTCTCTTTAGCTCTGTCACTCCAAGAAATATAATGAACATAAATATATTTGCCAATCTTTTCATAGTAATCCAAACAACTCTGCGTGTATCTGACATTTGTAATATTTATCTACCGCAGTATAACTCTTCTGGCAAGGCGATTGGTATTGTACCTTGAAAGAAAACTGATTGGAAATGTCATGTACTCTATGCTTTCTATTGATGTCAAGTGGCAAATGTTGACTGGTGATGTTATGTGAATCTTAGGAAATGGTCATTTTTCAATCGAGTCTATGTTTCTCAGAATTTGAGACAGAGAGGTCAATCTCTGCAATCCGAGCTGAGGGCATTTCTTGGAATGGAAAGGTAAGAGCAACGTGTTCTTTGTTATTCTCTTAAGACTCTTCGCCAGATTTGACGATGAAAAATGTAAATAATAATAACAAACATTATTTTATATAGTGCCTTGAAAGGTGGCTTCTTTACAGAATGACAAAACCAACTACAATAAATAATACACAAGATATGCATGATGACAATACACAGTTAGAGGAGACAGTAGATGGTCATTGTCAGTGTATTCTGAAGGTAGTTTTCCAATTTTTTGGAACGGGGTAAAAGAGGCCACCTCTACTACAATCTTTGTCCTAACCAAAAATGTAACAAAGTATAATAATAATATTAAAAATAATAATGATAAACTTTATCTATAGAGCACCTTTCATACAAATAGTGCTTTGGTGCTTTAAAAACCAAGCGTAAAAATAAAATATTAAAATTGAGAGATATACTTTCAGTTGTAAAGGAAAATACAGCAATACAGTAAAGCAACATACATGTCAATTAAATAAATAAAAATTAGGAAAGTCGTAATAAAATAAGAACAATTAAAGAGAACTAAAAAAAGAAACAGAAATAGAAAGAACAAAGAACCACTTTAACTAAAAGCAACATTTTCAAATGTTTTTTAAAACAATGTACCGAGCTTGACTGCCTAATAAAAAGTGGAAGTGAGTTTCATAATTTGGAAGCATAAAAACAAAAAGCAGCCTCTCCACTCTTTCTGCATTTCACATGTGGTATTTGCAGTAGGCCAGTATGTGCAGATCTCAGGTCACGTATAGGAACATATGAAGACAGACATTCAGTAAGGTACAGACGTGCTAGGTCGCTTAAAGCTTTAAAAACAAGTAAAAGAACTTTCAAATTTATCCTCGATAATACAGGTGACCAGTGAAGTTTTTTCAAAACAGGAATGATATTCTCTTTCTTGTATTTGTTAGGATCTGTGCTACTGCATTTCGAACAAGTAGTAAGGGATTTATTGTTTTCTTGGGAAGCCCACAAAACAGAGCATTATAATCATATCCACATCAATGTGAGCAATGGAGAAGTCAAATTAACGTGTCTAAATATCATCTAGTTCTATCCCAGGGAAGAGGGCTGTTGCCTACACAGACGACAAGACACAAAACGCTCAACTGTGCAAAACACGCATAAGGACATCAGTCAGGAGGAACAAGGTAAAGTGTTTTTTCTTCTTCACCATGGTCATGTAGTTTCACTCCAAGCACTGTCATATGAAATAACTGTGGAAACGACCTCCCCAACATTTTGGGTTGTTGCATTTTGCTTCAATGAATTTTAACCTTTTCTTTTAGACATTAAGAGGAAGGACACATTCACCCTTGGTAGAGATTCAGTTGTTCTATGAGATGTCAAGGTGAGAATTAACCACTTCAGGGATAAGTCAATCCACATAACTGAAAAAGGGGCAATGAACAGGATATGGGGATTTTGCTAGTTATAAAGTACAATAATCATCATTACATGATCTAAGACTACTGAAGTATAAGCTGTGTCCCTCACTGATTAATTAGCAAATTCATCTTTGTAGAGTGCAGCTACTATCTATTCAGTGGCATTTCCTTAAAACAATTGTATTCCCACATTCTGAATATGGAGTGAGATCATGTAGAGAATGTTGGACTTGTAATAACTAATTGAAGGATAATAATAATCAACGAAAGTGCTTAAAAGTATCAACAAATGCCTTCAAAGTACTTGACACGTACTTTGCTTTCAAAAGTGAAACATAATTAATGCTTACGTAAGATTTCTCTTGACTTCTCAGGAGTATACTGACTCCAAGGACAAGTAACATCACAAACCATTATTTAAGTGCTGATGTTGGAGCTGCAATACTACTACCAAGACAAAAAATGATACAGGTAACACTGCTTTCAGATTTCTAAGAATTGCTAAAATAGTATGTTTACAGAGCATTCAGAGTTGAGAATATGACAAGTTCCTACCATCTCAAACACTGCCAATCTAGAACAAAAAGAAAGTACTTGAACGCCTGCAGTAATCGAACACAAACCAGAACATATCAGTGCATGACAAGGAAATGTAGTCACAAAATGATTCTACCCTTTCAAGTCCCAAAAAGGACCGAGGAACTTACCGGAGGCGATACCTGGATTTCAAACAGAGTACAATGTAGCCACTGTAGGGGAGAAGATCACAGAGAGCTCTTCTCAGATTGCTCAGAGTCAGCCCCAGCACCCTGTCCTGACTGAAGCAGACAAAGTGGTCAAACAGGTAGGTAGAAATGAGTAAGGAACAGAGAGTATGGTTATTCTTGCATTGTTTTGTTCGTCTGTCAAAGAAAAGAGTGCTTCTGACTTTTGTCAATGTTCATCTTTATTTTAGGAGAAGAACAAACGGTGGTATCACACTTTGCTCAAGTGTATGATACCATGTGTGTACAGCAGACATCACCAAAGGAACAGGAGACACCTGAGTAGAGAACAAGAATATGAAAAGACTGATGAAAAAAAGCACCAGGAGAAATCCATTGAATATGCACAATCTCGTCCAGTATTTCAATGAAAAGTTTCAGTGTTGTTTTTAGTGTCGTCGTATTGCATACATTTAAAACAATGTGTCTTGTTTAATGAACAATTTCATTTACTTTAGTAAAAAGTGTTGTTTACTGTAGTCCTAGCATGGATGCAATTGTTAGAAAAAACGTGAATGAAAAACTGAATGTTTCATACAATATGGGTTTGTGTTAACCCACACACCTAAGTGAAATGTTTGATTACGTTTACAAGACATAATACATAGTTCAGTTGAGTGTGAAAGGGAACAACAGAGAAAGTCACAAACAAAACATTTGTGAAGGACTTGATGAATGTTTTTTCTTTAGAAATGACAAAAAATAAAGAATTTTTCAACAAGATGTCTTTCTATAGCGAGTTTCATTTGAGATAGTCTTTTCTTAGAAGTGCAAGAGTGGTATTCCCTACAACTTATCCCCCAATTTGATCATTCTCAGAAATTAGGAGACGGAAACCACACCTACTGTAATATTAGACCTTGTAACAAGGCAACTAGGTTTCAATGGCTTAAAAGGTGCAGAAAGAGGCTCATGTATAATGACCTCCAGTGTCCCACAGGTTTCCCAAATCATTTCTTAGAGTATGGAAAAAGAGGAAATAAAGTGTCTACAGAAAGCGTATACCCCCTTGAACTTTGTTCAGTTTGTTGCGCCAGTGCCAGAGTTTCATGCAATTAAATGAGGACCTCTTTCTCACACCACATATGTTATACTTTCAAAGGGAAAAAAGGAAATATTACAATTGTATACATTTTCACCCACATGTTAATATTTGGTAGAAGCCCTTTTCACAGCAATTTCAGCTGTGAGTCTGTTGGTAATGGGCTCCACCACCTCTGAACCAACAAGATTTGATAATATTTGAGAATTTCAGAAGTCTGTCTGGTTTAGCTGAAGAATCAGCTAAGGTAAGTTTCAGGAAGGGCATCTGATTTCTTTCAATAAAGCAGAACAGAGAAAAAACACACAATACAAAATCATGAGAATTTGTATCCATATGACACTTTGACTCAAATACTTTTATCAGACCTACACAGACTATATACTGTACACACTTTTTCAGCCCAGGTTTATACATTTGGAACTGCCATTTGTAGGTGTTTTTGTGTCTTAGCTCAACACTGTGAAACCTGTAGTTACAAACATGGAGGATGAAGACATGAAGACATATATTGTACCTCTGACCGGCCTACCTTCCAAGAGGTGAAAGATGAAACTTTTCCTTTATCGTCAACTCAGTGAATGTCTTTAAACTTTCGAAAACTGTAACAAAGAATAAGTTAAAAAACTTATTTTCATTGGACCCACAGAAAAGTCAAAGTTGTCCATAGAAATGCCCGTCTAAATCAGAAATCTACAGCACAAAGGCAGTGGCCTTTCGGGACATAAAAATGAAATCAGACTTTACTCAGACGAATTGCCCTTGGTCACGGACATCTTGCTATCAGTCACTACAAAGATGTTTTCTCTCGTGCCATGGCTTGCCTGACTTGCTTCTTCTGCTGGATGGCTTCTGGTCGCTGGTCAGGATCGACAGCCAGCATGTCCTGGAGCAGTGTCCTTAGCTCCGTGCTTATGGCTCTATTTACTTTCAGGGGGATGTGGAACTGCAGCCAGGGCCTCTCCAACAGGCCCTGACAGACATATGCTCCTGTATCGGAAACACACTTTAGTTCAATTCTAAAATATTTCTCATAGGACTGAAGGAACCTTTGCCTGTTAAGAGTTAACAATTAGGTCCTCAAGAACTGTTTTACGGTTTTCTACACTCCTGGCTGGCCAAGGTCTCTTTAAGGTCTCTTAAGTGGAGGTGTAACTCATGTATCCTACATGTGATTTAGCAACATGAAAGGGAATAGCTTCTTATCGGATTATGGTCTTGGTTAACTGCCTAAGGCTGACCTAAGTGCCTAACTTTCTGACTTTCTTTATACCTTATATGTTAAGAAGCTTCTTCTGACCAATCAGAAATGTATGCTTTATGTATGAACATTTTGCTCATCAAAGTGAGTGAGAGACAAGGTTAACAGAAATTAGCCACGGCAGTAAATGACAGCATATTTTTGGGTTCTTAAATGGTCTCTACCTGGCACACCTGCAGTGCAAACTGACACACACTGTTTAGAGAAACAGCTACTCTATTACTAATATTAATGAAACATGTCTTATTCTATGGAACAAAAACAAACAGTAAAACTAAAACACAGATCTCTTAGCTTCCTATTTCATGAACCAGATGACTGAATGACCAAGCCTAACTAGTAGCCAGAACCGCAGTTAACCCTCCGTAACACAAAGTTTAACCACACGACAGGAACTCTTTCAAACTGAGTGAAAATCATAAATGGATCCATAACTTTACATCAATTTACTATGTTGTGCCAATACCTGCATTTACATTTAGAACGAATGATGTCATAGAACCAGCATCACACCAGTTCCAGGTGTCTCCAAGGAGACAACAGAACTTCAGTTGTGTTTGCTAAAATACACACTTTGAAACATACTGTAACACTTAGTTAACATGTCTGGTTTAGTTGAAGAATCGGCTAAGGTAAGTTTCAGGGTTTAATGGTGGGATGGCACCTGTGCTTTTTTCCCCCAACCGCTAGAATATGATTCGCACCAAACCCAAAAGAAATACTGCACAGTTCAGGAACTTCATCAACCTAGCAACTGTAAAATAAGCTTACAAACAACTGAATTGAAATGCCAAAAGGTTCAGAGAAAGGCACAAACTATGTTTACTTGGGGTTTACAAAATTAAAGCTAACTAAAACTGTAATGATAAACAATCATGCTGCCAATGGACAGAGAAATATCATGTTTTTTGAATAATGTATTATTTGTTACATAGGAACCCAGTATAAGGGAATCCCTTGCGATCCTGTCTGCAGAGATAAAGGTAAGTATTGTTTTCTCTTTAGCTCTGTCACTCCAAGAAATATAATGAACATAAATATATTTGCCAATCTTTTCATAGTAATCCAAACAACTCTGCGTGTATCTGACATTTGTAATATTTTTCTACCGCAGTATAACTCTTCTGGCAAGGCGATTGGTATTGTACCTTGAAAGAAAACTGATTGGAAATGTCATGTACTCTATGGTTTCTATTGATGTCAAGTGGCAAATGTTGACTGGTGATGTTATGTGAATCTTAGGAAATGGTCATTTTTCAATCGAGTCTATGTTTCTCAGAATTTGAGACAGAGAGGTCAATCTCTGCAATCCGAGCTGAGGGCATTTCTTGGAATGGAAAGGTAAGAGCAACGTGTTCTTTGATATTCTCTTAAGACTCTTCGCCAGATTTAACGATGAAAAATGTAAATAATAATAACAAACATTATTTTATATAGTGCCTTGAAAGGTGGCTTCTTTACAGAATGACAAAACCAACTACAATAAATAATACACAAGATATGCATGATGACAATACACAGTTAGAGGAGACAGTAGATGGTCATTGTCAGTGTATTCTGAAGGTAGTTTTCCAATTTTTTGGAACGGGGTAAAAGAGGCCACCTCTACTAGAATCTTTGTCCTAACCAAAAATGTAACAAAGTATAATAATAATATTAAAAATAATAATAATAAACTTTATCTATAGAGCACCTTTCATACAAATAGTGCTTTGGTGCTTTAAAAACCAAGCGTAAAAATAAAATATTAAAATTGAGAGATATACTTTCAGTTGTAAAGGAAAATACAGCAATACAGTAAAGCAACATACATGTCAATTAAATAAATAAAAATTAGGAAAGTCGTAATAAAATAAGAACAATTAAAGAGAACTAAAAAAAGAAACAGAAATAGAAAGAACAAAGAACCACTTTAACTAAAAGCAACATTTTCAAATGTTTTTTAAAACAATGTACCGAGCTTGACTGCCTAATAAAAAGTGGAAGTGAGTTTCATAATTTGGAAGCATAAAAACAAAAAGCAGCCTCTCCACTCTTTCTGCATTTCACATGTGGTATTTGCAGTAGGCCAGTATGTGCAGATCTCAGGTCACGTATAGGAACATATGAAGACAGACATTCAGTAAGGTACAGACGTGCTAGGCCGCTTAAAGCTTTAAAAACAAGTAAAAGAACTTTCAAATTTATCCTAGATAATACAGGTGACCAGTGAAGTTTTTTCAAAACAGGAATGATATTCTCTTTCTTGTATTTGTTAGGATCTGTGCTACTGCATTTCGAACAAGTAGTAAGGGATTTATTGTTTTCTTGGGAAGCCCACAAAACAGAGCATTATAATCATATCCACATCAATGTGAGCAATGGAGAAGTCAAATTAACGTGTCTAAATATCATCTAGTTCTATCCCAGGGAAGAGGGCTGTTGCCTACACAGACGACAAGACACAAAACGCTCAACTGTGCAAAACACGCATAAGGACATCAGTCAGGAGGAACAAGGTAAAGTGTTTTTTCTTCTTCACCATGGTCATGTAGTTTCACTCCAAGCACTGTCATATGAAATAACTGTGGAAACGACCTCCCCAACATTTTGGGTTGTTGCATTTTGCTTCAATGAATTTTAACCTTTTCTTTTAGACATTAAGAGGAAGGACACATTCACCCTTGGTAGAGATTCAGTTGTTCTATGAGATGTCAAGGTGAGAATTAACCACTTCAGGGATAAGTCAATCCACATAACTCAAAAAGGGGCAATGAACAGGATATGGGGATTTTGCTAGTTATAAAGTACAATAATCATCATTACATGATCTAAGACTACTGAAGTATAAGCTGTGTCCCTGACTGATTAATTAGCAAATTCATCTTTGAAGAGTGCAGCTACTATCTATTCAGTGGCATTTCCTTAAAACAATTGTATTCCCACATTCTGAATATGGAGTGAGATCATGTAGAGAATGTTGGACTTGTAATAACTAATTGAAGGATAATAATAATCAACGAAAGTGCTTAAAAGTATCAACAAATGCCTTCAAAGTACTTGACACGTACTTTGCTTTCAAAAGTGAAACATAATTAATGCTTACGTAAGATTTCTCTTGACTTCTCAGGAGTATACTAACTCCAAGGACAAGTAACATCACAAACCATTGTTTAAGTGCTGATGTTGGAGCTGCAATACTACTACCAAGACAAAAAATGATACAGGTAACACTGCTTTCAGATTTCTAAGAATTGCTAAAATAGTATGTTTACAGAGCATTCAGAGTCTCATAGAGAAAATAAGTTGAGAATATGACAAGTTCCTACCATCTCAAACACTGCCAATCTAGAACAAAAAGAAAGTACTTGAACGCCTACAGTAATCGAACACAAACCAGAACATATCAGTGCATGACAAGGAAATGTAGTCACAAAATGATTCTACCCTTTCAAGTCCCAAAAAGGACCGAGGAACTTACCGGAGGCGATACCTGGATTTCAAACAGAGTACAATGTAGCCACTGTAGGGGAGAAGATCACAGAGAGCTCTTCTCAGATTGCTCAGAGTCAGCCCCAGCACCCTGTCCTGACTGAAACAGACAAAGTGGTCAAAAAGGTATGTAGAAATGAGTAAGGAACAGAGAGTATGGTTATTCTTGCATTGTTTTGTTCGTCTGTCAATGAAAAGAGTGCTTCTGACTTTTGTCAATGTTCATCTTTATTTTAGGACAAGAACAAACGGTGGTATCACACTTTGCTCAAGTGTATGATACCATGTGTGTACAGCAGACATCACCAAAGGAACAGGAGACACCTGAGTAGAGAACAAGAATATGAAAAGACTGATGAAAAAAAGCACCAGGAGAAATCCATTGAATATGCACAATCTCGTCCAGTATTTCAATGAAAAGTTTCAGTGTTGTTTTTAGTGTCGTCGTATTGCATACATTTAAAACAATGTGTCTTGTTTAATGAACAATTTCATTTACTTTAGTAAAAAGTGTTGTTTACTGTAGTCCTAGCATGGATGCAATTGTTAGAAAAAACTTGAATGAAAAACTGAATGTTTCATACAATATGGGTTTGTGTTAACCCACACACCTAAGTGAAATGTTTGATTACGTTTACAAGACATAACACACAGTTCAGTTGAGTGTGAAAGGGAACAACAGAGAAAGTCACAAACAAAACATTTGTGAAGGACTTGATGAATGTTTTTTCTTTAGAAATGACAAAAAATAAAGAATTTTTCAACAAGATGTCTTTCTATAGCGAGTTTCATTTGAGATAGTCTTTTCTTAGAAGTGCAAGAGTGGTATTCCCTACAACTTATTCCCCAATTTGATCATTCTCAGAAATTAGGAGACGGAAACCACACCTACTGTAATATTAGACCTTGTAACAAGGCAACTAGGTTTCAATGGCTTAAAAGGTGCAGAAAGAGGCTCATGTATAATGACCTCCAGTGTCCCACAGGTTTCCCAAATCATTTCTTAGAGTATGGAAAAAGAGGAAATAAAGTGTCTACAGAAAGCGTATACCCCCTTGAACTTTGTTCAGTTTGTTGCGCCAGTGCCAGAGTTTCATGCAATTAAATGAGGACCTCTTTCTCACACCACATATGTTATACTTTCAAAGGGAAAAAAGGAAATATTACAATTGTATACATTTTCACCCACATGTTAATATTTGGTAGAAGCCCTTTTCACAGCAATTTCAGCTGTGAGTCTGTTGGTAATGGGCTCCACCACCTCTGCACCAACAAGATTTGATAATATTTGAGAATTTCAGAAGTCTGTCTGGTTTAGCTGAAGAATCAGCTAAGGTAAGTTTCAGGAAGAGCATCTGATTTCTTTCAATAAAGCAGAACAGAGAAAAAACACACAATACAAAATCATGAGAATTTGTATCCATATGACACTTTGACTCGAATACTTTTATCAGACCTACACAGAGTATATACTGTACACACTTTTTCAGCCCAGGTTTAAACATTTGGATCTGCCATTTGTAGGTGTTTTTGTGTCTTAGCTCAACACTGTGAAACCTGTAGTTACAAACATGGAGGATGAAGACATGAAGACATATATTGTACCTCTGACCGGCCTACCTTCCAAGAGGTGAAAGATGAAACTTTTCCTTTATCGTCAACTCAGTGAATGTCTTTAAACTTTCGAAAACTGTAACAAAGAATAAGTTAAAAAACTTATTTTCATTGGACCCACAGAAAAGTCAAAGTTGTCCATAGAAATGCCCGTCTAAATCAGAAATCTACAGCACAAAGGCAGTGGCCTTTCGGGACATAAAAATGAAATCAGACTTTACTCAGACGAATTGCCCTTGGTCACGGACATCTTGCTATCAGTCACTACAAAGATGTTTTCTCTCGTGCCATGGCTTGCCTGACTTGCTTCTTCTGCTGGATGGCTTCTGGTCGCTGGTCAGGATCGACAGCCAGCATGTCCTGGAGCAGTGTCCTTAGCTCAGTGCTTATGGCTCTATTTACTTTCAGGGGGATGTGGAACTGCAGCCAGGGGTTCTCATCCAGGGCCTCTCCAACAGGCCCTGACAGACATATGCTCCTGTATCGGAAACACACTTTAGTTCAATTCTAAAATATTTCTCATAGGACTGAAGGAACCTTTGCCTGTTAAGAGTTAACAATTAGGTCCTAAAGAACTGTTTTACGGTTTTCTACACTCCTGGCTGGCCAAGGTCTCTTTAAGGTCTCTTAAGTGGAGGTGTAACTCATGTATCCTACATGTGATTTAGCAACATGAAAGGAATAGCTTCTTATCGGATTATGGTCTTGGTTAACTGCCTAAGGCTGACCTAAGTGCCTAACTTTCTGACTTTCTTTATACCTTATATGTTAAGAAGCTTCTTCTGACCAATCAGAAATGTATGCTTTATGTATGAACATTTTGCTCATCAAAGTGAGTGAGAGACAAGGTTAACAGAAATTAGCCACGGCAGTAAATGACAGCATATTTTTGGGTTCTTAAATGGTCTCTACCTGGCACACCTGCAGTGCAAACTGACACACACTGTTTAGAGAAACAGCTACTCTATTACTAATATTAATGAAACATTTCTTATTCTATGGAACAAAAACAAACAGTAAAACTAAAACACAGATCTCTTAGCTTCCTATTTCATGAACCAGATGACTGAATGACCAAGCCTAACTAGTAGCCAGAACCCCAGTTAACCCTCCGTAACACAAACTTTAACCACACGACAGGAACTCTTTCAAACTGAGTGAAAATCATAAATGGATCCATAACTTTACATCAATTTACTATGTTGTGCCAATACCTGCATTTACATTTAGAACGAATGATGTCATAGAACCAGCATCACACCAGTTCCAGGTGTCTCCAAGGAGACAACAGAACTTCAGTTGTGTTTGCTAAAATACACACTTTGAAACATACTGTAACACTTAGTTAACATGTCTGGTTTAGTTGAAGAATCGGCTAAGGTAAGTTTCAGGGTTTAATGGTGGGATGGCACCTGTGCTTTTTTCCCCCAACCGCTAGAATATGATTCGCACCAAACCCAAAAGAAATACTGCACAGTTCAGGAACTTCATCAACCTAGCAACTGTAAAATAAGCTTACAAACAACTGAATTGAAATGCCAAAAGGTTCAGAGAAAGGCACAAACTATGTTTACTTGGGGTTTACAAAATTAAAGCTAACTAAAACTGTAATGATAAACAATCATGCTGCCAATGGACAGAGAAATATCATGTTTTTTGAATAATGTATTATTTGTTACATAGGAACCCAGTATAAGGGAATCCCTTGCGATCCTGTCTGCAGAGATAAAGGTAAGTATTGTTTTCTCTTTAGCTCTGTCACTCCAAGAAATATAATGAACATAAATATATTTGCCAATCTTTTCATAGTAATCCAAACAACTCTGCGTGTATCTGACATTTGTAATATTTATCTACCGCAGTATAACTCTTCTGGCAAGGCGATTGGTATTGTACCTTGAAAGAAAACTGATTGGAAATGTCATGTACTCTATGGTTTCTATTGATGTCAAGTGGCAAATGTTGACTGGTGATGTTATGTGAATCTTAGGAAATGGTCATTTTTCAATCGAGTCTATGTTTCTCAGAATTTGAGACAGAGAGGTCAATCTCTGCAATCCGAGCTGAGGGCATTTCTTGGAATGGAAAGGTAAGAGCAACTTTGGTAAGAGTTCTTTGATATTCTCTTAAGACTCTTCACCAGATGTTACGATGAAAAATGTAAATAATAATAACAAACATTATTTTATATAGTGCCTTGAAAGGTGGCTTCTTTACAGAATGACAAAACCAACTACAATAAATAATACACAAGATATGCATGATGACAATACACAGTTAGAGGAGACAGTAGATGGTCATTGTCAGTGTATTCTGAAGGTAGTTTTCCAATTTTTTGGAACGGGGTAAAAGAGGCCACCTCTACTAGAATCTTTGTCCTAACCAAAAATGTAACAAAGTATAATAATAATATTAAAAATAATAATAATAAACTTTATCTATAGAGCACCTTTCATACAAATAGTGCTTTGGTGCTTTAAAAACCAAGCGTAAAAATAAAATATTAAAATTGAGAGATATACTTTCAGTTGTAAAGGAAAATACAGCAATACAGTAAAGCAACATACATGTCAATTAAATAAATAAAAATTAGGAAAGTCGTAATAAAATAAGAACAATTAAAGAGAACTAAAAAAAGAAACAGAAATAGAAAGAACAAAGAACCACTTTAACTAAAAGCAACATTTTCAAATGTTTTTTAAAACAATGTACCGAGCTTGACTGCCTAATAAAAAGTGGAAGTGAGTTTCATAATTTGGAAGCATAAAAACAAAAAGCAACCTCTCCACTCTTTCTGCATTTCACATGTGGTATTTGCAGTAGGCCAGTATGTGCAGATCTCAGGTCACGTATAGGAACATATGAAGACAGACATTCAGTAAGGTACAGACGTGCTAGGCCGCTTAAAGCTTTAAAAACAAGTAAAAGAACTTTCAAATTTATCCTAGATAATACAGGTGACCAGTGAAGTTTTTTTCAAAACAGGAATGATATTCTCTTTCTTGTATTTGTTAGGATCTGTGCTACTGCATTTCGAACAAGTAGTAGGGGATTTATTGTTTTCTTGGGAAGCCCACAAAACAGAGCATTATAATCATATCCACATCAATGTGAGCAATGGAGAAGTCAAATTAACGTGTCTAAATATCATCTAGTTCTATCCCAGGGAAGAGGGCTGTTGCCTACACAGACGACAAGACACAAAACGCTCAACTGTGCAAAACACGCATAAGGACATCAGTCAGGAGGAACAAGGTAAAGTGTTTTTTCTTCTTCACCATGGTCATGTAGTTTCACTCCAAGCACTGTCATATGAAATAACTGTGGAAACGACCTCCCCAACATTTTGGGTTGTTGCATTTTGCTTCAATGAATTTTAACCTTTTCTTTTAGACATTAAGAGGAAGGACACATTCACCCTTGGTAGAGATTCAGTTGTTCTATGAGATGTCAAGGTGAGAATTAACCACTTCAGGGATAAGTCAATCCACATAACTGAAAAAGGGGCAATGAACAGGATATGGGGATTTTGCTAGTTATAAAGTACAATAATCATCATTACATGATCTAAGACTACTGAAGTATAAGCTGTGTCCCTGACTGATTAATTAGCAAATTCATCTTTGAAGAGTGCAGCTACTATCTATTCAGTGGCATTTCCTTAAAACAATTGTATTCCCACATTCTGAATATGGAGTGAGATCATGTAGAGAATGTTGGACTTGTAATAACTAATTGAAGGATAATAATAATCAACGAAAGTGCTTAAAAGTATCAACAAATGCCTTCAAAGTACTTGACACGTACTTTGCTTTCAAAAGTGAAACATAATTAATGCTTACGTAAGATTTCTCTTGACTTCTCAGGAGTATACTAACTCCAAGGACAAGTAACATCACAAACCATTGTTTAAGTGCTGATGTTGGAGCTGCAATACTACTACCAAGACAAAAAATGATACAGGTAACACTGCTTTCAGATTTCTAAGAATTGCTAAAATAGTATGTTTACAGAGCATTCAGAGTCTCATAGAGAAAATAAGTTGAGAATATGACAAGTTCCTACCATCTCAAACACTGCCAATCTAGAACAAAAAGAAAGTACTTGAACGCCTACAGTAATCGAACACAAACCAGAACATATCAGTGCATGACAAGGAAATGTAGTCACAAAATGATTCTACCCTTTCAAGTCCCAAAAAGGACCGAGGAACTTACCGGAGGCGATACCTGGATTTCAAACAGAGTACAATGTAGCCACTGTAGGGGAGAAGATCACAGAGAGCTCTTCTCAGATTGCTCAGAGTCAGCCCCAGCACCCTGTCCTGACTGAAACAGACAAAGTGGTCAAACAGGTAGGTAGAAATGAGTAAGGAACAGAGAGTATGGTTATTCTTGCATTGTTTTGTTCGTCTGTCAATGAAAAGAGTGCTTCTGACTTTTGTCAATGTTCATCTTTATTTTAGGAGAAGAACAAACAGTGGTATCACACTTTGGTCAAGTGTATGATACCATGTGTGTACAGCAGACATCACCAAAGGAACAGGAGACACCTGAGTAGAGAACAAGAATATGAAAAGACTGATGAAAAAAAGCACCAGGAGAAATCCATTGAATATGCACAATCTCGTCCAGTATTTCAATGAAAAGTTTCAGTGTTGTTTTTAGTGTCGTCGTATTGCATACATTTAAAACAATGTGTCTTGTTTAATGAACAATTTCATTTACTTTAGTAAAAAGTGTTGTTTACTGTAGTCCTAGCATGGATGCAATTGTTAGAAAAAACTTGAATGAAAAACTGAATGTTTCATACAATATGGGTTTGTGTTAACCCACACACCTAAGTGAAATGTTTGATTACGTTTACAAGACATAACACACAGTTCAGTTGAGTGTGAAAGGGAACAACAGAGAAAGTCACAAACAAAACATTTGTGAAGGACTTGATGAATGTTTTTTCTTTAGAAATGACAAAAAATAAAGAATTTTTCAACAAGATGTCTTTCTATAGCGAGTTTCATTTGAGATAGTCTTTTCTTAGAAGTGCAAGAGTGGTATTCCCTACAACTTATTCCCCAATTTGATCATTCTCAGAAATTAGGAGACGGAAACCACACCTACTGTAATATTAGACCTTGTAACAAGGCAACTAGGTTTCAATGGCTTAAAAGGTGCAGAAAGAGGCTCATGTATAATGACCTCCAGTGTCCCACAGGTTTCCCAAATCATTTCTTAGAGTATGGAAAAAGAGGAAATAAAGTGTCTACAGAAAGCGTATACCCCCTTGAACTTTGTTCAGTTTGTTGCGCCAGTGCCAGAGTTTCATGCAATTAAATGAGGACCTCTTTCTCACACCACATATGTTATACTTTCAAAGGGAAAAAAGGAAATATTACAATTGTATACATTTTCACCCACATGTTAATATTTGGTAGAAGCCCTTTTCACAGCAATTTCAGCTGTGAGTCTGTTGGTAATGGGCTCCACCACCTCTGCACCAACAAGATTTGATAATATTTGAGAATTTCAGAAGTCTGTCTGGTTTAGCTGAAGAATCAGCTAAGGTAAGTTTCAGGAAGAGCATCTGATTTCTTTCAATAAAGCAGAACAGAGAAAAAACACACAATACAAAATCATGAGAATTTGTATCCATATGACACTTTGACTCGAATACTTTTATCAGACCTACACAGAGTATATACTGTACACACTTTTTCAGCCCAGGTTTATACATTTGGAACTGCCATTTGTAGGTGTTTTTGTGTCTTAGCTCAACACTGTGAAACCTGTAGTTACAAACATGGAGGATGAAGACATGAAGACATATATTGTACCTCTGACCGGCCTACCTTCCAAGAGGTGAAAGATGAAACTTTTCCTTTATCGTCAACTCAGTGAATGTCTTTAAACTTTCGAAAACTGTAACAAAGAATAAGTTAAAAAACTTATTTTCATTGGACCCACAGAAAAGTCAAAGTTGTCCATAGAAATGCCCGTCTAAATCAGAAATCTACAGCACAAAGGCAGTGGCCTTTCGGGACATAAAAATGAAATCAGACTTTACTCAGACGAATTGCCCTTGGTCACGGACATCTTGCTATCAGTCACTACAAAGATGTTTTCTCTCGTGCCATGGCTTGCCTGACTTGCTTCTTCTGCTGGATGGCTTCTGGTCGCTGGTCAGGATCGACAGCCAGCATGTCCTGGAGCAGTGTCCTTAGCTCAGTGCTTATGGCTCTATTTACTTTCAGGGGGATGTGGAACTGCAGCCAGGGGTTCTCATCCAGGGCCTCTCCAACAGGCCCTGACAGACATATGCTCCTGTATCGGAAACACAATTTAGTTCAATTCTAAAATATTTCTCATAGGACTGAAGGAACCTTTGCCTGTTAAGAGTTAACAATTAGGTCCTAAAGAACTGTTTTACGGTTTTCTACACTCCTGGCTGGCCAAGGTCTCTTTAAGGTCTCTTAAGTGGAGGTGTAACTCATGTATCCTACATGTGATTTAGCAACATGAAAGGAATAGCTTCTTATCGGATTATGGTCTTGGTTAACTGCCTAAGGCTGACCTAAGTGCCTAACTTTCTGACTTTCTTTATACCTTATATGTTAAGAAGCTTCTTCTGACCAATCAGAAATGTATGCTTTATGTATGAACATTTTGCTCATCAAAGTGAGTGAGAGACAAGGTTAACAGAAATTAGCCACGGCAGTAAATGACAGCATATTTTTGGGTTCTTAAATGGTCTCTACCTGGCACACCTGCAGTGCAAACTGACACACACTGTTTAGAGAAACAGCTACTCTATTACTAATATTAATGAAACATTTCTTATTCTATGGAACAAAAACAAACAGTAAAACTAAAACACAGATCTCTTAGCTTCCTATTTCATGAACCAGATGACTGAATGACCAAGCCTAACTAGTAGCCAGAACCCCAGTTAACCCTCCGTAACACAAACTTTAACCACACGACAGGAACTCTTTCAAACTGAGTGAAAATCATAAATGGATCCATAACTTTACATCAATTTACTATGTTGTGCCAATACCTGCATTTACATTTAGAACGAATGATGTCATAGAACCAGCATCACACCAGTTCCAGGTGTCTCCAAGGAGACAACAGAACTTCAGTTGTGTTTGCTAAAATACACACTTTGAAACATACTGTAACACTTAGTTAACATGTCTGGTTTAGTTGAAGAATCGGCTAAGGTAAGTTTCAGGGTTTAATGGTGGGATGGCACCTGTGCTTTTTTCCCCCAACCGCTAGAATATGATTCGCACCAAACCCAAAAGAAATACTGCACAGTTCAGGAACTTCATCAACCTAGCAACTGTAAAATAAGCTTACAAACAACTGAATTGAAATGCCAAAAGGTTCAGAGAAAGGCACAAACTATGTTTACTTGGGGTTTACAAAATTAAAGCTAACTAAAACTGTAATGATAAACAATCATGCTGCCAATGGACAGAGAAATATCATGTTTTTTGAATAATGTATTATTTGTTACATAGGAACCCAGTATAAGGGAATCCCTTGCGATCCTGTCTGCAGAGATAAAGGTAAGTATTGTTTTCTCTTTAGCTCTGTCACTCCAAGAAATATAATGAACATAAATATATTTGCCAATCTTTTCATAGTAATCCAAACAACTCTGCGTGTATCTGACATTTGTAATATTTTTCTACCGCAGTATAACTCTTCTGGCAAGGCGATTGGTATTGTACCTTGAAAGAAAACTGATTGGAAATGTCATGTACTCTATGGTTTCTATTGATGTCAAGTGGCAAATGTTGACTGGTGATGTTATGTGAATCTTAGGAAATGGTCATTTTTCAATCGAGTCTATGTTTCTCAGAATTTGAGACAGAGAGGTCAATCTCTGCAATCCGAGCTGAGGGCATTTCTTGGAATGGAAAGGTAAGAGCAACGTGTTCTTTGATATTCTCTTAAGACTCTTCGCCAGATTTAACGATGAAAAATGTAAATAATAATAACAAACATTATTTTATATAGTGCCTTGAAAGGTGGCTTCTTTACAGAATGACAAAACCAACTACAATAAATAATACACAAGATATGCATGATGACAATACACAGTTAGAGGAGACAGTAGATGGTCATTGTCAGTGTATTCTGAAGGTAGTTTTCCAATTTTTTGGAACGGGGTAAAAGAGGCCACCTCTACTAGAATCTTTGTCCTAACCAAAAATGTAACAAAGTATAATAATAATATTAAAAATAATAATAATAAACTTTATCTATAGAGCACCTTTCATACAAATAGTGCTTTGGTGCTTTAAAAACCAAGCGTAAAAATAAAATATTAAAATTGAGAGATATACTTTCAGTTGTAAAGGAAAATACAGCAATACAGTAAAGCAACATACATGTCAATTAAATAAATAAAAATTAGGAAAGTCGTAATAAAATAAGAACAATTAAAGAGAACTAAAAAAAGAAACAGAAATAGAAAGAACAAAGAACCACTTTAACTAAAAGCAACATTTTCAAATGTTTTTTAAAACAATGTACCGAGCTTGACTGCCTAATAAAAAGTGGAAGTGAGTTTCATAATTTGGAAGCATAAAAACAAAAAGCAACCTCTCCACTCTTTCTGCATTTCACATGTGGTATTTGCAGTAGGCCAGTATGTGCAGATCTCAGGTCACGTATAGGAACATATGAAGACAGACATTCAGTAAGGTACAGACGTGCTAGGCCGCTTAAAGCTTTAAAAACAAGTAAAAGAACTTTCAAATTTATCCTAGATAATACAGGTGACCAGTGAAGTTTTTTTCAAAACAGGAATGATATTCTCTTTCTTGTATTTGTTAGGATCTGTGCTACTGCATTTCGAACAAGTAGTAGGGGATTTATTGTTTTCTTGGGAAGCCCACAAAACAGAGCATTATAATCATATCCACATCAATGTGAGCAATGGAGAAGTCAAATTAACGTGTCTAAATATCATCTAGTTCTATCCCAGGGAAGAGGGCTGTTGCCTACACAGACGACAAGACACAAAACGCTCAACTGTGCAAAACACGCATAAGGACATCAGTCAGGAGGAACAAGGTAAAGTGTTTTTTCTTCTTCACCATGGTCATGTAGTTTCACTCCAAGCACTGTCATATGAAATAACTGTGGAAACGACCTCCCCAACATTTTGGGTTGTTGCATTTTGCTTCAATGAATTTTAACCTTTTCTTTTAGACATTAAGAGGAAGGACACATTCACCCTTGGTAGAGATTCAGTTGTTCTATGAGATGTCAAGGTGAGAATTAACCACTTCAGGGATAAGTCAATCCACATAACTGAAAAAGGGGCAATGAACAGGATATGGGGATTTTGCTAGTTATAAAGTACAATAATCATCATTACATGATCTAAGACTACTGAAGTATAAGCTGTGTCCCTGACTGATTAATTAGCAAATTCATCTTTGAAGAGTGCAGCTACTATCTATTCAGTGGCATTTCCTTAAAACAATTGTATTCCCACATTCTGAATATGGAGTGAGATCATGTAGAGAATGTTGGACTTGTAATAACTAATTGAAGGATAATAATAATCAACGAAAGTGCTTAAAAGTATCAACAAATGCCTTCAAAGTACTTGACACGTACTTTGCTTTCAAAAGTGAAACATAATTAATGCTTACGTAAGATTTCTCTTGACTTCTCAGGAGTATACTAACTCCAAGGACAAGTAACATCACAAACCATTGTTTAAGTGCTGATGTTGGAGCTGCAATACTACTACCAAGACAAAAAATGATACAGGTAACACTGCTTTCAGATTTCTAAGAATTGCTAAAATAGCATGTTTACAGAGCATTCAGAGTTGAGAATATGACAAGTTCCTACCATCTCAAACACTGCCAATCTAGAACAAAAAGAAAGTACTTGAACGCCTGCAGTAATGGAACACAAACCAGAACATATCAGTGCATGACAAGGAAATGTAGTCACAAAATGATTCTACCCTTTCAAGTCCCAAAAAGGACCGAGGAACTTACCGGAGGCGATACCTGGATTTCAAACAGAGTACAATGTAGCCACTGTAGGGGAGAAGATCACAGAGAGCTCTTCTCAGATTGCTCAGAGTCAGCCCCAGCACCCTGTCCTGACTGAAGCAGACAAAGTGGTCAAACAGGTAGGTAGAAATGAGTAAGGAACAGAGAGTATGGTTATTCTTGCATTGTTTTGTTCGTCTGTCAAAGAAAAGAGTGCTTCTGACTTTTGTCAATGTTCATCTTTATTTTAGGAGAAGAACAAACGGTGGTATCACACTTTGCTCAAGTGTATGATACCATGTGTGTACAGCAGACATCACCAAAGGAACAGGAGACACCTGAGTAGAGAACAAGAATATGAAAAGACTGATGAAAAAAAGCACCAGGAGAAATCCATTGAATATGCACAATCTCGTCCAGTATTTCAATGAAAAGTTTCAGTGTTGTTTTTAGTGTCGTCGTATTGCATACATTTAAAACAATGTGTCTTGTTTAATGAACAATTTCATTTACTTTAGTAAAAAGTGTTGTTTACTGTAGTCCTAGCATGGATGCAATTGTTAGAAAAAACTTGAATGAAAAACTGAATGTTTCATACAATATGGGTTTGTGTTAACCCACACACCTAAGTGAAATGTTTGATTACGTTTACAAGACATAACACATAGTTCAGTTGAGTGTGAAAGGGAACAACAGAGAAAGTCACAAACAAAACATTTGTGAAGGACTTGATGAATGTTTTTTCTTTAGAAATGACAAAAAATAAAGAATTTTTCAACAAGATGTCTTTCTATAGCGAGTTTCATTTGAGATAGTCTTTTCTTAGAAGTGCAAGAGTGGTATTCCTTACAACTTATTCCCCAATTTGATCATTCTCAGAAATTAGGAGATGGAAACCACACCTACTGTAATATTAGACCTTGTAACAAGGCAACTAGGTTTCAATGGCTTAAAAGGTGCAGAAAGAGGCTCATGTATAATGACCTCCAGTGTCCCACAGGTTTCCCAAATCATTTCTTAGAGTATGGAAAAAGAGGAAATAAAGTGTCTACAGAAAGCGTATACCCCCTTGAACTTTGTTCAGTTTGTTGCGCCAGTGCCAGAGTTTCATGCAATTAAATGAGGACCTCTTTCTCACACCACATATGTTATACTTTCAAAGGGAAAAAAGGAAATATTACAATTGTATACATTTTCACCCACATGTTAATATTTGGTAGAAGCCCTTTTCACAGCAATTTCAGCTGTGAGTCTGTTGGTAATGGGCTCCACCACCTCTGCACCAACAAGATTTGATAATATTTGAGAATTTCAGAAGTCTGTCTGGTTTAGCTGAAGAATCAGCTAAGGTAAGTTTCAGGAAGAGCATCTGATTTCTTTCAATAAAGCAGAACAGAGAAAAAACACACAATACAAAATCATGAGAATTTGTATCCATATGACACTTTGACTCGAATACTTTTATCAGACCTACACAGAGTATATACTGTACACACTTTTTCAGCCCAGGTTTATACATTTGGATCTGCCATTTGTAGGTGTTTTTGTGTCTTAGCTCAACACTGTGAAACCTGTAGTTACAAACATGGAGGATGAAGACATGAAGACATATATTGTACCTCTGACCGGCCTACCTTCCAAGAGGTGAAAGATGAAACTTTTCCTTTATCGTCAACTCAGTGAATGTCTTTAAACTTTCGAAAACTGTAACAAAGAATAAGTTAAAAAACTTATTTTCATTGGACCCACAGAAAAGTCAAAGTTGTCCATAGAAATACCCGTCTAAATCAGAAATCTACAGCACAAAGGCAGTGGCCTTTCGGGACATAAAAATGAAATCAAACTTTACTCAGACGAATTGCCCTTGGTCACGGACATCTTGCTATCAGTCACTACAAAGATGTTTTCTCTCGAGCCATGGCTTGCCTGACTTGCTTCTTCTGCTGGATGGCTTCTGGTCGCTGGTCAGGATCGACAGCCAGCATGTCCTGGAGCAGTGTCCTTAGCTCAGTGCTTATGGCTCTATTTACTTTCAGGGGGATGTGGAACTGCAGCCAGGGGTTCTCATCCAGGGCCTCTCCAACAGGCCCTGACAGACATATGCTCCTGTATCGGAAACACACTTTAGTTCAATTCTAAAATATTTCTCATAGGACTGAAGGAACCTTTGCCTGTTAAGAGTTAACAATTAGGTCCTCAAGAACTGTTTTACGGTTTTCTACACTCCTGGCTGGCCAAGGTCTCTTTAAGGTCTCTTAAGTGGAGGTGTAACTCATGTATCCTACATGTGATTTAGCAACATGAAAGGGAATAGCTTCTTATCGGATTATGGTCTTGGTTAACTGCCTAAGGCTGACCTAAG
Source organism: Lepisosteus oculatus (assembly GCF_040954835.1). Taxonomy (NCBI): domain Eukaryota; kingdom Metazoa; phylum Chordata; class Actinopteri; order Semionotiformes; family Lepisosteidae; genus Lepisosteus; species Lepisosteus oculatus. Next base: position 2,732,565 of record NW_027167923.1, on the reverse strand, counting down.
TGCCAAACTTTCTGACTTTCTTTATACCTTATATGTTAAGAAGCTTCTTCTGACCAATCAGAAATGTATGCTTTATGTATGAACATTTTACTCATCAAAGTGAGTGAGAGACAAGGTTAACAGAAATTAGCCACGGCAGTAAATGACAGCATATTTTTGGGTTCTTAAATGGTCTCTACCTGGCACACCTGCAGTGCAAACTGACACACACTGTTTAGAGAAACAGCTACTCTATTACTAATATTAATGAAACATTTCTTATTCTATGGAACAAAAACAAACAGTAAAACTAAAACACAGATATCTTAGCTCCCTATTTCATGAACCAGATGACTGAATGACCAAGCCTAACTAGTAGCCAGAACCCCAGTTAACCCTCCGTAACACAAAGTTTAACCACACGACAGGAACTCTTTCAAACTGAGTGAAAATCATAAATGGATCCATAACTTTACATCAATTTACTATGTTGTGCCAATACCTGCATTTACATTTAGAACGAATGATGTCATAGAACCAGCATCACACCAGTTCCAGGTGTCTCCAAGGAGACAACAGAACTTCAGTTGTGTTTGCTAAAATACACACTTTGAAACATACTGTAACACTTAGTTAACATGTCTGGTTTAGTTGAAGAAGCGGCTAAGGTAAGTTTCAGGGTTTAATGGTGGGATGGCACCTGTGCTTTTTTCCCCCAACCGCTAGAATATGATTCGCACCAAACCCAAAAGAAATACTGCACAGTTCAGGAACTTCATCAACCTAGCAACTGTAAAATAAGCTTACAAACAACTGAATTGAAATGCCAAAAAGTTCAGAGAAAGGCACAAACTATGTTTACTTGGGGTTTACAAAATTAAAGCTAACTAAAACTGTAATGATAAACAATCATGCTGCCAATGGACAGAGAAATATCATGTTTTTTGAATAATGTATTATTTGTTACATAGGAACCCAGTATAAGGGAATCCCTTGCGATCCTGTCTGCAGAGATAAAGGTAAGTATTGTTTTCTCTTTAGCTCTGTCACTCCAAGAAATATAATGAACATAAATATATTTGCCAATCTTTTCATAGTAATCCAAACAACTCTGCGTGTATCTGACATTTGTAATATTTATCTACCGCAGTATAACTCTTCTGGCAAGGCGATTGGTATTGTACCTTGAAAGAAAACTGATTGGAAATGTCATGTACTCTATGGTTTCTATTGATGTCAAGTGGCAAATGTTGACTGGTGATGTTATGTGAATCTTAGGAAATGGTCATTTTTCAATCGAGTCTATGTTTCTCAGAATTTGAGACAGAGAGGTCAATCTCTGCAATCCGAGCTGAGGGCATTTCTTGGAATGGAAAGGTAAGAGCAACGTGTTCTTTGATATTCTCTTAAGACTCTTCGCCAGATTTAACGATGAAAAATGTAAATAATAATAACAAACATTATTTTATATAGTGCCTTGAAAGGTGGCTTCTTTACAGAATGACAAAACCAACTACAATAAATAATACACAAGATATGCATGATGACAATACACAGTTAGACGAGACAGTAGATGGTCATTGTCAGTGTATTCTGAAGGTAGTTTTCCAATTTTTTGGAACGGGGTAAAAGAGGCCACCTCTACTAGAATCTTTGTCCTAACCACAAATGTAACAAAGTATAATAATAAGATTAAAAATAATAATAATAAACTTTATCTATAGAGCACCTTTCATACAAATAGTGCTTTGGTGCTTTAAAAACCAAGCGTAAAAATAAAATATTAAAATTGAGAGATATACTTTCAGTTGTAAAGGAAAATACAGCAATACAGTAAAGCAACATACATGTCAATTAAATAAATAAAAATGAGGAAAGTCGTAATAAAATAAGAACAATTAAAGAGAACTAAAAAAAGAAACAGAAATAGAAAGAACAAAGAACCACTTTAACTAAAAGCAACATTTTCAAATGTTTTTTAAAACAATGTACCGAGCTTGACTGCCTAATAAAAAGTGGAAGTGAGTTTCATAATTTAGAAGCATAAAAACAAAAAGCAGCCTCTCCACTCTTTCTGCATTTCACATGTGGTATTTGCAGTAGGCCAGTATGTGCAGATCTCAGGTCACGTATAGGAACATATGAAGACAGACATTCAGTAAGGTACAGACGTGCTAGGTCGCTTAAAGCTTTAAAAACAAGTAAAAGAACTTTCAAATTTATCCTAGATAATACAGGTGACCAGTGAAGTTTTTTCAAAACAGAAATGATATTCTCTTTCTTGTATTTGTTAGGATCTGTGCTACTGCATTTCGAACAAGTAGTAAGGGATTTATTGTTTTCTTGGGAAGCCCACAAAACAGAGCATTATAATCATATCCACATCAATGTGAGCAATGGAGAAGTCAAATTAACGTGTCTAAATATCATCTAGTTCTATCCCAGGGAAGAGGGCTGTTGCCTACACAGACGACAAGACACAAAACGCTCAACTGTGCAAAACACGCATAAGGACATCAGTCAGGAGGAACAAGGTAAAGTGTTTTTACTTCTTCACCATGGTCATGTAGTTTCACTCCAAGCACTGTCATATGAAATAACTGTGGAAACGACCTCCCCAACATTTTGGGTTGTTGCATTTTGCTTCAATGAATTTTAACCTTTTCTTTTAGACATTAAGAGGAAGGACACATTCACCCTTGGTAGAGATTCAGTTGTTCTATGAGATGTCAAGGTGAGAATTAACCACTTCAGGGATAAGTCAATCCACATAACTGAAAAAGGGGCAATGAACAGGATATGGGGATTTTGCTAGTTATAAAGTACAATAATCATCATTACATGATCTAAGACTACTGAAGTATAAGCTGTGTCCCTGACTGATTAATTAGCAAATTCATCTTTGTAGAGTGCAGCTACTATCTATTCAGTGGCATTTCCTTAAAACAATTGTATTCCCACATTCTGAATATGGAGTGAGATCATGTAGAGAATGTTGGACTTGTAATAACTAATTGAAGGATAATAATAATCAACGAAAGTGCTTAAAAGTATCAACAAATGCCTTCAAAGTACTTGACACGTACTTTGCTTTCAAAAGTGAAACATAATTAATGCTTACGTAAGATTTCTCTTGACTTCTCAGGAGTATACTAACTCCAAGGACAAGTAACATCACAAACCATTATTTAAGTGCTGATGTTGGAGCTGCAATACTACTACCAAGACAAAAAATGATACAGGTAACACTGCTTTCAGATTTCTAAGAATTGCTAAAATAGCATGTTTACAGAGCATTCAGAGTTGAGAATATGACAAGTTCCTACCATCTCAAACACTGCCAATCTAGAACAAAAAGAAAGTACTTGAACGCCTGCAGTAATGGAACACAAACCAGAACATATCAGTGCATGACAAGGAAATGTAGTCACAAAATGATTCTACCCTTTCAAGTCCCAAAAAGGACCGAGGAACTTACCGGAGGCGATACCTGGATTTCAAACAGAGTACAATGTAGCCACTGTAGGGGAGAAGATCACAGAGAGCTCTTCTCAGATTGCTCAGAGTCAGCCCCAGCACCCTGTCCTGACTGAAGCAGACAAAGTGGTCAAACAGGTAGGTAGAAATGAGTAAGGAACAGAGAGTATGGTTATTCTTGCATTGTTTTGTTCGTCTGTCAAAGAAAAGAGTGCTTCTGACTTTTGTCAATGTTCATCTTTATTTTAGGACAAGAACAAACGGTGGTATCACACTTTGCTCAAGTGTATGATACCATGTGTGTACAGCAGACATCACCAAAGGAACAGGAGACACCTGAGTAGAGAACAAGAATATGAAAAGACTGATGAAAAAAAGCACCAGGAGAAATCCATTGAATATGCACAATCTCGTCCACTATTTCAATGAAAAGTTTCAGTGTTGTTTTTAGTGTCGTCGTATTGCATACATTTAAAACAATGTGTCTTGTTTAATGAACAATTTCATTTACTTTAGTAAAAAGTGTTGTTTACTGTAGTCCTAGCATGGATGCAATTGTTAGAAAAAACTTGAATGAAAAACTGAATGTTTCATACAATATGGGTTTGTGTTAACCCACACACCTAAGTGAAATGTTTGATTACGTTTACAAGACATAACACATAGTTCAGTTGAGTGTGAAAGGGAACAACAGAGAAAGTCACAAACAAAACATTTGTGAAGGACTTGATGAATGTTTTTTCTTTAGAAATGACAAAAAATAAAGAATTTTTCAACAAGATGTCTTTCTATAGCGAGTTTCATTTGAGATAGTCTTTTCTTAGAAGTGCAAGAGTGGTATTCCTTACAACTTATTCCCCAATTTGATCATTCTCAGAAATTAGGAGATGGAAACCACACCTACTGTAATATTAGACCTTGTAACAAGGCAACTAGGTTTCAATGGCTTAAAAGGTGCAGAAAGAGGCTCATGTATAATGACCTCCAGTGTCCCACAGGTTTCCCAAATCATTTCTTAGAGTATGGAAAAAGAGGAAATAAAGTGTCTACAGAAAGCGTATACCCCCTTGAACTTTGTTCAGTTTGTTGCGCCAGTGCCAGAGTTTCATGCAATTAAATGAGGACCTCTTTCTCACACCACATATGTTATACTTTCAAAGGGAAAAAAGGAAATATTACAATTGTATACATTTTCACCCACATGTTAATATTTGGTAGAAGCCCTTTTCACAGCAATTTCAGCTGTGAGTCTGTTGGTAATGGGCTCCACCACCTCTGCACCAACAAGATTTGATAATATTTGAGAATTTCAGAAGTCTGTCTGGTTTAGCTGAAGAATCAGCTAAGGTAAGTTTCAGGAAGAGCATCTGATTTCTTTCAATAAAGCAGAACAGAGAAAAAACACACAATACAAAATCATGAGAATTTGTATCCATATGACACTTTGACTCGAATACTTTTATCAGACCTACACAGAGTATATACTGTACACACTTTTTCAGCCCAGGTTTATACATTTGGATCTGCCATTTGTAGGTGTTTTTGTGTCTTAGCTCAACACTGTGAAACCTGTAGTTACAAACATGGAGGATGAAGACATGAAGACATATATTGTACCTCTGACCGGCCTACCTTCCAAGAGGTGAAAGATGAAACTTTTCCTTTATCGTCAACTCAGTGAATGTCTTTAAACTTTCGAAAACTGTAACAAAGAATAAGTTAAAAAACTTATTTTCATTGGACCCACAGAAAAGTCAAAGTTGTCCATAGAAATACCCGTCTAAATCAGAAATCTACAGCACAAAGGCAGTGGCCTTTCGGGACATAAAAATGAAATCAGACTTTACTCAGACGAATTGCCCTTGGTCACGGACATCTTGCTATCAGTCACTACAAAGATGTTTTCTCTCGAGCCATGGCTTGCCTGACTTGCTTCTTCTGCTGGATGGCTTCTGGTCGCTGGTCAGGATCGACAGCCAGCATGTCCTGGAGCAGTGTCCTTAGCTCAGTGCTTATGGCTCTATTTACTTTCAGGGGGATGTGGAACTGCAGCCAGGGGTTCTCATCCAGGGCCTCTCCAACAGGCCCTGACAGACATATGCTCCTGTATCGGAAACACACTTTAGTTCAATTCTAAAATATTTCTCATAGGACTGAAGGAACCTTTGCCTGTTAAGAGTTAACAATTAGGTCCTCAAGAACTGTTTTACGGTTTTCTACACTCCTGGCTGGCCAAGGTCTCTTTAAGGTCTCTTAAGTGGAGGTGTAACTCATGTATCCTACATGTGATTTAGCAACATGAAAGGGAATAGCTTCTTATCGGATTATGGTCTTGGTTAACTGCCTAAGGCTGACCTAAGTGCCAAACTTTCTGACTTTCTTTATACCTTATATGTTAAGAAGCTTCTTCTGACCAATCAGAAATGTATGCTTTATGTATGAACATTTTACTCATCAAAGTGAGTGAGAGACAAGGTTAACAGAAATTAGCCACGGCAGTAAATGACAGCATATTTTTGGGTTCTTAAATGGTCTCTACCTGGCACACCTGCAGTGCAAACTGACACACACTGTTTAGAGAAACAGCTACTCTATTACTAATATTAATGAAACATTTCTTATTCTATGGAACAAAAACAAACAGTAAAACTAAAACACAGATATCTTAGCTCCCTATTTCATGAACCAGATGACTGAATGACCAAGCCTAACTAGTAGCCAGAACCCCAGTTAACCCTCCGTAACACAAAGTTTAACCACACGACAGGAACTCTTTCAAACTGAGTGAAAATCATAAATGGATCCATAACTTTACATCAATTTACTATGTTGTGCCAATACCTGCATTTACATTTAGAACGAATGATGTCATAGAACCAGCATCACACCAGTTCCAGGTGTCTCCAAGGAGACAACAGAACTTCAGTTGTGTTTGCTAAAATACACACTTTGAAACATACTGTAACACTTAGTTAACATGTCTGGTTTAGTTGAAGAAGCGGCTAAGGTAAGTTTCAGGGTTTAATGGTGGGATGGCACCTGTGCTTTTTTCCCCCAACCGCTAGAATATGATTCGCACCAAACCCAAAAGAAATACTGCACAGTTCAGGAACTTCATCAACCTAGCAACTGTAAAATAAGCTTACAAACAACTGAATTGAAATGCCAAAAAGTTCAGAGAAAGGCACAAACTATGTTTACTTGGGGTTTACAAAATTAAAGCTAACTAAAACTGTAATGATAAACAATCATGCTGCCAATGGACAGAGAAATATCATGTTTTTTGAATAATGTATTATTTGTTACATAGGAACCCAGTATAAGGGAATCCCTTGCGATCCTGTCTGCAGAGATAAAGGTAAGTATTGTTTTCTCTTTAGCTCTGTCACTCCAAGAAATATAATGAACATAAATATATTTGCCAATCTTTTCATAGTAATCCAAACAACTCTGCGTGTATCTGACATTTGTAATATTTATCTACCGCAGTATAACTCTTCTGGCAAGGCGATTGGTATTGTACCTTGAAAGAAAACTGATTGGAAATGTCATGTACTCTATGGTTTCTATTGATGTCAAGTGGCAAATGTTGACTGGTGATGTTATGTGAATCTTAGGAAATGGTCATTTTTCAATCGAGTCTATGTTTCTCAGAATTTGAGACAGAGAGGTCAATCTCTGCAATCCGAGCTGAGGGCATTTCTTGGAATGGAAAGGTAAGAGCAACGTGTTCTTTGATATTCTCTTAAGACTCTTCGCCAGATTTAACGATGAAAAATGTAAATAATAATAACAAACATTATTTTATATAGTGCCTTGAAAGGTGGCTTCTTTACAGAATGACAAAACCAACTACAATAAATAATACACAAGATATGCATGATGACAATACACAGTTAGACGAGACAGTAGATGGTCATTGTCAGTGTATTCTGAAGGTAGTTTTCCAATTTTTTGGAACGGGGTAAAAGAGGCCACCTCTACTAGAATCTTTGTCCTAACCACAAATGTAACAAAGTATAATAATAAGATTAAAAATAATAATAATAAACTTTATCTATAGAGCACCTTTCATACAAATAGTGCTTTGGTGCTTTAAAAACCAAGCGTAAAAATAAAATATTAAAATTGAGAGATATACTTTCAGTTGTAAAGGAAAATACAGCAATACAGTAAAGCAACATACATGTCAATTAAATAAATAAAAATGAGGAAAGTCGTAATAAAATAAGAACAATTAAAGAGAACTAAAAAAAGAAACAGAAATAGAAAGAACAAAGAACCACTTTAACTAAAAGCAACATTTTCAAATGTTTTTTAAAACAATGTACCGAGCTTGACTGCCTAATAAAAAGTGGAAGTGAGTTTCATAATTTAGAAGCATAAAAACAAAAAGCAGCCTCTCCACTCTTTCTGCATTTCACATGTGGTATTTGCAGTAGGCCAGTATGTGCAGATCTCAGGTCACGTATAGGAACATATGAAGACAGACATTCAGTAAGGTACAGACGTGCTAGGTCGCTTAAAGCTTTAAAAACAAGTAAAAGAACTTTCAAATTTATCCTAGATAATACAGGTGACCAGTGAAGTTTTTTCAAAACAGAAATGATATTCTCTTTCTTGTATTTGTTAGGATCTGTGCTACTGCATTTCGAACAAGTAGTAAGGGATTTATTGTTTTCTTGGGAAGCCCACAAAACAGAGCATTATAATCATATCCACATCAATGTGAGCAATGGAGAAGTCAAATTAACGTGTCTAAATATCATCTAGTTCTATCCCAGGGAAGAGGGCTGTTGCCTACACAGACGACAAGACACAAAACGCTCAACTGTGCAAAACACGCATAAGGACATCAGTCAGGAGGAACAAGGTAAAGTGTTTTTACTTCTTCACCATGGTCATGTAGTTTCACTCCAAGCACTGTCATATGAAATAACTGTGGAAACGACCTCCCCAACATTTTGGGTTGTTGCATTTTGCTTCAATGAATTTTAACCTTTTCTTTTAGACATTAAGAGGAAGGACACATTCACCCTTGGTAGAGATTCAGTTGTTCTATGAGATGTCAAGGTGAGAATTAACCACTTCAGGGATAAGTCAATCCACATAACTGAAAAAGGGGCAATGAACAGGATATGGGGATTTTGCTAGTTATAAAGTACAATAATCATCATTACATGATCTAAGACTACTGAAGTATAAGCTGTGTCCCTGACTGATTAATTAGCAAATTCATCTTTGTAGAGTGCAGCTACTATCTATTCAGTGGCATTTCCTTAAAACAATTGTATTCCCACATTCTGAATATGGAGTGAGATCATGTAGAGAATGTTGGACTTGTAATAACTAATTGAAGGATAATAATAATCAACGAAAGTGCTTAAAAGTATCAACAAATGCCTTCAAAGTACTTGACACGTACTTTGCTTTCAAAAGTGAAACATAATTAATGCTTACGTAAGATTTCTCTTGACTTCTCAGGAGTATACTAACTCCAAGGACAAGTAACATCACAAACCATTATTTAACTGCTGATGTTGGAGCTGCAATACTACTACCAAGACAAAAAATGATACAGGTAACACTGCTTTCAGATTTCTAAGAATTGCTAAAATAGCATGTTTACAGAGCATTCAGAGTTGAGAATATGACAAGTTCCTACCATCTCAAACACTGCCAATCTAGAACAAAAAGAAAGTACTTGAACGCCTGCAGTAATGGAACACAAACCAGAACATATCAGTGCATGACAAGGAAATGTAGTCACAAAATGATTCTACCCTTTCAAGTCCCAAAAAGGACCGAGGAACTTACCGGAGGCGATACCTGGATTTCAAACAGAGTACAATGTAGCCACTGTAGGGGAGAAGATCACAGAGAGCTCTTCTCAGATTGCTCAGAGTCAGCCCCAGCACCCTGTCCTGACTGAAGCAGACAAAGTGGTCAAACAGGTAGGTAGAAATGAGTAAGGAACAGAGAGTATGGTTATTCTTGCATTGTTTTGTTCGTCTGTCAAAGAAAAGAGTGCTTCTGACTTTTGTCAATGTTCATCTTTATTTTAGGACAAGAACAAACGGTGGTATCACACTTTGCTCAAGTGTATGATACCATGTGTGTACAGCAGACATCACCAAAGGAACAGGAGACACCTGAGTAGAGAACAAGAATATGAAAAGACTGATGAAAAAAAGCACCAGGAGAAATCCATTGAATATGCACAATCTCGTCCACTATTTCAATGAAAAGTTTCAGTGTTGTTTTTAGTGTCGTCGTATTGCATACATTTAAAACAATGTGTCTTGTTTAATGAACAATTTCATTTACTTTAGTAAAAAGTGTTGTTTACTGTAGTCCTAGCATGGATGCAATTGTTAGAAAAAACGTGAATGAAAAACTGAATGTTTCATACAATATGGGTTTGTGTTAACCCACACACCTAAGTGAAATGTTTGATTACGTTTACAAGACATAACACATAGTTCAGTTGAGTGTGAAAGGGAACAACAGAGAAAGTCACAAACAAAACATTTGTGAAGGACTTGATGAATGTTTTTTCTTTAGAAATGACAAAAAATAAAGAATTTTTCAACAAGATGTCTTTCTATAGCGAGTTTCATTTGAGATAGTCTTTTCTTAGAAGTGCAAGAGTGGTATTCCTTACAACTTATTCCCCAATTTGATCATTCTCAGAAATTAGGAGATGGAAACCACACCTACTGTAATATTAGACCTTGTAACAAGGCAACTAGGTTTCAATGGCTTAAAAGGTGCAGAAAGAGGCTCATGTATAATGACCTCCAGTGTCCCACAGGTTTCCCAAATCATTTCTTAGAGTATGGAAAAAGAGGAAATAAAGTGTCTACAGAAAGCGTATACCCCCTTGAACTTTGTTCAGTTTGTTGCGCCAGTGCCAGAGTTTCATGCAATTAAATGAGGACCTCTTTCTCACACCACATATGTTATACTTTCAAAGGGAAAAAAGGAAATATTACAATTGTATACATTTTCACCCACATGTTAATATTTGGTAGAAGCCCTTTTCACAGCAATTTCAGCTGTGAGTCTGTTGGTAATGGGCTCCACCACCTCTGCACCAACAAGATTTGATAATATTTGAGAATTTCAGAAGTCTGTCTGGTTTAGCTGAAGAATCAGCTAAGGTAAGTTTCAGGAAGAGCATCTGATTTCTTTCAATAAAGCAGAACAGAGAAAAAACACACAATACAAAATCATGAGAATTTGTATCCATATGACACTTTGACTCGAATACTTTTATCAGACCTACACAGAGTATATACTGTACACACTTTTTCAGCCCAGGTTTATACATTTGGATCTGCCATTTGTAGGTGTTTTTGTGTCTTAGCTCAACACTGTGAAACCTGTAGTTACAAACATGGAGGATGAAGACATGAAGACATATATTGTACCTCTGACCGGCCTACCTTCCAAGAGGTGAAAGATGAAACTTTTCCTTTATCGTCAACTCAGTGAATGTCTTTAAACTTTCGAAAACTGTAACAAAGAATAAGTTAAAAAACTTATTTTCATTGGACCCACAGAAAAGTCAAAGTTGTCCATAGAAATACCCGTCTAAATCAGAAATCTACAGCACAAAGGCAGTGGCCTTTCGGGACATAAAAATGAAATCAGACTTTACTCAGACGAATTGCCCTTGGTCACGGACATCTTGCTATCAGTCACTACAAAGATGTTTTCTCTCGAGCCATGGCTTGCCTGACTTGCTTCTTCTGCTGGATGGCTTCTGGTCGCTGGTCAGGATCGACAGCCAGCATGTCCTGGAGCAGTGTCCTTAGCTCAGTGCTTATGGCTCTATTTACTTTCAGGGGGATGTGGAACTGCAGCCAGGGGTTCTCATCCAGGGCCTCTCCAACAGGCCCTGACAGACATATGCTCCTGTATCGGAAACACACTTTAGTTCAATTCTAAAATATTTCTCATAGGACTGAAGGAACCTTTGCCTGTTAAGAGTTAACAATTAGGTCCTCAAGAACTGTTTTACGGTTTTCTACACTCCTGGCTGGCCAAGGTCTCTTTAAGGTCTCTTAAGTGGAGGTGTAACTCATGTATCCTACATGTGATTTAGCAACATGAAAGGGAATAGCTTCTTATCGGATTACGGTCTTGGTTAACTGCCTAAGGCTGACCTAAGTGCCAAACTTTCTGACTTTCTTTATACCTTATATGTTAAGAAGCTTCTTCTGACCAATCAGAAATGTATGCTTTATGTATGAACATTTTGCTCATCAAAGTGAGTGAGAGACAAGGTTAACAGAAATTAGCCACGGCAGTAAATGACAGCATATTTTTGGGTTCTTAAATGGTCTCTACCTGGCACACCTGCAGTGCAAACTGACACACACTGTTTAGAGAAACAGCTACTCTATTACTAATTTTAATGAAACATTTCTTATTCTATGGAACAAAAACAAACAGTAAAATTAAAACACAGATATCTTAGCTTCCTATTTCATGAACCAGATGACTGAATGACCAAGCCTAACTAGTAGCCAGAACCCCAGTTAACCCTCCGTAACACAAAGTTTAACCACACGACAGGAACTCTTTCAAACTGAGTGAAAATCATAAATGGATCCATAACTTTACATCAATTTACTATGTTGTGCCAATACCTGCATTTACATTTAGAACGAATGATGTCATAGAACCAGCATCACACCAGTTCCAGGTGTCTCCAAGGAGACAACAGAACTTCAGTTGTGTTTGCTAAAATACACACTTTGAAACATACTGTAACACTTAGTTAACATGTCTGGTTTAGTTGAAGAAGCGGCTAAGGTAAGTTTCAGGGTTTAATGGTGGGATGGCACCTGTGCTTTTTTCCCCCAACCGCTAGAATATGATTCGCACCAAACCCAAAAGAAATACTGCACAGTTCAGGAACTTCATCAACCTAGCAACTGTAAAATAAGCTTACAAACAACTGAATTGAAATGCCAAAAAGTTCAGAGAAAGGCACAAACTATGTTTACTTGGGGTTTACAAAATTAAAGCTAACTAAAACTGTAATGATAAACAATCATGCTGCCAATGGACAGAGAAATATCATGTTTTTTGAATAATGTATTATTTGTTACATAGGAACCCAGTATAAGGGAATCCCTTGCGATCCTGTCTGCAGAGATAAAGGTAAGTATTGTTTTCTCTTTAGCTCTGTCACTCCAAGAAATATAATGAACATAAATATATTTGCCAATCTTTTCATAGTAATCCAAACAACTCTGCGTGTATCTGACATTTGTAATATTTATCTACCGCAGTATAACTCTTCTGGCAAGGCGATTGGTATTGTACCTTGAAAGAAAACTGATTGGAAATGTCATGTACTCTATGGTTTCTATTGATGTCAAGTGGCAAATGTTGACTGGTGATGTTATGTGAATCTTAGGAAATGGTCATTTTTCAATCGAGTCTATGTTTCTCAGAATTTGAGACAGAGAGGTCAATCTCTGCAATCCGAGCTGAGGGCATTTCTTGGAATGGAAAGGTAAGAGCAACGTGTTCTTTGATATTCTCTTAAGACTCTTCGCCAGATTTAACGATGAAAAATGTAAATAATAATAACAAACATTATTTTATATAGTGCCTTGAAAGGTGGCTTCTTTACAGAATGACAAAACCAACTACAATAAATAATACACAAGATATGCATGATGACAATACACAGTTAGACGAGACAGTAGATGGTCATTGTCAGTGTATTCTGAAGGTAGTTTTCCAATTTTTTGGAACGGGGTAAAAGAGGCCACCTCTACTAGAATCTTTGTCCTAACCACAAATGTAACAAAGTATAATAATAAGATTAAAAATAATAATAATAAACTTTATCTATAGAGCACCTTTCATACAAATAGTGCTTTGGTGCTTTAAAAACCAAGCGTAAAAATAAAATATTAAAATTGAGAGATATACTTTCAGTTGTAAAGGAAAATACAGCAATACAGTAAAGCAACATACATGTCAATTAAATAAATAAAAATGAGGAAAGTCGTAATAAAATAAGAACAATTAAAGAGAACTAAAAAAAGAAACAGAAATAGAAAGAACAAAGAACCACTTTAACTAAAAGCAACATTTTCAAATGTTTTTTAAAACAATGTACCGAGCTTGACTGCCTAATAAAAAGTGGAAGTGAGTTTCATAATTTAGAAGCATAAAAACAAAAAGCAGCCTCTCCACTCTTTCTGCATTTCACATGTGGTATTTGCAGTAGGCCAGTATGTGCAGATCTCAGGTCACGTATAGGAACATATAAAGACGGACATTCAGTAAGGTACAGACGTGCTAGGTCGCTTAAAGCTTTAAAAACAAGTAAAAGAACTTTCAAATTTATCCTAGATAATACAGGTGACCAGTGAAGTTTTTTCAAAACAGAAATGATATTCTCTTTCTTGTATTTGTTAGGATCTGTGCTACTGCATTTCGAACAAGTAGTAAGGGATTTATTGTTTTCTTGGGAAGCCCACAAAACAGAGCATTATAATCATATCCACATCAATGTGAGCAATGGAGAAGTCAAATTAACGTGTCTAAATATCATCTAGTTCTATCCCAGGGAAGAGGGCTGTTGCCTACACAGACGACAAGACACAAAACGCTCAACTGTGCAAAACACGCATAAGGACATCAGTCAGGAGGAACAAGGTAAAGTGTTTTTACTTCTTCACCATGGTCATGTAGTTTCACTCCAAGCACTGTCATATGAAATAACTGTGGAAACGACCTCCCCAACATTTTGGGTTGTTGCATTTTGCTTCAATGAATTTTAACCTTTTCTTTTAGACATTAAGAGGAAGGACACATTCACCCTTGGTAGAGATTCAGTTGTTCTATGAGATGTCAAGGTGAGAATTAACCACTTCAGGGATAAGTCAATCCACATAACTGAAAAAGGGGTAATGAACAGGATATGGGGATTTTGCTAGTTATAAAGTACAATAATCATCATTACATGATCTAAGACTACTGAAGTATAAGCTGTGTCCCTGACTGATTAATTAGCAAATTCATCTTTGTAGAGTGCAGCTACTATCTATTCAGTGGCATTTCCTTAAAACAATTGTATTCCCACATTCTGAATATGGAGTGAGATCATGTAGAGAATGTTGGACTTGTAATAACTAATTGAAGGATAATAATAATCAACGAAAGTGCTTAAAAGTATCAACAAATGCCTTCAAAGTACTTGACACGTACTTTGCTTTCAAAAGTGAAACATAATTAATGCTTACGTAAGATTTCTCTTGACTTCTCAGGAGTATACTAACTCCAAGGACAAGTAACATCACAAACCATTATTTAAGTGCTGATGTTGGAGCTGCAATACTACTACCAAGACAAAAAATGATACAGGTAACACTGCTTTCAGATTTCTAAGAATTGCTAAAATAGCATGTTTACAGAGCATTCAGAGTTGAGAATATGACAAGTTCCTACCATCTCAAACACTGCCAATCTAGAACAAAAAGAAAGTACTTGAACGCCTGCAGTAATGGAACACAAACCAGAACATATCAGTGCATGACAAGGAAATGTAGTCACAAAATGATTCTACCCTTTCAAGTCCCAAAAAGGACCGAGGAACTTACCGGAGGCGATACCTGGATTTCAAACAGAGTACAATGTAGCCACTGTAGGGGAGAAGATCACAGAGAGCTCTTCTCAGATTGCTCAGAGTCAGCCCCAGCACCCTGTCCTGACTGAAGCAGACAAAGTGGTCAAACAGGTAGGTAGAAATGAGTAAGGAACAGAGAGTATGGTTATTCTTGCATTGTTTTGTTCGTCTGTCAAAGAAAAGAGTGCTTCTGACTTTTGTCAATGTTCATCTTTATTTTAGGAGAAGAACAAACGGTGGTATCACACTTTGCTCAAGTGTATGATACCATGTGTGTACAGCAGACATCACCAAAGGAACAGGAGACACCTGAGTAGAGAACAAGAATATGAAAAGACTGATGAAAAAAAGCACCAGGAGAAATCCATTGAATATGCACAATCTCGTCCAGTATTTCAATGAAAAGTTTCAGTGTTGTTTTTAGTGTCGTCGTATTGCATACATTTAAAACAATGTGTCTTGTTTAATGAACAATTTCATTTACTTTAGTAAAAAGTGTTGTTTACTGTAGTCCTAGCATGGATGCAATTGTTAGAAAAAACTTGAATGAAAAACTGAATGTTTCATACAATATGGGTTTGTGTTAACCCACACACCTAAGTGAAATGTTTGATTACGTTTACAAGACATAACACATAGTTCAGTTGAGTGTGAAAGGGAACGACAGAGAAAGTCACAAACAAAACATTTGTGAAGGACTTGATGAATGTTTTTTCTTTAGAAATGACAAAAAATAAAGAATTTTTCAACAAGATGTCTTTCTATAGCGAGTTTCATTTGAGATAGTCTTTTCTTAGAAGTGCAAGAGTGGTATTCCCTACAACTTATTCCCCAATTTGATCATTCTCAGAAATTAGGAGATGGAAACCACACCTACTGTAATATTAGACCTTGTAACAAGGCAACTAGGTTTCAATGGCTTAAAAGGTGCAGAAAGAGGCTCATGTATAATGACCTCCAGTGTCCCACAGGTTTCCCAAATCATTTCTTAGAGTATGGAAAAAGAGGAAATAAAGTGTCTACAGAAAGCGTATACCCCCTTGAACTTTGTTCAGTTTGTTGCGCCAGTGCCAGAGTTTCATGCAATTAAATGAGGACCTCTTTCTCACACCACATATGTTATACTTTCAAAGGGAAAAAAGGAAATATTACAATTGTATACATTTTCACCCACGTGTTAATATTTGGTAGAAGCCCTTTTCACAGCAATTTCAGCTGTGAGTCTGTTGGTAATGGGCTCCACCTCTTCTGCACCAACAAGATTTGATAATATTTCAGAATTTCAGAAGTCTGTCTGGTTTAGCTGAAGAATCAGCTAAGGTAAGTTTCAGGAAGAGCATCTGATTTCTTTCAATAAAGCAGAACAGAGAAAAAACACACAATACAAAATCATGAGAATTTGTATCCATATGACACTTTGACTCGAATACTTTTATCAGACCTACACAGTATATACTGTACACACTTTTTCAGCCCAGGTTTATACATTTGATACATTTGGAACTGCCATTTGTAGGTGTTTTTGTGTCTTAGCTCAACACTGTGAAACCTGTAGTTACAAACATGGAGGATGAAGACATGAAGACATATATTGTACCTCTGACCGGCCTACCTTCAAAGAGGTGAAAGATGAAACTTTTCCTTTTTCGTCAACTCAGTGAATGTCTTTAAACTTTCGAAAACTGTAACAAAGAATAAGTTAAAAAACTTATTTTCATTGGACCCACAGAAAAGTCAAAGTTGTCCATAGAAATGCCCGTCTAAATCAGAAATCTACAGCACAAAGGCAGTGGCCTTTCGGGACATAAAAATGAAATCAGACTTTACTCAGACAAATTGCCCTTGGTCACGGACATCTTGCTATCAGTCACTACAAAGATGTTTTCTCTCGTGCCATGGCTTGCCTGACTTGCTTCTTCAGCTGGATGGCTTCTGGTCGTTGGTCAGGATCGACAGCCAGCATGTCCTGGAGCAGTGTCCTTAGCTCCGTGCTTATGGCTCTATTTACTTTCAGGGGGATGTGGAACTGCAGCCAGGGGTTCTCATGCAGGGCCTCTCCAACAGGCCCTGACAGACATATGCTCCTGTATCGGAAACACACTTTAGTTCAATTCTAAAATATTTCTCATAGGACTGAAGGAACCTTTGCCTGTTAAGAGTTAACAATTAGGTCCTCAAGAACTGTTTTATGGTTTTCTACACTCCTGGCTGGCCAAGGTCTCTTTAAGGTCTCTTAAGTGGAGGTGTAACTCATGTATCCTACATGTGATTTAGCAACATGAAAGGGAATAGCTTCTTATCGGATTATGGTCTTGGTTAACTGCCTAAGGCTAACCGTGCCAGGCCACCACTGCGTCACACAGCTGCCAGCACACCTCACAGTGCCAGGCCACCATTGGGTCAAACCACACAGGTGCCAGTGCACCTCACTGTGTCTAGCAGCCACTGCATCACACAGCTGAAAGCACAACTCACTGTGCCAGGACACCACTGCGTCACACCACACAGCTGCCAGCACACCTCACCATGCCAGGCACCCACAGAGTCACACCACACATCTGCCAGCACACCTCACTGTGCCGGGCCACCACTGTGTCACACCACATAGCTGCCAGTGCACCTCAGCATGCCAGGCCGCCACTGAGTCACACCACACAGCCACCAGCGCACCTCACCGTGCCAGGCCGCCACTGAGTCACACCACACAGCCACCAGCGCACCTCACCGTGCCAGGCCACCACTGAGTCACGCCACACAGCCACCAGCGCACCTCACCGTGCCACGCCAGCACTGAGTCACGCCACACAGCCACCAGCGCACCTCACCGTGTCAGGCCACCACTGCGTCACACAGCTGAAAGCGCACCTCACCGTGCCAGGCCACCACGGCATCACAACACACAGCTGCCAGCGCACCTCAAAGTACCCGGCCACCAGTGCGTCACACCACACAGCCGCCAGCGCACCTCACTGTGCCAGGCCACCACTGCGTCACACAGCTGAAAGCGCACCTCACCGTACCAGACCACCACTGCGTCACACAGGTGCCAGCGCACCTCACCGTGCCCGGCCACCACTTCATCATACAACTGCCAGTACACCTGACCGTGCAAGGCCACCACTGAGTCACACAGCTGCCAGCACACCTCACCATGCCAGGCCACCACTGCGTCACACCACACACCTGCCAGTGCACCTCACCGTGCCAAGCCACCACTGCGTCACACAGCTGCCAGCGCACCTCACCGTGCCAGGCCACCACTACGTCACACATCTGCCAACGCACCTCACCGTGCCCAGCCACCACTGCGTCACACAGCTGCCAGCGCACCTCACCGTGCCAGGCCACCACTGCGGCACACCACACACCCGCCAGTGCACCTCACCGTGCCCAGCCACCACTGCGTCACACAGCTGCCAGCACACCTCACAGTGCCAGGCCACCACTGCGTCAAACCACACAGGTGCCAGTGCACCTCACTGTGCCTAGCAGCCACTGCATCACACCGCTGAAAGCACAACTCACCGTGCCAGGACACCACTGTGTCACACCACACAGCTGCCAGTGCACCTCACCATGCCAGGCCACCACTGCGTCACACCACACAGCTGCCAGCACACCTCACCATGCCAGGCACCCACAGAGTCACACCACACATCTGCCAGCACACCTCACCGTGCCGGGCCACCACTGCGTCACACCACACAGCTGCCAGTGCACCTCAGCGTGCCAGGCCGCCACTGAGTCACACCACACAGCCACCAGCGCACCTCACCGTGCCAGGCCACCACTGAGTCACGCCACACAGCCACCAGCGCACCTCACCGTGCCACGCCAGCACTGAGTCACGCCACACAGCCACCAGCGCACCTCACCGTGTCAGGCCACCACTGCGTCACACCACACTGCCACCAGCGCACCTCACCGTGCCATTCCACCACTACATCAAACCACACAGCCGCCAGTGCACCTCACCGTGCCCAGCCACCACTGCGTCACACAGCTGCCAGCACACCTCACCGTGCCAGGCCACCACTGCATCACACAGCTGCCAGCATACCTCACCGTACCAGGCCACCACTGCATCACACAGCTGCCAGCATACCTCACCGTACCAGGCCACCACTGCGTCACACCACACAGCTGCCAGCGCACCTCACCGTGCCAGGCCACCACTGCGTCACACAGCTGCCAGCGCACCTCACCATGCCAGCCACCACTGCGTCACACCACACAGCTGCCAGCGCACCTCACCATGCCAGCCACCACTGCGTCACACCACACAGCTGCCAGCGCACCTCACCGTGCCAGGCCACCACTGCGTCAGACCACACACAGCTGAAAGCGCACCTCAACGTGCCAGGCCACAACTGCATCCCACAGCTGCCAGCACACCTCATGCCTTGTTATGTGAAACTTTAATTCTCTTTTTAGGAGAATTACAATTCGTGAACCACAATTCACGCTCAACCACATCACAGATCTACTACACACACCTCAGGATGGTGACGTCACTGCCTTTCATATGGAAACATTTTGACACCGCGCTCAACAATCTTAGGAAGATCACAAAAGAAGCCTGCTAGCCTGGATTTTACCTAAAAAAATCACGCCCGAGAAAGTGAAGTACTGTAGCATTAACTAGCAAAGGTGTATTGCAGACATAGGCATAGTACGTAATACAGGCTTTATGAAATCTAATAATATTGTTTCGGCTGTGAATCCTTCTTCAGCTGTGAGGGTCTTCAGCTCATAATGAAACGCTTGGAGTTTGCAATGTACGGCGCTCTGAACGAGTTCAACTTTAATGCAGGAAAAATGGATTTCCCAGAAGCTATACTGATTCTTATGGAAGCCCGTTTCCGCCAGGGAGTAGAAAAAATGCACCCTGGTATTCTCTGGGATGCAGTGCAGTTAAAACTGTTCACTGTTACTGACCATACTGCCTGCCTGCGGGCACTTTTCCTTTCCGTGGGGGAGGGTGGACTGTCTTTCATTAGAAGGTTAGCCTATTCTACTCGGTCATTTAATTAGTATTACAATTCGCACTGATTCCCCTGCGAAGATATGGACATAAGAATATTCGTGTGTGGTCAAAAAATGCCATAAAAACGACAAAATGAAGGCTGTGAAAACATTCACAATGTGCTGTATACACAAAGCACGTGTTCTCACAACTCGAGGAGGTTTCGTGAAAACTTTATATCGTCACACAAAATAAAGTTTTTTTGTTTACAAAGACGATTACAAAGAATGTGGACCAGGGTAATACTTTGAGTTTACAGCTTGTCCAAGGTCATTCATTATTAATACTATTAGGGATATCTTCGGTAAAGACTGACAGCAGGAACATTCCTGTTCTTTACTCAGCAGCTTATTAAAAACAGGGTGTTCAAAACGTTTTTTTTTACCCAGAAGAGTGACACAGCTTCGCGTTGTGAATCTGTTATTCCGTATTTACAAAGAGTGGAATACAGTAATACTACGTGCTATATAGATACATATTTTTAGATATTCAGATCCTTAAATTAATATCATTATTCATTTCTTTAGATACGTGATTCCATACTATATTCCCTATTACAAAACCAATAATTCCAGTCCTGAAATCTGATTGGCTGACACACATTCGAAGAACATACTGTAACACTTAGTTAACATGTCTGGTTTAGTTGAAGAATCGGCTAAGGTAAGTTTCAGGGTTTAATGGTGGGATGGCACCTGTGCTTTTTCCCCCCAACCGTTAGAATATGATTTGCACAAAACCCAAAAGAAATACTGCACAGTTCAAGAACCTAGCAACTGTAAAATAAGCTTAAAAACAACTGAACTGAAATGCAAAAAAGTTCAGAGAAAGGCACAAAATATGTTTACTTGGGGTTTAAAAAATTAAAACTAACTAAAACATTCCAAACAGAAGCCGGCCTACCTTCTTTTCTTTGTACCTGATAAAGATGAGGATGGCTTTAAAGATACAGCTAAACTTTTGCAGAACCATTCAAGCGCATTGTTACTGTTTGCTGTAGAAGCCAAAAACATGAGAATCTCAAAATCTAAAAATCTCATGGCGTCAGAATGTACAACTTTAAAAAAATAAATAATAATAATAATAATAAACATTAATTTATATAGCGCCTTGAAAGGTGGCGTCTTAATAGAATGACAAAACCAACAACAATAAATAATACACAAGATATGCATGCTGACAATACACAGTTAGAGGAGACAGTAGATGGTGGTAATAAACACAGTGAGAGCAGAAGGATAAAGAACAGGGGTGAGTTTCCCGAAAACAACTAATCTTAGAGACTTTCAAGCAACTTTACGATGTACGTATGTACGTATGTAAACAATCGATTGACAATTCTTTCATTATATGGTGTCGGTTTTGGTCCTTCAGTGGGATGAAATAAAGTTGTGAAAAGGAATATGAAGTAAACTTGACATCATAGTTTAAGCAAAAGCATATAGATAGGCACAAAAAGGGACCTTATTGTTTCTAAGAGCAAAGAAAAGAAATGACTGACATGCCGTAAAAGAAAACCAAGATTAACTGCGTGGACAGTGTATGCGTCCCGCACGACGTCCTTGATTTAAAGCAATGTTTTTTGGCGCGCTGCCATAGTTAAGAATCACAATATTTCATGAGAAAAAACTGTTATTTAGAGTTATTGGGTGTACTGGAACTCAATGGAAACATTAACTACTAAGCTTGGCATGTGTCACTCAACAAATACAGGACCTATAATCAAATTTAAAAACAAGTAGATCTAAGCTTTACCGTCAACAATCACGACAGAACATCAAACGGTGTTGAACTACGCGGTATCGACCGCGGGTTTGGGTACGGAATGGAGCAGGCGTGGGACTCAGGACTGGGGCTGAACAACACATTTATTAACTCGAATCGGGAAAGGTACACACACAGGGACAGGGGTTACAGCGCTGCACCTTCACTAACACACACACACACCTGAAGGGAAGAGACTGTATCCCAGCCTCCGTCCCGCTATACAGTCCGGTAGAACCCAGGTGCTGTTCTCAGCCCGCCTTGCGTGCGCAGGACTAAAGCGCCCTGCGTGGCGCTACATTATAAATACATGTCAGGCCCAATGATTTCACTAAAATAATGCATTGCTGCACTTCAGACTGAAAATAATATCATCTAGTCAAGTATAAAAATGAATATGAAATATACCCAAGATGACTCATAAATTCATGAGTATAAATAAATGTTCTTTTTTCGATTTTCCTCTGACACAGTACAACACAATATCAAAGTCCTTCATATAAACTCTTAGTGTCCTGTATTCCCAGAGGATGCCCCTGCCGTGAAGTGACTGTGCTCTGTCTGGCGATCTCTGGCGCTCAGGGTGGGCAGGAGGAGGCCAGTTTAAGAAGCACTTAGTGATGAACGAGCGGGTCGGGGAGCACGTAGATGACGAAGGATTTAACGTGCTACTTCAGTTACGATGGGTTTTGGGAAACACTCGTCAATTAACGATCGAGCTTAAGAGCGAGTTTACGATGTTCTTAGCGCTACGACGCTTTCGGGAAACAGAATCATAATATCTAGAAGGATTACCATATATAAAAATAGAAAGAATGATATATGATATATACAAGTAATTATATCATATCATATATTATTAACACCATACCCACCATCTATGTACATTCACATGACCACACATATCAGATCAATATCAAATCAATCACAATGATTAGAATGCGCGCAGAAATCGCCCCTTTCTCTTCCCATCTTTCAGCACATTATACGTCCTCTCCACGATACAAGCCGATATCCGTTATCTTACTCTACAATGCACCTTTTCCCGTGTTGTACGTTCACATTTGGTTCATAAAATCGACACACCTGAAATACTAAATAAGAAAGAAAACAATTATAACACAACGGATGACAGAGCCTCTAGAACAGAAAACCCGTTGGCGTCACACACGCTGAATGTCTCTCTCTCTCCTGCTCAGCAAAACACAACATGTGGGTCAACACCGTGTGAGGCATTAAACATCACCTTCGTGCATTACCGCGATTCATCTGGCACACAACTGTACTACTACAGAAATAATATATATAATGTCGCCACACGAATCTGTAATGAAAATAAAATTAAAAATGCCGCTGGCGTCTCACCCGACTGGCGGCCACAGCGCGTCTGAGGGCTCCCCAGAGAAACGAGCCGCCTGTGACCCCAGGGGCACCTTCACAAACCCCAAGGGCTGTCGCAAAGCCAACTCCATACAGAAAAACGGAACTCATCTGGGGGAAGTTCACAAAATAAAATAATAAAATAAAAGATGACATCATATAACCACGGCTCAACGCAGCTGGCTACACGTGTGAGAAGGTGCAGTACTTGAAGTGCGCTGGGCAAACTTCCGAGGTCAAATTCTTCAGCACGGTTGTACCTTTAAAGCGGAGACGACGGCACCGAAATGTTTTGGCGCGCCTTCTCTTTAAAGCCCTGGCCAAATATGAAGACAGTACGTACAGTTATAATTCAAACGGAATTAAAAACTACACATCCCAGTTACCATGGTGGTGCTTGTGATCATTGCGTTTAACCAACGAAACAGGGCGAAAAATCAGTCACATGACTTTGGGGCAGAGTTTCGAAAGCTTAACCTATCAGCAACAAAGCGAAATTTACACGATAGGCTACCTCAAACTGTCAGTTACACGACTGTGTATGTCGCTTAAGCCACTCCTATTTGGCATTTTAGTTATGGAGGCGAGAAGACGCCCCCCCCCCCCTCTCTGGGTGCCTGATTTGCCGCCATCTTTAACCGCTTCGTGTCCAAATCGCAGTAGCTACGCGTACGAAATAAAGTTCATCCCAGCTACAAAACATATATATTTTTGTGGTAAGAGGGAGCAAAACATCAGTATTTACTGCTATTAATTAGTGTACGATTTATAGTTGAAATCTGAGCCTAAATATAAAGTTAAAATCTCGACAAAGCAATGTAGGAAATACAGAGAAAATAAATCCTTTCTGACATCTAAAATCAGTTTCGATCAAGGTCTCTAAAACGAACAAGAAAAAGAGGATTTTCGGAGGGCAATTACGCTGTATTTATATAGAATAAGTGATTTATGAGCAATCTAATTTCTTGTTCGTTTAAAACAGTGAAATGTCAGCTGCAAAAGATCGCACCAGAAACAGCAATCTCTCTGCCTCTCATAGACGTTCAGGAAAGGCTGAATGAAGTCATGGTGATCAATAATAACAGTTGTAGGACAAGAAACAAAAGATAGTGAAAACTTAAGATTTTTAAGGCTAAAACTCAAATTCATTCTACAAATTAAGGCAAATGAAAATTCACGACGTTAAAGTGCTAGAGGTGTAAAAAAATACAAAAATGCACATGAGCAAAAAGTTTTAGAAATGGAGCAAACAGAATAAAAGCCATGCCTATAGTGCAGAAGAGGGATGCAGGAACACTTGCTTAGATATACAACAACATTACTTTATTAACCCTTTACAATTTCTTGCATTAGTAATTATCTTTTCGCATACCCCAGCTTGCTCTCCATGAGATACACAGACACACAGATGAAAGAGATAGGGAGAGAGCCTGTGGTCAGAGTACAGGGTCAGCCATTGTACAGCGCCCCTGGAGCAGTTGGGGTTAAGGGCCTTGCTCAGCAGCCCAACGGAGTAGGATTCTTCTGCTGGGTGCGGGATTTATTGTTAAATTATTACTTTAAATGAATACTTTGAGTTACTGAAACAGCCCACTAATAAAATTGTCGCAATTTTGTTCTCGTTTGGAAGAGAGAATCAAAAATGAGACATAATGATGGTTTCCGGCTTAGACCTTTAAAGGTACCCCCATCACGGAAGAATTTGACCTCGGAACGTTTACCCAGCGTAATATTGTATTTCATTTCACTTTGACCGATTGTCTTTAAATCAATTGTTGTCAGAATATCCCCACCTCCAAACAAGAACAAAATTGCAACGATTTTATTAACTGGCTGTTTCAGTAACTTAAAGTACATATTTAAAGTAATAATTTAACAAGATATGTAAATGTTTTAAGATATGTATATGTTGTGAATGTCTGTAGATTGTATCTTATGATTTAAATACTTTTATTTTTTCACAATCTGGCAATGCCAGACAGAATTCTAATGGCCTTGCAGATCAGAAAATCAAGGAACAAAACAATTATTGCGCCCAGCTCCTCAATCGGATAGCTTTAACTTGCTAATGCGTTGGTGTACACAAGTAAAAAACAATTACTTTTTGACAATGAAAACTGGTGTATCTCTCTCTCTTTGCTGGCGCGCGGGCGCGGTGGGGTGCTGTACCACCCGCACAGAACATTAAAGTGTCCCTTTCCATTCAATGGGTGTCTGAGTTGCTGTGTCCTATCTTCTGACAGTCGCTGTTGTGAATGTCTGCAGAGTGTATCTTATTTTTAGCATTGTAGCGCATTCGCCCTGGGGGGCGGCTGAAGAACACCCGGCTGGGGTGCGCGGTGAGGGGCAGGACAGGAGTGGTCAGGGCGGGGTTTAGGTAGGCCGCTGACTATTGCAGCTGCCACACAGTGAAAGGGGCATACGGGCTGGGGAGATCGCCCGTTTTCCATGTAAATAGTTCCCTGGTTCCGCACCCCTCTCTCCCTCCCTCTCCAGATACAGCTGTATGAGCTCCACCAGTCAGGACAAGAGGCTCTACTGTACGCACAGAGGGGTGGTAGAGGGGAACAAGTTGCCAGCCGTGGGGTTGAAGCTGATACCCTGGATCCTCTCCAGACACAGCTGTATGAGCTCCACCAGTCAGGAAGGAGGCTCTACTGTACACAGAGAGGGGTGGGAGGGGGGAACAAGCTACCCAGCCATGGGGTTGAAGCTGATACCCTGGATCCTCTCGAGACACAGCTGTATGAGCTCCACCAGTCATGAAGGAATGCTCTACTGTACACAGAGGGGGGCAGGAGGGGGGAACAAGCTGCCCAGCCGTGGGTTTGAAGCTGATACCCCGCTTGATCCTCTCCAGATACAGCTGAATGAGCTCCACCAGTCAAGACAGGAGGCTCTACTGTACACAGAGAGGTGCAGGGGGGGAAACAAGCTGCATAGCCATGGGGTTGACCCTGATACCATGGATCCTCTCCAGACACAGTTGTATGAGCTCCACCAGTCAGGACAGGAGCCTCTACTGTACACAGAGAGGTGCGGGAGGGGAGAACAAGCTGATACCCTGGCTTCTCACACAAACCTTAAAATCACGTAATAGGTTTATTCCATGCTGAAAAAAAGAAGAAAGAATACACATTCCATAGGAATCAGTGCCTTTATATAGCGCCTTTAAAGGTGGCTTCTCAAAGCGCCTTACGGGATAAAAACAACAAAAACAAAAACAATATTGTTTTCCATTGCACTTTGACAGATCATCTTTAAATCAATTGTTGATTTAAAGTTTGACAGTAAATGTTTATATTGTAAAGCATACAGCCGCCATTTCTTTCTAAAAATTAAAAAAATTGTTTGCGCAGTCTAAGAGGGGGGGGGGGTCTGCTGACAATCCCCCATACACTCAAGTGAAATATTAATAACCCCAATGTAAACAGCGTATTTACAATTTGTTGATAATAAAAATGTTAAGTTCTCTAAGACTTTGTGATACTTTACCCAGGGAGCTGTGTAAGCATGCGTGGTGACTATTCATTGTTATTAAAAACAATATTCGAACATGTTGTGATATTTAGAAATATAAAAAGTCAATTAATTGTCCATAATATTGCTATTTTATTTCTTCAAAGAAATGCTTGTTAAAAGAAAAGTCATGGCACAGGCTGGATTTGAACAGCCAACCTCTCGCTTACAAGTTCAGCACATGAATAGAATTATATCATTATTAATTTCTTTAGATATGCGATTCCATATTATATTCCCTATTAATCAAATTCTAAAAGTATGCTTGTTTGCTCCTGTATTGAGCGTATTTGCAGAAAAGCTTAAAACTACCACTTTTTATACACACGCTATTTCACATGTTAGTTAAAGACTTCGATGCTTAATATTGTTTAGGGAGAAATGGAATACTGGTGTGTATTTTTGTACCGAGACCAGCCATATACAGTTTACATAATGTAATACTGTATATTTATGTTCCAAAATTAATATCGTTTATGGCTTTCACACGCGTTATACTCCTATTCTTTTTATGCTCAGCTACTAAGATTTCCCTTCAGTGGTAAAATTCCATATAAATATTTAATACTTAAACGGGCACAGTAAAGACATTAAATATACATATACATACTGTATACAGTACAGTTTGCATACAGTAATATGTTTATGTTCCTAAATCAATATCTCTTATGAGCATGCAAAAGGCATGGTGAATTGGAGATTCTCAAAAATGACTGTACTTTGCATGATTGGAAACAAATGCGTGATTGGATCAACGAAATGCTGTGGTGTTACTTTTACAAAGACGGTCAATGAAAAAAAGAATGTGGACCAGGGCAATACTTTGAGTTTACAGCTTGTCCAAGGTCATTCATTAGAACATGTGGTATTATGCGGTACTATGCGAGAATACACGGTATTAATATGGTAACTTGTGTTACACCGCGATAAGCACACCGCAAAATAATGCGGTATCGCCCGCTTGTTTTGAATGGCTGCATCTGTATATCCCTGCTAGTGATGATGACCATGGTAACCTCACCCTCGCAATACACCGGCTGAAAGAACTTAAGAACAGGGTAAATCAAGAACAGGGCATTGGCAATGAGTTCCCCTTCTTTTCATGGTTAAAATCATTTTTTGGGTCTTGGGGACTGTTTTTCTTAAAGCTATTCATGCCTGTTGTAGTGTTTTTGCTGTTGTGCTGTTGTCTGACTAGGGTGACCCCTATGAGGACTCTGTGGTATGAACACATTTAAGGATAAAAAGGAGGGAATGTAATGAAAAGTTACTGAGAAAAAGTGTTTTATTCTATGTTGTTTACGGACAGCGCTGTGCTGCAGAAGCAGCTGGATACTTAGAACAAAGTGTGATAGCACCCAACTTGTCAAGGGCACAGGATGTTTTAATACTGTTTATCTCGGCTGCTTGAAGAAGGGAGTGTGAGAAACCATTTGAATAACTGCTCTTCTTTGCTTAAAGCAAAAACCTATAAGGAATGGAAAATGGCTGCTTTGCCTGTCCTTGAAGTGTTGCATCAGCTTAAAAAAGATATAAAACAAGGGGTCTCCCTGCTTGCTTTTGAATCAGCTTTCACTTCTCTGCGCAGACAGGTGATGGCTTTTTCCCATATTGCAAAATGAATAAAGACCTTACTGAGTGAATGAGAATACCTCTCCTGGCTAAATCCCTTACAACTTGTTCGAAATGCAGTACGGCCATATTTCATATCAACCCACAGATGCATTGCATAAACACTAGAATTCTGGTTGTACTTAAATTGAACTTATACGTTTTGGATTATGTTTAACCTTCTTCAATTTCTTCAACCACATTTTGAGATGATTACGTTTACAGAAGCAAATATTATTCAGTGCTTTTTCTTCACTCCTTTAATCAAACCCACATTTCTTTAAGGAGGGCCATTGTGAAACTCCCCAAAGTGAGCTGAATTAATCTTTTATTCTTCACACCTGCAAAGTCATTCCTTCATTGTGTAATATGAAGGCCTTTCATTATTCACGTATACTACAACATCTGAAAATAATAGGTCTTGAAAAAGTTGAATGAAAGAAAATCCTGAATAACTCCTCCAAATGCGTGTTACAATTTCATCAAGTACACACACTTTGAATGTGATGAACTATAAAAAGTTATTTTAACCATACGCAATGGAGCTCGGGAGTGCGATTGCATACACAATCATGTTTTCAGTGTTTGGACATCAGCCGTACATCAGAACAATCATTTCACTAACACAGCTCCATGTTGAGTGACTTCCCTCCAAAAACACAAAGTCACTTTCCCTTAGCAATTATTGCATGGACTTAGATTATCTGCCTTCTGCATCAGGCCCTGTATGATATACTGTACAAAGCCAAGCTTTGGGAAAGTGCTTTGTTTGGATCCTTGTCTTTATCCTTTTGGATCCCAGGCTGCTCATTTGCAAATGTGTTTTGACATTAATTATAGTGACTATAGCAATGAGGTGGCACTGTGGTTCACAGAGCTGGGGTCCTGGGTTCAATTCCTGGGGTGCAGTCTGGATGGAATTGTATGTTCTCCCTTCATTTGTGTGGATTTCTTCCAGGTGCTCCAGTTTCTTCCCACAGTCCAAAGACATACAGTACTAGTAGGTTAAGGTGGAACTACAGTCCCAATTTTGCAGACACAAAAGTATTTAATTTCAGTCACAAAATAAAATAATTGACATTATAGAAAAACTTTACATACTCAAAATTGAGCACAAAATCATGAATTTTGTGAAAGGACTGTAAGTTACGCCATGTTGTAACAAATTCGCATTCAAGTTCCACACAAATTGCGATGTGATGCAGCCCTTCCTGCTCACTAATCACTGTAATGACTAATGCAATGTGATGTAGGAGAGAAAAGGTATAGGTTATGCAGCAAACATTTCACTGCAAAAAACGTTCCATTCCAAGGTTCTTTATGCAGAGTTAACAATGTAATATTATTTATTGGCAAAAACGTAAAAAAGTTGAGAGCAATATTTCCATTGGATTAAACGAGATGTATTCACAAGCCTGCTCCTTTACAATGTCACAGGGCCACATCAGATTACAGGAAGTTTTGCTGCCTCGTTCTGAATCGCAGAACATGGTAATTCTTTAACCTTGAAATGTAGTCTATTTTGTGATGTAATGATGCAATGTCCCTTTACTGAGAGCCAGCAATCAACGGATGTGTCTGATCGTGAATGGTTTTCCCTGTTGTTTGTTGTATTACTTGGTGTTGCATTTTAAGCTGTGCATGAGGCAGGACCCGGAGGCTGCTGCTTCTGCTGGTGCTTCTGCTGGGATTGAGGAAGAGCTGAGCGCCATGTAAGGCAAAGACACTGCGTTCCACTTTATCAGGTGCCTGGAGTGTAAGAGCTGCAGATAATATTGAGTCACATTAATCCCAACATATTTCAAATATTATGAAAATTAAATAAATTAAATCAAATAACTTTCATTAAAAAAATCAATCACTCTTTACCTTGCTTTTTCAGTTGTTTTTAAGGAAAATTGATGCCGAGAATGTGTGAATACTGCTTTTTGATGGTTCCAAGACCAATGTGACCTGTTCTATTGCCTGCTAATTGTACGTTCCAGGTTGAAAAATTATTTTTAGGAGGTCAAGGTGTATGAATGATAAGAGAAAAACTGAAATAACCACAGCTACGCAAACACCAGTCCACCAAAAAAAAATCATTTAATTAAAATAAGGTAACATTTTTTTTTCATCATCATACGGATGAACTGTGCTAAATGTGTTTCTAAAAAGAAAAAGCAGGACGTGAGTCGTGAGCCAAGATCATGACTCTTTTGCTCTTCTTCACATCAGTTTTCATCTGCGAGGAGGAGGAGGAGGGCGGCTCCTGATGTGCTGACACTTGGGGATGTGCCTCTGTGCCGGCCTGGGGGCAAAGCGCCGGCCGCAGTGAGGGCAGGGCACGTAGTCGGGGTTTGGATTCGCGGGGGGCTGGGGCAGGTTCACAACTTTCCCTCCTTGCGTGATCACCAGCTGCACCTCCCTGGCCTGTTTGATGCTCCGAATGAAATCCTCGTGCTTCTGCCTCCAGTTGTTCTTTCTCAGCTGGGAACAGGAAATGAAACCAATAAAACAGCTTCCAGAAAAACTCCAGACTAGCACTGCGTACACAGTCTGGTCGCAAACCATTCACAAGGCAAGAAAATATCAATACAGTAATAACGTAGCTTTCTGGGGCCACCTTTCAGGTTATTGGGTAGAGAGTACAATTTACGTAGTTATGGTTTTGTTTCCTGTGAGTGCTATTTGCTTGATATGTAGATTTTTACAACAGAATTCAGAAGTCACTAAGACACATTTATTCTGTCTGGCAAATGTGCCTTTGCGGCAGTTTTTCAGAAGAGTACTTCATAAAACACTTATTTATTGTCTACATTGATTTATAAGCTGAGTCTGACTCTAGGAGAAAAAAAGGGAAGCTTGGAAAGAGTTTAAGGATAGCCCTTACCACGATTGGCGGTTTAACCTTCTTCTTATGGATGTATGTCTCCAGTTCTGTTCCCTTGGCCCTGTGCTTGAAAGAGTCAAAAACCTTCCTCTTTGAATTCTGAAGCTTCTTGCAGATCTTGCTGTGTTTCTCCAGCCTCTCTACAGCAAACTTCCCGTGACACAGTTCACAGGGCACCAGCTGAGGGTTTCCACTCTGGCTATTCTCATATGGAAATTGCTCAGCGGTAGGGCAGATCAGACTTGTAGGGGACAAATATCTGTTTTCCACTGACAGAGTTTGTTCATCCAGACATGTGGTGTTATTTCTGAAGTGGCCCTGCGCGGCCTGTGCCGCTGACACGTCGCTTTCAGGGAGCCTTGCTTTCTTGAGATACTTTCTCCTTCCACAGGGGACGTCTTCTAGCCCACGGCTGCAAGGGCTCACTTGACGTCTCTCCTGATGGGAAAGCGCAGAGGGAAAGTGCGATTCTGCGCATCCGCCATCTTCCATTGGAGAACCATAATCAAGGTTGTCTCCTCTGATAGGAAGGGCTTTCCTTGGAGTGAAGGCTTTTTGCTTCTCCATTCTGCAGGTCAGAAGAGGCACGGCCTTAGAGCGGTGGTTGGCCCATGGTCCTCTGGGGCAAAGCTCGCTCTGCCTCGCCTCTATTTTCCCTTCCGGCCACCTCTCTGGAGTCTTCCATCTCTCTCGGAACCATCCTCAGCTCCTCCTGAGCTCTGAAGAGCTTCGCCTGCATCATGGCCTCCTTCTGGCGAATCTCGTCCTTCATCATGGCCTCCTTCCGGCGCATCTCATCCTGCAGGCTGGCCTCCCTCCGGCGATGCTCCTCCTTCAGCGCGGCCTCTGCCTCGGCCACTTTTCGTAGCTCCTCTTGCAACTGAAAGTGCTCCTTCCCATTGGCATGAGAAGGGCATTGCCCTGGAGGGGTCGCCACCATGGGGAGGACAGTCCTGTCCTTAGGTTTGCGTACTCTTGAGCCCCTCCTGCCCGGCCTCTCGTAGGGCCTCTCATGACCATCCTGAGGCGGGGTGGGGGCAAACAAGGAATCACTCTGTGCGTCCGGGCGGTCCACAGCCCGAACCTCACCAGGGCCGGAGACTTTCCTGTTACCCATAGGCTTCAGGGGGTAAGACCGATCATCCCCCCAATGTTCTTCTCGGGGCCCTGTTGGGCTTGGAAGCGATAGCTGTTCCCCATCTTCTTCTCCGCAGCGTATTTGACATATTGGAAACATTTTCTCATCTTCTGTAGAGCTGCCTCCTGCCGCCGATTGTACATGGCGATCATTTTTTTCTCCTTTTCCTGCATCAGTTTCTCTTGGAAGGTGTCCTTCAGAAGCTGTATCTTGGGAGGCGGGCAGTACGTGGAGATCAGATCCTGTTGCCTTAAGGGCGCGGGTCGATTCGAGTCTGTGTCCTTCGGGGAGGGGGACAGAGCACCAGGCTTAGGACTGGGCTCCATTGGCAAATGACATATGAGCTTTGTTTCCCAGGTATCTGGAAAAGGCAAAAATGGCAAATAAATGATATCCTGCACAGTCTAGTATGGTCTAATAGAAAAGAATAAAAAAAAACAATTCAGGAAATACACAACTTTTTAATATTAAACCTAATGGTGTTGAATGCTGCATGCTGACTCAGTAGGAGACAGATCCTAAACATAAACATTATAATAAACATTTGTTTCCCAAATAACATTCGCAATGTTCAGAATGCTTAAAGTCATGAGCTTTTTTAAAAATGTTTAACTGAAACCTGGAAATGTGCTATTTCATTTCAAAGCTTGTATTATATCTATGATATAAATGTTTTTTTATATAAAATTAACCCATTATGCAACAGGGGTTTGAGCAAAAGTCACTGTGAATAAGGGAATTTATCAATATTAATTAGCCGTTTCACTACATTATAGATAGCTGAAGGATTATGATACAGTATATCGATTTCGCTACAAATTGACAAGCATATTTGATGACACTTACCAAACAAGTTTTAAACAGCGGAGAAATAGTTCACCACGACGATAGCAATGCAATGTTTGACTGCATCTCCCTATGTGATATATCTGTATTTGGGTATATACAGATCACGTAATTCAGGGAGCACTGTTACGTCAGGTCACCAACCATTATTACGACGCTCATATGTCATAGAGCTCCTTAGGATGTTTGTATAATCTTTATCCAAATTTTCATATGGCCGCAGTTACGGCGTTTATTTTACAGTTAATGTAACAGGGTGTCATTATATTTTTCTGTCTTTATGGTGGCAGACCACTTAAATAAATCTGAGTAGGCGGTTTCTACAAGTGGGTCAGATAAAATATTAAATATACAGTAAAAAGCTCACACCTATTCATACCCTTTATGTACTGTATATCTACAATTACGTATACTACGTATACAGTTATCGTATACTATAATACGATAACTACCATTACAAAATGTCTCCCTTTTGATTTGAAGTGGTTCTTTTAAATAAGTAAATTGCAATCACTTAGCCTACATCTGAGCTCCTAATTCATCGCGACGACGGACTGAGACTCCAGTCGGATTTGTGAGAAGGGGTGTGCCTGTTTTAAAACCGATTCATACGTCTTAAACACATGGACATAGATAGCAGTCTGTGTTATATAATTTATCTTTTTATTTTATTTAAATTTAAGTATCACATACACATTTTCAAAGTAACTGTACCCCTTTTAATTATGATCCCCATCGCTCACAGCTCCGAAGGTGAGACGAGGGCTACTTCAGATGGGATTTCCAATATTTCTCTCTTAGCTTGTATACCGGTGGAAAGGAGAGGGGTCTTAAAACGTGTTGATAGTAAGATTGGGATGTATTTGCAGTCTAGATATAGTTTTTTTAATGTTCGGAGCCGCCACAGATTCATTTTCTTACGACTGCTTTTCTGGATGACAATGACAATGCAAACGATGGTGTTAAGGCGAGGCTGTGCCTTAAGGCTCCTCTGCTTACAATATTCAGCGCGTAAATCGCAAACGAGCGCCTTCCCTTACGATGAAAATGCAGAAAATAAGACCACGAGATTTAAACCTACGGCTTACAAATTTATGCGTAAACACTAAAACCGTATCTTTAGCAAAACTGGCGAGACAATGTGTTTTATCATTTAAAAAAGTACTGGAAAATAATTAAAGGTTATCACGATAAACAGAGGTTACTGATCTACTACTGTACGCTGTGACCAAAAATGAGAGTCCCCCGATCCTCGCAGCCTTCATGCTTTGTCTTGGCCTGGCCGTTTTTTTTAAGATAATGGGGTCAAGTTAAGAAATTATGCAAGTTTCTAATCAAATCCAAGGGCGCCTCGATCTCCTAAACATCTTTAGAAGGCCGACGGACCACACTGCACGGTCCGGGTCCGTTCCCTGACCCGGTTCTGGATAATACCAGCTTAAAGTGAAAAATTCTACTGTACATATTATGTTTCTTATTATGGTATATATGTATAATATAGCGCGACCGCTTCACGAAGCTAGAAAGAAAGTTATCCGCCATTTTTATTTTACCTGCAATTGAATTTGCCATTAAAATCATTATTAATACCGCAGCTGCTAAATAACTTACCTAAAAGCGTTCAGATACAAAAGCACTTGAGCTGTAATGTTTGTATACTGTTGGCCCGATGACCTACTTCAAGAAGAATTGTTACATAGACCGCCAAGGACTGTCATCACACTTTACGTCATAAAGCGCTTTAAAACTTTTGACAAGTTCAACACCTCATATTTTGTACTGTTTATCATGGTAAAAGCAACTCAAAGCAATTCTAAAAATGATCGAAAGGTAAAAATACAAGCTTATACGAGCTGTCGTTTTAACATTTATAACATATATTTAAACAAAACATATATAATCTATTTTAATAAAATAGAAAAGTGTTCTTAGTCTTCACTTAAAAGCTGTTAGAAGCTGCCTTTCTGACAAGAGAGTTCTGTGAGTTCCACAGTCTCAGTGCATTAAAGTCAAAACCAGTTGCTTTTTATTTCCTCTTTTACGACAGAGCAAGGAGGGTGTCCACAGACCACTGTGCACCTGCAGACTGATATGGGGGGTAAAAAGTCTAGAAGTTAGTAAATAAGATTTTAACATATGTTCTAAAACACACCGGACACCTGTACAGTGATGCCAACACAGTGATCTGAGCTCCTTCTTTGAGTTAAATCCTAGCATCTGCATTTTTTACAAGTTGTTGCTATGGCAGAGCATGACCAGAGCATAACAGAAACCACCCATTTTCTAACCGCTTCATCCAATTCAGGGTCAGGGGGTCAGGGGGTCGCGGGGCACGGGGGAGCCAGAGCCTCAGAAAGTAATAAGCAGGAGATACCTGGGACTGGATGGTAGTCCAATGCAGGGAAGACACAGACACTCACCAATTATCCCAGAAGCCAATTAACCTACCAGTAGTTCTTTGAACTGTGGGAGGAAGCCGGAGCACCCAAAGCAAACTCATGCAAACATGGGGAGAACATACAAGCTCCATACAGATAGCACCCCAGGTCCAGAAGTGTACCCAGGGCCTCAGCACTGTGAGCTAGCAATGCTAAACGCTGGGCTACTGTGCATGCTAATTTCTAGGCATCAGGTGATCAATCAGGTAGTGTTTCTCAGATAAAAGGACACCAGTTATTTAGTATGAGATTCAAATTGACCTCAGAACAAAATATAACTTATGTTATATAACTTATATAGAACTTACTACAGCATAACTGTCTTATTTGGCTCTTGTAGAAAATATTAACAGCATGCCTATTAAACATACAGTATCTAGCAATCAGCAATCAAAATAAAAACATTTCCAAACATGGAAACTGCCCAGTTAATGAAGCATTTCAAAGACATTAATCTATTCAATAATTACAGTTTTAAGTAGATAACAGATTTATATTCAGATTACGAAAGCATCATAACAACTGCTGCTTGTGTAAGGAATCCATGAATACCACTGTACATGAGAATTCCACACCTATTTGTAATCAATACGCAAAATCCTATTGAATTTCAGGTACTTGTTTATTCAGCATTGCTTGACTCCGCGGACTCCTTGTTGTTTCAATATTCTAGTAATAGGACTAATCGCCAATACAGTGCCGTTGTAATCTATTCCTTCTGCCAGCAGAGGACGGTATTCGCACAGCCAGTTCAGGATAAGATACGGTCCTCGCAGTTCACAGTACAACTGGCCAAAGCCGTATTCGGAATATGCTCTCGATAACCTCGTTTAGGTTAAGTACGGCCATATTTCATATCAACCCACAGATGCATTGCATAAACACTAGAATTCTGGTTGTACTTAAATTGACCTTATACGTTTTGGATTATGTTTAACCTTCTTCAATTTCTTCAACCATATTTTGAGATGATTACGTTTACAGAAGCAAATATTATTCAGTGCTTTTTCTTCACTCCTTTAATCAAACCCACATTTCTATAAGGAGGGCCATTGTGAAACTCCCCAAAGTGAGCTGAATTAATCTTTCATTCTTCACACCTGCGAAGTCATTCCTTCATTGTGTAATATGAAGGCCTTTCATTATTCACGTATACTACAACATCTGAAAATAATGGGTCTTGAAATAGTTGAATGAAAGAAAATCCTGAATAACTCCTCCAAATGCGTGTTACACTTTCATCAAGTACACACACTTTGAATGTGATGAACTATAAAAAGTTATTTTAACCATACCCAATGGAGCTCAGGAGTGCGATTGCATACACAATCATGTTTTCAGTGTTTGGACATCAGCCGTACATCAGAACAATCATTTCACTAACACAGCTCCGTGTTGAGTGACTTCCCTCCAAGAACACAAAGTCACTTTCCCTTAGCAATTATTGCATGGACTTTGATTATCTGCCTTCTGCATCAAGCCCTGTATTATATACGGTACAAAGCCAAGCTTTGGGATAGTGCTTTGTTTGGATCCTTGTCTTGATCCTTTTGGATCCCAGGCTGCTCATTTGCAAATGAGTTTTGACATTAATTATAGTGACTATAGCAATGAGCTGGCACTGTGGTTCACAGAGCTGGGGTCCTGGGTTCAATTCCTGGGGTGCAGTCTGGATGGAATTGTATGTTCTCCCTTCATTTGTGTGGATTTCTTCCAGGTGCTCCAGTTTCTTCCCACAGTCCAAAGACATACAGTACTAGTAGGTTAAGGTGGAACTACAGTCCCAATTTTGCAGACACAAAATTATTTAATTTCAGTCACAAAATAAAATCATTGACATTATAGAAAAACTTTACAAACTCAAAATTGAGCACAAAATCATGAATTTTGTGAAAGGACTGTAAGTTACGCCATGTTGTAACAAATTCGCATTCAAGTTCCACACAAATTGCGATGTGATGCAGCCCTTCCTGCTCACTAATCACTGTAATGACTAATGCAATGTGATGTAGGAGAGAAAGGGTATAGGTTATGCAGCAAACATTTCACTGCAAAAAACGTTCCATTCCAAGGTTCTTTATGCAGAGTTAACAATGTAGTATTATTTATTGGCAAAAACGTAAAAAAGTTGAGAGTTATATTTCCATTGGATTAAACGAGATGTATTCACAAGCCTGCTCCTTTACAATGTCATAGGGCCACAACAGATTATAGGAAGTTTTGCTGCCTCGTTCTGAATCGCAGAACATGGTAATTCTTTAACCTTGAAATGTAGTCTATTTTGTGATGTAATGATGCAATGTCCCTTTACTGAGAGCCAGCAATCAACGGATGTGTCTGATCGTGAATGGTTTTCCCTGTTGTTTGTTGTATTACTTGGTGTTGCATTTTAAGCTGTGCATGAGGCAGGACCCGGAGGCTGCTGCTTCTGCTGGTGCTTCTGCTGGGATTGAGGAAGAGCTGAGCGCCATGTAAGGCAAAGACACTGCGTTCCACTTTATCAGGTGCCTGGAGTGTAAGAGCTGCAGATAATATTGAGTCACATTAATCCCAACATATTTCAAATATTATGAAAATTAAATAAATTAAATCAAATAACTTTCATTAAAAAAATCAATCACTCTTTACCTTGCTTTTTCAGTTGTTTTTAAGGAAAATTGATGCCGAGAATGTGTGAATACTGCTTTTTGATGGTTCCAAGACCAATGTGACCTGTTCTATTGCCTGCTAATTGTACGTTCCAGGTTGAAAAATTATTTTTAGGAGGTCAAGGTGTATGAATGATAAGAGAAAAACTGAAATAACCACAGCTACGCAAACACCAGTCCACCAAAAAAAAATCATTTAATTAAAATAAGGTAACATTTTTTTTTCATCATCATACGGATGAACTGTGCTAAATGTGTTTCTAAAAAGAAAAAGCAGGACGTGAGTCGTGAGCCAAGATCATGACTCTTTTGCTCTTCTTCACATCAATTTTCATCTGCGAGGAGGAGGAGGAGGGCGGCTCCTGATGTGCTGACACTTGGGGATGTGCCTCTGTGCCGGCCCGGGGGCAAAGCGCCGGCCGCAGTGAGGGCAGGGCACGTAGTCGGGGTTTGGATTCGCGGGGGGCTGGGGCAGGTTCACAACTTTCCCTCCTTGCGTGATCACCTGCTGCACCTCCCTGGCCTGTTTGATGCTCCGAATGAAATCCTCGTGCTTCTGCCTCCAGTTGTTCTTTCTCAGCTGGGAACAGGAAATGAAACCAATAAAACAGCTTCCAGAAAAAGTCCAGACTAGCACTGCGTACACAGTCTGGTCGCAAACCATTCACAAGGCAAGAAAATATCAATACAGTAATAACGTAGCTTTCTGGGGCCACCTTTCAGGTCATTGGGTAGAGAGTACAATTTACGTAGTTATGGTTTTGTTTCCTGTGAGTGCTATTTGCTTGATATGTAGATTTTTACAACAGAATTCAGAAGTCACTAAGACACATTTATTCTGTCTGGCAAATGTGCCTTTGCGGCAGTTTTTCAGAAGAGTACTTCATAAAACACTTATTTATTGTCTACATTGATTTATAAGCTGAGTCTGACTCTAGGAGAAAAAAAGGGAAGCTTGGAAAGAGTTTAAGGATAGCCCTTACCACGATTGGCGGTTTAACCTTCTTCTTATGGATGTATGTCTCCAGTTCTGTTCCCTTGGCCCTGTGCTTGAAAGAGTCAAAAACCTTCCTCTTTGAATTCTGAAGCTTCTTGCAGATCTTGCTGTGTTTCTCCAGCCTCTCTACAGCAAACTTCCCGTGACACAGTTCACAGGGCACCAGCTGAGGGTTTCCACTCTGGCTATTCTCATATGGAAATTGCTCAGCGGTAGGGCACATCAGACTTGTAGGGGACAAATATCTGTTTTCCACTGACAGAGTTTGTTCATCCAGACATGTGGTGTTATTTCTGAAGTGGCCCTGCGCGGCCTGTGCCGCTGACACGTCGCTTTCAGGGAGCCTTGCTTTCTTGAGATACTTTCTCCTTCCACAGGGGACGTCTTCTAGCCCACGGCTGCAAGGGCTCACTTGACGTCTCTCCTGATGGGAAAGCGCAGAGGGAAAGTGCGATTCTGCGCATCCGCCATCTTCCATTGGAGAACCATAATCAAGGTTGTCTCCTCTGATAGGAAGGGCTTTCCTTGGAGTGAAGGCTTTTTGCTTCTCCATTCTGCAGGTCAGAAGAGGCACGGCCTTAGAGCGGTGGTTGGCCCATGGTCCTCTGGGGCAAAGCTCGCTCTGCCTCGCCTCTATTTTCCCTTCCGGCCACCTCTCTGGAGTCTTCCATCTCTCTCGGAACCATCCTCAGCTCCTCCTGAGCTCTGAAGAGCTTCGCCTGCATCATGGCCTCCTTCTGGCGAATCTCGTCCTTCATCATGGCCTCCTTCCGGCGCATCTCATCCTGCAGGCTGGCCTCCCTCCGGCGATGCTCCTCCTTCAGCGCGGCCTCTGCCTCGGCCACTTTTCGTAGCTCCTCTTGCAACTGAAAGTGCTCCTTCCCATTGGCATGAGAAGGGCATTGCCCTGGAGGGGTCGCCACCATGGGGAGGACAGTCCTGTCCTTAAGTTTGCGTACTCTTGAGCCCCTCCTGCCCGGCCTCTCGCAGGGCCTCTCATGACCATCCTGAGGCGGGGTGGGGGCAAACAAGGAATCACTCTGTGCGTCCGGGCGGTCCACAGCCCGAACCTCACCAGGGCCGGAGACTTTCCTGTTACCCATAGGCTTCAGGGGGTAAGACCGATCATACCCCACAATGTTCTTCTCGGGGCCCTGTTGGGCTTGGAAGCGATAGCTGTTCCCCATCTTCTTCTCCGCAGCGTATTTGACATATTGGAAACATTTTCTCATCTTCTGTAGAGCTGCCTCCTGCCGCCGATTGTACATGGCGATCATTTTTTTCTCCTTTTCCTGCATCAGTTTCTCTTGGAAGGTGTCCTTCAGAAGCTGTATCTTGGGAGGCGGGCAGTACGTGGAGATCAGATCCTGTTGCCTTAAGGGCGCGGGTCGATTCGAGTCTGTGTCCTTCGGGGAGGGGGACAGAGCACCAGGCTTAGGACTGGGCTCCATTGGCAAATGAGATATGAGCTTTGTTTCCCAGGTATCTGGAAAAGGCAAAAATGGCAAATAAATGATATCCTGCACAGTCTAGTATGGTCTAATAGAAAAGAATAAAAAAAAACAATTCAGGAAATACACAACTTTTTAATATTAAACCTAATGGTGTTGAATGCTGCATGCTGACTCAGTAGGAGACAGATCCTAAACATAAACATTATAATAAACATTTGTTTCCCAAATAACATTCGCAATGTTCAGAATGCTTAAAGTCATGAGCTTTTTTAAAAATGTTTAACTGAAACCTGGAAATGTGCTATTTCATTTCAAAGCTTGTATTATATCTATGATATAAATGTTTTTTTATATAAAATTAACCCATTATGCAACAGGGGTTTGAGCAAAAGTCACTGTGAATAAGGGAATTTATCAATATTAATTAGCCGTTTCACTACATTATAGATAGCTGAAGGATTATGATACAGTATATCGATTTCGCTACAAACTGACAAGCATATTTGATGACACTTACCAAACAAGTTTTAAACAGCGGAGAAATAGTTCACCACGACGATAGCAATGCAATGTTTGACTGCATCTCCCTATGTGATATATCTGTATTTGGGTATATACAGATCACGTAATTCAGGGAGCACTGTTACGTCAGGTCACCAACCATTATTACGACGCTCATATGTCATAGAGCTCCTTAGGATGTTTGTATAATCTTTATCCAAATTTTCATATGGCCGCAGTTACGGCGTTTATTTTACAGTTAATGTAACAGGGTGTCATTATATTTTTCTGTCTTTATGGTGGCAGACCACTTAAATAAATCTGAGTAGGCGGTTTCTACAAGTGGGTCAGATAAAATATTAAATATACAGTAAAAGCTCACACCTATTCATACCCTTTATGTACTGTATATCTACAATTACGTATACTACGTATACAGTTATCGTATACTATAATACGATAACTACCATTACAAAATGTCTCCCTTTTGATTTGAAGTGTTTCTTTAAATAAGTAAATTGCAATCACTTAGCCTACATCTGAGCTCCTAATTCATCGCGACGACGGACTGAGACTCCAGTTGGATTTGTGAGAAGTAAAGGGGTGTGCCTGTTTTAAAACCGATTCATACGTCTTAAACACATGGACATAGATAGCAGTCTGTGTTATATAATTTATCTTTTTATTTTATTTAAATTTAAGTATCACATACACATTTTCAAAGTAACTGTACCCCTTTTAATTATGATCCCCATCGCTCACAGCTCCGAAGGTGAGACGAGGGCTACTTCAGATGGGATTTCCAATATTTCTCTCTTAGCTTGTATACCGGTGGAAAGGAGAGGGGTCTTAAAACGTGTTGATAGTAAGATTGGGATGTATTTGCAGTCTAGATATAGTTTTTTTAATGTTCGGAGCCGCCACAGATTCATTTTCTTACGACTGCTTTTCTGGATGACAATGACAATGCAAACGATGGTGTTAAGGCGAGGCTGTGCCTTAAGGCTCCTCTGCTTACAATATTCAGCGCGTAAATCGCAAACGAGCGCCTTCCCTTACGATGAAAATGCAGAAAATAAGACCACGAGATTTAAACCTACGGCTTACAAATTTATGCGTAAACACTAAAACCGTATCTTTAGCAAAACTGGCGAGACAATGTGTTTTATCATTTAAAAAAGTACTGGAAAATAATTAAAGGTTATCACGATAAACAGAGGTTACTGATCTACTACTGTACGCTGTGACCAAAAATGAGAGTCCCACGATCCTCGCAGCCTTCATGCTTTGGTCTTGGCCTGGCCGTTTTTTTTAAGATAATGGGGTCAAGTTAAGAAATTATGCAAGTTTCTAATCAAATCCAAGGGCGCCTCGATCTCCTAAACATCTTTAGAAGGCCGGCGGACCACACTGCACGGTCCGGGTCCGGGCCCTGACCCGGTTCTGGATAATGCCAGCTTAAAGTGAAAAATTCTACTGTACATATTATGTTTCTTATTATGGTATATATGTATAATATAGCGCGACCGCTTCACGAAGCTAGAAAGAAAGTTATCCGCCATTTTTATTTTACCTGCAATTGAATTTGCCATTAAAATCATTATTAATACCGCAGCTGCTAAATAACTTACCTAAAAGCGTTCAGATACAAAAGCACTTGAGCTGTAATGTTTGTATACTGTTGGCCCGATGACCTACTTCAAGAAGAATTGTTACATAGACCGCCAAGGACTGTCATCACACTTTACGTCATAAAGCGCTTTAAAACTTTAGACAAGTTCAACACCTCATATTTTGTACTGTTTATCATGGTAAAAGCAACTCAAAGCAATTCTAAAAATGATCGAAAGGTAAAAATACAAGCTTATACGAGCTGTCGTTTTAACATTTATAACATATATTTAAACAAAACATATATAATCTATTTTAATAAAATAGAAAAGTGTTCTTAGTCTTCACTTAAAAGCTGTTAGAAGCTGCCTTTCTGACAAGAGAGTTCTGTGAGTTCCACAGTCTCAGTGCATTAAAGTCAAAACCAGTTGCTTTTTATTTCC
The DNA here is from genome assembly GCF_040954835.1 of Lepisosteus oculatus. Classification (NCBI taxonomy): domain Eukaryota; kingdom Metazoa; phylum Chordata; class Actinopteri; order Semionotiformes; family Lepisosteidae; genus Lepisosteus; species Lepisosteus oculatus. The sequence continues at coordinate 2,689,202 of NW_027167923.1, read as the reverse complement.
TCTTTTACGACAGAGCAAGGAGGGTGTCCACAGACCACTGTGCACCTGCAGACTGATATGGGGGGTAAAAAGTCTAGAAGTTAGTAAATAAGATTTTAGCACATGTTCTAAAACACACCGGACACCTGTACAGTGATGCCAACACAGTGATCTGAGCTCCTTCTTTGAGTTAAATCCTAGCATCTGCATTTTTTACAAGTTGTTGCTATGGCAGAGCATGACCAGAGCATAACAGAAACCACCCATTTTCTAACCGCTTCATCCAATTCAGGGTCAGGGGGTCAGGGGGTCGCGGGGCACGGGGGAGCCAGAGCCTCAGAAAATAATAAGCAGGAGATACCTGGGACTGGATGGTAGTCCAATGCAGGGAAGACACAGACACTCACCAATTATCCCAGAAGCCAATTAACCTACCAGTAGTTCTTTGAACTGTGGGAGGAAGCCGGAGCACCCAAAGCAAACTCATGCAAACATGGGGAGAACATACAAGCTCCATACAGATAGCACCCCAGGTCCAGAAGTGTACCCAGGGCCTCAGCACTGTGAGCTAGCAATGCTAAACGCTGGGCTACTGTGCATGCTAATTTCTAGGCATCAGGTGATCAATCAGGTAGTGTTTCTCAGATAAAAGGACACCAGTTATTTAGTATGAGATTCAAATTGACCTCAGAACAAAATATAACTTATGTTATATAACTTATATAGAACTTACTACAGCATAACTGTCTTATTTGGCTCTTGTAGAAAATATTAACAGCATGCCTATTAAACATACAGTATCTAGCAATCAGCAATCAAAATAAAAACATGGAAACTGCCCAGTTAATGAAGCATTTCAAAGACATTAATCTATTCAATAATTACAGTTTTAAGTAGATAACAGATTTATATTCAGATTACGAAAGTATCATAACAACGGCTGCTTGTGTAAGGAATCCATGAATACCACTGTACATGAGAATTCCACACCTATTTGTAATCAATACACAAAATCCTATTGAATTTCAGGTACTTGTTTATTCAGCATTGCTTGACTCCGCGGACTCCTTGTTGTTTCAATATTCTAGCAATAGGACTAATCGCCAATACAGTGCCGTTGTAATCTATTCCTTCTGCCAGCAGAGGACGGTATTCGCACAGCCAGTTCAGGATAAGATACGGTCCTCGCAGTTCACAGTACAACTGGCCAAAGCCGTATTCGGAATATGCTCTCGATAACCTCGTTTAGTTTAAGTACGGCCATATTTCATATCAACCCACAGATGCATTGCATAAACACTAGAATTCTGGTTGTACTTAAATTGACCTTATACGTTTTGGATTATGTTTAACCTTCTTCAATTTCTTCAACCATATTTTGAGATGATTACGTTTACAGAAGCAAATATTATTCAGTGCTTTTTCTTCACTCCTTTAATCAAACCCACATTTCTATAAGGAGGGCCATTGTGAAACTCCCCAAAGTGAGCTGAATTAATCTTTCATTCTTCACACCTGCGAAGTCATTCCTTCATTGTGTAATATGAAGGCCTTTCATTATTCACGTATACTACAACATCTGAAAATAATGGGTCTTGAAATAGTTGAATGAAAGAAAATCCTGAATAACTCCTCCAAATGCGTGTTACACTTTCATCAAGTACACACACTTTGAATGTGATGAACTATAAAAAGTTATTTTAACCATACCCAATGGAGCTCAGGAGTGCGATTGCATACACAATCATGTTTTCAGTGTTTGGACATCAGCCGTACATCAGAACAATCATTTCACTAACACAGCTCCGTGTTGAGTGACTTCCCTCCAAGAACACAAAGTCACTTTCCCTTAGCAATTATTGCATGGACTTAGATTATCTGCCTTCTGCATCAAGCCCTGTATTATATACGGTACAAAGCCAAGCTTTGGGATAGTGCTTTGTTTGGATCCTTGTCTTGATCCTTTTGGATCCCAGGCTGCTCATTTGCAAATGAGTTTTGACATTAATTATAGTGACTATAGCAATGAGCTGGCACTGTGGTTCACAGAGCTGGGGTCCTGGGTTCAATTCCTGGGGTGCAGTCTGGATGGAATTGTATGTTCTCCCTTCATTTGTGTGGATTTCTTCCAGGTGCTCCAGTTTCTTCCCACAGTCCAAAGACATACAGTACTAGTAGGTTAAGGTGGAACTACAGTCCCAATTTTGCAGACACAAAAGTATTTAATTTCAGTCACAAAATAAAATCATTGACATTATAGAAAAACTTTACAAACTCAAAATTGAGCACAAAATCATGAATTTTGTGAAAGGACTGTAAGTTACGCCATGTTGTAACAAATTCGCATTCAAGTTCCACACAAATTGCGATGTGATGCAGCCCTTCCTGCTCACTAATCACTGTAATGACTAATGCAATGTGATGTAGGAGAGAAAGGGTATAGGTTATGCAGCAAACATTTCACTGCAAAAAACGTTCCATTCCAAGGTTCTTTATGCAGAGTTAACAATGTAGTATTATTTATTGGCAAAAACGTAAAAAAGTTGAGAGTTATATTTCCATTGGATTAAACGAGATGTATTCACAAGCCTGCTCCTTTACAATGTCATAGGGCCACAACAGATTATAGGAAGTTTTGCTGCCTCGTTCTGAATCGCAGAACATGGTAATTCTTTAACCTTGAAATGTAGTCTATTTTGTGATGTAATGATGCAATGTCCCTTTACTGAGAGCCAGCAATCAACGGATGTGTCTGATCGTGAATGGTTTTCCCTGTTGTTTGTTGTATTACTTGGTGTTGCATTTTAAGCTGTGCATGAGGCAGGACCCGGAGGCTGCTGCTTCTGCTGGTGCTTCTGCTGGGATTGAGGAAGAGCTGAGCGCCATGTAAGGCAAAGACACTGCGTTCCACTTTATCAGGTGCCTGGAGTGTAAGAGCTGCAGATAATATTGAGTCACATTAATCCCAACATATTTCAAATATTATGAAAATTAAATAAATTAAATCAAATAACTTTCATTAAAAAAATCAATCACTCTTTACCTTGCTTTTTCAGTTGTTTTTAAGGAAAATTGATGCCGAGAATGTGTGAATACTGCTTTTTGATGGTTCCAAGACCAATGTGACCTGTTCTATTGCCTGCTAATTGTACGTTCCAGGTTGAAAAATTATTTTTAGGAGGTCAAGGTGTATGAATGATAAGAGAAAAACTGAAATAACCACAGCTACGCAAACACCAGTCCACCAAAAAAAAATCATTTAATTAAAATAAGGTAACATTTTTTTTTCATCATCATACGGATGAACTGTGCTAAATGTGTTTCTAAAAAGAAAAAGCAGGACGTGAGTCGTGAGCCAAGATCATGACTCTTTTGCTCTTCTTCACATCAGTTTTCATCTGCGATGAGGAGGAGGAGGGCGGCTCCTGATGTGCTGACACTTGGGGATGTGCCTCTGTGCCGGCCTGGGGGCAGGTTCACAACTTTCCCTCCTTGCGTGATCACCTGCTGCACCTCCCTGGCCTGTTTGATGCTCCGAATGAAATCCTCATGCTTCTGCCTCCAGTTGTTCTTTCTCAGCTGGGAACAGGAAATGAAACCAATAAAACAGCTTCCAGAAAAAGTCCAGACTAGCACTGCGTACACAGTCTGGTCGCAAACCATTCACAAGGCAAGAAAATATCAATACAGTAATAACGTAGCTTTCTGGGGCCACCTTTCAGGTCATTGGGTAGAGAGTACAATTTACGTAGTTATGGTTTTGTTTCCTGTGAGTGCTATTTGCTTGATATGTAGATTTTTACAACAGAATTCAGAAGTCACTAAGACACATTTATTCTGTCTGGCAAATGTGCCTTTGCGGCAGTTTTTCAGAAGAGTACTTCATAAAACACTTATTTATTGTCTACATTGATTTATAAGCTGAGTCTGACTCTAGGAGAAAAAAAGGGAAGCTTGGAAAGAGTTTAAGGATAGCCCTTACCACGATTGGCGGTTTAACCTTCTTCTTATGGATGTATGTCTCCAGTTCTGTTCCCTTGGCCCTGTGCTTGAAAGAGTCAAAAACCTTCCTCTTTGAATTCTGAAGCTTCTTGCAGATCTTGCTGTGTTTCTCCAGCCTCTCTACAGCAAACTTCCCGTGACACAGTTCACAGGGCACCAGCTGAGGGTTTCCACTCTGGCTATTCTCATATGGAAATTGCTCAGCGGTAGGGCACATCAGACTTGTAGGGGACAAATATCTGTTTTCCACTGACAGAGTTTGTTCATCCAGACATGTGGTGTTATTTCTGAAGTGGCCCTGCGCGGCCTGTGCCGCTGACACGTCGCTTTCAGGGAGCCTTGCTTTCTTGAGATACTTTCTCCTTCCACAGGGGACGTCTTCTAGCCCACGGCTGCAAGGGCTCACTTGACGTCTCTCCTGATGGGAAAGCGCAGAGGGAAAGTGCGATTCTGCGCATCCGCCATCTTCCATTGGAGAACCATAATCAAGGTTGTCTCCTCTGATAGGAAGGGCTTTCCTTGGAGTGAAGGCTTTTTGCTTCTCCATTCTGCAGGTCAGAAGAGGCACGGCCTTAGAGCGGTGGTTGGCCCATGGTCCTCTGGGGCAAAGCTCGCTCTGCCTCGCCTCTATTTTCCCTTCCGGCCACCTCTCTGGAGTCTTCCATCTCTCTCGGAACCATCCTCAGCTCCTCCTGAGCTCTGAAGAGCTTCGCCTGCATCATGGCCTCCTTCTGGCGAATCTCGTCCTTCATCATGGCCTCCTTCCGGCGCATCTCATCCTGCAGGCTGGCCTCCCTCCGGCGATGCTCCTCCTTCAGCGCGGCCTCTGCCTCGGCCACTTTTCGTAGCTCCTCTTGCAACTGAAAGTGCTCCTTCCCATTGGCATGAGAAGGGCATTGCCCTGGAGGGGTCGCCACCATGGGGAGGACAGTCCTGTCCTTAGGTTTGCGTACTCTTGAGCCCCTCCTGCCCGGCCTCTCGCAGGGCCTCTCATGACCATCCTGAGGCGGGGTGGGGGCAAACAAGGAATCACTCTGTGCGTCCGGGCGGTCCACAGCCCGAACCTCACCAGGGCCGGAGACTTTCCTGTTACCCATAGGCTTCAGGGGGTAAGACCGATCATACCCCACAATGTTCTTCTCGGGGCCCTGTTGGGCTTGGAAGCGATAGCTGTTCCCCATCTTCTTCTCCGCAGCGTATTTGACATATTGGAAACATTTTCTCATCTTCTGTAGAGCTGCCTCCTGCCGCTGATTGTACATGGCGATCATTTTTTTCTCCTTTTCCTGCATCAGTTTCTCTTGGAAGGTGTCCTTCAGAAGCTGTATCTTGGGAGGCGGGCAGTACGTGGAGATCAGATCCTGTTGCCTTAAGGGCGCGGGTCGATTCGAGTCTGTGTCCTTCGGGGAGGGGGACAGAGCACCAGGCTTACGACTGGGCTCCATTGGCAAATGAGATATGAGCTTTGTTTCCCAGGTATCTGGAAAAGGCAAAAATGGCAAATAAATAATATCCTGCACAGTCTAGTATGGTCTAATAGAAAAGAATAAAAAAAAACAATTCAGGAAATACACAACTTTTTAATATTAAACCTAATGGTGTTGAATGCTGCATGCTGACTCAGTAGGAGACAGATCCTAAACATAAACATTATAATAAACATTTGTTTCCCAAATAACATTCCCAATGTTCAGAATGCTTAAAGTCATGAGCTTTTTTAAAAATGTTTAACTGAAACCTGGAAATGTGCTATTTCATTTCAAAGCTTGTATTATATCTATGATATAAATGTTTTTTTATATAAAATTAACCCATTATGCAACAGGGGTTTGAGCAAAAGTCACTGTGAATAAGGGAATTGATCAATATTAATTAGCCGTTTCACTACATTATAGATAGCTGAAGGATTATGATACAGTATATCGATTTCGCTACAAATTGACAAGCATATTTGATTACACTTACCAAACAGCGGAGTTTTAAACAGCGGAGAAATAGTTCACCACGACGATAGCAATGCAATGTTTGACTGCATCTCCCTATGTGATATATCTGTATTTGGGTATATACAGATCACGTAATTCAGGGAGCACTGTTACGTCAGGTCACCAACCATTATTACGACGCTCATATGTCATAGAGCTCCTTAGGATGTTTGTATAATCTTTATCCAAATTTTCATATGGCCGCAGTTACGGCGTTTATTTTACAGTTAATGTAACAGGGTGTCATTATATTTTTCTGTCTTTATGGTGGCAGACCACTTAAATAAATCTGAGTAGGCGGTTTCTACAAGTGGGTCAGATAAAATATTAAATATACAGTAAAAGCTCACACCTATTCATACCCTTTATGTACTGTATATCTACAATTACGTATACTACGTATACAGTTATCGTATACTATAATACGATAACTACCATTACAAAATGTCTCCCTTTTGATTTGAAGTGGTTCTTTTAAATAAGTAAACTGCAATCACTTAGCCTACATCTGAGCTCCTAATTCATCGCGACGACGGACTGAGACTCCAGTTGGATTTGTGAGAAGTAAAGGGGTGTGCCTGTTTTAAAACCGATTCATACGTCTTAAACACATGGACATAGATAGCAGTCTGTGTTATATAATTTATCTTTTTATTTTATTTAAATTTAAGTATCACATACACATTTTCAAAGTAACTGTACCCCTTTTAATTATGATCCCCATCGCTCACAGCTCCGAAGGTGAGACGAGGGCTACTTCAGATGGGATTTCCAATATTTCTCTCTTAGCTTGTATACCGGTGGAAAGGAGAGGGGTCTTAAAACGTGTTGATAGTAAGATTGGGATGTATTTGCAGTCTAGATATAGTTTTTTTAATGTTCGGAGCCGCCACAGATTCATTTTCTTACGACTGCTTTTCTGGATGACAATGACAATGCAAACGATGGTGTTAAGGCGAGGCTGTGCCTTAAGGCTCCTCTGCTTACAATATTCAGCGCGTAAATCGCAAACGAGCGCCTTCCCTTACGATGAAAATGCAGAAAATAAGACCACGAGATTTAAACCTACGGCTTACAAATTTATGCGTAAACACTAAAACCGTATCTTTAGCAAAACTGGCGAGACAATGTGTTTTATCATTTAAAAAAGTACTGGAAAATAATTAAAGGTTATCACGATAAACAGAGGTTACTGATCTACTACTGTACGCTGTGACCAAAAATGAGAGTCCCCCGATCCTCGCAGCCTTCATGCTTTGGTCTTGGCCTGGCCGTTTTTTTTAAGATAATGGGGTCAAGTTAAGAAATTATGCAAGTTTCTAATCAAATCCAAGGGCGCCTCGATCTCCTAAACATCTTTAGAAGGCCGACGGACCACACTGCACGGTCCGGGTCCGGGCCCTGACCCGGTTCTGGATAATGCCAGCTTAAAGTGAAAAATTCTACTGTACATATTATGTTTCTTATTATGGTATATATGTATAATATAGCGCGACCGCTTCACAAAGCTAGAAAGAAAGTTATCCGCCATTTTTATTTTACCTGCAATTGAATTTGCCATTAAAATCATTATTAATACCGCAGCTGCTAAATAACTTACCTAAAAGCGTTCAGATACAAAAGCACTTGAGCTGTAATGTTTATATACTGTTGGCCCGATGACCTACTTCAAGAAGAATTGTTACATAGACCGCCAAGGACTGTCATCACACTTTACGTCATAAAGCGCTTTAAAACGTTTGACAAGTTCAACACCTCATATTTTGTACTGTTTATCATGGTAAAAGCAACTCAAAGCAATTCTAAAAATGATCGAAAGGTAAAAATACAAGCTTATACGAGCTGTCGTTTTAACATTTATAACATATATTTAAACAAAACATATATAATCTATTTTAATAAAATAGAAAAGTGTTCTTAGTCTTCACTTAAAAGCTGTTAGAAGCTGCCTTTCTGACAAGAGAGTTCTGTGAGTTCCACAGTCTCAGTGCATTAAAGTCAAAACCAGTTGCTTTTTATTTCCTGTTTTACGACAGAGCAAGGAGGGTGTCCACAGACCACTGTGCACCTGCAGACTGATATGGGGGGTAAAAAGTCTAGAAGTTAGTAAATAAGATTTTAACATATGTTCTAAAACACACCGGACACCTGTACAGTGATGCCAACACAGTGATCTGAGCTCCTTCTTTGAGTTAAATCCTAGCATCTGCATTTTTTACAAGTTGTTGCTATGGCAGAGCATGACCAGAGCATAACAGAAACCACCCATTTTCTAACCGCTTCATCCAATTCAGGGTCAGGTGGTCAGGGGGTCAGGGGGTCACGGGGGAGCCAGAGCCTCAGAAAGTAATAAGCAGGAGATACCTGGGACTGGATGGTAGTCCAATGCAGGGAAGACACAGACACTCACCAATTATCCCAGAAGCCAATTAACCTACCAGTAGTTCTTTGAAGTGTGGGAGGAAGCCGGAGCACCCAAAGCAAACTCATGCAAACATGGGGAGAACATACAAGCTCCATACAGATAGCACCCCAGGTCCAGAAGTGTACCCAGGGCCTCAGCACTGTGAGCTAGCAATGCTAAACGCTGGGCTACTGTGCATGCTAATTTCTAGGCATCAGGTGATCAATCAGGTAGTGTTTCTCAGATAAAAGGACACCAGTTATTTAGTATGAGATTCAAATTGACCTCAGAACAAAATATAACTTATGTTATATAACTTATATAGAACTTACTACAGCATAACTGTCTTATTTGGCTCTTGTAGAAAATATTAACAGCATGCCTATTAAACATACAGTATCTAGCAATCAGCAATCAAAATAAAAACATTTCCAAACATGGAAACTGCCCAGTTAATGAAGCATTTCAAAGACATTAATCTATTCAATAATTACAGTTTCAAGTAGATAACAGATTTATATTCAGATTACGAAAGTATCATAACAACGGCTGCTTGTGTAAGGAATCCATGAATACCACTGTACATGAGAATTTCACACCTATTTGTAATCAATACACAAAATCCTATTGAATTTCAGGTACTTGTTCATTCAGCATTGCTTGACTCCGCGGACTCCATGTTGTTTCAATATTCTAGCAATAGGACTAATCGCCAATACAGTGCCGTTGTAATCTATTCCTTCTGCCAGCAGAGGACGGTATTCGCACAGCCAGTTCAGGATAAGATACGGTCCTCGCAGTTCACAGTACAACTGGCCACAGCCGTACTCGGAATATGCTCTCGATAACCTCGTTTAGTTTAAGAACGGCCGTATTTCATATCAACCCACAGATGCATTGCATAAACACTAGAATTCTGGTTGTACTTAAATTGACCTTATATGTTTTGGATTATGTTTAACCTTCTTCAATTTCTTTAACCATATTTTGAGATGATTACGTTTACAGAAGCAAATATTATTCAGTGCTTTTTCTTCACTCCTTTAATCAAACCCACATTTCTATAAGGAGGGCCATTGTGAAACTCCCCAAAGTGAGCTGAATTAATCTTTTATTCTTCACACCTGCGAAGTCATTCCTTCATTGTGTAATATGAAGGCCTTTCATTATTCACGTATACTACAACATCTGAAAATAATCGGTCTTGAAATAGTTGAATGAAAGAAAATCCTGAATAACTCCTCCAAATGCGTGTTACACTTTCATCAGGTACACACACTTTGAATGTGATGAACTATAAAAAGTTATTTTAACCATACCCAATGGAGCTCGGGAGTGCGATTGCATACACAATCATGTTTTCAGTGTTTGGACATCAGCCGTACATCAGAACAATCATTTCACTAACACAGCTCCATGTTGAGTGACTTCCCTCCAAAAACACAAAGTCACTTTCCCTTAGCAATTATTGCATGGACTTAGATTATCTGCCTTCTGCATCAAGCCCTGTATGATATACTGTACAAAGCCAAGCTTTGGAATAGTGCTTTGTTTGGATCCTTGTCTTGATCCTTTTGGATCCCAGGCTGCTCATTTGCAAATGAGTTTTGACATTAATTAAAGTGACTATAGCAATGAGGTGGCACTGTGGTTCACAGAGCTGGGGTCCTGGGTTCAATTCCTGGGGTGCAGTCTGGATGGAATTGTATGTTCTCCCTTCATTTGTGTGGATTTCTTCCAGGTGCTCCAGTTTCTTCCCACAGTCCAAAGACATACAGTACTAGTAGGTTAAGGTGGAACTACAGTCCCAATTTTGCAGACACAAAAGTATTTAATTTCAGTCACAAAATAAAATCATTGACATTATAGAAAAACTTTACAAACTCAAAATTGAGCACAAAATCATGAATTTTGTGAAAGGACTGTAAGTTACGCCATGTTGTAACAAATTCGCATTCAAGTTCCACACAAATTGCGATGTGATGCAGCCCTTCCTGCTCACTAATCACTGTAATGACTAATGCAATGTGATGTAGGAGAGAAAAGGTATAGGTTATGCAGCAAACATTTCACTGCAAAAAACGTTCCATTTCAAGGTTCTTTATGCAGAGTTAACAATGTAATATTATTTATTGGCAAAAACGTAAAAAAGTTGAGAGCAATATTTCCATTGGATTAAACGAGATGTATTCACAAGCCTGCTCCTTTACAATGTCACAGGGCCACATCAGATTACAGGAAGTTTTGCTGCCTCGTTCTGAATCGCAGAACATGGTAATTCTTTAACCTTGAAATGTAGTCTATTTTGTGATGTAATGATGCAATGTCCCTTTACTGAGAGCCAGCAATCAACGGATGTGTCTGATCGTGAATGGTTTTCCCTGTTGTTTGTTGTATTACTTGGTGTTGCATTTTAAGCTGTGCATGAGGCAGGACCCGGAGGCTGCTGCTTCTGCTGGTGCTTCTGCTGGGATTGAGGAAGAGCTGAGCGCCATGTAAGGCAAAGACACTGCGTTCCACTTTATCAGGTGCCTGGAGTGTAAGAGCTGCAGATAATATTGAGTCACATTAATCCCAACATATTTCAAATATTATGAAAATTAAATAAATTAAATCAAATAACTTTCATTAAAAAAATCAATCACTCTTTACCTTGCTTTTTCAGTTGTTTTTAAGGAAAATTGATGCCGAGAATGTGTGAATACTGCTTTTTGATGGTTCCAAGACCAATGTGACCTGTTCTATTGCCTGCTAATTGTACGTTCCAGGTTGAAAAATTATTTTTAGGAGGTCAAGGTGTATGAATGATAAGAGAAAAACTGAAATAACCACAGCTACGCAAACACCAGTCCACCAAAAAAAAAATCATTTAATTAAAATAAGGTAACATTTTTTTTTCATCATCATACGGATGAACTGTGCTAAATGTGTTTCTAAAAAGAAAAAGCAGGACGTGAGTCGTGAGCCAAGACCATGACTCTTTTGCTCTTCTTCACATCAATTTTCATCTGCGAGGAGGAGGAGGAGGGCGGCTCCTGATGTGCTGACACTTGGGGATGTGCCTCTGTGCCGGCCTGGGGGCAAAGCGCCGGCCGCAGTGAGGGCAGGGGACGTAGTCGGGGTTTGGATTCGCGGGGGGCTGGGGCAGGTTCACAACTTTCCCTCCTTGCGTGATCACCTGCTGCACCTCCCTGGCCTGTTTGATGCTCCGAATGAAATCCTCGTGCTTCTGCCTCCAGTTGTTCTTTCTCAGCTGGGAACAGGAAATGAAACCAATAAAACAGCTTCCAGAAAAAGTTCAGACTAGCACTGCGTACACAGTCTGGTCGCAAACCATTCACAAGGCAAGAAAATATCAATACAGTAATAACGTAGCTTTCTGGGGCCACCTTTCAGGTCATTGGGTAGAGAGTACAATTTACGTAGTTATGGTTTTGTTTCCTGTGAGTGCTATTTGCTTGATATGTAGATTTTTACAACAGAATTCAGAAGTCACTAAGACACATTTATTCTGTCTGGCAAATGTGCCTTTGCGGCAGTTTTTCAGAAGAGTAATTCATAAAACACTTATTTATTCTCTACATTGATTTATAAGCTGAGTCTGACTCTAGGAGAAAAAAAGGGAAGCTTGGAAAGAGTTTAAGGATAGCCCTTACCACGATTGGCGGTTTAACCTTCTTCTTATGGATGTATGTCTCCAGTTCTGTTCCCTTGGCCCTGTGCTTGAAAGAGTCAAAAACCTTCCTCTTTGAATTCTGAAGCTTCTTGCAGATCTTGCTGTGTTTCTCCAGCCTCTCTACAGCAAACTTCCCGTGACACAGTTCACAGGGCACCAGCTGAGGGTTTCCACTCTGGCTATTCTCATATGGAAATTGCTCAGCGGTAGGGCACATCAGACTTGTAGGGGACAAATATCTGTTTTCCACTGACAGAGTTTGTTCATCCAGACATGTGGTGTTATTTCTGAAGTGGCCCTGCGCGGCCTGTGCCGCTGACACGTCGCTTTCAGGGAGCCTTGCTTTCTTGAGATACTTTCTCCTTCCACAGGGGACGTCTTCTAGCCCACGGCTGCAAGGGCTCACTTGACGTCTCTCCTGATGGGAAAGCGCAGAGGGAAAGTGCGATTCTGCGCATCCGCCATCTTCCATTGGAGAACCATAATCAAGGTTGTCTCCTCTGATAGGAAGGGCTTTCCTTGGAGTGAAGGCTTTTTGCTTCTCCATTCTGCAGGTCAGAAGAGGCACGGCCTTAGAGCGGTGGTTGGCCCATGGTCCTCTGGGGCAAAGCTCGCTCTGCCTCGCCTCTATTTTCCCTTCCGGCCACCTCTCTGGAGTCTTCCATCTCTCTCGGAACCATCCTCAGCTCCTCCTGAGCTCTGAAGAGCTTCGCCTGCATCATGGCCTCCTTCTCATCTCATCCTGCAGGCTGGCCTCCCTCCGGCGATGCTCCTCCTTCAGCGCGGCCTCTGCCTCGGCCACTTTTCGTAGCTCCTCTTGCAACTGAAAGTGCTCCTTCCCATTGGCATGAGAAGGGCATTGCCCTGGAGGGGTCGCCACCATGGGGAGGACAGTCCTGTCCTTAGGTTTGCGTACTCTTGAGCCCCTCCTGCCCGGCCTCTCGCAGGGCCTCTCATGACCATCCTGAGGCGGGGTGGGGGCAAACAAGGAATCACTCTGTGCGTCCGGGCGGTCCACAGCCCGAACCTCACCAGGGCCGGAGACTTTCCTGTTACCCATAGGCTTCAGGGGGTAAGACCGATCATACCCCACAATGTTCTTCTCGGGGCCCTGTTGGGCTTGGAAGCGATAGCTGTTCCCCATCTTCTTCTCCGCAGCGTATTTGACATATTGGAAACATTTTCTCATCTTCTGTAGAGCTGCCTCCTGCCGCCGATTGTACATGGCGATCATTTTTTTCTCCTTTTCCTGCATCAGTTTCTCTTGGAAGGTGTCCTTCAGAAGCTGTATCTTGGGAGGCGGGCAGTACGTGGAGATCAGATCCTGTTGCCTTAAGGGCGCGGGTCGATTCGAGTCTGTGTCTTTCGGGGAGGGGGACAGAGCACCAGGCTTAGGACTGGGCTCCATTGGCAAATGAGATATGAGCTTTGTTTCCCAGGTATCTGGAAAAGGCAAAAATGGCAAATAAATGATATCCTGCACAGTCTAGTATGGTCTAATAGAAAAGAATAAAAAAAAACAATTCAGGAAATACACAACTTTTTAATATTAAACCTAATGGTGTTGAATGCTGCATGCTGACTCAGTAGGAGACAGATCCTAAACATAAACATTATAATAAACATTTGTTTCCCAAATAACATTCTCAATGTTCAGAATGCTTAAAGTCATGAGCTTTTTTAAAAATGTTTAACTGAAACCTGGAAATGTGCTATTTCATTTCAAAGCTTGTATTATATCTATGATATAAATGTTTTTTTATATAAAATTAACCCATTATGCAACAGGGGTTTGAGCAAAAGTCACTGTGAATAAGGGAATTTATCAATATTAATTAGCCGTTTCACTACATTATAGATAGCTGAAGGATTATGATACAGTATATCGATTTCGCTACAAATTGACAAGCATATTTGATGACACTTACCAAACAAGTTTTAAACAGCGGAGAAATAGTTCACCACGACGATAGCAATGCAATGTTTGACTGCATCTCCCTATGTGATATATCTGTATTTGGGTATATACAGATCACGTAATTCAGGGAGCACTGTTACGTCAGGTCACCAACCATTATTACGACGCTCATATGTCATAGAGCTCCTTAGGATGTTTGTATAATCTTTATCCAAATTTTCATATGGCCGCAGTTACGGCGTTTATTTTACAGTTAATGTAACAGGGTGTCATTATATTTTTCTGTCTTTATGGTGGCAGACCACTTAAATAAATCTGAGTAGGCGGTTTCTACAAGTGGGTCAGATAAAATATTAAATATACAGTAAAAGCTCACACCTATTCATACCCTTTATGTACTGTATATCTACAATTACGTATACTACGTATACAGTTATCGTATACTATAATACGATAACTACCATTACAAAATGTCTCCCTTTTGATTTGAAGTGGTTCTTTTAAATAAGTAAATTGCAATCACTTAGCCTACATCTGAGCTCCTAATTCATCGCGACGACGGACTGAGACTCCAGTCGGATTTGTGAGAAGTAAAGGGGTGTGCCTGTTTTAAAACCGATTCATACGTCTTAAACACATGGACATAGATAGCAGTCTGTGTTATATAATTTATCTTTTTATTTTATTTAAATTTAAGTATCACATACACATTTTCAAAGTAACTGTACCCCTTTTAATTATGATCCCCATCGCTCACAGCTCCGAAGGTGAGACGAGGGCTACTTCAGATGGGATTTCCAATATTTCTCTCTTAGCTTGTATACCGGTGGAAAGGAGAGGGGTCTTAAAACGTGTTGATAGTAAGATTGGGATGTATTTGCAGTCTAGATATAGTTTTTTTAATGTTCGGACCCGCCACAGATTCATTTTCTTACGACTGCTTTTCTGGATGACAATGACAATGCAAACGATGGTGTTAAGGCGAGGCTGTGCCTTAAGGCTCCTCTGCTTACAATATTCAGCGCGTAAATCGCAAACGAGCGCCTTCCCTTACGATGAAAATGCAGAAAATAAGACCACGAGATTTAAACCTACGGCTTACAAATTTATGCGTAAACACTAAAACCGTGTCTTTAGCAAAACTGGCGAGACAATGTGTTTTATCATTTAAAAAAGTACTGGAAAATAATTAAAGGTTATCACGATAAACAGAGGTTACTGATCTACTACTGTACGCTGTGACCAAAAATGAGAGTCCCCCGATCCTCGCAGCCTTCATGCTTTGGTCTTGGCCTGGCCGTTTTTTTTAAGATAATGGGGTCAAGTTAAGAAATTATGCAAGTTTCTAATCAAATCCAAGGGCGCCTCGATCTCCTAAACATCTTTAGAAGGCCGGCGGACCACACTGCACGGTCCGGGTCCGGGCCCTGACCCGGTTCTGGATAATGCCAGCTTAAAGTGAAAAATTCTACTGTACATATTATGTTTCTTATTATGGTATATATGTATAATATAGCGCGACCGCTTCACGAAGCTAGAAAGAAAGTTATCCGCCATTTTTATTTTACCTGCAATTGAATTTGCCATTAAAATCATTATTAATACCGCAGCTGCTAAATAACTTACCTAAAAGCGTTCAGATACAAAAGCACTTGAGCTGTAATGTTTGTATACTGTTGGCCCGATGACCTACTTCAAGAAGAATTGTTACATAGACCGCCAAGGACTGTCATCACACTTTACGTCATAAAGCGCTTTAAAACTTTAGACAAGTTCAACACCTCATATTTTGTACTGTTTATCATGGTAAAAGCAACTCAAAGCAATTCTAAAAATGATCGAAAGGTAAAAATACAAGCTTATACGAGCTGTCGTTTTAACATTTATAACATATATTTAAACAAAACATATATAATCTATTTTAATAAAATAGAAAAGTGTTCTTAGTCTTCACTTAAAAGCTGTTAGAAGCTGCCTTTCTGACAAGAGAGTTCTGTGAGTTCCACAGTCTCAGTGCATTAAAGTCAAAACCAGTTGCTTTTTATTTCCTGTTTTACGACAGAGCAAGGAGGGTGTCCACAGACCACTGTGCACCTGCAGACTGATATGGGGGGTAAAAAGTCTAGAAGTTAGTAAATAAGATTTTAACACATGTTCTAAAACAAACCGGACACCTGTACAGTGATGCCAACACAGTGCTCTGAGCTCCTTCTTTGAGTTAAATCCTAGCATCTGCATTTTTTACAAGTTGTTGCTATGGCAGAGCATGACCAGAGCATAACAGAAACCACCCATTTTCTAACCGCTTCATCCAATTCAGGGTCAGGGGGTCAGGGGGTCGCGGGGCACGGGGGAGCCAGAGCCTCAGAAAGTAATAAGCAGGAGATACCTGGGACTGGATGGTAGTCCAATGCAGGGAAGACACAGACACTCACCAATTATCCCAGAAGCCAATTAACCTACCAGTAGTTCTTTGAACTGTGGGAGGAAGCCGGAGCACCCAAAGCAAACTCATGCAAACATGGGGAGAACATACAAGCTCCATACAGATAGCACCCCAGGTCCAGAAGTGTACCCAGGGCCTCAGCACTGTGAGCTAGAAATGCTAAACGCTGGGCTACTGTGCATGCTAATTTCTAGGCATCAGGTGATCAATCAGGTAGTGTTTCTCAGATAAAAGGACACCAGTTATTTAGTATGAGATTCAAATTGACCTCAGAACAAAATATAACTTATGTTATATAACTTATATAGAACTTACTACAGCATAACTGTCTTATTTGGCTCTTGTAGAAAATATTAACAGCATGCCTATTAAACATACAGTATCTAGCAATCAGCAATCAAAATAAAAACATTTCCAAACATGGAAACTGCCCAGTTAATGAAGCATTTCAAAGACATTAATCTATTCAATAATTACAGTTTTAAGTAGATAACAGATTTATATTCAGATTACGAAAGCATCATAACAACTGCTGCTTGTGTAAGGAATCCATGAATACCACTGTACATGAGAATTCCACACCTATTTGTAATCAATACACAAAATCCTATTGAATTTCAGGTACTTGTTTATTCAGCATTGCTTGACTCCGCGGACTCCTTGTTGTTTCAATATTCTAGCAATAGGACTAATCGCCAATACAGTGCCGTTGTAATCTATTCCTTCTGCCAGCAGAGGACGGTATTCGCACAGCCAGTTCAGGATAAGATACAGTCCTCGCAGTTCACAGTACAACTGGCCAAAGCCGTATTCGGAATATGCGCTCGATAACCTCGTTTAGTTTAAGTACGGCCATATTTCATATCAACCCACAGATGCATTACATAAACACTAGAATTCTGGTTGTACTTAAATTGACCTTATACGTTTTGGATTATGTTTAACCTTCTTCAATTTCTTCAACCATATTTTGAGATGATTACGTTTACAGAAGCAAATATTATTCAGTGCTTTTTCTTCACTCCTTTAATCAAACCCACATTTCTATAAGGAGGGCCATTGTTAAACTCCCCAAAGTGAGCTGAATTAATCTTTCATTCTTCACACCTGCGAAGTCATTCCTTCATTGTGTAATATGAAGGCCTTTCATTATTCACGTATACTACAACATCTGAAAATAATGGGTCTTGAAATAGTTGAATGAAAGAAAATCCTGAATAACTCCTCCAAATGCGTGTTACACTTTCATCAAGTACACACACTTTGAATGTGATGAACTATAAAAAGTTATTTTAACCATACCCAATGGAGCTCAGGAGTGCGATTGCATACACAATCATGTTTTCAGTGTTTGGACATCAGCCGTACATCAGAACAATCATTTCACTAACACAGCTCCGTGTTGAGTGACTTCCCTCCAAGAACACAAAGTCACTTTCCCTTAGCAATTATTGCATGGACTTTGATTATCTGCCTTCTGCATCAAGCCCTGTATTATATACGGTACAAAGCCAAGCTTTGGGATAGTGCTTTGTTTGGATCCTTGTCTTGATCCTTTTGGATCCCAGGCTGCTCATTTGCAAATGAGTTTTGACATTAATTATAGTGACTATAGCAATGAGCTGGCACTGTGGTTCACAGAGCTGGGGTCCTGGGTTCAATTCCTGGGGTGCAGTCTGGATGGAATTGTATGTTCTCCCTTCATTTGTGTGGATTTCTTCCAGGTGCTCCAGTTTCTTCCCACAGTCCAAAGACATACAGTACTAGTAGGTTAAGGTGGAACTACAGTCCCAATTTTGCAGACACAAAATTATTTAATTTCAGTCACAAAATAAAATCATTGACATTATAGAAAAACTTTACAAACTCAAAATTGAGCACAAAATCATGAATTTTGTGAAAGGACTGTAAGTTACGCCATGTTGTAACAAATTCGCATTCAAGTTCCACACAAATTGCGATGTGATGCAGCCCTTCCTGCTCACTAATCACTGTAATGACTAATGCAATGTGATGTAGGAGAGAAAGGGTATAGGTTATGCAGCAAACATTTCACTGCAAAAAACATTCCATTCCAAGGTTCTTTATGCAGAGTTAACAATGTAGTATTATTTATTGGCAAAAACGTAAAAAAGTTGAGAGTTATATTTCCATTGGATTAAACGAGATGTATTCACAAGCCTGCTCCTTTACAATGTCACAGGGCCACAACAGATTATAGGAAGTTTTGCTGCCTCGTTCTGAATCGCAGAACATGGTAATTCTTTAACCTTGAAATGTAGTCTATTTTGTGATGTAATGATGCAATGTCCCTTTACTGAGAGCCAGCAATCAACGGATGTGTCTGATCGTGAATGGTTTTCCCTGTTGTTTGTTGTATTACTTGGTGTTGCATTTTAAGCTGTGCATGAGGCAGGACCCGGAGGCTGCTGCTTCTGCTGGTGCTTCTGCTGGGATTGAGGAAGAGCTGAGCGCCATGTAAGGCAAAGACACTGCGTTCCACTTTATCAGGTGCCTGGAGTGTAAGAGCTGCAGATAATATTGAGTCACATTAATCCCAACATATTTCAAATATTATGAAAATTAAATAAATTAAATCAAATAACTTTCATTAAAAAAATCAATCACTCTTTACCTTGCTTTTTCAGTTGTTTTTAAGGAAAATTGATGCCGAGAATGTGTGAATACTGCTTTTTGATGGTTCCAAGACCAATGTGACCTGTTCTATTGCCTGCTAATTGTACGTTCCAGGTTGAAAAATTATTTTTAGGAGGTCAAGGTGTATGAATGATAAGAGAAAAACTGAAATAACCACAGCTACGCAAACACCAGTCCACCCAAAAAAAATCATTTAATTAAAATAAGGTAACATTTTTTTTTCATCATCATACGGATGAACTGTGCTAAATGTGTTTCTAAAAAGAAAAAGCAGGACGTGAGTCGTGAGCCAAGATCATGACTCTTTTGCTCTTCTTCACATCAGTTTTCATCTGCGAGGAGGAGGAGGAGGGCGGCTCCTGATGTGCTGACACTTGGGGAAGTGCCTCTGTGCCGGCCTGGGGGCAAAGCGCCGGCCGCAGTGAGGGCAGGGCACGTAGTCGGGGTTTGGATTCGCGGGGGGCTGGGGCAGGTTCACAACTTTCCCTCCTTGCGTGATCACCTGCTGCACCTCCCTGGCCTGTTTGATGCTCCGAATGAAATCCTCGTGCTTCTGCCTCCAGTTGTTCTTTCTCAGCTGGGAACAGGAAATGAAACCAATAAAACAGCTTCCAGAAAAAGTCCAGACTAGCACTGCGTACACAGTCTGGTCGCAAACCATTCACAAGGCAAGAAAATATCAATACAGTAATAACGTAGCTTTCTGGGGCCACCTTTCAGGTCATTGGGTAGAGAGTACAATTTACGTAGTTATGGTTTTGTTTCCTGTGAGTGCTATTTGCTTGATATGTAGATTTTTACAACATAATTCAGAAGTCACTAAGACACATTTATTCTGTCTGGCAAATGTGCCTTTGCGGCAGTTTTTCAGAAGAGTACTTCATAAAACACTTATTTATTGTTTACATTGATTTATAAGCTGAGTCTGACTCTAGGAGAAAAAAAGGGAAGCTTGGAAAGAGTTTAAGGATAGCCCTTACCACGATTGGCGGTTTAACCTTCTTCTTATGGATGTATGTCTCCAGTTCTGTTCCCTTGGCCCTGTGCTTGAAAGAGTCAAAAACCTTCCTCTTTGAATTCTGAAGCTTCTTGCAGATCTTGCTGTGTTTCTCCAGCCTCTCTACAGCAAACTTCCCGTGACACAGTTCACAGGGCACCAGCTGAGGGTTTCCACTCTGGCTATTCTCATATGGAAATTGCTCAGCGGTAGGGCACATCAGACTTGTAGGGGACAAATATCTGTTTTCCACTGACAGAGTTTGTTCATCCAGACATGTGGTCTTATTTCTGAAGTGGCCCTGCGCGGCCTGTGCCGCTGACACGTCGCTTTCAGGGAGCCTTGCTTTCTTGAGATACTTTCTCCTTCCACAGGGGACGTCTTCTAGCCCACGGCTGCAAGGGCTCACTTGACGTCTCTCCTGATGGGAAAGCGCAGAGGGAAAGTGCGATTCTGCGCATCCGCCATCTTCCATTGGAGAACCATAATCAAGGTTGTCTCCTCTGATAGGAAGGGCTTTCCTTGGAGTGAAGGCTTTTTGCTTCTCCATTCTGCAGGTCAGAAGAGGCACGGCCTTAGAGCGGTGGTTGGCCCATGGTCCTCTGGGGCAAAGCTCGCTCTGCCTCGCCTCTATTTCCCTTCCGGCCACCTCTCTGGAGTCTTCCATCTCTCTCGGAACCATCCTCAGCTCCTCCTGAGCTCTGAAGAGCTTCGCCTGCATCATGGCCTCCTTCTGGCGAATCTCGTCCTTCATCATGGCCTCCTTCCGGCGCATCTCATCCTGCAGGCTGGCCTCCCTCCGGCGATGCTCCTCCTTCAGCGCGGCCTCTGCCTCGGCCACTTTTCGTAGCTCCTCTTGCAACTGAAAGTGCTCCTTCCCATTGGCATGAGAAGGGCATTGCCCTGGAGGGGTCGCCACCATGGGGAGGACAGTCCTGTCCTTAGGTTTGCGTACTCTTGAGCCCCTCCTGCCCGGCCTCTCGCAGGGCCTCTCATGACCATCCTGAGGCGGGGTGGGGGCAAACAAGGAATCACTCTGTGCGTCCGGGCGGTCCACAGCCCGAACCTCACCAGGGCCGGAGACTTTCCTGTTACCCATAGGCTTCAGGGGGTAAGACCGATCATACCCCACAATGTTCTTCTCGGGGCCCTGTTGGGCTTGGAAGCGATAGCTGTTCCCCATCTTCTTCTCCGCAGCGTATTTGACATATTGGAAACATTTTCTCATCTTCTGTAGAGCTGCCTCCTGCCGCCGATTGTACATGGCGATCATTTTTTTCTCCTTTTCCTGCATCAGTTTCTCTTGGAAGGTGTCCTTCAGAAGCTGTATCTTGGGAGGCGGGCAGTACGTGGAG
The DNA here is from genome assembly GCF_040954835.1 of Lepisosteus oculatus. Lineage (NCBI taxonomy): Eukaryota > Metazoa > Chordata > Actinopteri > Semionotiformes > Lepisosteidae > Lepisosteus > Lepisosteus oculatus. The sequence goes on along the minus strand of NW_027167923.1, from coordinate 2,667,782 downwards.
ATCAGATCCTGTTGCCTTAAGGGCGCGGGTCGATTCGAGTCTGTGTCCTTCGGGGAGGGGGACAGAGCACCAGGCTTAGGACTGGGCTCCAGTGGCAAATGAGATATGAGCTTTGTTTCCCAGGTATCTGGAAAAGGCAAAAATGGCAAATAAATGATATCCTGCACAGTCTAGTATGGTCTAATAGAAAAGAATAAAAAAAAAACAATTCAGGAAATACACAACTTTTTAATATTAAACCTAATGGTGTTGAATGCTGCATGCTGACTCAGTAGGAGACAGATCCTAAACATAAACATTATAATAAACATTTGTTTCCCAAATAACATTCTCAATGTTCAGAATGCTTAAAGTCATGAGCTTTTTTAAAAATGTTTAACTGAAACCTGGAAATGTGCTATTTCATTTCAAAGCTTGTATTATATCTATGATATAAATGTTTTTTTATATAAAATTAACCCATTATGCAACAGGGGTTTGAGCAAAAGTCACTGTGAATAAGGGAATTGATCAATATTAATTAGCCGTTTCACTACATTATAGATAGCTGAAGGATTATGATACAGTATATCGATTTCGCTACAAATTGACAAGCATATTTGATGACACTTACCAAACAAGTTTTAAACAGCGGAGAAATAGTTCACCACGACGATAGCAATGCAATGTTTGACTGCATCTCCCTATGTGATATATCTGTATTTGGGTATATACAGATCACGTAATTCAGGGAGCACTGTTACGTCAGGTCACCAACCATTATTACGACGCTCATATGTCATAGAGCTCCTTAGGATGTTTGTATAATCTTTATCCAAATTTTCATATGGCCGCAGTTACGGCGTTTATTTTACAGTTAATGTAACAGGGTGTCATTATATTTTTCTGTCTTTATGGTGGCAGACCACTTAAATAAATCTGAGTAGACGGTTTCTACAAGTGGGTCAGATAAAATATTAAATATACAGTAAAAGCTCACACCTATTCATACCCTTTATGTACTGTATATCTACAATTACGTATACTACGTATACAGTTATCGTATACTATAATACGATAACTACCATTACAAAATGTCTCCCTTTTGATTTGAAGTGGTTCTTTTAAATAAGTAAATTGCAATCACTTAGCCTACATCTGAGCTCCTAATTCATCGCGACGACGGACTGAGACTCCAGTCGGATTTGTGAGAAGGGGTGTGCCTGTTTTAAAACCGATTCATACGTCTTAAACACATGGACATAGATAGCAGTCTGTGTTATATAATTTATCTTTTTATTTTATTTAAATTTAAGTATCACATACACATTTTCAAAGTAACTGTACCCCTTTTAATTATGATCCCCATCGCTCACAGCTCCGAAGGTGAGACGAGGGCTACTTCAGATGGGATTTCCAATATTTCTCTCTTAGCTTGTATACCGGTGGAAAGGAGAGGGGTCTTAAAACGTGTTGATAGTAAGATTGGGATGTATTTGCAGTCTAGATATAGTTTTTTTAATGTTCGGAGCCGCCACAGATTCATTTTCTTACGACTGCTTTTCTGGATGACAATGACAATGCAAACGATGGTGTTAAGGCGAGGCTGTGCCTTAAGGCTCCTCTGCTTACAATGTTCAGCGCGTAAATCGCAAACGAGCGCCTTCCCTTACGATGAAAATGCAGAAAATAAGACCACGAGATTTAAACCTACGGCTTACAAATTTATGCGTAAACACTAAAACCGTATCTTTAGCAAAACTGGCGAGACAATGTGTTTTATCATTTAAAAAAGTACTGGAAAATAATTAAAGGTTATCACGATAAACAGAGGTTACTGATCTACTACTGTACGATGTGACCAAAAATGAGAGTCCCCCGATCCTCGCAGCCTTCATGCTTTGGTCTTGGCCTGGCCGTTTTTTTTTTAAGATAATGGGGTCAAGTTAAGAAATTATGCAAGTTTCTAATCAAATCCAAGGGCGCCTCCATCTCCTAAACATCTTTAGAAGGCCGACGGACCACACTGCACGGTCCGGGTCCGGGCCCTGACCCGGTTCTGGATAATGCCAGCTTAAAGTGAAAAATTCTACTGTACATATTATGTTTCTTATTATGGTATATATGTATAATATAGCGCGACCGCTTCACGAAGCTAGAAAGAAAGTTATCCGCCATTTTTATTTTACCTGCAATTGAATTTGCCATTAAAATCATTATTAATACCGCAGCTGCTAAATTACTTACCTAAAAGCGTTCAGATACAAAAGCACTTGAGCTGTAATGTTTATATACTGTTGGCCCGATGACCTACTTCAAGAAGAATTGTTACATAGACCGCCAAGGACTGTCATCACACTTTACGTCATAAAGCGCTTTAAAACTTTTGACAAGTTCAACACCTCATATTTTGTACTGTTTATCGTGGTAAAAGCAACTCAAAGCAATTCTAAAAATGATCGAAAGGTAAAAATACAAGCTTATACGAGCTGTCATTTTAACATTTATAACATATATTTAAACAAAATATATATAATCTATTTGAATAAAATAGAAAAGTGTTCTTAGTCTTCACTTAAAAGCTGTTAGAAGCTGCCTTTCTGACAAGAGAGTTCTGTGAGTTCCACAGTCTCAGTGCATTAAAGTCAAAACCAGTTGCTTTTTATTTCCTGTTTTACGACAGAGCAAGGAGGGTGTCCACAGACCACTGTGCACCTGCAGGCTGATATGGGGGGTAAAAAGTCTAGAAGTGAGTAAATAAGATTTTAGCACATGTTCTAAAACAAACCGGACACCTGTACAGTGATGCCAACACAGTGATCTGAGCTCCTTCTTTGAGTTAAATCCTAGCATCTGCATTTTTTACAAGTTGTTGCTATTGCAGAGCATGACCAGAGCATAACAGAAACCACCCATTTTCTAACCGCTTCATCCAATTCAGGGTCAGGGGGTCAGGGGGTCGCGGGGCACGGGGGAGCCAGAGCCTCAGAAAGTAATAAGCAGGAGATACCTGGGACTGGATGGTAGTCCAATGCAGGGAAGACACAGACACTCACCAATTATCCCAGAAGCCAATTAACCTACCAGTAGTTCTTTGAAGTGTGGGAGGAAGCCGGAGCACCCAAAGCAAACTCATGCAAACATGGGGAGAACATACAAGCTCCATACAGATAGCACCCCAGGTCCAGAAGTGTACCCAGGGCCTCAGCACTGTGAGCTAGCAATGCTAAACGCTGGGCTACTGTGCATGCTAATTTCTAGGCATCAGGTGATCAATCAGGGACACCAGTAATTTAGTATGAGATTCAAATTGACCTCAGAACAAAAAACTGTATAACTTATGTTATATAACTTATGTATAACTTACTACAGCATAACTGTCTTATTTGGCTCTTGTAGAAAATATTAACAGCATGCCTATTAAACATACAGTATCTAGCAATCAGCAATCAAAATAAAAACATTTCCAAACATGGAAACTGCCCAGTTAATGAAGCATTTCAAAGACATTAATCTATTCAATAATTACAGTTTTAAGTAGATAACAGATTTATATTCAGATTACGAAAGTATCATAACAACGGCTGCTTGTGTAAGGAATCCATGAATACCACTGTACATGAGAATTCCACACCTATTTGTAATCAATACACAAAATCCTATTGAATTTCAGGTACTTGTTTATTCAGCATTGCTTGACTCCGCGGACTCCTTGTTGTTTCAATATTCTAGCAATAGGACTAATCGCCAATACAGTGCCGTTGTAATCTATTCCTTCTGCCAGCAGAGGACGGTATTCGCACAGCCCGTTCAGGATAAGATACGGTCCTCGCAGTTCACAGTACAACTGGCCACAGCCGTACTCGGAATATGCTTTCGATAACCTCGTTTAGTTTAAGTACGGCCGTATTTCATATCAACCCACAGATGCATTGCATAAACACTAGAATTCTGGTTGTACTTAAATTGACCTTATACGTTTTGGATTATGTTTAACCTTCTTCAATTTCTTCAACCATATTTTGAGATGATTACGTTTACAGAAGCAAATATTATTCAGTGCTTTTTCTTCACTCCTTTAATCAAACCCACATTTCTATAAGGAGGGCCATTGTGAAACTCCCCAAAGTGAGCTGAATTAATCTTTTATTCTTCACACCTGTGAAGTCATTCCTTCATTGTGTAATATGAAGGCCTTTCATTATTCACGTATACTACAACATCTGAAAATAATGGGTCTTGAAATAGTTGAATGAAAGAAAATCCTGAATAACTCCTCCAAATGCGTGTTACACTTTCATCAAGTACACACACTTTGAATGTGATGAACTATAAAAAGTTATTTTAACCATACCCAATGGAGCTCGGGAGTGCGATTGCATACACAATCATGTTTTCAGTGTTTGGACATCAGCCGTACATCAGAACAATCATTTCACTAACACAGCTCCGTGTTGAGTGATATATCTGTATTTGGGTATATACAGATCCTGTAATTCAGGGAGCACTGTTACGTCAGGTCACCAACCATTATTACGACGCTCATATGTCATAGAGCTCCTTAGGATGTTTGTATAATCTTTATCCAAATTTTCATATGGCCGCAGTTACGGCGTTTATTTTACAGTTAATGTAACAGGGTGTCATTATATTTTTCTGTCTTTATGGTGGCAGACCAATTAACTAAATCTGAGTAGGCGGTTTCTACAAGTGGGTCAGATAAAATATTAAATATACAGTAAAAGCTCACACCTATTCATACCCTTTATGTACTGTATATCTACAATTACGTATACTGTATAATACGATAACTACCATTACAAAATGTCTCCCTTTTGATTTTAAGTGGTTCTTTTAAATAAGTAAATTGCAATCACTTAGCCTACATCTGAGCTCCTAATTCATCGCGACGACGGACTGAGACTCCAGTTGGATTTGTGAGAAGTAAAGGGGTGTGCCTGTTTTAAAACCGATTCATACGTCTTAAACACATGGACATAGATAGCAGTCTGTGTTATATAATTTATCTTTTTAATTTATTTAAATTTAAGTATCACATACACATTTTCAAAGTAACTGTACCCTTTTTAATTATGATCCCCATCGCTCACAGCTCCGAAGGTGAGACGAGGGCTACTTCAGATGGGATTTCCAATATTTCTCTCTTAGCTTGTATACCGGTGGAAAGGAGAGGGCTCTTAAAACGTGTTGATAGTAAGATTGGGATGTATTTGCAGTCTAGATATAGTTTTTTTAATGTTCGGAGCCGCCACAGATTCATTCATGATCTTGGCTCACGACTCACGTCCTGCTTTTTCTTTTTAGAAATATATTTAGCACAGTTCATCCGTATGATGATAAAAAAAATGTTACCTTGTTTTAATAAAATGATTGTTTTTTGGTGGACTGGTGTTTGCGTAGCCATTCAAAAGGCAAGAAAATATCAATACAGTAATAACTTAGCTTTCTGGGGCTACCTTTCAGGTCATTGGGTAGAGAGTACAATTTAGTTATGGTTTTGTTTCCTGTGAGTGCTATTTGCTTGATATCTCATGTAGATTTTTACAACAGAATTCAGAAGTCACTAAAACCCATTTATTCTGTCTGGCAAATGTGCCTTTGCTTCTTCTTATGGATGTATGCCTCCAGTTCTGTTCCCTTGGCCCTGTGCTTGAAAGAGTCAAAAACCTTCCTCTTTGAATTCTGAAGCTTTTTGCAGATCTTGCTGTGTTTCTCCAGCCTCTCTACAGCAAACTTCCTGTGACACAGTTCACAGGGCACCAGCTGAGGGTTTCCACTCTGGCTATTCTCATATGGAAATTGCTCAGCGGTAGGGCAGATCAGACTTGTAGGGGACAAATATCTGTTTTCCACTGACAGAGTTTGTTCATCCAGACATGCGGTGTTATTTCTGAAGTGGGCCTGCGCGGCCTGTGCCGCTGACACGTCGCTTTCAGGGAGCCTTGCTTTCTTGAGATACTTTCTCCTTCCACAGGGGACGTCTTCTAGCCCACGGCTGCAAGGGCTCACTTGACGTCTCTCCTGATGGGAAAGCGCAGAGGGAAAGTGCGATTCTGCGCATCCGCCGTCTTCCATTGGAGAACCATAATCAAGGTTGCCTCCTCTGATAGGAAGGGCTTTCCTTGGAGTGAAGGCTTTTTGCTTCTCCATTCTGCAGGTCAGAAGAGGCACGGCCTTAGAGGGTTGGTTGGCCCACGGTCCTCTGGGGCAAAGCTCGCTTTGCCTCGCCTGGAGTGTCTTCCTTCGGGTCAGGAGTCCTCTATTTTCCCTTCCGGCCACCTCTCTGGAGTCTTCCATCTCTCTCTAAACCATCCTCAGCTCCTCCTGAGCTCTGAAGAGCTTCGCCTGCATCATGGCCTCCCTCTGGCGAATCTCGTCCTTCATCATGGCCTCCTTCCGGCGCATCTCATCCTGCAGGCTGGCCTCCCTCCGGCGATGCTCCTCCTTCAGCGGCCTCTGCCTCGGCCACTTTTCGTAGCTCCTCTTGCAACTGAAAGTGCTCCTTCCCATTGGCATGAGAAGGGCATTGCCCTGGAGGGGTCGCCACCATGGGGAGGACAGTCCTGTCCTTAGGTTTGCGTATTCTTGAGCCCCTCCTGCCCGGCCTCTCGCAGGGCCTCTCATGACCATCCTGAGGCGGGGTGGGGGCAAACAAGGAATCACTCTGTGCTTCCGGGCGGTCCACAGCCTGAACCTCACCAGGGCCGGAGACTTTCCTGTTACCCATAGGCTTCAGGGGGTAAGACCGATCATACCCCACAATGTTCTTCTCGGGGCCCTGTTGGGCTTGGAAGCAATAGCTGTTCCCCGTCTTCTTCTCCGCAGCGTATTTGACATATTGGAAACATTTTCTCATCTTCTGTAGAGCTGCCTCCTGCCGCCGATTGTACATGGCGATCATTTTTTTCTCCTTTTCCTGCATCAGTTTCTCTTGGAAGGTGTCCTTCAGAAGCTGTATCTTGGGAGGCGGGCAGTACGTGGAGATCAGATCCTGTCGCCTTAAGGGCGCGGGTCGATTCGAGTCTGTGTCCTTCGGGGAGGGGGACAGAGCACCAGGCTTAGGACTGGGCTCCATTGGCAAATGAGATATGAGCTTTGTTTCCCAGGTATCTGGAAAAGGCAAAAATGGCAAATAAATGATATCCTGCACAGTCTTGTATGGTCTAATAGAAAAGAATAAAAAAAACAATTCAGGAAATACACAACGTTTTAATATTAAACCTAATGGTGTTGAATGCTGCATGCTGACTCAGTAGGAGACAAATCCTAAACATAAACATTATAATAAACATTTGTTTCCCAAATAACATTCTCAATGTTCAGAATGCTTAAAGTCATGAGCTTTTTTAAAAATGTTTAACTGAAACCTGGAAATGTACTATTTCATTTCAAAGCTTGTATTATATCTATGATATAAATGTTTTTTATATAAAATTAACCCATTATGCAACAGGGGTTTGAGCAAAAGTCACTGTGAATAAGGGAATTTATCAATATTAATTAGCCGTTTCACTACATTATAGATAGCTGAAGGATTATGATACAGTATATCGATTTCGCTACAAATTGACAAGAATATTTGATGACACTTACGAAACAAGTTTTAAACAGCGGAGAAATAGTTCACCACGACGATAGCAATGCAATGTTTGACTGCATCTCCCTATGTGATATATCTGTATTTGGGTATATACAGATCACGTAATTCAGGGAGCAATGTTACGTCAGGTCACCAACCATTATTTCGACGCTCATATGTCGTAGAGCTCCTTAGGATGTTTGTATAATCTTTATCCAAATTTTCATATGGCCGCAGTTACGGCGTTTATTTTACAGTTAATGTAACTGGGTGTCATTATATTTTTCTGTCTTTATGGTGGCAGACCACTTAACTAAATCTGAGTAGGCGGTTTCTACAAATGGGTCAGATAAAATATTAAATATACAGTAAAAGCTCACACCTATTCATACCCTTTATGTACTGTATATCTACAATTACGTATACTGTATAATACGATAACTACCATTACAAAATGTCTCCCTTTTGATTTGAAGTGGTTCTTTTAAATAAGTAAATTGCAATCACTTAGCCTACATCTGAGCTCCTATTTCATCGCGATGACGGACTGAGACTCCAGTCGGATTTGTGAGAAGGGGTGTGCCTGTTTTAAAACCGATTCATACGTCTTAAACACATGGACGTAGATAGCACAGTATGTGTTATATAATTTATCTTTTTAATTTATTTAAATTTAAGTATCACATACACATTTTCAAAGTAACTGTACCCTTTTTAATTATGATCCCCATCGCTCACAGCTCCGAAGGTGAGACGAGGGCTACTTCAGATGGGATTTCCAATATTTCTCTCTTAGCTTGTATACCGGTGGAAAGGAGAGGGCTCTTAAAACGTGTTGATAGTAAGATTGGGATGTATTTGCAGTCTAGATATAGTTTTTTTAATGTTCGGAGCCGCCACAGATTCATTTTCTTACGACTGCTTTTCTGGATGACAATGACAATGCAAACGATGGTGTTAAGGCGAGGCTGTGCCTTAAGGCTCCTCTGCTTACAATGTTCAGCGCGTAAATCGCAAACTAGCGCCTTCCCTTACGATGAAAATGCAGAAAATAAGACCACGAGATTTAAACCTACGGCTTACAAATTTACGCGTAAACACTAAAACCGTATCTTTAGCAAAACTGGCGAAACAATGTGTTTTATCATTGAAAAAGTACTGGAAAATAATTAAAGGTTATCACGATAAACAGAGGTTACTGATCTACTACTGTACGCTGTGACCAAAAATGAGAGTCCCCCGATCCTCTCAGCCTTCATGCTTTGGTCTGGGCCTGGCCGTTTTTTTTAAGATAATGGGGTCAAGTTAAGAAATTTTGCAAGTTTCTAATCAAATCCAAGGGCGCCTCGATCTCCTAAACATCTTTAGAAGGCCGACGGACCACACTGCACGGTCCGGGTCCGGGCCCTGACCCGGTTCTGGATAATGCCAGCTTAAAGTGAAAAATTCTACTGTACATATTATGTTTCTTATTATGGTATATATGTATAATATGGCACGACCGCTTCACGAAGCTAGAAAGAAAGTTATCCGCCATTTTTATTTTACCTGCAATTGAATTTGCCATTAAAATCATTATTAATACCGCAGCTGCTAAATTACTTACCTAAAAGCGTTCAGATACAAAAGCACTTGAGCTGTAATGTTTATATACTGTTGGCCCGATGACCTACTTCGTGTGTGATCTGACGCAGTGGTGGCAGCTGTGTGATGCAGTGGTGGCTGGGCATGGTGAGGTGCGCTGGTAGATGTGTGACGCAGCTGTGGCAGGGTTCAGTGAGGTGCGCTGGCAGCTGTGTGACGCAGTTGTGGTCTGGTACGGTGAGGTGTGCTGGCAGCTGTGTGACGCAGTGGTGGCTTGGCACGGTGAGGTGCACTGGCGGCTGTGTGGTGTGACTCAGTGCTGGCCTGGCACAGTGAGGTGCGCTGGCAGCTGTGTGGTGTGACGCACTGGTGGCCGGGTACTTTGAGGTGCGCTGGCAGCTGTGTGGTGTGACGCAGTGGTGGCCTGGTATGGTGAGGTGCGCTGGCAGCTGTGTGACGCAGTGGTGGCCTGGCACGGTGAAGTACGCTTGCAGCTGTGTTGTGTGACGCAGTGGTTATCTGGCATGGTGAGGTGCGATGGCAGCTGTGGGACACAGTGGTGGTCTAGCACTGTGAGGTGCGCTGGGATCTGTGTGGTGTGACGCAGTGGTGGCCTGGCACTGTGAGGTGCGCTGGCATCTGTGTGACGCAGTGGTGGCCTTGCATGGTCAGGTGCGCTGGCAGCTGTATGATGAAGAGGTGGCCGGGTACGGTGAGGTGCACTTGCAGTTGTGTGGTGTGATGCAGTTGTGGCCGGGCAGGGTGAGTTTCGCTGGTAGCTGGGTGACGCATTGGTGGCCTGGTACGGTGAGGTGCACTGGCAGTTGTGTGATGCAGTGGTGGCCGGGCACAGTGAGGTGCACTCGCAGCTGTGTGGTGTGACGCAGTGGTGTTCATCAGGCACAAGTTCATCAGTGAAAAGACCACTGGCATTTTTCCTTCCCCCTACATTCTCAGAGCAGAATCGAATTTAATATTAGCATAATTTATTACAGTGCTAAGTTTAATATTATTTATTACTAATAGTTTATGCTAACACCTAACTTTTTTAACGCGAGAAGTACTAATGTAAGTACCTACTGTACTGTACTTAAGTACTACCATAAGAAGTACTGCTGCATGCAACAAAAAAAAAGGAGTGGTGAAACAGCCCTACTCATACAGTATCAGTATCAAAAGACATTGTATCAGTATCAGTTCTTGCTTTGTGCTGGGTTTAGCAGTTTTCCAAACATTGTCTTTCAGCGAATGCCATACCATCTCTATTGGATTTAAATCTGGAGATTCGGCTGGAGTTTTCACCCAGTTCACTCGTTCTTCTGTAAGCCTCGCCCTTGCTGCTTTGTGTTTCGGATCGTTGTCTTGAAAGAGACGGTGCCTTGATCCAATGTGCTCCCTGATATATGGGGCGGCATGCTGTGTGACCACGACTTCCTCGAAGAATTCCCGATCCATAATTCTTTCGAAATAAAATTGTTTTTCAAGCAATGTAATGCAAGGTGCTTTCTAACGTTGGGCAATGTGTTTTTTCTCGAAATTTTGTTTCGAGAGTCTAGATAAGTAATTCAAGTGTTTATGATATGTCGCTGTTGTGAATGTCTGTGGAGTGTATCTTATTAGCCTGTCCTGACTGGTGGAGCTCATTCAGCTGTGTCTGGATATCTTGGTCAAATATTCGGGTAGTATGTTTTGTCTGTTTGGGGTTCTGTAGCATTCCACACGGCTGGGCAGCTTGTTCCCCCCTCCCTCCCCTCTCTGTGTACAGTAGAGCCTCCTGTCCTGGCTGGTAGAGCTCATCCGGCTGTGTCTGGCTAATATTAAAGCCAGTACTTTAATATTGTTTTATGTATGTTTATCAATAGTGGGTACTGCCCTAATTCGGTCCTGCACCCGTTGTTAGGTGTTTTTTAGGTGTTGTTAGGGCTTCTACCAAATATGAACACATGGCTTTAAAATGTATACAATTCTAATATTTCCTTTTTTCCCATTGAAAGTATAACATATGTGGTGTGAGAAAGAGGTCCTCATTTAAGTGCATAAAACTCAGGCACTGGCGCAACAAACTGATCAAAGTTCAAGGGGGTATACGCTTTCTGTAGACACTTTATTTCCTCTTTTTCCATACTTTAAGAAATGATTTGGGAAACCTGTGGGACACTGGAGGTCATTATACATGAGCCTCTTTATGCACCTTTTAAGCCATTGAAACCTAGTTGCCTTGTTACAAGGTCTAATATTACAGTAGGTGTGGTTTCTGTCTCCTAATTTCTGAGAATTATCAAATTGGGGAATAAATTGTAGGGAATACCACTCTTGCACTTCTAAGAAAAGACTATCTCAAATGAAACTCGCTATAGAAAGACATCTTGTTGAAAAATTCTTTATTTTTTGTAATTGCTAAAGAAAAAACATTCATCAAGTCCTTCACAAATGTTTTGTTTGTGACTTTCTCTGTCGTTCCCTTTCACACTCAACTGAATTATGTGTTATGTCTTGTAAACGTAATCAAACATTTCACTTAGGTGTGTGGGTTAACACAAACCCATATTGTATGAAACATTCAGTTTTTCATTCACGTTTTTTCTAACAATTGCATCCGTGCTAGGACTACAGTAAACAACACTTTTTACTAAAGTAAATGAAATTGTTCATTAAACAAGACACATTGTTTTAAATGTATGCAATACGACGACACTAAAAACAACACTGAAACTTTTCATTGAAATACTGGACGAGATTGTGCATATTCAATGGATTTCTCCTGGTGCTTTTTTTCATCAGTCTTTTCATATTCTTGTTCTTTACTCAGGTGTCTCCCGTTCCTTTGGTGATGTCTGCTGTACACACATGGCATCATACACTTGAGCAAAGTGTGATACCATCATTTGTTCTTCTCCTAAAATAAAGATGAACATTGACAAAAGTCAGAAGCACTCTTTTCTTTGACAGACGAACAAAACAATGCAAGAATAACCATACTCTCTGTTCCTTACTCATTTCTACCTACCTGTTTGACAACTTTGTCTGCTTCAGTCAGGACAGGGTCCTGGGGCTGACTCTGAGCAATCTGAGAAGAGCTCTCTGTAATCTTCTCCCCTACATTGGCTACATTGTACTCTGTTTGAAATCCAGGGATCGCCTCCGGTAAGTTCCTCAGTCCTTTTTGGGACTTGAAAGGGTAGAATCATTTTGTGACTTCATTTCATTGTCATCCACTGATATGTTCTGGTTTGTGTTCGATTACTGTAGGCGTTCAAGTATTTTCTTTTTGTTCTAGATTGGCAGTGTTTGAGATGGTAGGAACTTGTCATATTCTCAACTTATTTTCTCTATGAGACTCTGAATGCTCTGTAAGCATACTATTTTAGCAATTCTTAGAATTCTGAAAGCAGTATTACCTGTATCATTTTTTGTCTTGGTAGTAGTATTGCAGCTCCAACATCAGCACTTAAATAATGGTTTTTGATATTACTTGTCCTTGGAGTTAGTATACTCCTGAGAAGTCAAGAGAAATCTTACGTAAGCATTAATTATGTTTCACTTTTGAAAGCAAAGTACGTGTCAAGTACTTTGAAGGCATTTGTTGATACTTGTAAGCACTTTCGTTGATTATTATTGTCCTTCAATTAGTTATTACAAGTCCAACATTCTCTACATGATCTCACTCCATATTCAGAATGTGGGAATACAGTTGTTTTAAGGAAATGCCACTGAATAGATAGTAGCTGCACTCTACAAAGATGAATTTGCTAATTAATCAGTCAGGGACACAGCTTATACTTCAGTAGTCTTAGATCATGTAATGATGATTATTGTACTTTATAACTAGAAAAATCCCCATATCCTGTTCATTGCCCCTTTTTCAGTCATGTGGATTGACTTATGCCTGAAGTGGTTAATTCTCACCTTGACATCTCATAGAACAACTGAATCTCTACCAAGGGTGAATGTGTCCTTCCTCTTAATGTCTAAAAGAAAAGGTTAAAATTCATTGAAGCAAAATGCAACAACCCAAAATGTTGGGGAGGTCGTTTCCACAGTTATTTCATATGACAGTGCTTGGAGTGAAACTACATGACCATGGTGAAGAAGTAAAAACACTTTACCTTGTTCCTCCTGACTGATGTCCTTATGCGTGTTTTGCACAGTTGAGCGTTTTGTGTCTTGTCGTCTGTGTAGGCAACAGCCCTCTTCCCTGGGATAGAACTAGATGATATTTAGACACGTTAATTTGACTTCTCCATTGCTCACATTGATGTGGATATGATTATAATGCTCTGTTTTGTGGGCTTCCCAAGAAAACAATAAATCCCTTACTACTTGTTCGAAATGCAGTAGCACAGATCCTAACAAATACAAGAAAGAGAATATCTTTCCTGTCTTGAAAAAACTTCACTGGTCACCTGTATTGTCTAGGATACATTTGAAAGTGTTTTTACTTGTTTTTAAAGCTTTAAGCGACCTAGCACGTCTGTACCTTACTGAATGTCTGTCTTCATATGTTCCTATACGTGACCTGAGATCTGCACATACTGGCCTACTGCAAATACCACATGTGAAATGCAGAAAGAGTGGAGAGGCTGCTTTTTGTTTTTATGCTTCTAAATTATGAAACTCACTTCCACTTTTTATTAGGCAGTCAATCTCGGTACATTGTTTTAAAAAACATTTGAAAATGTTGCTTTTAGTTAAAGTGGTTCTTTGTTCTTTCTATTTCTGTTTCTTTTTTTAGTTCTCTTTAATTGTTCTTATTTTATTACGACTTTCCTAATTTTTATTTATTTAATTGACATGTATGTTGCTTTACTGTATTGCTGTATTTTCCTTTACAACTGAAAGTATATCTCTCAATTTTAATATTTTATTTTACGCTTGGTTTTTAAAGCACCAAAGCACTATTTGTATGAAAGGTGCTCTAAAAATAAAGTTTATTATTATTATTTTTAATATTATTATTATACTTTGTTACATTTTTGGTTAGGACAAAGATTCTAGTAGAGGTGGCCTCTTTTACCCCGTTCCAAAAAATTGGAAAACTACCTTCAGGATACACTGACAATGACCATCTACTGTCTCCTCTAACTGTGTATTGTCATCATGCATATCTTGTGTATTATTTATTGTAGTTGGTTTTGTCATTCTGTAAAGAAGCCACCTTTCAAGGCACTATATAAAATAATGTTTGTTATTATTATTTACATTTTTCATCGTAAAATCTGGCGAAGAGTCTTAAGAGAATATCAAAGAACACGTTGCTCTTACCTTTCCATTCCAAGAAATGCCCTCAGCTCGGATTGCAGAGATTGACCTCTCTGTCTCAAATTCTGAGAAACATAGACTCGATTGAAAAATGACCATTTCCTAAGATTCACATAACATCACCAGTCAACATTTGCCACTTGACATCAATAGAAACCATAGAGTACATGACATTTCCAATCAGTTTTCTTTCAAGGTACAATACCAATCGCCTTGCCAGAAGAGTTATACTGCGGTAGATAAATATTACAAATGTCAGATACACGCAGAGTTGTTTGGATAACTATGAAAAGATTGGCAAATATATTTATGTTCATTATATTTTTTGGAGTGACAGAGCTAAAGAGAAAAAAATACTTACCTTTATCTCTGCAGACAGGATTGCAAGGGATTCCCTTATACTGGGTTCCTATATAACAAATAATACATTATTCAAAAAACATGATATTTCTCTGTCCATTGGCAGCATGATTGTTTATCATTACAGTTTTAGTTAGCTTTAATTTTGGAAACCCCAAGTAAACATAGTTTGTGCCTTTCTCTGAACTTTTTGGCATTTCAATTCAGTTGTTTGTAAGCTTATTTTACAGTTGCTAGGTTGATGAAGTTCCTGAACTGTGCAGTATTTCTTTTGGGTTTGGTGCGAATCATATTCTAGCGGTTGGGGGAAAAAAGCACAGGTGCCATCCCACCATTAAACCCTGAAACTTACCTTAGCCGATTCTTCAACTAAACCAGACATGTTAACTAAGTGTTACAGTATGTTTCAAAGTGTGTATTTTAGCAAACACAACTGAAGTTCTGTTGTCTCCTTGGAGACACCTGGAACTGGTGTGATGCTGGTTCTATGACATCATTCGTTCTAAATGTAAATGCAGGTATTGGCACAACATAGTAAATTGATGTAAAGTTATGGATCCATTTATGATTTTCACTCAGTTTGAAAGAGTTCCTGTCGTGTGGTTAAACTTTGTGTTACGGAGGGTTAACTGGGGTTCTGGCTACTAGTTAGGCTTGGTCATTCAGTCATCTGGTTCATGAAATAGGAAGCAAAGAGATCTGTGTTTTAGTTTTACTGTTTGTTTTTGTTCCATAGAATAAGAAATGTTTCATTAATATTAGTAATAGAGTAGATGTTTCTCTAAACAGTGTGTGTCAGTTTGCACTGCAGGTGTGCCAGGTAGAGACCATTTAAGTACCAAAAAATATGCTGTCATTTACTGCCGTGGCTAATTTCTGTTAACCTTGTCTCTCACTCACTTTGATGAGCAAAATGTTCATACATAAAGCATAGATTTCTGATTGGTCAGAAGAAGCTTCTTAACATATAAGGTATAAACAAAGTCAGAAAGTTAGGCACTTAGGTCAGCCTTAGGCAGTTAACCAAGACCATAATCCGATAAGAAGCTATTCCCTTTCATGTTGCTAAATCACATGTAGGATACATGAGTTACACCTCCACTTAAGAGACCTTAAAGAGACCTTGGCCAGCCAGGAGTGTAGAAAACCGTAAAACAGTTCTTGAGGACCTAATTGTTAACTCTTAACAGGCAAAGGTTCCTTCAGTCCTATGAGAAATATTTTAGAATTGAACTAAAGTGTGTTTCCGATACAGGAGCATATGTCTGTCAGGGCCTGTTGGAGAGGCCCTGCGTGAGAACCCCTGGCTGCAGTTCCACATCCCCCTGAAAGTAAATAGAGCCATAAGCACGGAGCTAAGGACACTGCTCCAGGACATGCTGGCTGTCGATCCTGACCAGCGACTAGAAGCCATCCAGCTGGAGAAGCAAGTCAGGCAAGCCATGGCACGAGAGAAAACATCTTTGTAGTGACTGATAGCAAGATGTCCGTGACCAAGGGCAATTCGTCTGAGTAAAGTCTGATTTCATTTTTATGTCCCGAAAGGCCACTGCCTTTGTGCTGTAGATTTCTGATTTAGACGGGCATTTCTATGGACAACTTTGACTTTTCTGTGGGTCCAATGAAAATAAGTTTTTTAACTTATTCTTTGTTACAGTTTTCGAAAGTTTAAAGACATTCACTGAGTTGACGATAAAGGAAAAGTTTCATCTTTCACCTCTTCGATGGTAGGCTGGTCAGAGGTATATGTGTCTACATGTCTTCATTCTCCATGTTTGTAAGTATGGAGATTTTGTATTGTGTGCTTTTGCACTGTTCTGCTTTATTGAAAGAAATCAGATGCTCTTCCTGAAGTCTGAATTTTTGGTGGGGGATTTAAAAACTTTTTTACAATTTTAACTGTTTCAAAACATTTTAAGGTATAATACCATTCATCTTGCCAGAAAATATATACTCCAGTAGATTAAACGTAGAAATGTAATTGCATGTAGAGTTTGTTTATACAGATGCAGCCATTCAGAGTTCCCGGTACAAACCCGTACCGCTGGCATCTACGCCCTACCGCGGTACGTGATTGGCTGGCCAAAATGACCGACGGGCACTCGTGGTGCATTGGTCGGTCGTGGAAGGATCTAATCATATAATGTCTTTACTGTTAATTTTTTTATCCGCTTAGTATTGAGTATTAATATGGAATTGTACCACTGTAGGGAAATTTTAGTAGCTGAGCATAAAAAGAATAGGAGCATAACGCATGTGAAGGCCATAAACAATATTAATTTTGGAACATAAACATATTATGTAAACTGTATATGGCTGGTCTCGGTACATTAAAGAAAAAATACACAGCAGTCTTCCATTTCTCCCTAAACATTTTAAGCATCAAAATTTTCAAAAACGGTCCCCAAATATGCGATTGCTGTATAGAATGAATTTTAATTAAAAAAAATTATTTAACACGAAAATTAAGCTTTTTACGTTCCTCCGCCTGAGAATATAGTCCCTTGTTGCTGCGCAACGCAGAAACACAGCCACGAGTAACTAGCAAAGAGAGGACACTAGCTAGCCAATATGATAAAGGAATAAACTACTTTTTTTATTTCTTCAGCACATTTATTTGAACATTTCCATCAATTCTACAAGCACTGAAAAACTGTCCAATCCCTAGTTCGTGAGGAATTTTCTTTTACCATAACAGACATAAAAACTTCCTTGCTTTTAACAGAGCATTTCATAATTTCTAACAACGCAAATGATTTACACTGCGACACTTATCATTCAACGAGAGCTCAAAATATCACAAGTATCCTCAAGAATGCAACAGACAGCAGCAAAAGATACATGAGAATCCAAGGTTTTTTATCTACGCTAAGATGTAGATTTCTTTATCAAACAGTGAAGTCAAAATTCCGGTGTGTGCGTATATTAGAGAATATAGCACTCCTTCGAATGTGTTTCAGCCAATCAGATTTTAGGACCGGAATTATTGGTTTTGTAATAGGGAATATAGTATGGAAACGTATCTAAAGGCATGAATAATGATATTAATTAGGATCTGAATATCTAAAAATGTGTCACACAATGTGCCACAAAAGTTCCACACAACAAGGCAAGACTGTGAAAGGTCAATAGGCCTGACTAGTGTGCACAACACGGTGCAGTGTGCTGGCAGCTGTGTGTTGTGACGCAGTGGTGGCCTGGCACGGTATGGTGCGCTGGTAGCTGTGTGATGCAGCTGTGGCCGGGCACGGTGTGATGCAGTGGTAGCAGGGCACAGTGAGGTGCACTGGTAGCTGTGTGGTGTGACGCAGTGGTGGGCTGGCACGGTGAGGTGCGCTGGCAGCTGTGTGGTGTGACGCCGTGGTGGCCTGGTACAGTGAAGTGCGCTGGCAGCTGTGTGATGCAGTGGTGGCCTGGCACAGTGAGGTGCACTGGCAGTTGTGTAGTGTGACGCAGTGGTGGCCTGGCACGGTGAGGTGCGCTGGCAGCTGTGTGGTTTGACGCAGTGGTGGGCTGGCACGGTGAGGTGCGCTGGCAGTGGTTTAGTGTGACGCAGTGGTGGCCTGGCACGGTGAGGTGCGCTGGCAGCTGTGTGGTGTGATAGAGTGGTGGCCTGGCACGGTGAGGTGTGCTGGCTGCTGTGTGGTGTGACACAGTGGTGGCCTGGCACGGTGAGGTGCGCTTGCACCTCTGTGACGCAGTGGTGGCCTGGCACAGTGAGGTGCACTGGTAGCTGTGTGGTGTGACGTAGTGCTGGCCTGGCACAGTGAGGTGCGCTGGCAGCTGTGTGACGCAGTGGTGGCCTGGCAGTGTGGTGTGCTGGCAGATGTGTGGTATGACACACTGGTGGCCTTTCATGGTCAGGTGCGTTGGCAGTTGTGTAGTGTGACGCAGTGGTGGCCTGGCACGGTGAAGTGCACTGGCAGCTGTGTAGTGTGTCACAGTGGTGGGCTGGCATGGTGAGGTGCGCTGGCAGCTGTGTGACGCAGTGGTGGCCTGGCACAGTGTGGTGTGCTGGCAGCTGTGTGGTATGACGCTGTGGTGGCTTTGCACGGTGAGGTGCGTTGGCAGTTGTGTAGTGTGACGCAGTGGTGGGCTGGCATGGTGAGCTGCGCTGGGAACTGTATGACACAATGGTGGCCGGGCACGGTGAGCTGCACTGCCAGCTGTGTGGTGTGACGCAGTGGTGGCCGGGCACGGTGAGGTGCGCTGGCAGTTGTGTAGTGTGATTCAGTGGTGGCCTGGCACAGTGAGGTGCACTGGCAGCTGTGTGCTGTGAAGCAGAGGTGGCCTGGTACGGTGAGGAGCGCTTGCAGCTCTGTGACGCAGTGTTGGCCTGGCACGGTGAGGTGCGCTGGCAGCAGTGTGATTCAGTGTTGGCTGGGCAGCTGTGTAGTGTGTCTCAGTGGTGGGCTGGCATAGTGAGGTGCGCTGGGAACTGTATAACGCAGTGGTGGTCTGGTACGGTGATGTGTGCTGGCAGCTGTGGGACGCAGTGGTGGCCTGGCACGGTGAGGTGCTCTGGCAGCTGTGTGGTGTGACGTAGTGCTGGAAAGGTAAGGGGCGCTGGCACTTGTGAGACGCAGTGGTGGACTGGTATGGTGAGATGCACTGGCAGATGTGTGATATGTGATGCAGTGGTGGCCTGGCACTGTGAGTTGCACTGGCAATTGTGTGGTGTGAGGGAGTGGTGGCCTGGCACGTTGAGGTGCGCTGGCAGCTGTGTGGTGTGACGCAGTGGTGGCCTGGTACGGTGAGATGCGCTGGCAGCTGTGTGATGCAGTGGTGGCCGGGTACAGTGAGGTGCACTGGCAGCTGTGTGATATGTTATGCAGTGGTGGCCTGGCACTGTGAGGTGCGCTGGCAGCTGTGTGGTGTGACGTAGTGCTGGCAAGGTAAGGGGCGCTGGCACTTGTGAGACGCAGTGGTGGACTGGTATGGTGAGATGCACTGGCAGATGTGTGATATGTGATGCAGTGGTGGCCTGGCACTGTGAGTTGCACTGGCAATTGTGTGGTGTGAGGGAGTGGTGGCCTGGCACGTTGAGGTGCGCTGGCAGCTGTGTGGTGTGACGCAGTGGTGGCCTGGTACGGTGAGATGCGCTGGCAGCTGTGTGATGCAGTGGTGGCCGGGTACAGTGAGGTGCACTGGCAGCTGTGTTGTGTGATGCAGTGGTGGCCTGGCACGGTGAGGTGCACTGGCAGATGTGTGATATGTGATGCAGTGGTGGCCTGGCACTGTGAGTTGCACTGGCAATTGTGTGATGTGAGGCAGTGGTGGCCTGGCACGTTGAGGTGCGCTGGCAGCTGTGTGACGCGGTGGTGGCTGGGCACAGTGAGGTGCGCTGACAGCTGTGTGACGCGGTGGTGGCCTGGCACGGTGGGTGCGTTGGCAGTTGTGTAGTGTGACGCATTGGTGGCCTGGCACGGTAAGGTGCGCTGGCAGTTGTGTAGTGCGACACAGTGGTGGCCTGACACAGTGAGGTGCGCTTGCAGCTGTGTGATGAATTGGTGGCTGGGCACAGTGAGGTGCACTGGCAATTGTGTGTGTGACGCAGTGGTGGCCTTTCATGGTGAGGTGCATTGGCAGTTGTGTAGTGTGACGCAGTGGTGGGCTGGCATCGTGAGGTGCGCTGGCACCACTGTGTGCTGTGACGCAGTGGTGGCCTGGTACGGTGAGATGTGCTGGCAGCTGCGTGATGCAGTGGTGGCCGGGTACAGTGAGGTGCACTGGCAGCTGTGTGGTGTGATGCAGTGGTGGGCTGGATCTGTGAAGTGCACTGGCAGATGTGTGATATGTGACGCAGTGGTGGCCTGGCACTGTGAGGTGCGTTGGCAGCTGTGTGATGCATTGGTGGCTGGGCACAGTGAGGTGCTACTGGCAATTGTGTGTGTGACGCAGTGGTGGCCTGGTACGGTGAGGTGCGCTTGCAGCTGTGTGGTTTGACGCAGTGGTGGGCTGGCATGGTGAGGCGCGCTGGCAGCTGTGTGGTGTGACGCAGTGGTGGCCGGGTACAGTGAGGTGCACTGGCAGCTGTGTGGTGTGATGCAGTGGTGGCCTGGCACTGTGAGTTGCACTGGCAATTGTGTGGTGTGAGGCAGTGGTTGCCTGGCACGTTAAGGTGCGCTGGCAGCTGTGTGACGCAGTGGTGGCCTGGTACGGTGAGGTGCGCTGGCAGCTGTGTGATGCGTTGGTTGCCTGGCACAGTGTGGTGTGCTGACAGCTGTGTGGTATGACGCAGTGGTGGCTTTGCATGGTGAGGTGCGCTGGCAGGTGTGTGACGCAGTGGTGGCCTGGCACAGTGTGGTGTGCTGGCAACTGTGTGGTATGACGCTGTGGTGGCTTTGCACGGTGAGGTGCGTTGGCAGTTGTGTAGTGTGACGCAGTGGTGGGCTGGCATGGTGAGCTGCGCTGGGAACTGTATGACACAATGGTGGCCGGGCACGGTGAGCTGCACTGCCAGCTGTGTGGTGTGACGCAGTGGTGGCCGGGCACGGTGAGGTGCGTTGGCAGTTGTGTAGTGTGACGCAGTGGTGGGCTGGCATGGTGAGGTGCACTGGGAACTGTATAACGCAGTGGTGGTATGGTACGGTGATGTGTGCTGGCAGCTGTGGGACGCAGTGGTGGCCTGGCACGGTGAGGTGCTCTGGCGGCTGTGTGGTGTGACGCAGTGGTGGTCTGGTACGGTGAGGTGCGATGGTGGGTGTGTGATGCAGTTGTGGCCGGGTACGGTGAGGTGCACTGGCAGCTGTGTGATATGTTATGCAGTGGTGGCCTGGCACTGTGAGGTGCGCTGGCAGCTGTGTGGTGTGACGTAGTGCTGGCAAGGTAAGGGGCGCTGGCACTTGTGAGACGCAGTGGTGGCCTGGTATGGTGAGATGCACTGGCAGATTTGTGATATGTGATGCAGTGGTGGCCTGGCACTGTGAGTTGCACTGGCAATTGTGTGGTGTGAGGCAGTGGTGGCCTGGCACGTTGAGGTGCGCTGGCAGCTGTGTGACGCGGTGGTGGCTGGGCACAGTGAGGTGCACTGGAAATTGTGTGTGTGACGTAGTGGTGGCCTGGCACGGTGAGGTGCGTTGGCAGTTGTGTAGTGTGACGCATTGGTGGCCTGGCACGGTAAGGTGCGCTGGCAGTTGTGTAGTGTATCTCAGTGGTGGCCTGGTACGGTGAGGTGCACTGGCAGTTGTGTAGTGCGACACAGTGGTGGCCTGACACAGTGAGGTGCGCTTGCAGCTGTGTGATGAATTAGTGGCTAGGCACAGTGAGGTGCACTGGCAATTGTGTGTGTGACGCAGTGGTGGCCTTTCATGGTGAGGTGCATTGGCAGTTGTGTAGTGTGACGCAGTGGTGGGCTGGCGTGGTGAGGTGCGCTGGCAGTTGTGAAGTGTAACGCAGTGGTGGCCTGGCACAGTGAGGTGCGCTGGCAGTTGTGTAGTGTAACTCAGTGGTGGCCTGGTACGGTGAGGTGCACTGGCAGTTGTGTAGTGCGACACAGTGGTGGCCTGACACAGTGAGGTGCGCTTGCAGCTGTGTGATGAATTAGTGGCTAGGCACAGTGAGGTGCACTGGCAATTGTGTGTGTGACGCAGTGGTGGCCTTTCATGGTGAGGTGCATTGGCAGTTGTGTAGTGTGACGCAGTGGTGGCCTGATACGGTGAGGTGCGCTTGCAGCTGTGTGTTTTGACGCAGTGGTGGCCTGGTATGGTGAGGTGCACTCGTAGATAATAATAATAATAATAATAATTGCTTACACTTATATAGCGCTTTTCTGGACACTCCACTCAAAGCGCTTTACAGGTAATGGGGACTCCCCTCCACCACCACCAATGTGCAGCATCCACCTGGATGATGCGACGGCAGCCATAGTGCGCCAGAACGCTCACCACACATCAGCTATCAGTGGGGAGGAGAGCAGAGTAATGAGTAATGTAGCCAATTCATAGAGGGGGATTATTAGGAGGCCATGATTAGTAAGGGCCAATTGGAAATTTGGCCAGGACACCGGGGTTACACCCCTACTCTTTTCGAGAAGAGCCCTGGGATTTATAATGACCACAGAGAGTCAGGACCTCGGTTTTACGTCTCATCCGAAGGACGGCGCCTGTTTACAGTATAGTGTCCCCGTCATTAGGACCCACATGGACCGCAGGGTGAGCACCCCCCGCTGGTCCCACTAACACCTCTTCCAGCAGCAACCTTAGTTTTTCCCAGGAGGTCTCCCATCCAGGTACTGACCAGGCTCACACCTGCTTAGCTTCAGTGGGTTGCCAGTTGTGAGTTGCAGGGTGATATGGCTGCTGGTGTGATATGTGATGTGTGATGTGATATGTGATGGCATAGATGTGTGATATGTGATGCAGTGGTGGCCTGGCACTTTGTGGTCCACTGGCAGTTGTGTGATGGATTGGTGGCTTGGCACAGTGAGGTGCACTGGCAATTGTGTGGTGTGACGCAGTGGTGGCCTGGCATGGTGAGATGCGCTGGCAGCTGTGTGATTCAGTGGTAGAATGATCACAGTGAGGTGCACTGGCAACTGTGTGGTGTGACATAGTGCTGGCCTGGCACGTTGAGGTACGCTGGCAGCTGTGTGACTCAGTGGTGGCCCGGCACGGTGAGGTGTGCTGGCAGCTGTGTGGTGTGACGCAGCTGTGGCCGGGCACGGTGAGGAGCGCTGGCAGCTGTGTGACGCAGTGGTGGCCTGGCACGGTGAGGTGCAATGGCAGCTGTGTGACGCAGTGGTGGCCTAGCACGGTGAGGTGCGCTGGGAACTGTGTGGTGTGACGCAGTGGTGGCCGGTCACGGCGAGGTGCGCTGGGAGTTGTGTGACGCAGTGGTGGCCTGGCACGGTGAGGTGTGCTGGTATCTGTGTGACGCACTGGTGGCCTGGCACAGTGAGGTGCGCTGGCAGGTGTGTGATGCAGTGTTGGTCTAGCACAGTGAGGTGCGCTGGTAGCTGTGTGACGCAGCTGTGGCTGGGCACGGTGAGGTGCGCTGGCAGCTGTGTGATGTAGTGGTGGCCTGGTACGGTGAGGTGTGCTGGTATCTATGTGATGCAGTGGTGGCCTGGCATGGTGAGGTGCGCTGGGAGTTGTGTGACGCAGTGGTGGCCTGTCACAGTGAGGTTGGATGGCAGGTGTGTGGTATATCGCAGTGGTGGCCTGGCACAGTGAGGTGCGCTGGCAGCTGTGTGACGCAGTGGTTGCCTGGCACGGTGAGGTGCATTGGTAGCTGTGTGGTGTGACGCAGTGTTGTCCTTGCACGGTAAGGTGCGCTGGCAGCTGTATGATGCAGTGGTGGTCTGGCAAGGTGAAGTACGCTAGCAGCTGTGTGGTGTGATGCAGTGGTGGTCTGGCACGGTGAGGTGCGCTGGCAGCTGTTTGACGCAGTGGTGGCCTAGCATGGTGAGGTGCGCTGGCAGGTGTGTGACGCTGCTGTGGCCGGGCACTGTGAGGTGCGCTTTCAGCTGTGCGACGCAGTGGTGGCCCAGCACGGTGAGGTGCGCTGGCAGCTGTGTGACGCAGTGGTGGCCTGGCACAGTGAGGTGAGCTGGCAGGTGTGTGGTATGACGCAGTGGTGGCCTGGCACTTTGAGGTGCGCTGGGAGTTGTGTGACGCAGTGGTGGCCTGACACGGTTAGGTGCGCTGGCAGCTGTGTGACGCAGTGGTGGCCTGGCACAGTGAGGTGAGCTGGCAGGTGTGTGGTATGATGCAGTGGTGGCCTGACACGGTGAGGTGCGCTGGGAGCTGTGTGACGCAGTGGTGGCCCAGCACGGTGAGGTGCGCTGGCAGCTGTGTGGTGTGACGCAGTGGTGGCCCGGCACGGTGAGGTGCGCTGGCAGCTGTGTGGTGTGACGCAGCTGTGGCCGGGCATGGTGAGGAGCGCTGGCAGCTGTGTGACGCAGTGGTGGCCTAGCACGGTGAGGTGCGCTGGGAACTGTGTGGTGTGACGCAGTGGTGGCCTGGCACTTTGAGGTGCGCTGGGAGTTGTGTGACGCAGTGGTGGCCTGGCACGGTGAGGTGTGCTGGCATCTGTGTGACGCACTAGTGGCCTGGCACAGTGAGGTGCGCTGGCAGGTGTGTGGTATGACGTAGTGTTGGCCTGGCAGAGTGAGATGCGCTGGGAGTTGTGTGACGCAGTGGTGGCCTGGAACGGTGAGGTGCGCTGCCAGCTGTGTGGTGTGACGCAGTGGTGTTCATCAGGCACAAGTTCATCAGTGAAAAGACCACTGGCATTTTTCCTTCCCCCTACATTCTCAGAACAGAATCGAATTTAATATTAGCATAATTTATTACAGTGCTAAGTTTAATATTATTTATTACTAATAGTTTATGCTAAAACCTAACTTTCTTAACGCGAGAAGTACTTATGTAAGTACCAACTGTACTGTACTTAAGTACTACCATAAGAAGTACTGCTGTATGCAACAAAAAAGGAGGAGTGGTGAAACAGCCCTACACATACAGTGTCAGTATGAACAGAGATTGTATCAGTATCAGTTCTTGCTTTGTGCTGGGTTTAGCAGTTTTCCAAACATTGTCTTTCAGCGAATGCCATACCATCTCTATTGGATTTAAATCTGGAGATTCGGCTGGAGTTTTCATCCAGTTCACTCGTTCTTCTATAAGCCTCACCCTTGCTGCTTTGTGTTTCGGATCGTTGTCTTGAAAGAGACGGTGCATTGATCCAATGTGCTCCCTGATATATGGGGCGGCATGCTGTGTGACCATGACTTCCTCGAAGAATTCACGATCTATAATCCCTTCGAAATAAAATTATTTTTCAAGCAATATAATGCAAGATGCTTTCTAACATTGGGCAATGTGTTTTTTCTCGAAATTTTGTTTCGAGAGACTAGATAAGTTATTCAAGTGTTTATGATATGTCACTGTTGTGAATGTCTGTGGAGTGTATCTCATTAGCCTGTCCTGACTGGTGGAGCTCATCCAGCTGTGTCTGGATATCTTGGTTAAATATTCAGCTAGTGTGTACTGTGTTTAGGGTTCTGTAGCATTCCACAGGGCTGGGCAGCTTGTTCTCCCCTCCCACCCCTCTCTGTGAACAGTAGAGCCTCCTGTCATGGCTGGTAGAGCTCATCCAGCTGTGTCTGGCTAATATTAAAGCCAGTACTTTAAAATTGTTTTATGTATGTTTATCAATAGTGGGTAGTGGCCTAATTCAGTCCTGCACCCGTTGTTAGGTGTTTTTTAGGTGTTGTTAGGGCTTCTACCAAATATTAACAAGTGCTCTTCCTGAAACTTACCTTAGCTGATTCTTAGGCTAAACCAGACAGACTTCTCAAATTCTCAAATATTATCAAATCTTGTTGGTGCAGAGGTGGTGGAGCCCTATACCAACAGACTCACAGCTGAAATTGCTGTGAAAAGGGCTTCTACCAAATATTAACATGTGGGTGAAAATGTATACAATTGTAATATTTCCTTTTTTCCCATTGAAAGTATAACATATGTGGTGTGAGAAAGAGGTCCTCATTTAATTGCATGAAACTCTGGCACTGGCGCAACAAACTGAACAAAGTTCAAGGGGGTATACGCTTTCTGTAGACACTTTATTTCCTCTTTTTCCATACTCTAAGAAATGATTTGGGAAACCTGTGGGACACTGGAGGTCATTATACATGAGCCTCTTTCTGCACCTTTTAAGCCATTGAAACCTAGTTGCCTTGTTACAAGGTCTAATATTACAGTAGGTGTGGTTTCCGTCTCCTAATTTCTGAGAATGATCAAATTGGGGAATAAATTGTAAGGAATACCACTCTTGCACTTCTAAGAAAAGACTATCTCAAATGAAACTCGCTATAGAAAGACATCTTGTTGAAAAATTCTTTATTTTTTGTAATTTCTAAAGAAAAAACATTCATCAAGTCCTTTACAAATGTTTTGTTTGTGACTTTCTCTGTTGTTCCCTTTCACACTCAACTGAACTATGTGTTATGTCTTGTAAACGTAATCAAACATTTCACTTAGGTGTGTGGGTTAACACAAACCCATATTGTATGAAACATTCAGTTTTTCATTCAAGTTTTTTCTAACAATTGCATCCATGCTAGGACTACAGTAAACAACACGTTTTACTAAAGTAAATGAAATTGTTCATTAAACAAGACACATTGTTTTAAATGTATGCAATACGATGACACTAAAAACAACACTGAAACTTTTCATTGAAATACTGTACGAGATTGTGCATATTCAATGGATTTCTCCTGGTGCTTTCTTTCATCAGTCTTTTCATATTCTTGTTCTCTACTCAGGTGTCTCCTGTTCCTTTGGTGATGTCTACTGTACACACATGGTATCATACACTTGAGCAAAGTGTGATACCACCGTTTGTTCTTCTCCTAAATTAAAGATGAACATTGACAAAAGTCAGAAGCACTCTTTTCTTTGACAGACGAACAAAACAATGCAAGAATAACCATACTCTCTGTTCCTTACTCATTTCTACCTACCTGTTTGACCACTTTGTCTGCTTCAGTCAGGACAGGGTGCTGGGGCTGACTCTGAGCAATCTGAGAAGAGCTCGCTGTGATCTTCTCCCCTACAGTGGCTACTGTACTCTGTTTGAAATCCAGGTTTCGCCTCCGGTAAGTTCCTCGGTCCTTTTTGGGACTTGAAAGGGTAGAATCATTTTGTGACTACATTTCATTGTCATGCACTGATATGTTCTGGTTTGTGTTCGATTACTGCAGGCGTTCAAGTGCTTTCTTTTTGTTCTAGATTGGCAGTGTTTGAGATGGTAGGAACTTGTCGTTTTCTCAACTTATTTTCTCTATGAGACTCTGAATGCTCTGTAAACATACTATTTTAGCAATTCTTAGAAATCTGAAAGCAGTGTTACCTGTATCATTTTTTGTCTTGGTAATAGTATTGCAGCTCCAACATCAGCACTTAAATAATGGTTTGTGATGTTACTTGTCCTTGGAGTATACTCCTGAGAAGTCAAGAGAAATCTTACGTAAGCATTAATTATGTTTCACTTTTGAAAGCAAAGTACGTGTCAAGTACTTTGAAGGCATTTGTTGATACTTTTAAGCACTTTCGTTGATTATTATTATCCTTCAATTAGTTATTACAAGTCCAACATTCTCTACATGATCTCACTCCATATTCAGAATGTGGGAATACAGTTGTTTTAAGGAAATACCACTGAATAGATAGTAGCTGCACTCTACAAAGATGAATTTGCTAATTAATCAGTCAGGGACACAGCTTATACTTCAGTAGTCTTAGATCATTTAATGATGATTATTGTAGTTTATAACTAGAAAAATCCCCATATCCTGTTCATTGCCCCTTTTTCAGTCATGTGAATTGAATTATGCCTGAAGTGGTTAATTCTCACCTTGACATCTCATAGAACAACTGAATCTCTACCAAGGGTGAATGTGTCCTTCCTCTTAATGTCTAAGTCGTCTTGTCTTGTCGTCTGTGAAGGCAACAGCCCTCTTCCCTGGGATAGAACTAGATGATATTTAGACACGTTATTTGACTTCTCCATCGCTCACATTGATGTGGATATGATTGTAATGCTCCGTTTTGTGGGCTTCCCAAGAAAACAATAAATCCCTTACTACTTGTTCGAAATGCAGTAGCTCAGATCCTAACAAAGTTATTTCTCCAATGTTCAGGAGGATATCGCCATAATAAAGGCATGCTTGTCATATGCTAAAAGAATAGCTTATAACAGGAAAGGCAAAGTCTGTTTTTTTTAAAAAGCTCCTTTAAAGCCTGTGCCCCAGAAGGTCCATTTATGTTGAGCTGTGAAAGTGCTTTACAGTAAAAACCTTGTGTAAATGGTTAAAAGCAATGATCCAGGGACCAAAGGTGATTCAGGAGCCTAGAACCAATATTTGTGTGCTCGGTGCAGTCGGATGTTGAAATTTGTCCCCGTTTTTGAAAACGTCCCACTGTATGCTGTTCCTTTTATTTACAATAAGAATCTAGGAACCTCTAGAAGAAATCAACTGCAAAGTGACATGACTGAGAGCCTCTTGAGTCCTGCAGATACAGGGTACCTCATAATTTAAATGAAATCAAATGTGTACTGTACGTGTAAAACTGAAGCTGACCTAACAACCATCCCCTTTTCTGCAGAGCGTGTTTAATTGTACTGTTTCAGCACATCAGTTTTTTTTTTTATTTTTTAAATAAAGCCTTAAGACAATTAGGAGGTACTGGTATTCACAAGGTAGAAGGTGGTGTTTTCAGAGGCCTAAAGGGAAACTGTTATACCTAATGATTAAATACTTGATGAGACATTTTTTTACTGCATTGTTTATGTATGATCTGTGTATCTCAGCTGAAAAGCTGAGATAAAATAAGATGTTTGCATCTAAATAACTGGACATCAAATAGCAGACCTTATGAGCAATACTGTGTGTATTTATATAAAATATTTATAGCTCCTCTGGAAAGTTGTTGGGGGAAAAAAACCTTACTCGCACCAAACAAATTAATACAGATGCAGCCATTCAAAATGCGCGGGCGATACCGCATTATTTTCCAGTACGCTGTACGCAATCTACCGCAAGCTACCGGTAAATACCGCGAGTTACCGTAAATTCTCCTATAATACGACAAGCAAAATAATAGTATCCGGAATTTCCGCAAGGTGGAGCTAATAAAGCTCAACCTCTCATGTTTGAGCTGTCGCCATCAAAGCCTTTAACGAAGATATTACTAATAGTATTAATAATGAATGACCTTGGACAAGCTGTAAGTGTAAACTCAAAGTATTGCCCTGGTCCACATTCTTTTTTTCATTGACCGTCTTTGTAAAAGACGCATTTTTTTCCAGTCATGCAAACTACAGTAATTTTTGAAAATCGATTCAACATGCCTTTCACATGCTCATAAAAGAGATTGATTTAGGAACATAAACATATTACCGTATGCAAACTGTACTGTATACAGTATGTATATGTATATTTAATGTCTTAACTGTGCCCGTTTAAGTATTGAATTTTTATATGGAATTTTACAACTGAAGGGAAATCTTAGTGCCTGAGCATAAAAAGAATAGGAGCATACTGCAACGCGTGTGAAGGCCATAAACGATATTAATTTTGGAACATAAACATACAGTATATGGCTGGTCTCGGTACTTTAAAGAAAACATACACGAAACATGGTTTCATTATGACCAGAATCGGTCTTGAGATATTTTTAACTTGATTTATAGTTTTTGAGAAGTATGTCTTAACACCGATACTACAGTACGTAAATACTGCTCACGTATATGTATATGTTTATAGGTTTATATTATGCATTTCATACGGTCAAATTAGTGATAGTGAAAACTTAAGATTTTTAAGGAAATGGTCATTTTTCAATCGAGTCTATGTTTCCCAGAATTTGAGACAGAGAGGTCAATCTCTGCAATCCGAGCTGAGGGCATTTCTTGGAATGGAAAGGTAAGAGCAACGTGTTCTTTGATATTCTCTTAAGACTCTTCGCCAGATTTTACGATGAAAAATGTAAATAATAATAACAAACATTATTTTATATAGTGCCTTGAAAGGTGGCTTCTTTACAGAATGACAGAACCAACTACAATAAATAATACACAAGATATGCATGATGACAATACACAGTTAGAGGAGACAGTAGATGGTCATTGTCAGTGTATTCTGAAGGTAGTTTTCCAATTTTTTGGAACAGGGTAAAAGAGGCCACCTCTACTAGAATCTTTGTCCTAACCAAAAATGTAACAAAGTATAATAATAATATTAAAAAGAATAATAATAAACTTTATTTATAGAGCACCTTTCATACAAATAGTGCTTTGGTGCTTTAAAAAGCAAGCGTAAAAATTAAATATTAAAATTGAGAGATATACTTTCAGTTGTAAAGGAAAATACAGCAATACAGTAAAGCAACATACATGTCAATTAAATAAATACAAATTAGGAAAGTCGTAATAAAATAAGAACAATTAAAGAGAACTAAAAAAAGAAACAGAAATAGAAAGAACAAAGAACCAATTTAACTAAAAGCAACATTTTCAAATGTTTTTTAAAACAATGTACCGAGCTTGACTGCCTAATAAAAAGTGGAAGTGAGTTTCATAATTTAGAAGCATAAAAACAAAAAGCAGCCTCTCCACTCTTTCTGCATTTCACATGTGGTATTTGCAGTAGGCCAGTATGTGCAGATCTCAGGTCACGTATAGGAACATATGAAGACAGACACTCAGTAAGGTACAGACGTGCTAGGTCGCTTAAAGCTTTAAAAAACAAGTAAAAGAACTTTCAAATTTATCCTAGATAATACAGGTGACCGGTGAAGTTTTTTCAAAACAGGAATGATATTCTCTTTCTTGTATTTGTTAGGATCTGTGCTACTGCATTTCGAACAAGTAGTAAGGGATTTATTGTTTTCTTGGGAAGCCCACAAAACCGAGCATTATAATCATATCCACATCAATGTGAGCAATGGAGAAGTCAAATTAACGTGTCTAAATATCATCTAGTTCTATCCCAGGGAAGAGGGCTCTTGCCTACACAGACGACAAGACACAAAACGCTCAACTGTGCAAAACACGCATAAGGACATCAGTCAGGAGGAACAAGGTAAAGTGTTTTTACTTCTTCACCATGGTCATGTAGTTTCACTCCAAGCACTGTCATATGAAATAACTGTGGAAACGACTTCCCCAACATTTTGGGTTGTTGCATTTTGCTTCAATGAATTTTAACCTTTTCTTTTAGACATTAAGAGGAAGGACACATTCACCCTTGGTAGAGATTCAGTTGTTCTATGAGATGTCAAGGTGAGAATTAACCACTTCAGGGATAAGTCAATCCACATGACTGAAAAAGGGGCAATGAACAGGATATGGGGATTTTGCTAATTATAAAGTACAATAATCATCATTACATGATCTAAGACTACTGAAGTATAAGCCGTGTCCCTGACTGATTAATTAGCAAATTCATCTTTGTAGAGTGCAGCTACTATCTATTCAGTGGCATTTCCTTAAAACAACTGTATTCCCACATTCTGAATATGGAGTGAGATCATGTAAGAATGTTGGACTTGTAATAACTAATTGAAGGATAATAATAATCAACGAAAGTGCTTAAAAGTATCAACAAATGCCTTCAAAGTACTTGACACGTACTTTGCTTTCAAAAGTGAAACATAATTAATGCTTACGTAAGATTTCTCTTGACTTCTCAGGAGTATACTAACTCCAAGGACAAGTAACATCACAAACCATTATTTAAGTGCTGATGTTGGAGCTGCAATACTACTACCAAGACAAAAAATGATACAGGTAACACTGCTTTCAGATTTCTAAGAATTGCTAAAATAGTATGTTTACAGAGCATTCAGAGTCTCATAGAGAAAATAAGTTGAGAATATGACAAGTTCCTACCATCTCAAACACTGCCAATCTAGAACAAAAAGAAAGTACTTGAACGCCTGCAGTAATCGAACACAAACCAGAACATATCAGTGCATGACAATGAAATGTAGTCACAAAATGATTCTACCCTTTCAAGTCCCAAAAAGGACCGAGGAACTTACCGGAGGCGATACCTGGATTTCAAACAGAGTACAATGTAGCCACTGTAGGGGAGAAGATCACAGAGAGCTCTTCTCAGATTGCTCAGAGTCAGCCCCAGCACCCTGTCCTGACTGAAGCAGACAAAGTGGTCAAACAGGTAGGTAGAAATGAGTAAGGAACAGAGAGTATGGTTATTCTTGCATTGTTTGTTCGTCTGTCAAAGAAAAGAGTGCTTCTGACTTTTGTCAATGTTCATCTTTATTTTAGGAGAAGAACAAACGGTGGTATCACACTTTGCTCAAGTGTATGATGCCATGTGTGTACAGCAGACATCACCAAAGGAACAGGAGACACCTGAGTAGAGAACAAGAATATGAAAAGACTGATGAAAAAAAGCACCAGGAGAAATCCATTGAATATGCACAATCTCGTACAGTATTTCAATAAAAAGTTTCAGTGTTGTTTTTAGTGTCGTCGTATTGCATACATTTAAAACAATGTGTCTTGTTTAATGAACAATTTCATTTACTTTCGTAAAAAGTGTTGTTTACTGTAGTCCTAGCATGGATGCAATTGTTAGAAAAAACGGGAATGAAAAACTGAATGTTTCATACAATATGGGTTTGTGTTAACCCACACACCTAAGTGAAATGTTTGATTACGTTTACAAGACATAACACATAGTTCAGTTGAGTGTGAAAGGGAACAACAGAGAAAGTCACAAACAAAACATTTGTGAAGGACTTGATGAATGTTTTTTCTTTAGAAATTACAAAAAATAAAGAATTTTTCAACAAGATGTCTTTCTATAGCGAGTTTCATTTGAGATAGTCTTTTCTTAGAAGTGCAAGAGTGGTATTCCCTACAACTTATTCCCCAATTTGATCATTCTCAGAAATTAGGAGACGGAAACCACACCTACTGTAATATTAGACCTTGTAACAAGGCAACTAGGTTTCAATGGCTTAAAAGGTGCAGAAAGAGGCTCATGTATAATGACCTCCAGTGTCCCACAGGTTTCCCAAATCATTTCTTAGAGTATGGAAAAAGAGGAAATAAAGTGTTTACAGAAAGCGTATACCCCCTTGAACTTTGATCAGTTTGTTGCGCCAGTGCCAGAGTTTCATGCAATTAAATGAGGACCTCTTTCTCACACCACATATGTTATACTTTCAATGGGAAATAAGGAAATATTACAATTGTATACATTTTCACCCACATGTTAATATTTTGTAGAAGCCCCTTTCACAGCAATTTCAGCTGTGAGTCTGTTGGTAATGGGCTCCACCACCTCTGCACCAACAAGATTTGATAATATTTGAGAATTTCAGAAGTCTGTCTGGTTTAGCTGAAGAATCAGCTAAGGTAAGTTTCAGGAAGAGCATCTGATTTCTTTCAATAAAGCAGAACAGAGAAAAAACACACAATACAAAATCATGAGAATTTGTATCCATATGACACTTTGACTCGAATACTTTTATCAGACCTACACAGAGTATATACTATACACACTTTTTCAGCCCAGGTTTATACATTTGATACATTTGGAACTGCCACTTGTAGGTGTTTTTGTGTTTTAGCTCAACACTGTGAAACCTGTAGTTACAAACATGGAGGATGAAGACATGAAGACATATATTGTACCTCTGACCGGCCTACCTTCAAAGAGGTGAAAGATGAAACTTTTCCTTTATCGTCAACTCAGTGAATGTCTTTAAACTTTCGAAAACTGTAGCAAAGAATAAGTAAAAAAAAATATTTTCATTGGACCCACAGAAAAGTCAAAGTTGTCCATAGAAATGCCCGTCTAAATCAGAAATCTACAGCACAAAGGCAGTGGCCTTCCGGGACATAAAAATGAAATCAGACTTAACTCAGAAGAATTGCCCTTGGTCACGGACATCTTGCTATCAGTCACTACAAAGATGTTTTCTCTCGTGCCATGGCTTGCCTGACTTGCTTCTTCAGCTGGATGGCTTCTGGTCGCTGGTCAGGATCGACAGCCAGCATGCTCTGGAGCAGTGTCCTTAGCTCCATGCTTATGGCTCTATTTACTTTCAGGGGGATGTGGAACTGCAGCCAGGGGTTCTCACGCAGGGCCTCTCCAACAGGCCCTGACAGACATATGCTCCTGTATCGGAAACACACTTTAGTTCAATTCTAAAATATTTCTCATAGGACTGAAGGAACCTTTGCCTGTTAAGAGTTAACAATTAGGTCCTCAAGAACTGTTTTACGGTTTTCCACACTCCTGGCTGGCCAAGGTCTCTTTAAGGTCTCTTAAGTGGAGGTGTAACTCATGTATCCTACATGTGATTTAGCAACATGAAAGGGAATAGCTTCTTATCGGATTATGGTCTTGGTTAACTGCCTAAGGCTGACCTAAGTGCCTAACTTTCTGACTTTCTTTATACCTTATATGTTAAGAAGCTTCTTCTGACCAATCAGAAATGTATGCTTTATGTATGAACATTTTGCTCATCTAAGTGAGTGAGAGACAAGGTTAACAGAAATTAGCCACGGCAGTAAATGACAGCATATTTTTTCGTTCTTAAATGGTCTCTACCTGGCACACCTGCAGTGCAAACTGACACACACTGTTTAGAGAAACAGCTACTCTATTACTAATATTAATGAAACATTTCTTATTCTATGGAACAAAAACAAACAGTAAAACTAAAACACAGATCTCTTAGCTTCCTATTTCATGAACCAGATGACTGAATGACCAAGCCTAACTAATAGCCAGAACCCCAGTTAACCCTCCGTAACACAAAGTTTAACCACACGACAGGAACTCTTTCAAACTGAGTGAAAATCATAAATGGATCCATAACTTTACATCAATTTACTATGTTGTGCCAATACCTGCATTTACATTTAAAACGAATGATGTCATAGAACCAGCATCACACCAGTTCCAGGTGTCTCCAAGGAGACAACAGAACTTCAGTTGTGTTTGCTAAAATACACACTTTGAAACATACTGTAACACTTAGTTAAGATGTCTGGTTTAGTTGAAGAATCGGCTAAGGTAAGTTTCAGGGTTTAATGGTGGGATGGCACCTGTGCTTTTTTCCCCCAACCGCTAGAATATGATTCGCACCAAACCCAAAAGAAATACTGCACAGTTCAGGAACTTCATCAACCTAGCAACTGTAAAATAAGCTTACAAACAACTGAATTGAAATGCCAAAAAGTTCAGAGAAAGGCACAAACTATGTTTACTTGGGGTTTCCAAAATTAAAGCTAACTAAAACTGTAATGATAAACAATCATGCTGCCAATGGACAGAGAAATATCATGTTTTTTGAATAATGTATTATTTGTTATATAGGAACCCAGTATAAGGGAATCCCTTGCGATCCTGTCTGCAGAGATAAAGGTAAGTATTTTTTTCTCTTTAGCTCTGTCACTCCAAGAAATATAATGAATATAAATATATTTGCCAATCTTTTCATAGTAATCCAAACAACTCTGCGTGTATCTGACATTTGTAATATTTATCTACCGCAGTATAACTCTTCTGGCAAGGCGATTGCTATTGTACCTTGAAAGAAAACTGATTGGAAATGTCATGTACTCTATGGTTTCTATTGATGTCAAGTGGCAAATGTTGACTGGTGATGTTATGTGAATCTTAGGAAATGGTCATTTTTCAATCGAGTCTATGTTTCTCAGAATTTGAGACAGAGAGGTCAATCTCTGCAATCCGAGCTGAGGGCATTTCTTGGAATGGAAAGGTAAGAGCAACGTGTTCTTTGATATTCTCTTAAGACTCTTCGCCAGATTTTACGATGAAAAATGTAAATAATAATAACAAACATTATTTTATATAGTGCCTTGAAAGGTGGCTTCTTTACAGAATGACAGAACCAGCTACAATAAATAATACACAAGATATGCATGATGACAATACACAGTTAGAGGAGACAGTAGATGGTCATTGTCAGTGTATTCTGAAGGTAGTTTTCCAATTTTTTGGAACAGGGTAAAAGAGGCCACCTCTACTAGAATCTTTGTCCTAACCAAAAATGTAACAAAGTATAATAATAATATTAAAAAGAATAATAATAAACTTTATTTATAGAGCACCTTTCATACAAATAGTGCTTTGGTGCTTTAAAAAGCAAGCGTAAAAATAAAATATTAAAATTGAGAGATATACTTTCAGTTGTAAAGGAAAATACAGCAATAAAAAGTGGAAGTGAGTTTCATAATTTAGAAGCATAAAAACAAAAAGCAGCCTCTCCACTCTTTCTGCATTTCACATGTGGTATTTGCAGTAGGCCAGTATGTGCAGATCTCAGGTCACGTATAGGAACATATGAAGACAGACATTCAGTAAGGTACAGACGTGCTAGGTCGCTTAAAGCTTTAAAAACAAGTAAAAGAACTTTCAAATTTATCCTAGATAATACAGGTGACCGGTGAAGTTTTTTCAAAACAGGAATGATATTCTCTTTCTTGTATTTGTTAGGATCTGTGCTACTGCATTTCGAACAAGTAGTAAGGGATTTATTGTTTTCTTGGGAAGCCCACAAAACCGAGCATTATAATCATATCCACATCAATGTGAGCAATGGAGAAGTCAAATTAACGTGTCTAAATATCATCTAGTTCTATCCCAGGGAAGAGGGCTGTTGCCTACACAGACGACAAGACACAAAACGCTCAACTGTGCAAAACACGCATAAGGACATCAGTCAGGAGGAACAAGGTAAAGTGTTTTTACTTCTTCACCATGGTCATGTAGTTTCACTCCAAGCACTGTCATATGAAATAACTGTGGAAACGACATCCCCAACATTTTGGGTTGTTGCATTTTGCTTCAATGAATTTTAACCTTTTCTTTTAGACATTAAGAGGAAGGACACATTCACCCTTGGTAGAGATTCAGTTGTTCTATGAGATGTCAAGGTGAGAATTAACCACTTCAGGCATAAGTCAATCCACATGACTGAAAAAGGGGCAATGAACAGGATATGGGGATTTTGCTAGTTATAAAGTACAATAATCATCATTACATGATCTAAGACTACTGAAGCATAAGCTGTGTCCCTGACTGATTAATTAGCAAATTCATCTTTGTAGAGTGCAGCTACTATCTATTCAGTGGCATTTCCTTAAAACAACTGTATTCACACATTCTGAATATGGAGTGAGATCATGTAAGAATGTTGGACTTGTAATAACTAATTGAAGGATAATAATAATCAACGAAAGTGCTTAAAAGTATCAACAAATGCCTTCAAAGTACTTGACACGTACTTTGCTTTCAAAAGTGAAACATAATTAATGCTTACGTAAGATTTCTCTTGACTTCTCAGGAGTATACTAACTCCAAGGACAAGTAACATCACAAACCGTTATTTAAGTGCTGATGTTGGAGCTGCAATACTACTACCAAGACAAAAAATGATACAGGTAACACTGCTTTCAGATTTCTAAGAATTGCTAAAATAGTATGTTTACAGAGCATTCAGAGTCTCAGAGAAAATAAGTTGAGAATATGACAAGTTCCTACCATCTTAAACACTGCCAATCTAGAACAAAAAGAAAGTACTTGAACGCCTGCAGTAATCGAACACAAACCAGAACATATCAGTGCATGACAATGAAATGTAGTCACAAAATGATTCTACCCTTTCAAGTCCCAAAAAAGACCGAGGAACTTACCGGAGGCGATACCTGGATTTCAAACAGAGTACAATGTAGCCACTGTAGGGGAGAAGATCACAGAGAGCTCTTCTCAGATTGCTCAGAGTCAGCCCCAGCACCCTGTCCTGACTGAAGCAGACAAAGTGGTCAAACAGGTAGGTAGAAATGAGTAAGGAACAGAGAGTATGGTTATTCTTGCATTGTTTGTTCGTCTGTCAAAGAAAAGAGTGCTTCTGACTTTTGTCAATGTTCATCTTTATTTTAGGAGAAGAACAAACGGTGGTATCACACTTTGCTCAAGTGTATGATGCCATGTGTGTACAGCAGACATCACCAAAGGAACAGGAGACACCTGAGTAGAGAACAAGAATATGAAAAGACTGATGAAAAAAAGCACCAGGAGAAATCCATTGAATATGCACAATCTCGTACAGTATTTCAATAAAAAGTTTCAGTGTTGTTTTTAGTGTCGTCGTATTGCATACATTTAAAACAATTTGTCTTGTTTAATGAACAATTTCATTTACTTTCGTAAAAAGTGTTGTTTACTGTAGTCCTAGCATGGATGCAATTGTTAGAAAAAACAGGAATGAAAAACTGAATGTTTCATACAATCTGGGTTTGTGTTAACCCACACACCTAAGTGAAATGTTTGATTACGTTTACAAGACATAACACATAGTTCAGTTGAGTGTGAAAGGGAACAACAGAGAAAGTCACAAACAAAACATTTGTGAAGGACTTGATGAATGTTTTTTCTTTAGAAATTACAAAAAATAAAGAATTTTTCAACAAGATGTCTTTCTATAGCGAGTTTCATTTGAGATAGTCTTTTCTTAGAAGTGCAAGAGTGGTATTCCCTACAACTTATTCCCCAATTTGATCATTCTCAGAAATTAGGAGATGGAAACCACACCTACTGTAATATTAGACCTTGTAACAAGGCAACTAGGTTTCAATGGCTTAAAAGGTGCAGAAAGAGGCTCATGTATAATGACCTCCAGTGTCCCACAGGTTTCCCAAATCATTTCTTAGAGTATGGAAAAAGAGGAAATAAAGTGTCTACAGAAAGCGTATACCCCCTTGAACTTTGATCAGTTTGTTGCGCCAGTGCCAGAGTTTCATGCAATTAAATGAGGACCTCTTTCTCACACCACATATGTTATACTTTCAATGGGAAAAAAGGAAATATTACAATTGTATACATTTTCACCCACATGTTAATATTTGGTAGAAGCCCTTTTCACAGCAATTTCAGCTGTGAGTCTGTTGGTAATGGGCTCCACCACCTCTGCACCAACAAGATTTGATAATATTTGAGAATTTCAGAAGTCTGTCTGGTTTAGCTGAAGAATCAGCTAAGGTAAGTTTCAGGAAGAGCATCTGATTTCTTTCAATAAAGCAGAACAGAGAAAAAACACACAATACAAAATCATGAGAATTTGTATCCATATGACACTTTGACTCGAATACTTTTATCAGACCTACACAGAGTATATACTGTACACACTTTTTCAGCCCAGGTTTATACATTTGATACATTTGGAACTGCCACTTGTAGGTGTTTTTGTGTCTTAGCTCAACACTGTGAAACCTGTAGTTACAAACATGGAGGATGAAGACATGAAGACATATATTGTACCTCTGACCGGCCTACCTTCAAAGAGGTGAAAGATGAAACTTTTCCTTTATCGTCAACTCAGTGAATGTCTTTAAACTTTCGAAAACTGTAGCAAAGAATAAGTAAAAAAAAATATTTTCATTGGACCCACAGAAAAGTCAAAGTTGTCCATAGAAATGCCCGTCTAAATCAGAAATCTACAGCACAAAGGCAGTGGCCTTTCGGGACATAAAAATGAAATCAGACTTAACTCAGAAGAATTGCCTTTGGTCACGGACATCTTGCTATCAGTAACTACAAAGATGTTTTCTCTCGTGCCATGGCTTGCCTGACTTGCTTCTTCAGCTGGATGGCTTCTGGTCGCTGGTCAGGATCGACAGCCAGCATGCTCTGGAGCAGTGTCCTTAGCTCCATGCTTATGGCTCTATTTACTTTCAGGGGGATGTGGAACTGCAGACAGGGGTTCTCACGCAGGGCCTCTCCAACAGGCCCTGACAGACATATGCTCCTGTATTGGAAACACACTTTAGTTCAATTCTAAAATATTTCTCATAGGACTGAAGGAACCTTTGCCTGTTAAGAGTTAACAATTAGATCCTCAAGAACTGTTTTACGGTTTTCCACACTCCTGGCTGGCCAAGGTCTCTTTAAGGTCTCTTAAGTGGAGGTGTAACTCATGTATCCTACATGTGATTTAGCAACATGAAAGGGAATAGCTTCTTATCGGATTATGGTCTTGGTTAACTGCCTAAGGCTGACCTAAGTGCCTAACTTTCTGACTTTCTTTATACCTTATATGTTAAGAAGCTTCTTCTGACCAATCAGAAATGTATGCTTTATGTATGAACATTTTGCTCATCTAAGTGAGTGAGAGACAAGGTTAACAGAAATTAGCCACGGCAGTAAATGACAGCATATTTTTTCGTTCTTAAATGGTCTCTACCTGGCACACCTGCAGTGCAAACTGACACACACTGTTTAGAGAAACAGCTACTCTATTACTAATATTAATGAAACATTTCTTATTCTATGGAACAAAAACAAACAGTAAAACTAAAACACAGATCTCTTAGCTTCCTATTTCATGAACCAGATGACTGAATGACCAAGCCTAACTAACAGCCAGAACCCCAGCTAACCCTCCGTAACACAAAGTTTAACCACACGACAGGAACTCTTTCAAACTGAGTGAAAATCATAAATGGATCCATAACTTTACATCAATTTACTATGTTGTGCCAATACCTGCATTTACATTTAAAACGAATGATGTCATAGAACCAGCATCACACCAGTTCCAGGTGTCTCCAAGGAGACAACAGAACTTCAGTTGTGTTTGCTAAAATACACACTTTGAAACATACTGTAACACTTAGTTAACATGTCTGGTTTAGTTGAAGAATCGGCTAAGGTAAGTTTCAGGGTTTAATGGTGGGATGGCACCTGTGCTTTTTTCCCCCAACCGCTAGAATATGATTCGCACCAAACCCAAAAGAAATACTGCACAGTTCAGGAACTTCATCAACCTAGCAACTGTAAAATAAGCTTACAAATAACTGAATTGAAATGCCAAAAAGTTCAGAGAAAGGCACAAACTATGTTTACTTGGGGTTTCCAAAATTAAAGCTAACTAAAACTGTAATGATAAACAATCATGCTGCCAATGGACAGAGAAATATCATGTTTTTTGAATAATGTATTATTTGTTATATAGGAACCCAGTATAAGGGAATCCCTTGCGATCCTGTCTGCAGAGATAAAGGTAAGTATTTTTTTCTCTTTAGCTCTGTCACTCCAAGAAATATAATGAACATATATATATTATATATATGTATATATATATTATATATTTGACAATCTTTTCATAGTAATCCAAACAACTCTGCGTGTATCTGACATTTGTAATATTTATCTACCGCAGTATAACTCTTCTGGCAAGGCGATTGCTATTGTACCTTGAAAGAAAACTGATTGGAAATGTCATGTACTCTATGGTTTCTATTGATGTCAAGTGGCAAATGTTGACTGGTGATGTTATGTGAATCTTAGGAAATGGTCATTTTTCAATCGAGTCTATGTTTCTCAGAATTTGAGACAGAGAGGTCAATCTCTGCAATCCGAGCTGAGGGCATTTCTTGGAATGGAAAGGTAAGAGCAACGTGTTCTTTGATATTCTCTTAAGACTCTTCGCCAGATTTTACGATGAAAAATGTAAATAATAATAACAAACATTATTTTATATAGTGCCTTGAAAGGTGGCTTCTTTACAGAATGACAGAACCAACTACAATAAATAATACATAAGATATGCATGATGACAATACACAGTTAGAGGAGACAGTAGATGGTCATTGTCAGTGTATTCTGAAGGTAGTTTTCCAATTTCTTGGAACAGGGTAAAAGAGGCCACCTCTACTAGAATCTTTGTCCTAACCAAAAATGTAACAAAGTATAATAATAATATTAAAAAGAATAATAATAAACTTTATTTATAGAGCACCTTTCATACAAATAGTGCTTTGGTGCTTTAAAAAGCAAGCGTAAAAATAAAATATTAAAATTGAGAGATATACTTTCAGTTGTAAAGGAAAATACAGCAATACAGTAAAGCAACATACGTCAATTAAATAAATACAAATTAGGAAAGTCGTAATAAAATAAGAACAATTAAAGAGAACTAAAAAAAGAAACAGAAATAGAAAGAACAAAGAACCACTTTAACTAAAAGCAACATTTTCAAATGTTTTTTAAAACAATGTACCGAGCTTGACTGCCTAATAAAAAGTGGAAGTGAGTTTCATAATTTAGAAGCATAAAAACAAAAAGCAGCCTCTCCACTCTTTCTGCATTTCACATGTGGTATTTGCAGTAGGCCAGTATGTGCAGATCTCAGGTCACGTATAGGAACATATGAAGACAGACATTCAGTAAGGTACAGACGTGCTAGGTCGCTTAAAGCTTTAAAAACAAGTAAAAGAACTTTCAAATTTATCCTAGATAATACAGGTGACCGGTGAAGTTTTTTCAAAACAGGAATGATATTCTCTTTCTTGTATTTGTTAGGATCTGTGCTACTGCATTTCGAACAAGTAGTAAGGGATTTATTGTTTTCTTGGGAAGCCCACAAAACCGAGCATTATAATCATATCCACATCAATGTGAGCAATGGAGAAGTCAAATTAACGTGTCTAAATATCATCTAGTTCTATCCCAGGGAAGAGGGCTGTTGCCTACACAGACGACAAGACACAAAACGCTCAACTGTGCAAAACACGCATAAGGACATCAGTCAGGAGGAACAAGGTAAAGTGTTTTTACTTCTTCACCATGGTCATGTAGTTTCACTCCAAGCACTGTCATATGAAATAACTGTGGAAACGACATCCCCAACATTTTGGGTTGTTGCATTTTGCTTCAATGAATTTTAACCTTTTCTTTTAGACATTAAGAGGAAGGACACATTCACCCTTGGTAGAGATTCAGTTGTTCTATGAGATGTCAAGGTGAGAATTAACCACTTCAGGCATAAGTCAATCCACATGACTGAAAAAGGGGCAATGAACAGGATATGGGGATTTTGCTAGTTATAAAGTACAATAATCATCATTACATGATCTAAGACTACTGAAGTATAAGCTGTGTCCCTGACTGATTAATTAGCAAATTCATCTTTGTAGAGTGCAGCTACTATCTATTCAGTGGCATTTCCTTAAAACAACTGTATTCCCACATTCTGAATATGGAGTGAGATCATGTAAGAATGTTGGACTTGTAATAACTAATTGAAGGATAATAATAATCAACGAAAGTGCTTAAAAGTATCA
The DNA here is from genome assembly GCF_040954835.1 of Lepisosteus oculatus. Taxonomy (NCBI): domain Eukaryota; kingdom Metazoa; phylum Chordata; class Actinopteri; order Semionotiformes; family Lepisosteidae; genus Lepisosteus; species Lepisosteus oculatus. Next base: position 2,624,359 of record NW_027167923.1, on the reverse strand, counting down.
ACAAATGCCTTCAAAGTACTTGACACGTACTTTGCTTTCAAAAGTGAAACATAATTAATGCTTACGTAAGATTTCTCTTGACTTCTCAGGAGTATACTAACTCCAAGGACAAGTAACATCACAAACCATTATTTAAGTGCTGATGTTGGAGCTGCAATACTACTACCAAGACAAAAAATGATACAGGTAACACTGCTTTCAGATTTCTAAGAATTGCTAAAATAGTATGTTTACAGAGCATTCAGAGTCTCATAGAGAAAATAAGTTGAGAATATGACAAGTTCCTACCATCTCAAGCACTGCCAATCTAGAACAAAAAGAAAGTACTTGAACGCCTGCAGTAATCGAACACAAACCAGAACATATCAGTGCATGACAATGAAATGTAGTCACAAAATGATTCTACCCTTTCAAGTCCCAAAAAGGACCGAGGAACTTACCGGAGGCGATACCTGGATTTCAAACAGAGTACAATGTAGCCACTGTAGGGGAGAAGATCACAGAGAGCTCTTCTCAGATTGCTCAGAGTCAGCCCCAGCACCCTGTCCTGACTGAAGCAGACAAAGTGGTCAAACAGGTAGGTAGAAATGAGTAAGGAACAGAGAGTATGGTTATTCTTGCATTGTTTGTTCGTCTGTCAAAGAGAAGAGTGCTTCTGACTTTTGTCAATGTTCATCTTTATTTTAGGAGAAGAACAAACGGTGGTATCACACTTTGCTCAAGTGTATGATGCCATGTGTGTACAGCAGACATCACCAAAGGAACAGGAGACACCTGAGTAGAGAACAAGAATATGAAAAGACTGATGAAAAAAAGCACCAGGAGAAATCCATTGAATATGCACATTCTCGTACAGTATTTCAATAAAAAGTTTCAGTGTTGTTTTTAGTGTCGTCGTATTGCATACATTTAAAACAATTTGTCTTGTTTAATGAACAATTTAATTTACTTTCGTAAAAAGTGTTGTTTACTGTAGTCCTAGCATGGATGCAATTGTTAGAAAAAACGGGAATGAAAAACTGAATGTTTCATACAATATGGGTTTGTGTTAACCCACACACCTAAGTGAAATGTTTGATTACGTTTACAAGACATAACACATAGTTCAGTTGAGTGTGAAAGGGAACAACAGAGAAAGTCACAAACAAAACATTTGTGAAGGACTTGATGAATGTTTTTTCTTTAGAAATTACAAAAAATAAAGAATTTTTCAACAAGATGTCTTTCTATAGCGAGTTTTATTTGAGATAGTCTTCTCTTAGAAGTGCAAAAGTGGTATTCCCTACAATTTATTCCCCAATTTGATCATTCTCAGAAATTAGGAGACGGAAACCACACCTACTGTAATATTAGACCTTGTAACAAGGCAACTAGGTTTCAATGGCTTAAAAGGTGCAGAAAGAGGCTCATGTATAATGACCTCCAGTGTCCCACAGGTTTCCCAAATCATTTCTTAGAGTATGGAAAAAGAGGAAATAAAGTGTCTACAGAAAGCGTAAACCCCCTTGAACTTTGATCAGTTTGTTGCGCCAGTGCCAGAGTTTCATGCAATTTAATGAGGACCTTTTTCTCACACCACATATGTTATACTTTCAATGGGAAAAAAGGAAATATTACAATTGTATACATTTTCACCCACATGTTAATATTTGGTAGAAGCCCTTTTCACAGCAATTTCAGCTGTGAGTCTGTTGGTAACGGGCTCCACCACCTCTGCACCAACAAGATTTGATAATATTTGAGAATTTCAGAAGTCTGTCTGGTTTAGCTGAAGAATCAGCTAAGGTAAGTTTCAGGAAGAGCATCTGATTTCTTTCAATAAAGCAGAACAGAGAAAAAACACACAATACAAAATCATGAGAATTTGTATCCATATGACACTTTGACTCGAATACTTTTATCAGACCTACACAGAGTATATACTGTACACACTTTTTCAGCCCAGGTTTATACATTTGATACATTTGGAACTGCCACTTGTAGGTGTTTTTATGTCTTAGCTCAACACTGTGAAACCTGTAGTTACAAACATGGAGGATGAAGACATGAAGACATATATTGTACCTCTGACCGGCCTACCTTCGAAGAGGTGAAAGATGAAACTTTTCCTTTATCGTCAACTCAGTGAATGTCTTTAAACTTTCGAAAACTGTAGCAAAGAATAAGTAAAAAAAAATATTTTCATTGGACCCACAGAAAAGTCAAAGTTGTCCATAGAAATGCCCGTCTAAATCAGAAATCTACAGCACAAAGGCAGTGGCCTTTCGGGACATAAAAATGAAATCAGACTTAGCTCAGAAGAATTGCCCTTAGTCACGGACATCTTGCTATCAGTCACTACAAAGATGTTTTCTCTCGTGCCATGGCTAGCCTGACTTGCTTCTTCAGCTGGATGGCTTCTGGTCGCTGGTCAGGATCGACAGCCAGCATGTCCTGGAGCAGTGTCCTTAGCTCCATGCTTATGGCTCTATTTACTTTCAGAGGGATGTGGAACTGCAGCCAGGGGTTCTCATGCAGGGCCTCTCCAACAGGCCCTGACAGACATATGCTCCTGTATCGGAAACACACTTTAGTTCAATTCTAAAATATTTCTCATAGGACTGAAGGAACCTTTGCCTGTTAAGAGTTAACAATTAGGTCCTCAAGAACTGTTTTACGGTTTTCCACACTCCTGGCTGGCCAAGGTCTCTTTAAGGTCTCTTAAGTGGAGGTGTAACTCATGTATCCTACATGTGATTTAGCAACATGAAAGGGAATAGCTTCTTATCGGATTATGGTCTTGGTTAACTGCCTAAGGCTGACCTAAGTGCCTAACTTTCTGACTTTCTTTATACCTTATATGTTAAGAAGCTCTTCTGACCAATCAGAAATGTATGCTTTATGTATGAACATTTTGCTCATCAAAGTGAGTGAGAGACAAGGTTAACAGAATTTAGCCACGGCAGTAAATGACAGCATATTTTTTCGTTCTTAAATGGTCTCTACCTGGCACACCTGCAGTGCAAACTGACACACACTGTTTAGAGAAACAGCTACTCTATTACTAATATTAATGAAACATTTCTTATTCTATGGAACAAAAACAAACAGTAAAACTAAAACACAGATCTCTTAGCTTCCTATTTCATGAACCAGATGACTGAATGACCAAGCCTAACTAATAGCCAGAACCCCAGTTAACCCTCCGTAACACAAACACAAAGTTTAACCACACGACAGGAACTCTTTCAAACTGAGTGAAAATCATAAATGGATCCATAACTTTACATCAATTTACTATGTTGTGCCAATACCTGCATTTACATTTAGAACGAATGATGTCATAGAACCAGCATCACACCAGTTCCAGGTGTCTCCAAGGAGACAACAGAACTTCAGTTGTGTTTGCTAAAATACACACTTTGAAACATACTGTAACACTTAGTTAACATGTCTGGTTTAGTTGAAGAATCGGCTAAGGTAAGTTTCAGGGTTCAATGGTGGGATGGCACCTGTGCTTTTTTCCCCCAACCGCTAGAATATGATTCGCACCAAACCCAAAAGAAATACTGCACAGTTCAGGAACTTCATCAACCTAGCAACTGTAAAATAAGCTTACAAACAACTGAATTGAAATGCCAAAAAGTTCAGAGAAAGGCACAAACTATGTTTACTTGGGGTTTCCAAAATTAAAGCTAACTAAAACTGTAATGATAAACAATCATGCTGCCAATGGACAGAGAAATATCATGTTTTTTGAATAATGTATTATTTGTTATATAGGAACCCAGTATAAGGGAATCCCTTGCGATCCTGTCTGCAGAGATAAAGGTAAGTATTTTTTTCTCTTTAGCTCTGTCACTCCAAGAAATATAATGAACATAAATATATTTGACAATCTTTTCATAGTAATCCAAACAACTCTGCGTGTATCTGACATTTGTAATATTTATCTACCGCAGTATAACTCTTCTGGCAAGGCGATTGCTATTGTACCTTGAAAGAAAACTGATTGGAAATGTCATGTACTCTATGGTTTCTATTGATGTCAAGTGGCAAATGTTGACTGGTGATGTTATGTGAATCTTAGGAAATGGTCATTTTTCAATCGAGTCTATGTTTCTCAGAATTTGAGACAGAGAGGTCAATCTCTGCAATCCGAGCTGAGGGCATTTCTTGGAATGGAAAGGTAAGAGCAACGTGTTCTTTGATATTCTCTTAAGACTCTTCGCCAGATTTTACGATGAAAAATGTAAATAATAATAACAAACATTATTTTATATAGTGCCTTGAAAGGTGGCTTCTTTACAGAATGACAGAACCAACTACAATAAATAATACATAAGATATGCATGATGACAATACACAGTTAGAGGAGACAGTAGATGGTCATTGTCAGTGTATTCTGAAGGTAGTTTTCCAATTTCTTGGAACAGGGTAAAAGAGGCCACCTCTACTAGAATCTTTGTCCTAACCAAAAATGTAACAAAGTATAATAATAATATTAAAAAGAATAATAATAAACTTTATTTATAGAGCACCTTTCATACAAATAGTGCTTTGGTGCTTTAAAAAGCAAGCGTAAAAATAAAATATTAAAATTGAGAGATATACTTTCAGTTGTAAAGGAAAATACAGCAATACAGTAAAGCAACATACGTCAATTAAATAAATACAAATTAGGAAAGTCGTAATAAAATAAGAACAATTAAAGAGAACTAAAAAAAGAAACAGAAATAGAAAGAACAAAGAACCACTTTAACTAAAAGCAACATTTTCAAATGTTTTTTAAAACAATGTACCGAGCTTGACTGCCTAATAAAAAGTGGAAGTGAGTTTCATAATTTAGAAGCATAAAAACAAAAAGCAGCCTCTCCACTCTTTCTGCATTTCACATGTGGTATTTGCAGTAGGCCAGTATGTGCAGATCTCAGGTCACGTATAGGAACATATGAAGACAGACATTCAGTAAGGTACAGACGTGCTAGGTCGCTTAAAGCTTTAAAAACAAGTAAAAGAACTTTCAAATTTATCCTAGATAATACAGGTGACCGGTGAAGTTTTTTCAAAACAGGAATGATATTCTCTTTCTTGTATTTGTTAGGATCTGTGCTACTGCATTTCGAACAAGTAGTAAGGGATTTATTGTTTTCTTGGGAAGCCCACAAAACCGAGCATTATAATCATATCCACATCAATGTGAGCAATGGAGAAGTCAAATTAACGTGTCTAAATATCATCTAGTTCTATCCCAGGGAAGAGGGCTGTTGCCTACACAGACGACAAGACACAAAACGCTCAACTGTGCAAAACACGCATAAGGACATCAGTCAGGAGGAACAAGGTAAAGTGTTTTTACTTCTTCACCATGGTCATGTAGTTTCACTCCAAGCACTGTCATATGAAATAACTGTGGAAACGACTTCCCCAACATTTTGGGTTGTTGCATTTTGCTTCAATGAATTTTAACCTTTTCTTTTAGACATTAAGAGGAAGGACACATTCACCCTTGGTAGAGATTCAGTTGTTCTATGAGATGTCAAGGTGAGAATTAACCACTTCAGGCATAAGTCAATCCACATGACTGAAAAAGGGGCAATGAACAGGATATGGGGATTTTGCTAGTTATAAAGTACAATAATCATCATTACATGATCTAAGAATACTGATGTATAAGCTGTGTCCCTGACTGATTAATTAGCAAATTCATCTTTGTAGAGTGCAGCTACTATCTATTCAGTGGCATTTCCTTAAAACAACTGTATTCCCACATTCTGAATATGGAGTGAGATCATGTAAGAATGTTGGACTTGTAATAACTAATTGAAGGATAATAATAATCAACAAAAGTGCTTAAAAGTATCAACAAATGCCTTCAAAGTACTTGACACGTACTTTGCTTTCAAAAGTGAAACATAATTAATGCTTACGTAAGATTTCTCTTGACTTCTCAGGAGCATACTAACTCCAAGGACAAGTAACATCACAAACCATTATTTAAGTGCTGATGTTGGAGCTGCAATACTACTACCAAGACAAAAAATGATACAGGTAACACTGCTTTCAGATTTCTAAGAATTGCTAAAATAGTATGTTTACAGAGCATTCAGAGTCTCATAGAGAAAATAAGTTGAAAATATGACAAGTTCCTACCATCTCAAACACTGCCAATCTAGAACAAAGAGAAAGTACTTGAACGCCTGCAGTAATCGAACACAAACCAGAACATATCAGTGCATGACAATGAAATGTAGTCACAAAATGATTCTACCCTTTCAAGTCCCAAAAAGGACCGAGGAACTTACCGGAGGCGATACCTGGATTTCAAACAGAGTACAATGGAGCCACTGTAGGGGAGAAGATCACAGAGAGCTCTTCTCAGATTGCTCAGAGTCAGCCCCAGCACCCTGTCCTGACTAAAGCAGACAAAGTGGTCAAACAGGTAGGTAGAAATGAGTAAGGAACAGAGAGTATGGTTATTCTTGCATTGTTTGTTCGTCTGTCAAAGAAAAGAGTGCTTCTGACTTTTGTCAATGTTCATCTTTATTTTAGGAGAAGAACAAACGGTGGTATCACACTTTGCTCAAGTGTATGATGCCATGTGTGTACAGCAGACATCACCACAGGAACAGGAGACACCTGAGTAGAGAACAAGAATATGAAAAGACTGATGAAAAAAAGCACCAGGAGAAATCCATTGAATATGCACAATCTCGTACAGTATTTCAATAAAAAGTTTCACTGTTGTTTTTAGTGTCGTCGTATTGCATACATTTAAAACAATTTGTCTTGTTTAATGAACAATTTCATTTACTTTCGTAAAAAGTGTTGTTTACTGTAGTCCTAGCATGGATGCAATTGTTAGAAAAAACGGGAATGAAAAACTGAATGTTTCATACAATATGGGTTTGTGTTAACCCACACACCTAAGTGAAATGTTTGATTACATTTACAAGACATAACACATAGTTCAGTTGAGTGTGAAAGGGAACAACAGAGAAAGTCACAAACAAAACATTTGTGAAGGACTTGATGAATGTTTTTTCTTTAGAAATTACAAAAAATAAAGAATTTTTCAACAAGATGTCTTTCTATAGCGAGTTTCATTTGAGATAGTCTTTTCTTAGAAGTGCAAGAGTGGTATTCCCTACAATTTATTCCCCAATTTGATCATTCTCAGAAATTAGGAGACGGAAACCACACCTACTGTAATATTAGACCTTGTAACAAGGCAACTAGGTTTCAATGGCTTAAAAGGTGCAGAAAGAGGCTCATGTATAATGACCTCCAGTGTCCCACAGGTTTCCCAAATCATTTCTTAGAGTATGGAAAAAGAGGAAATAAAGTGTCTACAGAAAGCGTATACCCCCTTGAACTTTGATCAGTTTGTTGCGCCAGTGCCAGAGTTTCATGCAATTAAATGAGGACCTCTTTCTCACACCACATATGTTATACTTTCAATGGGAAAAAAGGAAATATTACAATTGTATACATTTTCACCCACATGTTAATATTTGGCAGAAGCCCTCTTCACAGTAATTTCAGCTGTGAGTCTGTTGGTAATGGGCTCCACCACCTCTGCACCAACAAGATTTGATAATATTTGAGAATTTCAGAAGTCTGTCTGGTTTAGCTGAAGAATCAGCTAAGGTAAGTTTCAGGAAGAGCATCTGATTTCTTTCAATAAAGCAGAACAGAGAAAAAACACACAATACAAAATCATGAGAATTTGTATCCATATGACACTTTGACTCGAATACTTTTATCAGACCTACACAGAGTATATACTGTACACACTTTTTCAGCCCAGGTTTATACATTTGATACATTTGGAACTGCCACTTGTAGGTGTTTTTGTGTCTTAGCTCAACACTGTGAAACCTGTAGTTACAAACATGGAGGATGAAGACATGAAGACATATATCGTACCTCTGACCGGCCTACCTTCGAAGAGGTGAAAGATGAAACTTTTCCTTTATCGTCAACTCAGTGAATGTCTTTAAACTTTCGAAAACTGTAGCAAAGAATAAGTAAAAAAATATATTTTCATTGGACCCACAGAAAAGTCAAAGTTGTCCATAGAAATGCCCGTCTAAATCAGAAATCTACAGCACAAAGGCAGTGGCCTTTCGGGACATAAAAATGAAATCAGACTTAGCTCAGAAGAATTGCCCTTAGTCACGGACATCTTGCTATCAGTCACTACAAAGATGTTTTCTCTCGTGCCATGGCTTGCCTGACTTGCTTCTTCAGCTGGATGGCTTCTGGTCGCTGGTCAGGATCGACAGCCAGCATGTCCTGGAGCAGTGTCCTTAGCTCCATGCTTATGGCTCTATTTACTTTCAGGGGGATGTGGAACTGCAGCCAGGGGTTCTCACGCAGGGCCTCTCCAACAGGCCCTGACAGACATATGCTCCTGTATCGGAAACACACTTTAGTTCAATTCTAAAATATTTCTCATAGGACTGAAGGAACCTTTGCCTGTTAAGAGTTAACAATTAGGTCCTCAAGAACTGTTTTACGGTTTTCCACACTCCTGGCTGGCCAAGGTCTCTTTAAGGTCTCTTAAGTGGAGGTGTAACTCATGTATCCTACATGTGATTTAGCAACATGAAAGGGAATAGCTTCTTATCGGATTATGGTCTTGGTTAACTGCCTAAGGCTGACCTAAGTGCCTAACTTTCTGACTTTCTTTATACCTTATATGTTAAGAAGCTCTTCTGACCAATCAGAAATGTATGCTTTATGTATGAACATTTTGCTCATCAAAGTGAGTGAGAGACAAGGTTAACAGAAATTAGCCACGGCAGTAAATGACAGCATATTTTTTCGTTCTTAAATGGTCTCTACCTGGCACACCTGCAGTGCAAACTGACACACACCGTTTAGAGAAACAGCTACTCTATTACTAATATTAATGAAACATTTCTTATTCTATGGAACAAAAACAAACAGTAAAACTAAAACACAGATCTCTTAGCTTCCTATTTCATGAACCAGATGACTGAATGACCAAGCCTAACTAATAGCCAGAACCCCAGTTAACCCTCCGTAACACAAAGTTTAACCACACGACAGGAACTCTTTCAAACTGAGTGAAAATCATAAATGGATCCATAACTTTACATCAATTTACTATGTTGTGCCAATACCTGCATTTACATTTAGAACGAATGATGTCATAGAACCAGCATCACACCAGTTCCAGGTGTCTCCAAGGAGACAACAGAACTTCAGTTGTGTTTGCTAAAATACACACTTTGAAACATACTGTAACACTTAGTTAACATGTCTGGTTTAGTTGAAGAATCGGCTAAGGTAAGTTTCAGGGTTTAATGGTGGGATGGCACCTGTGCTTTTTTCCCCCAACCGCTAGAATATGATTCGCACCAAACCCAAAAGAAATACTGCACAGTTCAGGAACTTCATCAACCTAGCAACTGTAAAATAAGCTTACAAACAACTGAATTGAAATGCCAAAAAGTTCAGAGAAAGGCACAAACTATGTTTACTTGGGGTTTCCAAAATTAAAGCTAACTAAAACTGTAATGATAAACAATCATGCTGCCAATGGACAGAGAAATATCATGTTTTTTGAATAATGTATTATTTGTTATATAGGAACCCAGTATAAGGGAATCCCTTGCGATCCTGTCTGCAGAGATAAAGGTAAGTATTTTTTTCTCTTTAGCTCTGTCACTCCAAGAAATATAATGAACATAAATATATTTGCCAATCTTTTCATAGTAATCCAAACAACTCTGCGTGTATCTGACATTTGTAATATTTATCTACCGCAGTATAACTCTTCTGGCAAGGCGATTGCTATTGTACCTTGAAAGAAAACTGATTGGAAATGTCATGTACTCTATGGTTTCTATTGATGTCAAGTGGCAAATGTTGACTGGTGATGTTATGTGAATCTTAGGAAATGGTCATTTTTCAATCGAGTCTATGTTTCTCAGAATTTGAGACAGAGAGGTCAATCTCTGCAATCCGAGCTGAGGGCATTTCTTGGAATGGAAAGGTAAGAGCAACGTGTTCTTTGATATTCTCTTAAGACTCTTCGCCAGATTTGACGATGAAAAATGTAAATAATAATAACAAACATTATTTTATATAGTGCCTTGAAAGGTGGCTTCTTTACAGAATGACAGAACCAACTACAATAAATAATACACAAGATATGCATGATGACAATACACAGTTAGAGGAAACAGTAGATGGTCATTTTCAGTGTATTCTGAAGGTAGTTTTCCAATTTTTTGGAACAGGATAAAAGAGGCCACCTCTACTAGAATCTTTGTCCTAACCAAAAATGTAACAAAGTATAATAATAATATTAAAAAGAATAATAATAAACTTTATTTATAGAGCACCTTTCATACAAATAGTGCTTTGGTGCTTTAAAAAGCAAGCGTAAAAATAAAATATTAAAATTGAGAGATATACTTTCAGTTGTAAAGGAAAATACAGCAATACAGTAAAGCAACATACATGTCAATTAAATAAATACAAATTAGGAAAGTCGTAATAAAATAAGAACAATTAAAGAGAACTAAAAAAAGAAACAGAAATAGAAAGAACAAAGAACCACTTTAACTAAAAGCAACATTTTCAAATGTTTTTTAAAACAATGTACCGAGCTTGACTGCCTAATAAAAAGTGGAAGTGAGTTTCATAATTTAGAAGCATAAAAACAAAAAGCAGCCTCTCCACTCTTTCTGCATTTCACATGTGGTATTTGCAGTAGGCCAGTATGTGCAGATCTCAGGTCACGTATAGGAACATATGAAGACAGACATTCAGTAAGGTACAGACGTGCTAGGTCGCTTAAAGCTTTAAAAACAAGTAAAAGAACTTTCAAATTTATCCTAGATAATACAGGTGACCGGTGAAGTTTTTTCAAAACAGGAATGATATTCTCTTTCTTGTATTTGTTAGGATCTGTGCTACTGCATTTCGAACAAGTAGTAAGGGATTTATTGTTTTCTTGGGAAGCCCACAAAACCGAGCATTATAATCATATCCACATCAATGTGAGCAATGGAGAAGTCAAATTAACGTGTCTAAATATCATCTAGTTCTATCCCAGGGAAGAGGGCTGTTGCCTACACAGACGACAAGACACAAAACGCTCAACTGTGCAAAACACGCATAAGGACATCAGTCAGGAGGAACAAGGTAAAGTGTTTTTACTTCTTCACCATGGTCATGTAGTTTCACTCCAAGCACTGTCATATGAAATAACTGTGGAAACGACCTCCCCAACATTTTGGGTTGTTGCATTTTGCTTCAATGAATTTTAACCTTTTCTTTTAGACATTAAGAGGAAGGACACATTCACCCTTGGTAGAGATTCAGTTGTTCTATGAGATGTCAAGGTGAGAATTAACCACTTCAGGCATAAGTCAATCCACATGACTGAAAAAGGGGCAATGAACAGGATATGGGAATTTTGCTAGTTATAAAGTACAATAATCATCATTACATGATCTAAGACTACTGAAGTATAAGCTGTGTCCCTGACTGATTAATTAGCAAATTCATCTTTGTAGAGTGCAGCTACTATCTATTCAGTGGCATTTCCTTAAAACAACTGTATTCCCACATTCTGAATATGGAGTGAGATCATGTAAGAATGTTGGACTTGTAATAACTAATTGAAGGATTATAATAATCAACGAAAGTGCTTAAAAGTATCAACAAATGCCTTCAAAGTACTTGACACGTACTTTGCTTTCAAAAGTGAAACATAATTAATGCTTACGTAAGATTTCTCTTGACTTCTCAGGAGCATACTAACTCCAAGGACAAGTAACATCACAAACCATTATTTAAGTGCTGATGTTGGAGCTGCAATACTACTACCAAGACAAAAAATGATACAGGTAACACTGCTTTCAGATTTCTAAGAATTACTTAAATAGTATGTTTACAGAGCATTCAGAGTCTCATAGAGAAAATAAGTTGAGAATATGACAAGTTCCTACCATCTCAAACACTGCCAATCTAGAACAAAAAGAAAGTACTTGAACGCCTGCAGTAATCGAACACAAACCAGAACATATCAGTGCATGACAATGAAATGTAGTCACAAAATGATTCTACCCTTTCAAGTCCCAAAAAGGACCGAGGAACTTACCGGAGGCGATACCTGGATTTCAAACAGAGTACAATGTAGCCACTGTAGGGGAGAAGATCACAGAGAGCTCTTCTCAGATTGCTCAGAGTCAGCCCCAGCACCCTGTCCTGACTGAAGCAGACAAAGTGGTCAAACAGGTAGGTAGAAATGAGTAAGGAACAGAGAGTATGGTTATTCTTGCATTGTTTGTTCGTCTGTCAAAGAAAAGAGTGCTTCTGACTTTTGTCAATGTTCATCTTTATTTTAGGAGAAGAACAAACGGTGGTATCACACTTTGCTCAAGTGTATGATGCCATGTGTGTACAGCAGACATCACCAAAGGAACAGGAGACACCTGAGTAGAGAACAAGAATATGAAAAGACTGATGAAAAAAAGCACCAGGAGAAATCCATTGAATATGCACAATCTCGTACAGTATTTCAATAAAAAGTTTCAGTGTTGTTTTTAGTGTCGTCGTATTGCATACATTTAAAACAATTTGTCTTGTTTAATGAACAATTTCATTTACTTTCGTAAAAAGTGTTGTTTACTGTAGTCCTAGCATGGATGCAATTGTTAGAAAAAACGGGAATGAAAAACTGAATGTTTCATACAATATGGGTTTGTGTTAACCCACACACCTAAGTGAAATGTTTGATTACGTTTACAAGACATAACACATAGTTCAGTTGAGTGTGAAAGTCACAAACAAAACATTTGTGAAGGACTTGATGAATGTTTTTTCTTTAGAAATTACAAAAAATAAAGAATTTTTCAACAAGATGTCTTTCTATAGCGAGTTTTATTTGAGATAGTCTTCTCTTAGAAGTGCAAAAGTGGTATTCCCTACAATTTATTCCCCAATTTGATCATTCTCAGAAATTAGGAGACGGAAACCACACCTACTGTAATATTAGACCTTGTAACAAGGCAACTAGGTCTCAATGGCTTAAAAGGTGCAGAAAGAGGCTCATGTATAATGACCTCCAGTGTCCCACAGGTTTCCCAAATCATTTCTTAGAGTATGGAAAAAGAGGAAATAAAGTGTCTACAGAAAGCGTAAACCCCCTTGAACTTTGTTCAGTTTGTTGCGCCAGTGCCAGAGTTTCATGCAATTAAATGAGGACCTCTTTCTCACACCACATATGTTATACTTTCAAAGGGAAAAAAGGAAATATTACAATTGTATACATTTTCACCCACATGTTAATATTTGGTAGAAGCCCTTTTCACAGCAATTTCAGCTGTGAGTCTGTTGGTAACGGGCTCCACCACCTCTGCACCAACAAGATTTGATAATATTTGAGAATTTCAGAAGTCTGTCTGGTTTAGCTGAAGAATCAGCTAAGGTAAGTTTCAGGAAGAGCATCTGATTTCTTTCAATAAAGCAGAACAGAGAAAAAACACACAATACAAAATCATGAGAATTTGTATCCATAGGACACTTTGACTCGAATACTTTTATCAGACCTACACAGAGTATATACTGTACACACTTTTTCAGCCCAGGTTTATACATTTGGAACTGCCATTTGTAGGTGTTTTTGTGTCTTAGCTCAACACTGTGAAACCTGTAGTTACAAACATGGAGGATGAAGACATGAAGACATATATTGTACCTCTGACCGGCCTACCTTCCAAGAGGTGAAAGATGAAACTTTTCCTTTATCGTCAACTCAGTGAATGTCTTTAAACTTTCGAAAACTGTAACAAAGAATAAGTTAAAAAACTTATTTTCATTGGACCCACAGAAAAGTCAAAGTTGTCCATAGAAATGCCCATCTAAATCAGAAATCTACAGCACAAAGGCGGTGGCCTTTCGGGACATAAAAATGAAATCAGACTTTACTCAGACGAATTGCCCTTGGTCACGGACATCTTGCTGTCAGTCACTACAAAGATGTTTTCTCTCGTGCCATGGCTTGCCTGACTTGCTTCTTCTGCCGGATGGCTTCTGGTCGCTGGTCAGGATCGACAGCCAGCATGTCCTGGAGCAGTGTCCTTAGCTCTGTGCTTATGGCTCTATTTACTTTCAGGGGGATGTGGAACTGCAGCCAGGGGTTCTCATGCAGGGCCTCTCCAACAGGCCCTGACAAACATATGCTCCTGTATCGGAAACACACTTTAGTTCAATTCTAAAATATTTCTCATAGGACTGAAGGAACCTTTGCCTGTTAAGAGTTAACAATTAGGTCCTCAAGAACTGTTTTACGGTTTTCTACACTCCTGGCTGGCCAAGGTCTCTTTAAGGTCTCTTAAGTGGAGGTGTAACTCATGTATCCTACATGTGATTTAGCAACATGAAAGGGAATAGCTTCTTATCGGATTATGGTCTTGGTTAACTGCCTAAGGCTGACCTAAGTGCCTAACTTTCTGACTTTGTTTATACCTTATGAAGAAAGATGTGAAGACGGGGGTTTGAATTTAATCCTTTCTGTAGGGGGTTTAGACTTCTAAGTCACAAGCTGGGGTTTATGGCAGGAAAGGGGGTTAAATGATAAGGACTGCAGATGCCAGCTAGGAACCCCCCTGGGTGTAATGTTAAACTGACCATTTGCCCAGAATATCGTAAACTGGCCAAATACCATGAACCCCCCTCTTTACCATCAGACCGAGTGACGTAAGAAACGGAGAAGAAAACACTATATAACCCAAAAGTTTGTAACAGTACGGCGAACAATACTTCGGTTTTGTTGTTTCTTGCGGGAAACAAGACTTCGGCTTTATTGTTCCTTGCATGCAATAAACTCATCTGTTTTACTTCATCTCGGGATCAAGAACCTTATTTCTTCTGTTACAACAAATTTGGCGTAGTCGGCGGATGCTCCAGAAGGCGCAGAACTTCCCATCGGCAGGAGAGACGGTCAGCGCTCACATTACTAAGAGGTAAGGACTCCTCTTTTTAAAAAAAAAGTCCCGACTCTCTCTGACCGATTGGGAAATCTCTGCTCCCTGCGAGAATCGCCCGAGATGACGGAGTAAACGTGAGTTTCTGAATTCCTCTGGCCCGGGGAAGACACCGGTGTATGTAATGGGTTGTTTGCTGTAAGCCCAGAATTTGGTCTGGCAGGGGTTCCGCGGTATTGTGTACAGGCGTTCGAAGCTGGTGTATGCCTTAATTGCGCGTGGAGTTTTGAACGGGTTTTGGACCCTTACCGTGAAGTTCAGGACTGGTGTGGGCCTTAATTGCGCCCGGAGTTCTGAAGGTCAGAACTGGTTTGGGCCTTAATTGCGCCCGGAGTTCTGAGGCTCAGAATCGGTGTGGGCCTTAATTGCGCCCGGGGTTCTAGAGCAAGTGGTGCATTAAATGCACGTATAATCCAGGATTGGTGTGGGCCTTAATTGCGCCCGGGGTCCTGAGATTAGCTACGCCTTGATCGTGCACAGATTGGAGTGGCGTGGTTTCTGGCGTGGCGTGGTTTTTTTTTGTTTTAAAGGAAACAGGAGTAGAAGAGATATGTGTATGTATGTTTTTGGTGTTTTCCTTGTTTGTGAAATACATATACACACGCACGACACTAACATAAACACACCTCATAATAAAAGAGCAAAGCATTAAGTAGCAGGATTTAAAGGACGTTGAAACCCGAGAATCGCCCTGATTGAGCTCAGTGCGTAAGTCAACCCTGGGGCAAAAGCAGCGATGCTGGCGTTCTGGGGATGGTGAATTACTGATCAAGAAAGGGGGTTTTCGAGGTCTCATTTCTTACCTGTGAACAGTGCGGTGTAAGTCCTCTCTAAAGTCTCGGAGAGGCATTTAGATCTGGAGGTAACAGACGCCCTTAGCTGAATGAGTGCAGTAATGCACAGGTTTTTCCAAGTGAAAAAATCCCCCTACTGAATGAGCTGTGACCTCACACACGACAAAAGTAAATCTTAAAGAGACCGAACATGTGTGCTAACTGATGGTTTGAGAAAGTGGTGGAAGGGTCCGTTTAAATATCGGAAAAGTGTAAGTTGACGGAAAAGAAGGAGAAAAATATGGAAAAAGCTGAGTTTGTCAGAGGGAATTTGGGGCGAAGACGCCTGTTAAGAAAGCATATGAGTATTGATTGGCAAAAGCACAAGCATGTAGCTCCCACCCTGGTGCACGGCCGGCACCAGTGGTGGCAGATACATGACGAAAAAGAAAGAAATTGGGATGTGACTTAAAAGTGTGTTTACGGGGAAAATAAAAACCCGGAAGAAAATATACTTTACTCGCTACGAAAGAGTATAGAAAAAAAGTTAAAAGAGGCAGTACAGGAGAATGAGAAACTAAAGAAGGAATTAACTCCTGGTCACGCTGCACTGGTTAATGTGCTGCAGCCAGCGACTAAGTTATATCCTGCTCTCCCACAGGGGAACAAACAGGCAGGAAACGAAAATAATTGGGATCAATTCCCTCAGTGGCCATATGGAGAAGGGGGGTCTGATTGGGATAACACTTGGTATGAGTGTGATAAAGACGGATCAAGGTCTCCCCTGTTAGAGGGAGGGCGCCCGCAGATCTGTACTCTCACTCGAAGTGGGAAAGGACTTGATGTAGCAGGGGCTGGCGCCGTTGATGACAGCGCCACTCTAACACTGTCTCGCACTCCGTCGAGGGGGTCTGCAATCGCACCTACCTTCCCTGATTTCCCCCATACGATCAAATCCAAAACCGTAAGATATTGACCGGTGGGCTAAAGTACCGCACCCGAAATTAGAAATGCAGCGAACCTGGAGTGCGCTTCAGGAATTAAAAGGATTCATGTAGAAGTAAAACAAGAATACAGCACATTGTATTACGAAGAGAAAAATATATTCTCGATGTGTATGTGTGTTTTATGAATTTGTGTGCCGGCATGTATGTCTGTAACTGTGAGTTTTGGTCTACTAAATGACGGTGTGAGTGTGTTTAGCCAGCGGGACTGGCTAGAGACGTAACTAAAGAGACTAGACAAAAATCAACTTAAGGAGATTGGAAAATATAAGAGCGTCTGAAACGTATAAGTAAAGTACAGGTGGACGTAAAAGTAGTTAAACAGTTTTTGTATTTTTTATACAATTAGTTGCAATAATGGAAACAATTTGGTTTTATTCGAATGTCTCGAAACCAGACATGCTGAAACGCTGTAGGTTTAGAATCGAGACTGGGGAGAATAACGTCTTGTGAGAAAATCTGTTTACCTAACGATTAGATCCTGTAAATTCCTTGTAGCCTCCCTAAGTCTGTCCCAGTCCAGTGGATAAAAATGTACTGTTAATGGAGTGTTGGTTTCTCTGTTAGGGGATACTGGAGCACTACTGTCCTGCTTGTTTCACTCCTCTGTTCAACAGTGTACTATAGAGCAATGTATATGGGAAGATGGCAGGAGGCCACAGGAGTATTGGGACAGCAAGTTTTACTTGCCGAGTACCAGATTTTAATGGGTGGTTTTATTCCAGATCTATTGGGTTGGAATATTATGCATTACAAAGAATGACTATCCAGAACAGGGTATCACGTGGCTTCAACTGGCTGGGATCACTCAGTATGTTGATGGTATTCTGAGTGCTTCCCCTGACGAGGAAACCCACAAGTCTGAGTTGCTTCAGCTTTAGAGTGTCTAATAGAAGCAGTTATGATAAGGCCCTTTTGTGTCTAGCATTGTGAAATTTTAACAGGGCCTGGGTGCAATGTTTTTTACAGGGTGAGCACAACTCTTAACAGATCAGAAGGGGGGAGTGCAGTACAAGGACAAGATTGCCTTGATTCCCGCAGCAAAAGCCGCCTTTAATAATTTGAAACAAGTTCTCTTACAGGTGCTGAGACTGGGGTTTCCTCAGATGGATCAACCATTCCTTTGTATTATTGCAAGTTGCTGACAGAGGCCACCCAAGGAGCCCGCGAGCAGGCCCTGGAGGCGTGGGGACCACCACCTGAAGGAGGGCACAACCTCATCTCAGGAGAGTGGGTGTGGATCAGGAAGTTTCCTTCACAGGTTCTCCAGCCCAGGTGGGACGGACCCTACCAGATCCTGTTGACAACCGAGTCTGCGGTTCGAGTGGAAGGAAAAGATCGCTGGATCCACGCGCCACACTGCCGACGAGCCTCATCCCCATTTACAGACTCAGAATGAAATCATTTATGTTAATAACAATCATTGTTGCTCTAGGACTATGTTCCGCAGGAATTAATGATCATCTCTCCCACAAAGGAGAACATGGAATTAATTCCTTTTTAGGCCTCTCCTATCTGACAGCTAAGAAAACCAACCAAAGTGCCTGCTGGGTGTGTGCCGCATTACCCAAATATGTACAGGGAGGACTTCCTATGGGAGCCATTCCTTGGCGTCTCGAGGAAGTCATAGGCATGATCATTTGGAGGGATAATTTAGGAGATTTTAATATGACAAACTATGGGGGGTTGCCATAACACGACTTTAACCTGCACAACATTACAATATCTACAGGAGCGAGGCTTAGAGCCCACGAGTTTCACAGGCTCTTACGCTCCTAAATATAACAGAAGCCATACACCACCATACCTGACTCTCAATAAGGAACGTGAGGGAAACATATGTTTTCAGCACACTAATGGTCTGCACTTGGTTGGATGGAGTCGTTGCAACCTTACCATCGCTGCAAATATATCCACCTCTACCTTCCAAATTCCAGGATGGGATCGGCACACCCCACAATTCGGTATAAGTTTCTTATTTTCAGAGGCATGGGGAGCGCCAAACGGAACATATTTCATTTGTGGAAAACGAGCCTACCCATGGTTGCCAGCCCAGTGGTCTGGCTCATGTTATTTAGGATATGTGGTTCCTCATATCCGTGTTCAAACCCACAGCCCCTTCGGACCTAAACCACAGACCACAAATAAAATTGGCTGACTGGGAATATTATTTAGGTATAATATTTCCACAAGCCGGCATGAACTTTCTGAGTCGAGAGTTAATTCAAATGGCCTCGACTTTAGAAGAATTAGCAAATTCTACCTCATCTAGTCTGAAGGCTGTTAATGATGAGATGGTAGCCCTCAGAACAGTGGCCATGCAGAACCTACTAGCTTTAGATTATGTACTGGCGGCCCAAGGAGGAACTTGTGCAGTAATTGGCACTGAATGCTGCACATATATCCCTGATAATTCTGAGCACATCTCAGATCTGGCCCAACACATTTACAATGAGGGACAGAAATATCAGGACTATTATACTGAAAATTGGGGAATTGGATCTTGGGTAAAGTCTGTGTTTGGGGCCTGGGGTGGAACCTTTTTATAGTGTTTATCTGTAGGAGTAGTATTGTTTATATGTATAATTGTAATCATCACATTCACAAAAACATGTATCACATCTTGCTATAACCGTGGAACGTACAATGACACGGCAATACATACCTGTTCGCCAAGAAAGGAAAGATCTGCCCTGACATTGTATGTATAAAAATAGGCTACACTGACGTATGCCATATTTTATAAGGGGGGAATGAAGAAAGATGTGAAGACGGGGGTTTGAATTTAATCCTTTCTGTAGGGGGTTTAGACTTCTAAGTCACAAGCTGGGGTTTATGGCAGGAAAGGGGGTTAACTGATAAGGACTGCAGATGCAAGCTAGGAACCCCCCTGGGTGTAATGTTAAACTGACCATTTGCCCAGAACATCGTAAACTGGCCAAATACCATGAACCCCCCTCTTTACCATCAGACCGAGTGACGTCAGAAACGGAGAAGAAAACACTATATAACCCAAAAGTTTGTAAGAGTACGGCTAACAATACTTCGGTTTTGTTGTTTCTTGCGGGAAACAAGACTTCGGCTTTATTGTTCCTTGCATGCAATAATCTTATCTGTTTTACTTCATCTCGGGATCAAGAACCTTATTTCTTCTGTTACAACACTTATATGTTAAGAAGCTTCTTCTGACCAATCAGAAATGTATGCTTTATGTATGAACATTTTGCTCATCAAAGTGAGTGAGAGACAAGGTTAACAGAAATTAGCCACGGCAGTAAATGACAGCATATTTTTGGGTTCTTAAATGGTCTCTACCTGGAACACCTGCAGTGCAAACTGACACACACGGTTTAGAGAAACAGCTACTCTATTACTAATATTAATGAAACATTTCTTATTCTATGGAACAAAAACAAACAGTAAAACTAAAACACAGATCTCTTAGCTTCCTATTTCATGAACCAGATGACTGAATGACCAAGCCTAACTAGTAGCCAGAACCCCAGTTAACCCTCCGTAACACAAAGTTTAACCACACGACAGGAACTCTTTCAAACTGAGTGAAAATCATAAATGGATCCATAACTTTACATCAATTTACTATGTTGTGCCAATACCTGCATTTACATTTAGAACGAATGATGTCATAGAACCAGCATCACACCAGTTCCAGGTGTCTCCAAGGAGACAACAGAACTTCAGTTGTGTTTGCTAAAATACACACTTTGAAACATACTGTAACACTTAGTTAACATGTCTGGTTTAGTTGAAGAATCGGCTAAGGTAAGTTTCAGGGTTAAATGGTGGGATGGCACCTGTGCTTTTTTCCCCCAACCGCTAGAATATGATTCGCACCAAACCCAAAAGAAATACTGCACAGTTCAGGAACTTCATCAACATAGCAACTGTAAAATAAGCTTACAAACAACTGAATTGAAATGCCAAAAAGTTCAGAGAAAGGCACAAACTATGTTTACTTGGGGTTTCCAAAATTAAAGCTAACTAAAACTGTAATGATAAACAATCATGCTGCCAATGGACAGAGAAATATCATGTTTTTTGAATAATGTATTATTTGTTATATAGGAACCCAGTATAAGGGAATCCCTTGCGATCCTGTCTGCAGAGATAAAGGTAAGTATTTTTTTCTCTTTAGCTCTGTCACTCCAAGAAATATAATGAACATAAATATATTTGCCAATCTTTTCATAGTAATCCAAACAACTCTGCGTGC
This sequence comes from Lepisosteus oculatus, assembly GCF_040954835.1. NCBI lineage: Eukaryota > Metazoa > Chordata > Actinopteri > Semionotiformes > Lepisosteidae > Lepisosteus > Lepisosteus oculatus. Next base: position 2,603,337 of record NW_027167923.1, on the reverse strand, counting down.
ATCTGACATTTGTAATACTTATCTACCGCAGTATAACTCTTCTGGTAAGGCGATTGGTATTGTACCTTGAAAGAAAACTGATTGGAAATGTCATGTACTCTATGGTTTCTATTGATGTCAAGTGGCAAATGTTGACTGGTGATGTTATGTGAATCTTAGGAAATGGTCATTTTTCAATCGAGTCTATGTTTCTCAGAATTTGAGACAGAGAGGTCAATCTCTGCAATCCGAGCTGAGGGCATTTCTTGGAATGGAAAGGTAAGAGCAACGTGTTCTTTGATATTCTCTTAAGACTCTTCGCCAGATTTTACGATGAAAAATGTAACTAATAATAACAAACATTATTTTATATAGTGCCTTGAAAGGTGGCTTCTTTACAGAATGACAGAACCAACTACAATAAATAATACACAAGATATGCATGATGACAATACACAGTTAAAGGAGACAGTAGATGGTCATGGTCAGTGTATTCTGAAGGTAGTTTTCCAATTTTTTGGAACAGGGTAAAAGAGGCCAGCTCTACTAGAATCTTTGTCCTAACCAAAAATGTAGCAAAGTATAATAATAATATTAAAAAGAATAATAATAAACTTTATTTATAGAGCACCTTTCATACAAATAGTGCTTTGGTGCTTTAAAAAGCAAGCGTAAAAATAAAATATTAAAATTGAGAGATATACTTTCAGTTGTAAAGGAAAATACAGCAATACAGTAAAGCAAAATACGTCAATTAAATAAATACAAATTAGGAAAGTCGTAATAAAATAAGAACAATTAAAGAGAACTAAAAAAAGAAACAGAAATAGAAAGAACAAAGAACCACTTTAACTAAAAGCAACATTTTCAAATGTTTTTTAAAACAATGTACCGAGCTTGACTGCCTAATAAAAAGTGGAAGTGAGTTTCATAATTTAGAAGCATAAAAACAAAAAGCAGCCTCTCCACTCTTTCTGCATTTCACATGTGGTATTTGCAGTAGGCCAGTATGTGCAGATCTCAGGTCACGTATAGGAACATAGGAAGACAGACATTCAGTAAGGTACAGACATGCTAGGTCGCTTAAAACTTTAAAAACAAGTAAAAGAACTTTCAAATTTATCCTAGATAATACAGGTGACCAGTGAAGTTTTTTCAAAACAGGAATGATATTCTCTTTCTTGTATTTGTTGGGATCTGTGCTACTGCATTTCGAACAAGTAGTAAGGGATTTATTGTTTTCTTGGGAAGCCCACAAAACAGAGCATTATAATCATATCCACATCAATGTGAGCAATGGAGAAGTCAAATTAACGTGTCTAAATATCATCTAGTTCTATCCCAGGGAAGAGGGCTGTTGCCTACACAGACGACAAGACACAAAACGCTCAACTGTGCAAAACACGCATAAGGACATCAGTCAAGAGGAACAAGGTAAACTGTTTTTTCTTCTTCACCATGGTCATGTAGTTTCACTCCAAGCACTGTCATATGAAATAACTGTGGAAACGACCTCCCCAACATTTTGGGGTGTTGCATTTTGCTTCAATGAATTTTAAACTTTTCTTTTAGACATTAAGAGGAAGGACACATTCACCCTTGGTAGAGATTCAGTTGTTCTATGAGATGTCAAGGTGAGAATTAACCACTTCAGGGATAAGTCAATCCACATAACTGAAAAGGGGGCAATGAACAGGATATGGGGATTTTGCTAGTTATAAAGTACAATAATCATCATTACATGATCTAAGACTACTGAAGTATAAGCTGTGTCCCTGACTGATTAATTAGCAAATTCATCTTTGTAGAGTGCAGCTACTATCTATTCAGTGGCATTTCCTTAAAACAACTGTATTCCCACATTCTGAATATGGAGTGAGATCATGTAGAGAATGTTGGACTTGTAATAACTAATTGAAGGATAATAATAATCAACGAAAGTGCTTAAAAGTATCAACAAATGCCTTCAAAGTACTTGACACGTACTTTGCTTTCAAAAGGGAAACATAATTAATGCTTACGTAAGATTTCTCTTGACTTCTCAGGAGTATACTAACTCCAAGGACAAGTAACATCACAAACCATTATGTAAGTGCTGATGTTGGAGCTGCAATACTACTACCAAGACAAAAAATGATACAGGTAACACTGCTTTCAGATTTCTAAGAATTGCTAAAATAGTATCCTACCATCTCAAACACTGCCAATCTAGAACAAAAAGAAAGTACTTGAACGCCTGCAGTAATCGAACACAAACCAGAACATATCAGTGCATGACAATGAAATGCAGTCACAAAATGATTCTACCCTTTCAAGTCCCAAAAAAGACAGAGGAACTTACCGGAGGCGATACCTGGATTTCAAACAGAGTACAATGTAGCCACTGTAGGGGAGAAGATCACAGAGAGCTCTTCTCAGATTCCTCAGAGTCAGCCCCAGCACCCTGTCCTGACTGAAGCAGACAAAGTGGTCAAACAGGTAGGTAGAAATGAGTAAGGAACAGAGAGTATGGTTATTCTTGCATTGTTTTGTTCGTCTGTCAAAGAAAAGAGTGCTTCTGACTTTTGTCAATGTTCATCTTTATTTTAGGAGAAGAACAAACGGTGGTATCACACTTTGCTCAAGTGTATGATACCATGTGTGTACAGCAGACATCACCAAAGGAACAGGAGACACCTGAGTAGAGAACAAGAATATGAAAAGACTGATGAAAAAAAGCACCAGGAGAAATCCATTGAATATGCACAATCTCGTCCAGTATTTCAATGAAAAGTTTCAGTGTTGTTTTTAGTGTCGTCGTATTGCATACATTTAAAACAATGTGTCTTGTTTAATGAACAATTTGATTTACTTTAGTAAAAAGTGTTGTTTACTGTAGTCCTAGCATGGATGCAATTGTTAGAAAAAACGTGAATGAAAAACTGAATGTTTCATATAATATGGGTTTGTGTTAACCCACACACCTAAGTGAAATGTTTGATTACGTTTACAAGACATAACACATAGTTCAGTTGAGTGTGAAAGGGAACAACAGAGAAAGTCACAAACAAAACATTTGTGAAGGACTTGATGAATGTTTTTTCTTTAGAAATGACAAAAAATAAAGAATTATTCAACAAGATGTCTTTCTATAGCGAGTTTCATTTGAGATAGTCTTTTCTTAGAAGTGCAAGAGTGGTATTCCTTACAACTTATTCCCCAATTTGATCATTCTCAGAAATTAGGAGACGGAAACCACACCTACTGTAATATTAGACCTTGTAACAAGGCAACTAGGTTTCAATGGCTTAAAAGGTGCAGAAAGAGGCTCATGTATAATGACCTCCAGTGTCCCACAGGTTTCCCAAATCATTTCTTAGAGTATGGAAAAAGAGGAAATAAAGTGTCTACAGAAAGCGTATACCCCCTTGAACTTTGTTCAGTTTGTTGCGCCAGTGCCAGAGTTTCATGCAATTAAATGAGGACCTCTTTCTCACACCACATATGTTATACTTTCAATGGGAAAAAAGGAAATATTACAATTGTATACATTTTCACCCACATGTTAATATTTGGTAGAAGCCCTTTTCACAGCAATTTCAGCTGTGAGTCTGTTGGTAATGGGCTCCACCACCTCTGCACCAACAAGATTTGATAATATTTGAGAATTTCAGAAGTCTGTCTGGTTTAGCTGAAGAATCAGCTAAGGTAAGTTTCAAGAAGAGCATCTGATTTCTTTCAATAAAGCAGAACAGAGAAAAAACACACAATACAAAATCATGAGAATTTGTATCCATATGACACTTTGACTCGAATACTTTTATCAGACCTACACAGAGTATATACTGTACACACTTTTTCAGCCCAGGTTTATACATTTGATACATTTGGAACTGCCATTTGTAGGTGTTTTTGTGTCTTAGCTCAACACTGTGAAACCTGTAGTTACAAACATGGAGGATGAAGACATGAAGACATATACTGTACCTCTGACCGGCCTACCTTCCAAGAGGTGAAAGATAAAACTTTTCCTTTATCGTCAACTCAGTGAATGTCTTTAAACTTTCGAAAACTGTAACAAAGAATAAGTTAAAAATTTATTTTCATTGGACCCACAGAAAAGTCAAAGTTGTCCATAGAAATGCCCGTCTAAATCAGAAATCTACAGCACAAAGGCAGTGGCCTTTCGGGACATAAAAATGAAATCAGACTTTACTCAGACGAATTGCCCTTGGTCACGGACATCTTGCTATCAGTCACTACAAAGATGTTTTCTCTCGTGCCATGGCTTGCCTGACTTGCTTCTTCTGCTGGATGGCTTCTGGTCGCTGGTCAGGATCGACAGCCAGCATGTCCTGGAGCAGTGTCCTTAGCTCCATGCTTATGGCTCTCTTTACTTTCAGGGGGATGTGGAACTGCAGCCAGGGGTTCTCATGCAGGGCCTCTCCAACAGGCCCTGACAGACATATGCTCCTGTGTCGGAAACACACTTTAGTTCAATTCTAAAATATTTCTCATAGGACTGAAGGAACCTTTGCCTGTTAAGAGTTAACAATTAGGTCCTCAAGAACTGTTTTACGGTTTTCTACACTCCTGGCTGGCCAAGGTCTCTTTAAGGTCTCTTAAGTGGAGGTGTAACTCATGTATCCTACATGTGATTTAGCAACATGAAAGGGAATAGCTTCTTATCGGATTATGGTCTTGGTTAACTGCCTAAGGCTGACCTAAGTGCCTAACTTTCTGACTTTCTTTATACCTTATATGTTAAGAAGCTTCTTCTGACCAATCAGAAATGTATGCTTTATGTATGAACATTTTGCTCATCAAAGTGAGTGAGAGACAAGGTTAACAGAAATTAGCCACGGCAGTAAATGACAGCATATTTTTGGGTTCTTAAATGGTCTCTACCTGGCACACCTGCAGTGCAAACTGACACACACTGTTTAGAGAAACAGCTACTCTATTACTAATATTAATGAAACGTTTCTTATTCTATGGAACAAAAACAAACAGTAAAACTAAAACACAGATCTCTTAGCTTCCTATTTCATGAACCAGATGACTGAATGACCAAGCCTAACTAGTAGCCAGAACCCCAGTTAACCCTCCGTAACACAAAGTTTAACCACACGACAGGAACTCTTTCAAACTGAGTGAAAATCATAAATGGATCCATAACTTTACATCAATTTACTATGTTGTGCCAATACCTGCATTTACATTTAGAACGAATGATGTCATAGAACCAGCATCACACCAGTTCCAAGTGTCTCCAAGGAGACAACAGAACTTCAGTTGTGTTTGCTAAAATACACACTTTGAAAAATACTGTAACACTTAGTTAACATGTCTGGTTTAGTTGAAGAATCGGCTAAGGTAAGTTTCAGGGTTTAATGGTGGGATTGCACCTGTGCTTTTTTCCCCCAACCGCTAGAATATGATTCGCACCAAACCCAAAAGAAATACTGCACAGTTCAGGAACTTCATCAACCTAGCAACTGTAAAATAAGCTTACAAACAACTGAATTGAAATGCCAAAAAGTTCAGAGAAAGGTACAAACTATGTTTACTTGGGGTTTACAAAATTAAAGCTAACTAAAACTGTAATGATAAACAATCATGCTGCCAATGGACAGAGAAATATCATGTTTTTTGAATAATGTATTATTTGTTATTTAGGAACCCAGTATAAGGGAATCCCTTGCGATCCTGTCTGCAGAGATAAAGGTAAGTATTTTTTTCTCTTTAGCTCTGTCACTCCAAGAAATATAATGAACATAAATATATTTGCCAATCTTTTCATAGTAATCCAAACAACTCTGCGTGCATCTGACATTTGTAATATTTATCTACCGCAGTATAACTCTTCTGGCAAGGCGATTGGTATTGTACCTTGAAAGAAAACTGATTGGAAATGTCATGTACTCTATGGTTTCTATTGATGTCAAGTGGCAAATGTTGACTGGTGATGTTATGTGAATCTTAGGAAATGGTCATTTTTCAATCGAGTCTATGTTTCTCAGAATTTGAGACAGAGAGGTCAATCTCTGCAATCCGAGCTGAGGGTATTTCTTGGAATGGAAAGGTAAGAGCAACGTGTTCTTTGATATTCTCTTAAGACTCTTCGCCAGATTTTACGATGAAAAATGTAAATAATAATAACAAACATTATTTTATATAGTGCCTTGAAAGGTGGCTTCTTTACAGAATGACAAAACCAACTACAATAAATAATACACAAGATATGCATGATGACAATACACAGTTAGAGGAGACAGTAGATGGTCATTGTCAGTGTATCCTGAAGGTAGTTTTCCAATTTTTTGGAACGGGGTAAAAGAGGCCACCTCTACTAGAATCTTTGTCCTAACCAAAAATGTAACAAAGTATAATAATAATATTAAAAATAATAATAATAATAATAAACTTTATTTATAGAGCACCTTTCATACAAATAGTGCTTTGGTGCTTTAAAAAGCAAGCGTAAAAATAAAATATTAAAATTTAGAGATGTACTTTCAGTTGTAAAGGAAAATACAGCAATACAGTAAAGCAACATACATGTCAATTAAATAAATAAAAATTAGGAAAGTCGTAATAAAATAAGAACAATTAAAGAGAACTAAAAAAAGAAACAGAAATAGAAAGAACAAAGAACCACTTTAACTAAAAGCAACATTTTCAAATGTTTTTTAAAACAATGTACCGAGCTTGACTGCCTAATAAAAAGTGGAAGTGAGTTTCATAATTTAGAAGCATAAAAACAAAAAGCAGCCTCTCCACTCTTTCTGCATTTCACATGTGGTATTTGCAGTAGGCCAGTATGTGCAGATCTCAGGTCACGTATAGGAACTGTAACGAACAGTTCTTTCCGGACCCTATGCGGACGACACAGTCCGACGGAGTGGGGAAACACTGGGGAAACGTCATGCAGGAAAACGGGGCTGAAGATAAGGGGGCGTGTCCAAGGTGCGCTGGTGCACGGGGGAGGTGTGGCCGAGGCGAACAATCCGAGAGTAATCCTTAGGGAATATCCAAAAACACACGAGAAAGTCCAAAACCAGAAGATCCATCAGAACAAGATAAAAACCAGAAGGCCGGGTCGGAACCGGCGGACAGGGGACAAGGAACAGGGGTTAAAACCTTAACGGGACCAGGCGCTTCCTGGTCCCGGACTCGCACGATATGGAAATCAGATGCAGAGTCCGGATGCGCGTCAGCGCCTGGCTTTTAAGGTGGGCTGGGAATGGGGAGCAGGTGCATAGAATACAGTCTCACGTGAAAGGGCTGGAGCACCCTTAAGGAGGGGGGACTATAATCGTGACAGGAACATATGAAGACAGACATTCAGTAAGGTACAGACGTGCTAGGTCGCTTAAAGCTTTAAAAACAAGTAAAAGAACTTTCAAATTTATCCTAGATAATACAGGTGACCAGTGAAGTTTTTTCAAAACAGGAATGATATTCTCTTTCTTGTATTTGTTAGGATCTGTGCTACTGCATTTCGAACAAGTAGTAAGGGATTTATTGTTTTCTTGGGAAGCCCACAAAACAGAGCATTATAATCATATCCACATCAATGTGAGCAATGGAGAAGTTAAATTAACGTGTCTAAATATCATCTAGTTCTATCCCAGGGAAGAGGGCTGTTGCCTACACAGACGACAAGACACAAAACGCTCAACTGTGCAAAACACGCATAAGGACATCAGTCAGGAGGAACAAGGTAAAGTGTTTTTACTTCTTCACCATGGTCATGTAGTTTCACTCCAAGCAGTGTCTTATGAAATAACTGTGGAAACGACCTCCCCAACATTTTGGGTTGTTGCATTTTGCTTCAATGAATTTTAACCTTTTCTTTTAGACATTAAGAGGAAGGACACATTCACCCTTGGTAGAGATTCAGTTGTTCTACGAGATGTCAAGGTGAGAATTAACCACTTCAGGCATAAGTCAATCCACATGACCGGAAATGGGGCAATGAACAGGATATGGGGATTTTGCTAGTTATAACGTACAATAATCATCATTAAATGATCTAAGACTACTGAAGTATAAGCTGTGTCCCTGACTGATTAATTAGCAAATTCATCTTCGTAGAGTGGAGCTACACTGAATATGGAGTGAGATCATGTAGGGAATGTTGGACTTGTAATAACTAATTGAAGGATAATAATAATCAACGAAAGTGCTTAAAAGTATCAACAAATGCCTTCAAAGTACTTGACACGTACTTTGCTTTCAAAAGTGAAACATAATTAATACTTACGTAAGTTTTCTCTTGACTTCTCAGGAGTATACTAACTCCAAGGACAAGTAACATCACAAACCATTATGTAAGTGCTGATGTTGGAGCTGCAATACTACTACCAAGACAAAAAATGATACAGGTAACACTGCTTTCAGATTTCTAAGAATTGCTAAAATAGTATCCTACCATCTCAAACACTGCCAATCTAGAACAAAAAGAAAGTACTTGAACGCCTGCAGTAATCGAACACAAACCAGAACATATCAGTGCATGACAATGAAATGTAGTCACAAAATGATTCTACCCTTTCAAGTCCCAAAAAAGACAGAGGAACTTACCGGAGGCGATACCTGGATTTCAAACAGAGTACAATGTAGCCACTGTAGGGGAGAAGATCACAGAGAGCTCTTCTCAGATTCCTCAGAGTCAGCCCCAGCACCCTGTCCTGACTGAAGCAGACAAAGTGGTCAAACAGGTAGGTAGAAATGAGTAAGGAACAGAGAGTATGGTTATTCTTGCATTGTTTTGTTCGTCTGTCAAAGAAAAGAGTGCTTCTGACTTTTGTCAATGTTCATCTTTATTTTAGGAGAAGAACAAACGGTGGTATCACACTTTGCTCAAGTGTATGATACCATGTGTGTACAGCAGACATCACCAAAGGAACAGGAGACACCTGAGTAGAGAACAAGAATATGAAAAGACTGATGAAAAAAAGCACCAGGAGAAATCCATTGAATATGCACAATCTCGTCCAGTATTTCAATGAAAAGTTTCAGTGTTGTTTTTAGTGTCGTCGTATTGCATACATTTAAAACAATGTGTCTTGTTTAATGAATAATTTCATTTACTTTAGTAAAAAGTGTTGTTTACTGTAGTCCTAGCATGGATGCAATTGTTAGAAAAAACGTGAATGAAAAACTGAATGTTTCATACAATGTGGGTTTGTGTTAACCCACACACCTAAGTGAAATGTTTGATTACGTTTACAAGACATAACACATAGTTCAGTTGAGTGTGAAAGGGAACAACAGAGAAAGTCACAAACAAAACATTTGTGAAGGACTTGATGAATGTTTTTTCTTTAGAAATGACAAAAAATAAAGAATTTTTCAACAAGATGTCTTTCTATAGCGAGTTTCATTTGAGATAGTCTTTTCTTAGAAGTGCAAGAGTGGTATTCCCTACAACTTATTCCCCAATTTGATCATTCTCAGAAATTAGGAGACGGAAACCACACCTACTGTAATATTAGACCTTGTAACAAGGCAACTAGGTTTCAATGGCTTAAAAGGTGCAGAAAAAAGCTCATGTATAATGACCTCCAGTGTCCCACAGGTTTCCCAAATCATTTCTTAAAGTATGGAAAAAGAGGAAATAAAGTGTCTACAGAAAGCGTATACCCCCTTGAACTTTGTTCAGTTTGTTGCGCCAGTGCCAGAGTTTCATGCAATTAAATGAGGACCTCTTTCTCACACCACATATGTTATACTTTCAATGGGAAAAAAGGAAATATTACAATTGTATACATTTTAAAGCCATGTGTTCATATTTGGTAGAAGCCCTAAAAACACCTAAAAAACACCTAACAACGGGTGCAGGGCAATACCCACTATTGATAAACATACAGAAAACAATATTAAAGTACTGGCTTTAATATTAGCCAGACACAGCTGGATGAGCTCTACCAGCCAGGACAGGAGGCTCTACTGTACACAGAGAGGGGAGGGAGGGGGGAACAAGCTGCCCAGCCCTGTGGAATGCTACAGAACCCTAAACAGACAATACATACTACCCGAATATTTGACCAAGATATCCAGACACAGCTGGATGAGCTCCACCAGTCAGGACAGGCTAATAAGATACACTCCACAGACATTCACAACAGTGACATATCATAAACACTTGAATTACTTATCTAGTCTCTCGAAACAAAATTTCGAGAAAAAACACATTGCCCAACGTTAGAAAGCACCTTGCATTACATTGCTTGAAAAACAATTTTATTTCGAAGGAATTATGGATCAGGAATTCTTCGAGGAAGTCGGGGTCACACAGCATGCCGCCCCATATATCAGGGAGCACATTGGATCAAGGCACAGTCTCTTTCAAGACAACGATCCGAAACACACAGCAGCAAGGGCGAGGCTTATAGCAGAACGAGTGAACTGGGTGAAAACTCCAGCCGAATCTCCAGATTTAAATCCAATAGAGATGGTATGGCATTAGCTGAAAGACTATGTTTGGAAAAGTCCTAAACCCAGCACAAAGCAAGAACTGATACTGATACAATGTCTGTTGATACTGATACTGTATGAGTAGGGCTGTTTCACCACTCCTTTTTTTTTTGTTGCATACAGCAGTACTTCTTATGGTAGTACTTAAGTACAGTACAGTAGGTACTTACATTAGTACTTCTCACGTTAAAAAAGTTAGGTGTTAGCATAAACTATTAGTAAATAAAAAATATTAAACTTAGCACTGTAATAAATTATGCTAATATTAAATTCGATTCTGCTCTGAGAATGTAGGGGGAAGGAAAAATGCCAGTGGTCTTTTCACTGATGAACTTGTGCCTGATGAACACCACTGCGTCACACCACACAGCTGCGAGTGCACCTCACTGTGCCCGGCCACCACTGCATCACACAACTGCCAGCGCACCTCACCGTACCAGGCCACCACTGCGTCACACAGCGGCAAGCACACCTCACCGTGCCAGGCCACCACGGCGTCACAACACACAGCTGCCAGCGCACCTCACCGTGCCAGGCAACCACTGCGTCACACAGCTGCCAGCGCACCTCACCATGCCAGGCCACCAGTGCGTCACACCATACAGCTGCCAGCGCACCTCACCGTGCCCAGCCACCACTGCGTCACACAGCTGCCAGCACACCTCACAGTGCCAGGCCACCACTGTGTCAAACCACACAGGTGCCAGTGCACTTCACTGTGCGTAGCAGCCACTGCATCACACAGCTGAAAGCACAACTCACCGTGCCGGGCCACCACTGCGTCACACCACACAGCTGCCAGTGCACCTCAGCGTGCCAGGCCGCCACTGAGTCACACCACACAGCCACCAGCGCACCTCAGCGTGCCAGGCCACCACTGAGTCATGCCACACAGCCACCAGCGCACCTCACCGTGTCAGGCCACCACTGCGTCACACCACACTGCCACCAGCGCACCTCACCGTGCCAGGGCACCACTGAGTCACGCCACACAGCCACCAGCGCACCTCACCGTGCCAGGCCACCACTGCGTCACACCACACAGCTGCCAGCGCACCTCACCGTGCCAGGTCACCACTGCGTCAGACCACACACAGCTGAAAGCGCACCTCACCGTGCCAAGCCACCACTGCGTCACACAGCTGCCAGCATTCCTCACCGTGCCAGGCCACCACTGCGTCAGACCACACACAGCTGAAAGCGCACCTCAACGTGCCAGGCCACCACTGCATCCCACAGCTGCCAGCACACCTCATGCCTTGCTATGTGAAACTTTAATTCTCTTTATAGGATTTTTTGAACATGGTCTTTTTTTCCCCCAATCAGAGGCTCACCACAATTCACGCTCAACCACATCACAGATCTACTACACACACCTCAGGATGGTGACGTCACTGCCTTTCATATGGAAACATTTTGACACCGCGCTCAACAATCTTAGGAAGATCACAAAACAACCCTGCTAGCCTGGATTTTACCTAAAAAAATCACGCCCGAGAAAGTGAAGTACTGTAGCATTAACTAGCAAAGGTGTATTGCAGACATAGGCATAGTACGTAATACAGGCTTTATGAACTCTAATAATATTGTTTCGGCTGTGAATCCTTCTTCAGCTGTGAGGGTCTTCAGCTCATAATGAAACGCTTGGAGTTTGCAATGTACGGCGCTCTGAACGCGTTCAACTTTAATGCAGGAAAAATGGATTTCCCAGAAGCTATACTGATTCTTATGGAAGCCCGTTTCCGCCAGGGAGTAGAAAAAATGCGCCCTGGTATTCTTTGGGATGCCGTGCAGTTAAAACTGTTCACTGTTACTGACCATACTGCCTGCCTGCGGGCACTTTTCCTTTCCGTGGGGGAGGGTGGACTGTCTTTCATTAGAAGGTTAGCCTATTCTACTCGGAGAATGTAGAGGGGGTGGAAAGTGCCCGCGGTCATTTAATTAGTATTACAATTCGCACTGATTCCCCTGCGAAGATATGGACATAAGAATATTCGTGCGTGGTCAAAAAATGCCATAAAAACGACAAAATGAAGGCTGTGAAAACATTCACAATGTGCTGTATACACAAAGCACGTGTTCTCACAACTCGAGGAGGTTTCGTGAAAACTTTATATCGTCACACAAAATAAAGTTTTTTTGTTTACAAAGACGATTACAAAGAATGTGGACCAGGGTAATACTTTGAGTTTACAGCTTGTCCAAGGTCATTCATTATTAATACTATTAGGGATATCTTCGGTAAAGACTGACAGCAGGAACATTCCTGTTCTTTACTCAGCAGCTTATTAAAAACAGGGTGTTCAAAACGTTTTTTTTACCCAGAAGAGTGACACAGCTTCGCGTTGTGAATCTGTTATTCCGTATTTACAAAGAAAGTGGAATACAGTAATACTACCTGCTATATAGATACATATTTTTAGATATTCAGATCCTTAAATTAATATCATTATTCATTTCTTTAGATACGTGATTCCATACTATATTCCCTATTACAAAACCAATAATTCCAGTCCTGAAATCTGATTGGCTGACACACATTCGAAGAACATACTGTAACACTTAGTTAACATGTCTGGTTTAGTTGAAGAATCGGCTAAGGTAAGTTTCAGGGTTTAATGGTGGGATGGCACCTGTGCTTTTTCCCCCCAACCGTTAGAATATGATTTGCACAAAACCCAAAAGAAATACTACACAGTTCAAGAACCTAGCAACTGTAAAATAAGCTTAAAAACAACTGAACTGAAATGCAAAAAAGTTCAGAGAAAGGCACAAAATATGTTTACTTGGGGTTTAAAAAATTAAAACTAAAACATTCCAAACAGAAGCCGGCCTACCTTCTTTTCTTTGTACCTGATAAAGATGAGGATGGCTTTAAAGATACAGCTAAACTTTTGCAGAACCATTCAAGCGCATTGTTACTGTTTGCTGTAGAAGCCAAAAATATGAGAATCTCAAAATCTAAAAATCTCATGGCGTCAGAATGTACAACTTTAAAAAAATAAATAATAATAAGGCGTGGGACTCAGGAATGGGGCTGAACAACACATTTATTAACTCGAATCGGGAAAGGTACACACACAGGGACAGGGGTTACAGCGCTGCACCTTCACTAACACACACACACACCTGAAGGGAAGAGACTGTATCCCAGCCTCCGTCCCGCTATACAGTCCGGTAGAACCCAGGTGCTGTTCTCAGCCCGCCTTGCGTGCGCAGGACTAAAGCGCCCTGCGTGGCGCTACATTATAAATACATGTCAGGCCCAATGATTTCACTAAAATAATGCATTGCTGCACTTCATACTGAAAATAATATCATCTAGTCAAGTATAAAACTTAACCTTTCTTTTGAATTAAGTCTATTCTAACAAAAGTACTAAAAGAGGGAGTATTATTAAAACATTTGACATGAATATGAAATATACCCAGGATGACTCATAAATTCATCACTGTATAAATAAATGTTCTTTTTTCGAATTTCCTCTGACACAGTACAACACAATATCAAAGTCCTTCATATAAACTCTTAGTGTCCTGTATTCCCAGAGGATGCCCCTGCCGTGAAGTGACTGTGCTCTGTCTGGCGATCTCTGGCGCTCAGGGTGGGCAGGAGGAGGCCAGTTTAAGAAGCACTTAGTGATGAACGAGCGGGTCGGGGAGCACGTAGATGACGAAGGATTTAACGTGCTACTTCAGTTACGATGGGTTTGGGGAAACACTCGTCAATTAACGATCGAGCTTAAGAGCGAGTTTACGATGTTCTTAGCGCTACGACGCTTTCGGGAAACAGAATCATAATATCTAGAAGGATTACCATATATAAAAATAGAAAGAATGATATATGATATATACAAGTAATTATATCATATCATATATTATTAACACCATACCCACCATCTATGTACATTCACATGACCACACATATCAGATCAATATCAAATCAATCACAATGATTAGAATGCGCGCAGAAATCGCCCCTTTCTCTTCCCATCTTTCAGCACATTATACGTCCTCTCCACGATACAAGCCGATATCCGTTATCTTACTCTACAATGCACCTTTTCCCGTGTTGTACGTTAACATTTAGTTCATAAAATCGACACACCTGAAATACTAAATAAGAAAAAACAATTATATCACAACTAACAATTATATTATATTATATCAATTATTTTCACAAAATAAAATAAAATAAAAGATGACATCATATAACCACGGCTCAACGCAGCTGGCTACACGTGTGAGAAGGTGCAGTACTTGAAGTGCGCTGGGCAAACTTCCGAGGTCAAATTCTTCAGCACGGTTGTACCTTTAAAGCGGAGACGACGGCACCGAAATTTTTTGGCGCGCCTTCTCTTTAAAGCCCTGGCCAAACATGAAGACAGTACGTACAGTTATAATTCAAACGGAATTAAAAACTACACATCCCAGTTACCATGGTGGTGCTTGTGATCATTGCGTTTAACCAACGAAACAGGGCGAAAAATCAGTCACATGACTTTGGGGCAGAGTTTCGAAAGCTTAACTTATCAGCAACAAAGCGAAATTTACACGATAGGCTACCTCAAACTGTCAGTTACACGACTGTGTATGTCGCTTAAGCCACTTCTATTTGGCATTTTAGTTATGGAGGCGAGAAGACGCCCCCCCCCCCCCCCCCCCCCGGGTGCCTGATTTGCCGCCATCTTTAACCGCTTCGTGTCCAAATCGCGTACGAAATAAAGTTCATCCCAGCTACAAAACATATATATTTTTGTGGTAAGAGGGAGCAAAACATCAGTATTTACTGCTATTAATTAGTGTACGATTTATAGTTGAAATCTGAGCCTAAATATAAAGTTAAAATCTCGACAAAGCAATGTAGGAAATACAGAGAAAAATCCTTTCTGACATCTAAAATCAGTTTCGATCAAGGTCTCTAAAACGAACAAGAAAAAGAGGATTTTCGGAGGGCAATTACGCTGTATTTATATAGAATAAGTGATTTATGAGCAATCTAATTTCTTGTTCGTTTAAAACAGTGAAATGTCAGCTGCAAAAGATCGCCCCAGAAACAGCAATCTCTCCACCTGTCATAGACGTTCAGGAAAGGCTGAATGAAGTCGTGGTGATCAATAATAACAGTTGTAGGACAAGAAACAAAAGATAGTGAAAACTTAAGATTTTTAAGGCTAAAACTCAAATTCATTCTACAAATTAAGCCAAATGAAAATTCACGACGTTAAAGTGCTAGAGGTGTAAAAAATACAAAAATGCACATGAGCAAAAAGTTTTAGAAATGGAGCAAACAGAATAAAAGCCATGCCTATAGTGCAGAAGAGGGATGCAGGAACACTTGCTTAGATATACAACAACATTATTTTATTAAACCTTTACAATTTCTTGCATTAGTAATTATCTTTTCGCATACCCCAGCTTGCTCTCCATGAGATACACAGACACACAGATGAAAGAGATAGGGAGAGAGCCTGTGGTCAGAGTACAGGGTCAGCCATTGTACAGCGCCCCTGGAGCAGTTGGGGTTAAGGGCCTTGCTCAGCAGCCCAACGGAGTAGGATTCTTCTGCTGGGTGCGGGATTTATTGTTAAATTATTACTTTAAATGAATACTTTGAGTTACTGAAACAGCCCGCTAATAAAATTGTCGCAATTTTGTTCTCGTTTGGAAGAGAGAATCAAAAATGAGACATAATGATGGTTTCCGGCTTAGACCTTTAAAGGTACCCCCATCACGGAAGAATTTGACCTCGGAACGTTTACCCAGCGTAATATTGTATTTCATTTCACTTTGACCGATTGTCTTTAAATCAATTGTTGTCAGAATATCCCCACCTCCAAACAAGAACAAAATTGCAACGATTTTATTAACTGGCTGTTTCAGTAACTTAAAGTACATATTTAAAGTAATAATTTAACAAGATATGTAAATGTTTTAAGATATGTATATGTTGTGAATGTCTGTAGATTGTATCTTATGATTTAAATACTTTTATTTTTTCACAATCTGGCAATGCCAGACAGAATTCAAATGGCCTTGCAGATCAGAAAATCAAGGAACAAAACAATTATTGCGCCCAGCTCCTCAATGGGATAGCTTTAACTTGCTAATGCGTTGGTGTAACAGTCCGGGTGTGGCAAGCTTCTAATGTCTCCAGACTTCGCGAAAGGAACCCGTCTTTCATAGGCACTCTTTCCCCTAGTTTAACAGTCTGTCCAGAAACAAAACATTCCTGTTAAACAAGAGGAATGTAAAACAAATTGTACAAAAGTAAAAAACAATTACTTTTTGACAATGAAAACTGGTGTGTATCTCTCTCTTTGCTGGTGCGCGGGCGTGGTGGGGTGCTGTACCACCCGCACAGAACATTAAAGTGTCCCTTTCCATTCAATGGGTGTCTGAGTTGCTGTGTCCTATCTTCTGACAGTCGCTGTTGTGAATGTCTGCAGAGTGTATCTTATTTTTAGCATTGTTGCGCATTCGCCCTGGGGGGCGGCTGAAGAACACCCGGCTGGGGTGCGCGGTGAGGGGCAGGACAGGAGTGGTCAGGGCGGGGTTTAGGTAGGCCGCTGACTATTGCAGCTGCCACACAGTGAAAGGGGCATACGGGCTGGGGAGATCGCCCGTTTTCCATGTAAATAGTTCCCTGGTTCCGCACCCCTCTCTCCCTCCCTCTCCAGATACAGCTGTATGAGCTCCACCAGTCAGGACAAGAGGCTCTACTGAACGCACAGAGGGGTGGTAGAGGGGAACAAGTTGCAAGCCGTGGGGTTGAAGCTGATACCCTGGATCCTCTCCAGATACAGCTGAATGAGCTCCACCAGTCAAGACAGGAGGCTCTACTGTACACAGAGAGGTGCAGGGGGTGAAACAAGCTGCATAGCCATGAGGTTGACGCTGATACCCTGGATCCCCTCCAGACACAGCTGTATGAGCTCCACCAGTCAGGACAGGAGGCTCTACTGTACACAGAGAGAGGCGGTGGGGAGAACAAGCTGTAACCCTGGCTTCTCACACAAACCTTAAAATCACGTAATAGGTTTATTCCATGCTGAAAAAAAGAAGAAAGAATACACATTCCATAGGAATCAGTGCCTTTATATAGCGCCTTTAAAGGTGGCTTCTCAAAGCGCCTTATGGGATAAAAACAACAAAAACAAAAACAATATTGTTTTCCATTGCACTTTGACAGATCATCTTTAAATCAATTGTTGATTTAAAGTTTGACAGTAAATGTTTATATTGTAAAGCATACAGCCGCCATTTCTTTCTAAAAATTAAAAAAATTGTTTGCGCAGTCTAAGAGGGGGGGGGGTCTGCTGACAATCCCCCATACACTCAAGTGAAATATTAATAACCCCAATGTAAACAGCGTATTTACAATTTGTTGATAATAAAAATGTTAAGTTCTCTAAGACTTTGTGATACTTTACCCAGGGAGCTGTGTAAGCATGCGTGGTGACTATTCATTGTTATTAAAAAATGACTTAGATTCGAACATGTTGTGATATTTAGAAATATAAAAAGTCAATTAATTGTCCATAATATTGCTATTTTATTTTTTCAAAGAAATGCTTGTTAAAAGAAAAGTCATGGCACAGGCTGGATTTGAACAGCCAACCTCTCGCTTACAAGTTCAGCACATGAATAGAATTATATCATTATTAATTTCTTTAGATATGCGATTCCATATTATATTCCCTATTAATCAAATTCTAAAAGTATGCTTGTTTGCTCCTGTATTGAGCGTATTTGCAGAAAAGCTTAAAACTACCACTTTTTATACACACGTTATTTCACATGTTAGTTAAAGACTTCGATGCTTAATATTGTTTAGGGAGAAATGGAATACTGGTGTGTATTTTTGTACCGAGACCAGCCATATACAGTTTACATACTGTAATACTGTATATTTATGTTCCAAAATTAATATCATTTATGGCCTTCACACGCGTTATGCTCCTATTCTTTTTATGCTCAGCTACTAAGATTTCCCTTCAGTGGTAAAATTCCATATAAATATTTAATACTTAAACGGGCACAGTAAAGACATTAAATATACATATACATACTGTATACAGTACAGTTTGCATACAGTAATATGTTTATGTTCTTAAATCAATATCTCTTATGAGCATGCAAAAGGCATGGTGAATTGGAGATTCTCAAAAATGACTGTACTTTGCATGATTGGAAACAAATGCTTGATTGGATCAACGAAATGCTGTGGTGTTACTTTTACAAAGACGGTCAATGAAAAAAAGAATGTGGACCAGGGCAATACTTTGAGTTTACAGCTTGTCCAAGGTCATTCATTAGAACATGTGGTATTATGAGGTACTATGCGAGAATACACGGTATTAATATGGTAACTTGTGTTACACCGCGATAAGCACACCGCTTCTGGGAAAACTGGCCTCAACACTGTATTGGATAAGGCACTTAGAAAACAGATTCATGCGTGGACCACAGCAATGTCCCGTTACTGAGAGCCAGCAATCAACGGATGTGTCTGATCGTGAATGGTTTTCCCTGTTGTTTGTTGTATTACTCGGTGTTGCATTTTAAGCTGTGCATGAGGCAGGACCCGGAGGCTGCTGTTTCTGCTGGGATTGAGGAAGAGCTGAGCGCCATGTAAGGCAAAGACACTGCGTTCCACTTTATCAGGTGCCTGGAGTGTAAGAGCTGCAGATAATATTGAGTCACATTAATCCCAACATATTTCAAATATTATGAAAATTAAATAAATTAAATCAAATAACTTTCATTAAAAAAATCAATCACACTTTACCTTGCTTTTTCAGTTGTTTTAAAGGAAAATTGATGCCGAGAATGTGTGAATACTGCTTTTTGATGGTTCCAAGACCAATGTGACCTGTTCTATTGCCTGCTAATTGTACGTTCCAGGTTGAAAAATTATTTTTAGGAGGTCAAGGTGTATGAATGATAAGAGAAAAACTGAAATAACCACAGCTACGCAAACACCAGTCCACCAAAAAAAAATCATTTAATTAAAATAAGGTAACATTTTTTTTTCATCATCATACGGATGAACTGTGCTAAATGTGTTTCTAAAAAGAAAAAGCAGGACGTGAGACGTGAGCCAAGATCATGACTCTTTTGCTCTTCTTCACATCAGTTTTCATCTGCGAGGAGGAGGAGGAGGGCGGCTCCTGATGTGCTGACACTTGGGGATGTGCCTCTGTGCCGGCCTGGGGGCAAAGCGCCGGCCGCAGTGAGGGCAGGGCACGTAGTCGGGGTTTGGATTCGCGGGGGGCTGGGGCAGGTTCACAACTTTCCCTCCTTGCGTGATCACCTGCTGCACCTCCCTGGCCTGTTTGATGCTCCGAATGAAATCCTCGTGCTTCTGCCTCCAGTTGTTCTTTCTCAGCTGGGAACAGGAAATGAAACCAATAAAACAGCTTCCAGAAAAAGTCCAGACCAGCACTGCGTACACAGTCTGGTCGCAAACCATTCACAAGGCAAGAAAATATCAATACAGTAATAACGTAGCTTTCTGGGGCCACCTTTCAGGTCATTGGGTAGAGAGTACAATTTACGTAGTTATGGTTTTGTTTCCTGTGAGTGCTATTTGCTTGATATGTAGATTTTTACAACAGAATTCAGAAGTCACTAAGACACATTTATTCTGTCTGGCAAATGTGCCTTTGCGGCAGTTTTTCAGAAGAGTACTTCATAAAACACTTATTTATTGTCTACATTGATTTATAAGCTGAGTCTGACTCTAGGAAAAAAAAAGGGAAGCTTGGAAAGAGTTTAAGGATAGCCCTTACCACGATTGGCGGTTTAACCTTCTTCTTATGGATGTATGTCTCCAGTTCTGTTCCCTTGGCCCTGTGCTTGAAAGAGTCAAAAACCTTCCTCTTTGAATTCTGAAGCTTCTTGCAAATCTTGCTGTGTTTCTCCAGCCTCTCTACAGCAAACTTCCCGTGACACAGTTCACAGGGCACCAGCTGAGGGTTTCCACTCTGGCTATTCTTATATGGAAATTGCTCAGCGGTAGGGCACATCAGACTTGTAGGGGACAAATATCTGTTTTCCACTGACAGAGTTTGTTCATCCAGACATGTGGTCTTATTTCTGAAGTGGCCCTGCGCGGCCTGTGCCGCTGACACGTCGCTTTCAGGGAGCCTTGCTTTCTTGAGATACTTTCTCCTTCCACAGGGGACGTCTTCTAGCCCACGGCTGCAAGGGCTCACTTGACGTCTCTCCTGATGGGAAAGCGCAGAGGGAAAGTGCGATTCTGCGCATCCGCCATCTTCCATTGGAGAACCATAATCAAGGTTGTCTCCTCTGATAGGAAGGGCTTTCCTTGGAGTGAAGGCTTTTTGCTTCTCCATTCTGCAGGTCAGAAGAGGCACGGCCTTAGAGCGGTGGTTGGCCCATGGTCCTCTGGGGCAAAGCTCGCTCTGCCTCGCCTCTATTTTCCCTTCCGGCCACCTCTCTGGAGTCTTCCATCTCTCTCGGAACCATCCTCAGCTCCTCCTGAGCTCTGAAGAGCTTCGCCTGCATCATGGCCTCCTTCTGGCGAATCTCGTCCTTCATCATGGCCTCCTTCCGGCGCATCTCATCCTGCAGGCTGGCCTCCCTCCGGCGATGCTCCTCCTTCAGCGCGGCCTCTGCCTCGGCCACTTTTCGTAGCTCCTCTTGCAACTGAAAGTGCTCCTTCCCATTGGCATGAGAAGGGCATTGCCCTGGAGGGGTCGCCACCATGGGGAGGACAGTCCTGTCCTTAGGTTTGCGTACTCTTGAGCCCCTCCTGCCCGGCCTCTCGCAGGGCCTCTCATGACCATCCTGAGGCGGGGTGGGGGCAAACAAGGAATCACTCTGTGCGTCCGGGCGGTCCACAGCCCGAACCTCACCAGGGCCGGAGACTTTCCTGTTACCCATAGGCTTCAGGGGGTAAGACCGATCATACCCCACAATGTTCTTCTCGGGGCCCTGTTGGGCTTGGAAGCGATAGCTGTTCCCCATCTTCTTCTCCGCAGCGTATTTGACATATTGGAAACATTTTCTCATCTTCTGTAGAGCTGCCTCCTGCCGCCGATTGTACATGGCGATCATTTTTTTCTCCTTTTCCTGCATCAGTTTCTCTTGGAAGGTGTCCTTCAGAAGCTGTATCTTGGGAGGCGGGCAGTACGTGGAGATCAGATCCTGTTGCCTTAAGGGCGCGGGTCGATTCGAGTCTGTGTCCTTCGGGGAGGGGGAAAGAGCACCAGGCTTAGGACTGGGCTCCATTGGCAAATGAGATATGAGCTTTGTTTCCCAGGTATCTGGAAAAGGCAAAAATGGCAAATAAATGATATCCTGCACAGTCTAGTATGGTCTAATAGAAAAGAATAAAAAAAAACAATTCAGGAAATACACAACTTTTTAATATTAAACCTAATGGTGTTGAATGCTGCATGCTGACTCAGTAGGAGACAGATCCTAAACATAAACATTATAATAAACATTTGTTTCCCAAATAACATTCTCAATGTTCAGAATGCTTAAAGTCATGAGCTTTTTTAAAAATGTTTAACTGAAACCTGGAAATGTGCTATTTCATTTCAAAGCTTGTATTATATCTATGATATAAATGTTTTTTTATATAAAATTAACCCATTATGCAACAGGGGTTTGAGCAAAAGTCACTGTGAATAAGGGAATTTATCAATATTAATTAGCCGTTTCACTACATTATAGATAGCTGAAGGATTATGATACAGTATATCGATTTCGCTACAAATTGACAAGCATATTTGATGACACTTACCAAACAAGTTTTAAACAGCGGAGAAATAGTTCACCACGACGATAGCAATGCAATGTTTGACTGCATCTCCCTATGTGATATATCTGTATTTGGGTATATACAGATCACGTAATTCAGGGAGCACTGTTACGTCAGGTCACCAACCATTATTACGACGCTCATATGTCATAGAGCTCCTTAGGATGTTTGTATAATCTTTATCCAAATTTTCATATGGCCGCAGTTACGGCGTTTATTTTACAGTTAATGTAACAGGGTGTCATTATATTTTTCTGTCTTTATGGTGGCAGACCACTTAAATAAATCTGAGTAGGCGGTTTCTACAAGTGGGTCAGATAAAATATTAAATATACAGTAAAAGCTCACACCTATTCATACCCTTTATGTACTGTATATCTACAATTACGTATACTACGTATACAGTTATCGTATACTATAATACGACAACTACCATTACAAAATGTCTCCCTTTTGATTTGAAGTGGTTCTTTTAAATAAGTAAATTGCAATCACTTAGCCTACATCTGAGCTCCTAATTCATCGCGACGACGGACTGAGACTCCAGTCGGATTTGTGAGAAGGGGTGTGCCTGTTTTAAAACCGATTCATACGTCTTAAACACATGGACATAGATAGCAGTCTGTGTTATATAATTTATCTTTTTATTTTATTTAAATTTAAGTATCACATACACATTTTCAAAGTAACTGTACCCCTTTTAATTATGATCCCCATCGCTCACAGCTCCGAAGGTGAGACGAGGGCTACTTCAGATGGGATTTCCAATATTTCTCTCTTAGCTTGTATACCGGTGGAAAGGAGAGGGGTCTTAAAACGTGTTGATAGTAAGATTGGGATGTATTTGCAGTCTAGATATAGTTTTTTTAATGTTCGGAGCCGCCACAGATTCATTTTCTTACGACTGCTTTTCTGGATGACAATGACAATGCAAACGATGGTGTTAAGGCGAGGCTGTGCCTTAAGGCTCCTCTGCTTACAATATTCAGCGCGTAAATCGCAAACGAGCGCCTTCCCTTACGATGAAAATGCAGAAAATAAGACCACGAGATTTAAACCTACGGCTTACAAATTTATGCGTAAACACTAAAACCGTATCTTTAGCAAAACTGGCGAGACAATGTGTTTTATCATTTAAAAAAGTACTGGAAAATAATTAAAGGTTATCACGATAAACAGAGGTTACTGATCTACTACTGTACGCTGTGACCAAAAATGAGAGTCCCCCGATCCTCGCAGCCTTCATGCTTTGGTCTTGGCCTGGCCGTTTTTTTTAAGATAATGGGGTCAAGTTAAGAAATTATGCAAGTTTCTAATCAAATCCAAGGGCGCCTCGATCTCCTAAACATCTTTAGAAGGCCGACGGACCACACTGCACGGTCCGGGTCCGTTCCCTGACCCGGTTCTGGATAATGCCAGCTTAAAGTGAAAAATTCTACTGTACATATTATGTTTCTTATTATGGTATATATGTATAATACAGCGCGACCGCTTCACGAAGCTAGAAAGAAAGTTATCCGCCTTTTTTATTTTACCTGCAATTGAATTTGCCATTAAAATCATTATTAATACCGCAGCTGCTAAATAACTTACCTAAAAGCGTTCAGATACAAAAGCACTTGAGCTGTAATGTTTGTATACTGTTGGCCCGATGACCTACTTCAAGAAGAATTGTTACATAGACCGCCAAGGACTGTCATCACACTTTACGTCATAAAGCGCTTTAAAACTTTTGACAAGTTCAACACCTCATATTTTGTACTGTTTATCATGGTAAAAGCAACTCAAAGCAATTATAAAAATGATCGAAAGGTAAAAATACAAGCTTATACGAGCTGTCGTTTTAACATTTATAACATATATTTAAACAAAACATATATAATCTATTTTAATAAAATAGAAAAGTGTTCTTAGTCTTCACTTAAAAGCTGTTAGAAGCTGCCTTTCTGACAAGAGAGTTCTGTGAGTTCCACAGTCTCAGTGCATTAAAGTCAAAACCAGTTGCTTTTTATTTCCTCTTTTACGACAGAGCAAGGAGGGTGTCCACAGACCACTGTGCACCTGCAGACTGATATGGGGGGTAAAAAGTCTAGAAGTTAGTAAATAAGATTTTAACATATGTTCTAAAACACACCGGACACCTGTACAGTGATGCCAACACAGTGATCTGAGCTCCTTCTTTGAGTTAAATCCTAGCATCTGCATTTTTTACAAGTTGTTGCTATGGCAGAGCATGACCAGAGCATAACAGAAACCACCCATTTTCTAACCGCTTCATCCAATTCAGGGTCAGGGGGTCAGGGGGTCGCGGGGCACGGGGGAGCCAGAGCCTCAGAAAGTAATAAGCAGGAGATACCTGGGACTGGATGGTAGTCCAATGCAGGGAAGACACAGACACTCACCAATTATCCCAGAAGCCAATTAACCTACCAGTAGTTCTTTGAACTGTGGGAGGAAGCCGGAGCACCCAAAGCAAACTCATGCAAACATGGGGAGAACATACAAGCTCCATACAGATAGCACCCCAGGTCCAGAAGTGTACCCAGGGCCTCAGCACTGTGAGCTAGCAATGCTAAACGCTGGGCTACTGTGCATGCTAATTTCTAGGCATCAGGTGATCAATCAGGTAGTGTTTCTCAGATAAAAGGACACCAGTTATTTAGTATGAGATTCAAATTGACCTCAGAACAAAATATAACTTATGTTATATAACTTATATAGAACTTACTACAGCATAACTGTCTTATTTGGCTCTTGTAGAAAATATTAACAGCATGCCTATTAAACATACAGTATCTAGCAATCAGCAATCAAAATAAAAACATTTCCAAACATGGAAACTGCCCAGTTAATGAAGCATTTCAAAGACATTAATCTATTCAATAATTACAGTTTTAAGTAGATAACAGATTTATATTCAGATTACGAAAGCATCATAACAACGGCTGCTTGTGTAAGGAATCCATGAATACCACTGTACATGAGAATTCCACACCTATTTGTAATCAATACACAAAACCCTATTGAATTTCAGGTACTTGTTTATTCAGCATTGCTTGACTCCGCGGACTCCTTGTTGTTTCAATATTCTAGCAATAGGACTAATCGCCAATACAGTGCCGTTGTAATCTATTCCTTCTGCCAGCAGAGGACGGTATTCGCACACCCAGTTCAGGATAAGATACGGTCCTCACAGTTCACAGTACAACTGGCCAAAGCCGTATTCGGAATATGCTCTCGATAACCTCGTTTAGTTTAAGTACGGCCGTATTTCATATCAACCCACAGATGCATTGCATAAACACTAGAATTCTGGTTGTACTTAAATTGACCTTATACGTTTTGGATTATGTTTAACCTTCTTCAATTTCTTCAACCATATTTTGAGATGATTACGTTTACAGAAGCAAATATTATTCAGTGCTTTTTCTTCACTCCTTTAATCAAACCCACATTTCTATAAGGAGGGCCATTGTGAAACTCCCCAAAGTGAGCTGAATTAATCTTTTATTCTTCACACCTGCGAAGTCATTCCTTCATTGTGTAATATGAAGGCCTTTCATTATTCACGTATACTACAACATCTGAAAATAATGGGTCTTCGCATTCAAGTTCCACACAAATTGCGATGTGATGCAGCCCTTCCTGCTCACTAATCACTGTAATGACTAATGCAATGTGATGTAGGAGAGAAAGGGTTTAGGTTATGTAGCAAACATTTCACTGCAAAAAACGTTCCATTCCAAGGTTCTTTATGCAGAGTTAACAATGTAGTATTATTTATTGGCAAAAACGTAAAAAAGTTGAGAGCAATATTTCCATTGGATTAAACGAGATGTATTCACAAGCCTGCTCCTTTACAATGTCACAGGGCCACAACAGATTATAGGAAGTTTTGCTGCCTCGTTCTGAATCGCAGAACATGGTAATTCTTTAACCTTGAAATGTAGTCTATTTTGTGATGTAATGATGCAATGTCCCTTTACTGAGAGCCAGCAATCAACGGATGTGTCTGATCGTGAATGGTTTTCCCTGTTGTTTGTTGTATTACTTGGTGTTGCATTTTAAGCTGTGCATGAGGCAGGACCCGGAGGCTGCTGCTTCTGCTGGTGCTTCTGCTGGGATTGAGGAAGAGCTGAGCGCCATGTAAGGCAAAGACACTGCGTTCCACTTTATCAGGTGCCTGGAGTGTAAGAGCTGCAGATAATATTGAGTCACATTAATCCCAACATATTTCAAATATTATGAAAATTAAATAAATTAAATCAAATAACTTTCATTAAAAAAATCAATCACTCTTTACCTTGCTTTTTCAGTTGTTTTTAAGGAAAATTGATGCCGAGAATGTGTGAATACTGCTTTTTGATGGTTCCAAGACCAATGTGACCTGTTCTATTGCCTGCTAATTGTACGTTCCAGGTTGAAAAATTATTTTTAGGAGGTCAAGGTGTATGAATGATAAGAGAAAAACTGAAATAACCACAGCTACGCAAACACCAGTCCACCAAAAAAAAATCATTTAATTAAAATAAGGTAACATTTTTTTTCATCATCATACGGATGAACTGTGCTAAATGTGTTTCTAAAAAGAAAAAGCAGGACGTGAGTCGTGAGCCAAGATCATGACTCTTTTGCTCTTCTTCACATCAGTTTTCATCTGCGAGGAGGAGGAGGAGGGCGGCTCCTGATGTGCTGACACTTGGGGAAGTGCCTCTGTGCCGGCCTGGGGGCAAAGCGCCGGCCGCAGTGAGGGCAGGGCACGTAGTCGGGGTTTGGATTCGCGGGGGGCTGGGGCAGGTTCACAACTTTCCCTCCTTGCGTGATCACCTGCTGCACCTCCCTGGCCTGTTTGATGCTCCGAATGAAATCCTCGTGCTTCTGCCTCCAGTTGTTCTTTCTCAGCTGGGAACAGGGAATGAAACCAATAAAACAGCTTCCAGAAAAAGTCCAGACTAGCACTGCGTACACAGTCTGGTCGCAAACCATTCACAAGGCAAGAAAATATCAATACAGTAATAACGTAGCTTTCTGGGGCCACCTTTCAGGTCATTGGGTAGAGAGTACAATTTACGTAGTTATGGTTTTGTTTCCTGTGAGTGCTATTTGCTTGATATGTAGATTTTTACAACAGAATTCAGAAGTCACTAAGACACATTTATTCTGTCTGGCAAATGTGCCTTTGCGGCAGTTTTTCAGAAGAGTACTTCATAAAACACTTATTTATTGTTTACATTGATTTATAAGCTGAGTCTGACTCTAGGAGAAAAAAAGGGAAGCTTGGAAAGAGTTTAAGGATAGCCCTTACCACGATTGGCGGTTTAACCTTCTTCTTAAGGATGTATGTCTCCGGTTCTGTTCCCTTGGCCCTGTGCTTGAAAGAGTCAAAAACCTTCCTCTTTGAATTCTGAAGCTTCTTGCAGATCTTGCTGTGTTTCTCCAGCCTCTCTACAGCAAACTTCCCGTGACACAGTTCACAGGGCACCAGCTGAGGGTTTCCACTCTGGCTATTCTCATATGGAAATTGCTCAGCGGTAGGGCACATCAGACTTGTAGGGGACAAATATCTGTTTTCCACTGACAGAGTTTGTTCATCCAGACATGTGGTGTTATTTCTGAAGTGGCCCTGCGCGGCCTGTGCCGCTGACACGTCGCTTTCAGGGAGCCTTGCTTTCTTGAGATACTTTCTCCTTCCACAGGGGACGTCTTCTAGCCCACGGCTGCAAGGGCTCACTTGACGTCTCTCCTGATGGGAAAGCGCAGAGGGAAAGTGCGATTCTGCGCATCCGCCATCTTCCATTGGAGAACCATAATCAAGGTTGTCTCCTCTGATAGGAAGGGCTTTCCTTGGAGTGAAGGCTTTTTGCTTCTCCATTCTGCAGGTGAGAAGAGGCACGGCCTTAGAGCGGTGGTTGGCCCATGGTCCTCTGGGGCAAAGCTCGCTCTGCCTCGCCTCTATTTTCCCTTCCGGCCACCTCTCTGGAGTCTTCCATCTCTCTCGGAACCATCCTCAGCTCCTCCTGAGCTCTGAAGAGCTTCGCCTGCATCATGGCCTCCTTCTGGCGAATCTCGTCCTTCATCATGGCCTCCTTCCGGCGCATCTCATCCTGCAGGCTGGCCTCCCTCCGGCAATGCTCCTCCTTCAGCGCGGCCTCTGCCTCGGCCACTTTTCGTAGCTCCTCTTGCAACTGAAAGTGCTCCTTCCCATTGGCATGAGAAGGGCATTGCCCTGGAGGGGTCGCCACCATGGGGAGGACAGTCCTGTCCTTAGGTTTGCGTACTCTTGAGCCCCTCCTGCCCGGCCTCTCGCAGGGCCTCTCATGACCATCCTGAGGCGGGGTGGGGGCAAACAAGGAATCACTCTGTGCGTCCGGGCGGTCCACAGCCCGAACCTCACCAGGGCCGGAGACTTTCCTGTTACCCATAGGCTTCAGGGGGTAAGACCGATCATACCCCACAATGTTCTTCTCGGGGCCCTGTTGGGCTTGGAAGCGATAGCTGTTCCCCATCTTCTTCTCCGCAGCGTATTTGACATATTGGAAACATTTTCTCATCTTCTGTAGAGCTGCCTCCTGCCGCCGATTGTACATGGCGATCATTTTTTTCTCCTTTTCCTGCATCAGTTTCTCTTGGAAGGTGTCCTTCAGAAGCTGTATCTTGGGAGGCGGGCAGTACGTGGAGATCAGATCCTGTTGCCTTAAGGGCGCGGGTCGATTCGAGTCTGTGTCCTTCGGGGAGGGGGACAGAGCACCAGGCTTAGGACTGGGCTCCATTGGCAAATGAGATATGAGCTTTGTTTCCCAGGTATCTGGAAAAGGCAAAAATGGCAAATAAATGATATCCTGCACAGTCTAGTATGGTCTAATAGAAAAGAATAAAAAAAAACAATTCAGGAAATACACAACTTTTTAATATTAAACCTAATGGTGTTGAATGCTGCATGCTGACTCAGTAGGAGACAGATCCTAAACATAAACATTATAATAAACATTTGTTTCCCAAATAACATTCTCAATGTTCAGAATGCTTAAAGTCATGAGCTTTTTTAAAAATGTTTAACTGAAACCTGGAAATGTGCTATTTCATTTCAAAGCTTGTATTATATCTATGATATAAATGCTTTTTTATATAAAATTAACCCATTATGCAACAGGGGTTTGAGCAAAAGTCACTGTGAATAAGGGAATTTATCAATATTAATTAGCCGTTTCACTACATTATAGATAGCTGAAGGATTATGATACAGTATATCGATTTCGCTACAAATTGACAAGCATATTTGATGACACTTACCAAACAAGTTTTAAACAGCGGAGAAATAGTTCACCACGACGATAGCAATGCAATGTTTGACTGCATCTCCCTATGTGATATATCTGTATTTGGGTATATACAGATCACGTAATTCAGGGAGCACTGTTACGTCAGGTCACCAACCATTATTACGACGCTCATATGTCATAGAGCTCCTTAGGATGTTTGTATAATCTTTATCCAAATTTTCATATGGCCGCAGTTACGGCGTTTATTTTACAGTTAATGTAACAGGGTGTCATTATATTTTTCTGTCTTTATGGTGGCAGACCACTTAAATAAATCTGAGTAGGCGGTTTCTACAAGTGGGTCAGATAAAATATTAAATATACAGTAAAAGCTCACACCTATTCATACCCTTTATGTGCTGTATATCTACAATTACGTATACTACGTATACAGTTATCGTATACTATAATACGATAACTACCATTACAAAATGTCTCCCTTTTGATTTGAA
Source organism: Lepisosteus oculatus (assembly GCF_040954835.1). Lineage (NCBI taxonomy): Eukaryota > Metazoa > Chordata > Actinopteri > Semionotiformes > Lepisosteidae > Lepisosteus > Lepisosteus oculatus. The sequence goes on along the minus strand of NW_027167923.1, from coordinate 2,573,327 downwards.
GTGGTTCTTTTAAATAAGTAAATTGCAATCACTTAGCCTACATCTGAGCTCCTAATTCATCGCGACGACGGACTGAGACTCCAGTCGGATTTGTGAGAAGGGGTGTGCCTGTTTTAAAACCGATTCATACGTCTTAAACACATGGACATAGATAGCAGTCTGTGTTATATAATTTATCTTTTTATTTTATTTAAATTTAAGTATCACATACACATTTTCAAAGTAACTGTACCCCTTTTAATTATGATCCCCATCGCTCACAGCTCCGAAGGTGAGACGAGGGCTACTTCAGATGGGATTTCCAATATTTCTCTCTTAGCTTGTATACCGGTGGAAAGGAGAGGGGTCTTAAAACGTGTTGATAGTAAGATTGGGATGTATTTGCAGTCTAGATATAGTTTTTTTAATGTTCGGAGCCGCCACAGATTCATTTTCTTACGACTGCTTTTCTGGATGACAATGACAATGCAAACGATGGTGTTAAGGCGAGGCTGTGCCTTAAGGCTCCTCTGCTTACAATATTCAGCGCGTAAATCGCAAACGAGCGCCTTCCCTTACGATGAAAATGCAGAAAATAAGACCACGAGATTTAAACCTAGGGCTTAGAAATTTATGCGTAAACACTAAAACCGTATCTTTAGCAAAACTGGCGAGACAATGTGTTTTATCATTTAAAAAAGTACTGGAAAATAATTAAAGGTTATCACGATAAACAGAGGTTACTGATCTACTACTGTACGCTGTGACCAAAAATGAGAGTCCCCCGATCCTCGCAGCCTTCATGCTTTGGTCTTGGCCTGGCCGTTTTTTTTAAGATAATGGGGTCAAGTTAAGAAATTATGCAAGTTTCTAATCAAATCCAAGGGCGCCTCGATCTCCTAAACATCTTTAGAAGGCCGACGGACAACACTGCACGGTCCGGGTCCGTTCCCTGACCCGGTTCTGGATAATGCCAGCTTAAAGTGAAAAATTCTACTGTACATATTATGTTTCTTATTATGGTATATATGTATAATGTGGCGCGACCGCTTCACGAAGCTAGAAAGAAAGTTATCCGCCATTTTTATTTTACCTGCAATTGAATTTGCCATTAAAATCATTATTAATACCGCAGCTGCTAAATAACTTACCTAAAAGCGTTCAGATACAAAAGCACTTGAGCTGTAATGTTTGTATACTGTTGGCCCGATGACCTACTTCAAGAAGAATTGTTACATAGACCGCCAAGGACTGTCATCACACTTTACGTCATAAAGCGCTTTAAAACTTTTGACAAGTTCAACACCTCATATTTTGTACTGTTTATCATGGTAAAAGCAACTCAAAGCAATTATAAAAATGATCGAAAGGTAAAAATACAAGCTTATACGAGCTGTCGTTTTAACATTTATAACATATATTTAAACAAAACATATATAATCTATTTTAATAAAATAGAAAAGTGTTCTTAGTCTTCACTTAAAAGCTGTTAGAAGCTGCCTTTCTGACAAGAGAGTTCTGTGAGTTCCACAGTCTCAGTGCATTAAAGTCAAAACCAGTTGCTTTTTATTTCCTCTTTTACGACAGAGCAAGGAGGGTGTCCACAGACCACTGTGCACCTGCAGGCTGATATGGGGGGTAAAAAGTCTAGAAGTTAGTAAATAAGATTTTAGCACATGTTCTAAAACACACCGGACACCTGTACAGTGATGCCAACACAGTGATCTGAGCTCCTTCTTTGAGTTAAATCCTAGCATCTGCATTTTTTACAAGTTGTTGCTATGGCAGAGCATGACCAGAGCATAACAGAAACCACCCATTTTCTAACCGCTTCATCCAATTCAGGGTCAGGGGGTCAGGGGGTCGCGGGGCACGGGGGAGCCAGAGCCTCAGAAAGTAATAAGCAGGAGATACCTGGGACTGGATGGTAGTCCAATGCAGGGAAGACACAGACACTCACCAATTATCCCAGAAGCCAATTAACCTACCAGTAGTTCTTTGAACTGTGGGAGGAAGCCGGAGCACCCAAAGCAAACTCATGCAAACATGGGGAGAACATACAAGCTCCATACAGATAGCACCCCAGGTCCAGAAGTGTACCCAGGGCCTCAGCACTGTGAGCTAGCAATGCTAAACGCTGGGCTACTGTGCATGCAAATTTCTAGGCATCAGGTGATCAATCAGGTAGTGTTTCTCAGATAAAAGGACACCAGTAATTTAGTATGAGATTCAAATTGACCTCAGAACAAAATATAACTTATGTTATATAACTTATATAGAACTTACTACAGCATAACTGTCTTATTTGGCTCTTGTAGAAAATATTAACAGCATGCCTATTAAACATACAGTATCTAGCAATCAGCAATCAAAATAAAAACATTTCCAAACATGGAAACTGCCCAGTTAATGAAGCATTTCAAAGACATTAATCTATTCAATAATTACAGTTTTAAGTAGATAACAGATTTATATTCAGATTACGAAAGCATCATAACAACTGCTGCTTGTGTAAGGAATCCATGAATACCACTGTACATGAGAATTCCACACCTATTTGTAATCAATACACAAAATCCTATTGAATTTCAGGTACTTGTTTATTCAGCATTGCTTGACTCCGCGGACTCCTTGTTGTTTCAATATTCTAGCAATAGGACTAATCGCCAATACAGTGCCGTTGTAATCTATTCCTTCTGCCAGCAGAGGACGGTATTCGCACAGCCAGTTCAGGATAAGATACGGTCCTCGCAGTTCACAGTACAACTGGCCAAAGCCGTATTCGGAATATGCTCTCGATAACCTCGTTTAGTTTAAGTACGGCCATATTTCATATCAACCCACAGATGCATTGCATAAACACTAGAATTCTGGTTGTACTTAAATTGACCTTATACGTTTTGGATTATGTTTAACCTTCTTCAATTTCTTCAACCATATTTTGAGATGATTACGTTTACAGAAGCAAATATTATTCAGTGCTTTTTCTTCACTCCTTTAATCAAACCCACATTTCTATAAGGAGGGCCATTGTGAAACTCCCCAAAGTGAGCTGAATTAATCTTTCATTCTTCACACCTGCGAAGTCATTCCTTCATTGTGTAATATGAAAGCCTTTCATTATTCACGTATACTACAACATCTGAAAATAATGGGTCTTGAAATAGTTGAATGAAAGAAAATCCTGAATAACTCCTCCAAATGTGTGTTACACTTTCATCAAGTACACACACTTTGAATGTGATGAACTATAAAAAGTTATTTTAACCATACCCAATGGAGCTCAGGAGTGCGATTGCATACACAATCATGTTTTCAGTGTTTGGACATCAGCCGTACATCAGAACAATCATTTCACTAACACAGCTCCGTGTTGAGTGACTTCCCTCCAAGAACACAAAGTCACTTTCCCTTAGCAATTATTGCATGGACTTTGATTATCTGCCTTCTGCATCAAGCCCTGTATTATATACGGTACAAAGCCAAGCTTTGGGATAGTGCTTTGTTTGGATCCTTGTCTTGATCCTTTTGGATCCCAGGCTGCTCATTTGCAAATGAGTTTTGACATTAATTATAGTGACTATAGCAATGAGCTGGCACTGTGGTTCACAGAGCTGGGGTCCTGGGTTCAATTCCTGGGGTGCAGTCTGGATGGAATTGTATGTTCTCCCTTCATTTGTGTGGATTTCTTCCAGGTGCTCCAGTTTCTTCCCACAGTCCAAAGACATACAGTACTAGTAGGTTAAGGTGGAACTACAGTCCCAATTTTGCAGACACAAAAGTATTTAATTTCAGTCACAAAATAAAATCATTGACATTATAGAAAAACTTTACAAACTCAAAATTGAGCACAAAATCATGAATTTTGTGAAAGGACTGTAAGTTACGCCATGTTGTAACAAATTCGCATTCAAGTTCCACACAAATTGCGATGTGATGCAGCCCTTCCTGCTCACTAATCACTGTAATGACTAATGCAATGTGATGTAGGAGAGAAAGGGTATAGGTTATGCAGCAAACATTTCACTGCAAAAAACGTTCCATTCCAAGGTTCTTTATGCAGAGTTAACAATGTAGTATTATTTATTGGAAAAAACGTAAAAAAGTTGAGAGTTATATTTCCATTGGATTAAACGAGATGTATTCACAAGCCTGCTCCTTTACAATGTCATAGGGCCACAACAGATTATAGGAAGTTTTGCTGCCTCGTTCTGAATCGCAGAACATGGTAATTCTTTAACCTTGAAATGTAGTCTATTTTGTGATGTAATGATGCAATGTCCCTTTACTGAGAGCCAGCAATCAACGGATGTGTCTGATCGTGAATGGTTTTCCCTGTTGTTTGTTGTATTACTTGGTGTTGCATTTTAAGCTGTGCATGAGGCAGGACCCGGAGGCTGCTGCTTCTGCTGGTGCTTCTGCTGGGATTGAGGAAGAGCTGAGCGCCATGTAAGGCAAAGACACTGCGTTCCACTTTATCAGGTGCCTGGAGTGTAAGAGCTGCAGATAATATTGAGTCACATTAATCCCAACATATTTCAAATATTATGAAAATTAAATAAATTAAATCAAATAACTTTCATTAAAAAAATCAATCACTCTTTACCTTGCTTTTTCAGTTGTTTTTAAGGAAAATTGATGCCGAGAATGTGTGAATACTGCTTTTTGATGGTTCCAAGACCAATGTGACCTGTTCTATTGCCTGCTAATTGTACGTTCCAGGTTGAAAAATTATTTTTAGGAGGTCAAGGTGTATGAATGATAAGAGAAAAACTGAAATAACCACAGCTACGCAAACACCAGTCCACCAAAAAAAAATCATTTAATTAAAATAAGGTAACATTTTTTTTTCATCATCATACGGGTGAACTGTGCTAAATGTGTTTCTAAAAAGAAAAAGCAGGACGTGAGTCGTGAGCCAAGATCATGACTCTTTTGCTCTTCTTCACATCAGTTTTCATCTGCGAGGAGGAGGAGGAGGGCGGCTCCTGATGTGCTGACACTTGGGGATGTGCCTCTGTGCCGGCCTGGGGGCAAAGCGCCGGCCGCAGTGAGGGCAGGGCACGTAGTCGGGGTTTGGATTCGCGGGGGGCTGGGGCAGGTTCACAACTTTCCCTCCTTGCGTGATCACCTGCTGCACCTCCCTGGCCTGTTTGATGCTCCGAATGAAATCCTCGTGCTTCTGCCTCCAGTTGTTCTTTCTCAGCTGGGAACAGGAAATGAAACCAATAAAACAGCTTCCAGAAAAAGTCCAGACTAGCACTGCGTACACAGTCTGGTCGCAAACCATTCACAAGGCAAGAAAATATCAATACAGTAATAACGTAGCTTTCTGGGGCCACCTTTCAGGTCATTGGGTAGAGAGTACAATTCACGGAGTTATGGTTTTGTTTCCTGTGAGTGCTATTTGCTTGATATGTAGATTTTTACAACAGAATTCAGAAGTCACTAAGACACATTTATTCTGTCTGGCAAATGTGCCTTTGCGGCAGTTTTTCAGAAGAGTACTTCATAAAACACTTATTTATTGTCTACATTGATTTATAAGCTGAGTCTGACTCTATGAAAAAAAAAGGGAAGCTTGGAAAGAGTTTAAGGATAGCCCTTACCACGATTGGCGGTTTAACCTTCTTCTTATGGATGTATGTCTCCAGTTCTGTTCCCTTGGCCCTGTGCTTGAAAGAGTCAAAAACCTTCCTCTTTGAATTCTGAAGCTTCTTGCAGATCTTGCTGTGTTTCTCCAGCCTCTCTACAGCAAACTTCCCGTGACACAGTTCACAGGGCACCAGCTGAGGGTTTCCACTCTGGCTATTCTCATATGGAAATTGCTCAGCGGTAGGGCAGATCAGACTTGTAGGGGACAAATATCTGTTTTCCACTGACAGAGTTTGTTCATCCAGACATGTGGTGTTATTTCTGAAGTGGCCCTGCGCGGCCTGTGCCGCTGACACGTCGCTTTCAGGGAGCCTTGCTTTCTTGAGATACTTTCTCCTTCCACAGGGGACGTCTTCTAGCCCACGGCTGCAAGGGCTCACTTGACGTCTCTCCTGATGGGAAAGCGCAGAGGGAAAGTGCGATTCTGCGCATCCGCCATCTTCCATTGGAGAACCATAATCAAGGTTGTCTCCTCTGATAGGAAGGGCTTTCCTTGGAGTGAAGGCTTTTTGCTTCTCCATTCTGCAGGTCAGAAGAGGCACGGCCTTAGAGCGGTGGTTGGCCCATGGTCCTCTGGGGCAAAGCTCGCTCTGCCTCGCCTCTATTTTCCCTTCCGGCCACCTCTCTGGAGTCTTCCATCTCTCTCGGAACCATCCTCAGCTCCTCCTGAGCTCTGAAGAGCTTCGCCTGCATCATGGCCTCCTTCTGGCGAATCTCGTCCTTCATCATGGCCTCCTTCCGGCGCATCTCATCCTGCAGGCTGGCCTCTCTCCGACGATGCTCCTCCTTCAGCGCGGCCTCTGCCTCGGCCACTTTTCGTAGCTCCTCTTGCAACTGAAAGTGCTCCTTCCCATTGGCATGAGAAGGGCATTGCCCTGGAGGGGTCGCCACCATGGGGAGGACAGTCCTGTCCTTAGGTTTGCGTACTCTTGAGCCCCTCCTGCCCGGCCTCTCGCAGGGCCTCTCATGACCATCCTGAGGCGGGGTGGGGGCAAACAAGGAATCACTCTGTGCGTCCGGGCGGTCCACAGCCCGAACCTCACCAGGGCCGGAGACTTTCCTGTTACCCATAGGCTTCAGGGGGTAAGACCGATCATACCCCACAATGTTCTTCTCGGGGCCCTGTTGGGCTTGGAAGCGATAGCTGTTCCCCATCTTCTTCTCCGCAGCGTATTTGACATATTGGAAACATTTTCTCATCTTCTGTAGAGCTGCCTCCTGCCGCCGATTGTACATGGCTTTCATTTATGTCTCCTTTTCCTGCATCAGTTTCTCTTGGAAGGTGTCCTTCAGAAGCTGTATCTTGGGAGGCGGGCAGTACGTGGAGATCAGATCCTGTTGCCTTAAGGGCGTGGGTCGATTCGAGTCTGTGTCCTTCGGGGAGGGGGACAGAGCACCAGGCTTAGGACTGGACTCCATTGGCAAATGAGATATGAGCTTTGTTTCCCAGGTATCTGGAAAAGGCAAAAATGGCAAATAAATGATATCCTGCACAGTCTAGTATGGTCTAATAGAAAAGAATAAAAAAAAACAATTCAGGAAATACACAACTTTTTAATATTAAACCTAATGGTGTTGAATGCTGCATGCTGACTCAGTAGGAGACAGATCCTAAACATAAACATTATAATAAACATTTGTTTCCCAAATAACATTCTCAATGTTCAGAATGCTTAAAGTCATGAGCTTTTTTAAAAATGTTTAACTGAAACCTGGAAATGTGCTATTTCATTTCAAAGCTTGTATTATATCTATGATATAAATGCTTTTTTATATAAAATTAACCCATTATGCAACAGGGGTTTGAGCAAAAGTCACTGTGAATAAGGGAATTTATCAATATTAATTAGCCGTTTCACTACATTATAGATAGCTGAAGGATTATGATACAGTATATCGATTTCGCTACAAATTGACAAGCATATTTGATGACACTTACCAAACAAGTTTTAAACAGCGGAGAAATAGTTCACCACGACGATAGCAATGCAATGTTTGACTGCATCTCCCTATGTGATATATCTGTATTTGGGTATATACAGATCACGTAATTCAGGGAGCACTGTTACGTCAGGTCACCAACCATTATTACGACGCTCATATGTCATAGAGCTCCTTAGGATGTTTGTATAATCTTTATCCAAATTTTCATATGGCCGCAGTTACGGCGTTTATTTTACAGTTAATGTAACAGGGTGTCATTATATTTTTCTGTCTTTATGGTGGCAGACCACTTAAATAAATCTGAGTAGGCGGTTTCTACAAGTGGGTCAGATAAAATATTAAATATACAGTAAAAGCTCACACCTATTCATACCCTTTATGTACTGTATATCTACAATTACATATACTACGTATACAGTTATCGTATACTATAATACGATAACTACCATTACAAAATGTCTCCCTTTTGATTTGAAGTGGTTCTTTTAAATAAGTAAATTGCAATCACTTAGCCTACATCTGAGCTCCTAATTCATCGCGACGACGGACTGAGACTCCAGTCGGATTTGTGAGAAGGGGTGTGCCTGTTTTAAAACCGATTCATACGTCTTAAACACATGGACATAGATAGCAGTCTGTGTTATATAATTTATCTTTTTATTTTATTTAAATTTAAGTATCACATACACATTTTCAAAGTAACTGTACCCCTTTTAATTATGATCCCCATCGCTCACAGCTCCGAAGGTGAGACGAGGGCTACTTCAGATGGGATTTCCAATATTTCTCTCTTAGCTTGTATACCGGTGGAAAGGAGAGGGGTCTTAAAACGTGTTGATAGTAAGATTGGGATGTATTTGCAGTCTAGATATAGTTTTTTTAATGTTCGGAGCCGCCACAGATTCATTTTCTTACGACTGCTTTTCTGGATGACAATGACAATGCAAACGATGGTGTTAAGGCGAGGCTGTGCCTTAAGGCTCCTCTGCTTACAATATTCAGCGCGTAAATCGCAAACGAGCGCCTTCCCTTACGATGAAAATGCAGAAAATAAGACCACGAGATTTAAACCTACGGCTTACAAATTTATGCGTAAACACTAAAACCGTATCTTTAGCAAAACTGGCGAGACAATGTGTTTTATCATTTAAAAAAGTACTGGAAAATAATTAAAGGTTATCACGATAAACAGAGGTTACTGATCTACTACTGTACGCTGTGACCAAAAATGAGAGTCCCCCGATCCTCGCAGCCTTCATGCTTTGGTCTTGGCCTGGCCGTTTTTTTTAAGATAATGGGGTCAAGTTAAGAAATTATGCAAGTTTCTAATCAAATCCAAGGGCGCCTCGATCTCCTAAACATCTTTAGAAGGCCGACGGACCACACTGCACGGTCCGGGTCCGGGCCCTGACCCGGTTCTGGATAATGCCAGCTTAAAGTGAAAAATTCTACTGTACATATTATGTTTCTTATTATGGTATATATGTATAATATAGCGCGACCGCTTCACGAAGCTAGAAAGAAAGTTATCCGCCATTTTTATTTTACCTGCAATTGAATTTGCCATTAAAATCATTATTAATACCGCAGCTGCTAAATAACTTACCTAAAAGCGTTCAGATACAAAAGCACTTGAGCTGTAATGTTTGTATACTGTTGGCCCGATGACCTACTTCAAGAAGAATTGTTACATAGACCGCCAAGGACTGTCATCACACTTTACGTCATAAAGCGCTTTAAAACTTTTGACAAGTTCAACACCTCATATTTTGTACTGTTTATCATGGTAAAAGCAACTCAAAGCAATTATAAAAATGATCGAAAGGTAAAAATACAAGCTTATACGAGCTGTCGTTTTAACATTTATAACATATATTTAAACAAAACATATATAATCTATTTTAATAAAATAGAAAAGTGTTCTTAGTCTTCACTTAAAAGCTGTTAGAAGCTGCCTTTCTGACAAGAGAGTTCTGTGAGTTCCACAGTCTCAGTGCATTAAAGTCAAAACCAGTTGCTTTTTATTTCCTCTTTTACGACAGAGCAAGGAGGGTGTCCACAGACCACTGTGCACCTGCAGGCTGATATGGGGGGTAAAAAGTCTAGAAGTTAGTAAATAAGATTTTAGCACATGTTCTAAAACACACCGGACACCTGTACAGTGATGCCAACACAGTGATCTGAGCTCCTTCTTTGAGTTAAATCCTAGCATCTGCATTTTTTACAAGTTGTTGCTATGGCAGAGCATGACCAGAGCATAACAGAAACCACCCATTTTCTAACCGCTTCATCCAATTCAGGGTCAGGGGGTCAGGGGGTCGCGGGGCACGGGGGAGCCAGAGCCTCAGAAAGTAATAAGCAGGAGATACCTGGGACTGGATGGTAGTCCAATGCAGGGAAGACACAGACACTCACCAATTATCCCAGAAGCCAATTAACCTACCAGTAGTTCTTTGAACTGTGGGAGGAAGCCGGAGCACCCAAAGCAAACTCATGCAAACATGGGGAGAACATACAAGCTCCATACAGATAGCACCCCAGGTCCAGAAGTGTACCCAGGGCCTCAGCACTGTGAGCTAGCAATGCTAAACGCTGGGCTACTGTGCATGCTAATTTCTAGGCATCAGGTGATCAATCAGGTAGTGTTTCTCAGATAAAAGGACACCAGTTATTTAGTATGAGATTCAAATTGACCTCAGAACAAAATATAACTTATGTTATATAACTTATATAGAACTTACTACAGCATAACTGTCTTATTTGGCTCTTGTAGAAAAAATTAACAGCATGCCTATTAAACATACAGTATCTAGCAATCAGCAATCAAAATAAAAACATTTCCAAACATGGAAACTGCCCAGTTAATGAAGCATTTCAAAGACATTAATCTATTCAATAATTACAGTTTTAAGTAGATAACAGATTTATATTCAGATTACGAAAGCATCATAACAACTGCTGCTTGTGTAAGGAATCCATGAATACCACTGTACATGAGAATTCCACACCTATTTGTAATCAATACACAAAATCCTATTGAATTTCAGGTACTTGTTTATTCAGCATTGCTTGACTCCGCGGACTCCTTGTTGTTTCAATATTCTAGCAATAGGACTAATCGCCAATACAGTGCCGTTGTAATCTATTCCTTCTGCCAGCAGAGGACGGTATTCGCACAGCCAGTTCAGGATAAGATACGGTCCTCGCAGTTCACAGTACAACTGGCCAAAGCCGTATTCGGAATATGCTCTCGATAACCTCGTTTAGTTTAAGTACGGCCATATTTCATATCAACCCACAGATGCATTGCATAAACACTAGAATTCTGGTTGTACTTAAATTGACCTTATACGTTTTGGATTATGTTTAACCTTCTTCAATTTCTTCAACCATATTTTGAGATGATTACGTTTACAGAAGCAAATATTATTCAGTGCTTTTTCTTCACTCCTTTAATCAAACCCACATTTCTATAAGGAGGGCCATTGTGAAACTCCCCAAAGTGAGCTGAATTAATCTTTTATTCTTCACACCTGCGAAGTCATTCCTACATTGTGTAATATGAAGGCCTTTCATTATTCACGTATACTACAACATCTGAAAATAATGGGTCTTGAAATAGTTGAATGAAAGAAAATCCTGAATAACTCCTCCAAATGCGTGTTACACTTTCATCAAGTACACACACTTTGAATGTGATGAACTATAAAAAGTTATTTTAACCATACCCAATGGAGCTCAGGAGTGCGATTGCATACACAATCATGTTTTCAGTGTTTGGACATCAGCCGTACATCAGAACAATCATTTCACTAACACAGCTCCATGTTGAGTGACTTCCCTCCAAGAACACAAAGTCACTTTCCCTTAGCAATTATTGCATGGACTTTGATTATCTGCCTTCTGCATCAAGCCCTGTATTATATACGGTACAAAGCCAAGCTTTGGGATAGTGCTTTGTTTGGATCCTTGTCTTGATCCTTTTGGATCCCAGGCTGCTCATTTGCAAATGAGTTTTGACATTAATTATAGTGACTATAGCAATGAGCTGGCACTGTGGTTCACAGAGCTGGGGTCCTAGGTTCAATTCCTGGGGTGCAGTCTGGATGGAATTGTATGTTCTCCCTTCATTTGTGTGGATTTCTTCCAGGTGCTCCAGTTTCTTCCCACAGTCCAAAGACATACAGTACTAGTAGGTTAAGGTGGAACTACAGTCCCAATTTTGCAGACACAAAATTATTTAATTTCAGTCACAAAATAAAATCATTGACATTATAGAAAAACTTTACAAACTCAAAATTGAGCACAAAATCATGAATTTTGTGAAAGGACTGTAAGTTACGCCATGTTGTAACAAATTCGCATTCAAGTTCCACACAAATTGCGATGTGATGCAGCCCTTCCTGCTCACTAATCACTGTAATGACTAATGCAATGTGATGTAGGAGAGAAAGGGTATAGGTTATGCAGCAAACATTTCACTGCAAAAAACGTTCCATTCCAAGGTTCTTTATGCAGAGTTAACAATGTAGTATTATTTATTGGCAAAAACGTAAAAAAGTTGAGAGTAATATTTCCATTGGATTAAACGAGATGTATTCACAAGCCTGCTCCTTTACAATGTCATAGGGCCACAACAGATTATAGGAAGTTTTGCTGCCTCGTTCTGAATCGCAGAACATGGTAATTCTTTAACCTTGAAATGTAGTCTATTTTGTGATGTAATGATGCAATCTCCCTTTACTGAGAGCCAGCAATCAACGGATGTGTCTGATCGTGAATGGTTTTCCCTGTTGTTTGTTGTATTACTTGGTGTTGCATTTTAAGCTGTGCATGAGGCAGGACCCGGAGGCTGCTGCTTCTGCTGGTGCTTCTGCTGGGATTGAGGAAGAGCTGAGCGCCATGTAAGGCAAAGACACTGCGTTCCACTTTATCAGGTGCCTGGAGTGTAAGAGCTGCAGATAATATTGAGTCACATTAATCCCAACATATTTCAAATATTATGAAAATTAAATAAATTAAATCAAATAACTTTCATTAAAAAAATCAATCACTCTTTACCTTGCTTTTTCAGTTGTTTTTAAGGAAAATTGATGCCGAGAATGTGTGAATACTGCTTTTTGATGGTTCCAAGACCAATGTGACCTGTTCTATTGCCTGCTAATTGTACGTTCCAGGTTGAAAAATTATTTTTAGGAGGTCAAGGTGTATGAATGATAAGAGAAAAACTGAAATAACCACAGCTACGCAAACACCAGTCCACCAAAAAAAAATCATTTAATTAAAATAAGGTAACATTTTTTTTTCATCATCATACGGATGAACTGTGCTAAATGTGTTTCTAAAAAGAAAAAGCAGGACGTGAGTCGTGAGCCAAGATCATGACTCTTTTGCTCTTCTTCACATCAGTTTTCATCTGCGAGGAGGAGGAGGAGGGCGGCTCCTGATGTGCTGACACTTGGGGAAGTGCCTCTGTGCCGGCCTGGGGGCAAAGCGCCGGCCGCAGTGAGGGCAGGGCACGTAGTCGGGGTTTGGATTCGCGGGGGGCTGGGGCAGGTTCACAACTTTCCCTCCTTGCGTGATCACCTGCTGCACCTCCCTGGCCTGTTTGATGCTCCGAATGAAATCCTCGTACTTCTGCCTCCAGTTGTTCTTTCTCAGCTGGGAACAGGAAATGAAACCAATAAAACAGCTTCCAGAAAAAGTCCAGACTAGCACTGCGTACACAGTCTGGTCACAAACCATTCACAAGGCAAGAAAATATCAATACAGTAATAACGTAGCTTTCTGGGGCTACCTTTCAGGTCATTGGGTAGAGAGTACAATTTACGTAGTTATGGTTTTGTTTCCTGTGAGTGCTATTTGCTTGATATGTAGATTTTTACAACAGAATTCAGAAGTCACTAAGACACATTTATTCTGTCTGGCAAATGTGCCTTTGCGGCAGTTTTTCAGAAGAGTACTTCATAAAACACTTATTTATTGTTTACATTGATTTATAAGCTGAGTCTGACTCTAGGAGAAAAAAAGGGAAGCTTGGAAAGAGTTTAAGGATAGCCCTTACCACGATTGGCGGTTTAACCTTCTTCTTATGGATGTATGTCTCCAGTTCTGTTCCCTTGGCCCTGTGCTTGAAAGAGTCAAAAACCTTCCTCTTTGAATTCTGAAGCTTCTTGCAGATCTTGCTGTGTTTCTCCAGCCTCTCTACAGCAAACTTCCCGTGACACAGTTCACAGGGCACCAGCTGAGGGTTTCCACTCTGGCTATTCCCATATGGAAATTGCTCAGCGGTAGGGCACATCAGACTTGTAGGGGACAAATATCTGTTTTCCACTGACAGAGTTTGTTCATCCAGACATGTGGTGTTATTTCTGAAGTGGCCCTGCGCGGCCTGTGCCGCTGACACGTCGCTTTCAGGGAGCCTTGCTTTCTTGAGATACTTTCTCCTTCCACAGGGGACGTCTTCTAGCCCACGGCTGCAAGGGCTCACTTGACGTCTCTCCTGATGGGAAAGCGCAGAGGGAAAGTGCGATTCTGCGCATCCGCCATCTTCCATTGGAGAACCATAATCAAGGTTGTCTCCTCTGATAGGAAGGGCTTTCCTTGGAGTGAAGGCTTTTTGCTTCTCCATTCTGCAGGTCAGAAGAGGCACGGCCTTAGAGCGGTGGTTGGCCCATGGTCCTCTGGGGCAAAGCTCGCTCTGCCTCGCCTCTATTTTCCCTTCCGGCCACCTCTCTGGAGTCTTCCATCTCTCTCGGAACCATCCTCAGCTCCTCCTGAGCTCTGAAGAGCTTCGCCTGCATCATGGCCTCCTTCTGGCGAATCTCGTCCTTCATCATGGCCTCCTTCCGGCGCATCTCATCCTGCAGGCTGGCCTCCCTCCGGCGATGCTCCTCCTTCAGCGCGGCCTCTGCCTCGGCCACTTTTCGTAGCTCCTCTTGCAACTGAAAGTGCTCCTTCCCATTGGCATGAGAAGGGCATTGCCCTGGAGGGGTCGCCACCATGGGGAGGACAGTCCTGTCCTTAGGTTTGCGTACTCTTGAGCCCCTCCTGCCCGGCCTCTCGCAGGGCCTCTCATGACCATCCTGAGGCGGGGTGGGGGCAAACAAGGAATCACTCTGTGCGTCCGGGCGGTCCACAGCCCGAACCTCACCAGGGCCGGAGACTTTCCTGTTACCCATAGGCTTCAGGGGGTAAGACCGATCATACCCCACAATGTTCTTCTCGGGGCCCTGTTGGGCTTGGAAGCGATAGCTGTTCCCCATCTTCTTCTCCGCAGCGTATTTGACATATTGGAAACATTTTCTCATCTTCTGTAGAGCTGCCTCCTGCCGCCGATTGTACATGGCGATCATTTTTTTCTCCTTTTCCTGCATCAGTTTCTCTTGGAAGGTGTCCTTCAGAAGCTGTATCTTGGGAGGTGGGCAGTACGTGGAAATCAGATCCTGTTGCCTTAAGGGCGCGGGTCGATTCGAGTCTGTGTCCTTCGGGGAGGGGGACAGAGCACCAGGCTTAGGACTGGGCTCCATTGGCAAATGAGATATGAGCTTTGTTTCCCAGGTATCTGGAAAAGGCAAAAATGGCAAATAAATGATATCCTGCACAGTCTAGTATGGTCTAATAGAAAAGAATAAAAAAAAAACAATTCAGGAAATACACAACTTTTTAATATTAAACCTAATGGTGTTGAATGCTGCATGCTGACTCAGTATGAGACAGATCCTAAACATAAACATTATAATAAACATTTGTTTCCCAAATAACATTCTCAATGTTCAGAATGCTTAAAGTCATGAGCTTTTTTAAAAATGTTTAACTGAAACCTGGAAATGTGCTATTTCATTTCAAAGCTTGTATTATATCTATGATATAAATGTTTTTTTATATAAAATTAACCCATTATGCAACAGGGGTTTGAGCAAAAGTCACTGTGAATAAGGGAATTTATCAATATTAATTAGCCGTTTCACTACATTATAGATAGCTGAAGGATTATGATACAGTATATCGATTTCGCTACAAATTGACAAGCATATTTGATGACACTTACCAAACAAGTTTTAAACAGCGGAGAAATAGTTCACCACGACGATAGCAATGCAATGTTTGACTGCATCTCCCTATGTGATATATCTGTATTTGGGTATATACAGATCACGTAATTCAGGGAGCACTGTTACGTCAGGTCACCAACCATTATTACGACGCTCATATGTCATAGAGCTCCTTAGGATGTTTGTATAATCTTTATCCAAATTTTCATATGGCCGCAGTTACGGCGTTTATTTTACAGTTAATGTAACAGGGTGTCATTATATTTTTCTGTCTTTATGGTGGCAGACCACTTAAATAAATCTGAGTAGGCGGTTTCTACAAGTGGGTCAGATAAAATATTAAATATACAGTAAAAGCTCACACCTATTCATACCCTTTATGTACTGTATATCTACAATTACGTATACTACGTATACAGTTATCGTATACTATAATACGATAACTACCATTACAAAATGTCTCCCTTTTGATTTGAAGTGGTTCTTTTAAATAAGTAAATTGCAATCACTTAGCCTACATCTGAGCTCCTAATTCATCGCGACGACGGACTGAGACTCCAGTCGGATTTGTGAGAAGGGGTGTGCCTGTTTTAAAACCGATTCATACGTCTTAAACACATGGACATAGATAGCAGTCTGTGTTATATAATTTATCTTTTTATTTTATTTAAATTTAAGTATCACATACACATTTTCAAAGTAACTGTACCCCTTTTAATTATGATCCCCATCGCTCACAGCTCCGAAGGTGAGACGAGGGCTACTTCAGATGGGATTTCCAATATTTCTCTCTTAGCTTGTATACCGGTGGAAAGGAGAGGGGTCTTAAAACGTGTTGATAGTAAGATTGGGATGTATTTGCAGTCTAGATATAGTTTTTTTAATGTTCGGAGCCGCCACAGATTCATTTTCTTACGACTGCTTTTCTGGATGACAATGACAATGCAAACGATGGTGTTAAGGCGAGGCTGTGCCTTAAGGCTCCTCTGCTTACAATATTCAGCGCGTAAATCGCAAACGAGCGCCTTCCCTTACGATGAAAATGCAGAAAATAAGACCACGAGATTTAAACCTACGGCTTACAAATTTATGCGTAAACACTAAAACCGTATCTTTAGCAAAACTGGCGAGACAATGTGTTTTATCATTTAAAAAAGTACTGGAAAATAAAGGTTATCACGATAAACAGAGGTTACTGATCTACTACTGTACGCTGTGACCAAAAATGAGAGTCCCCCGATCCTCGCAGCCTTCATGCTTTGGTCTTGGCCTGGCCGTTTTTTTTAAGATAATGGGGTCAAGTTAAGAAATTATGCAAGTTTCTAATCAAATCCAAGGGCGCCTCGATCTCCTAAACATCTTTAGAAGGCCGGCGGACCACACTGCACGGTCCGGGTCCGGGCCCTGACCCGGTTCTGGATAATGCCAGCTTAAAGTGAAAAATTCTACTGTACATATTATGTTTCTTATTATGGTATATATGTATAATATAGCGCGACCGCTTCACGAAGCTAGAAAGAAAGTTATCCGCCATTTTTATTTTACCTGCAATTGAATTTGCCATTAAAATCATTATTAATACCGCAGCTGCTAAATAACTTACCTAAAAGCGTTCAGATACAAAAGCACTTGAGCTGTAATGTTTGTATACTGTTGGCCCGATGACCTACTTCAAGAAGAATTGTTACATAGACCGCCAAGGACTGTCATCACACTTTACGTCATAAAGCGCTTTAAAACTTTTGACAAGTTCAACACCTCATATTTTGTACTGTTTATCATGGTAAAAGCAACTCAAAGCAATTATAAAAATGATCGAAAGGTAAAAATACAAGCTTATACGAGCTGTCGTTTTAACATTTATAACATATATTTAAACAAAACATATATAATCTATTTTAATAAAATAGAAAAGTGTTCTTAGTCTTCACTTAAAAGCTGTTAGAAGCTGCCTTTCTGACAAGAGAGTTCTGTGAGTTCCACAGTCTCAGTGCATTAAAGTCAAAACCAGTTGCTTTTTATTTCCTCTTTTACGACAGAGCAAGGAGGGTGTCCACAGACCACTGTGCACCTGCAGACTGATATGGGGGGTAAAAAGTCTAGAAGTTAGTAAATAAGATTTTAACATATGTTCTAAAACACACCGGACACCTGTACAGTGATGCCAACACAGTGATCTGAGCTCCTTCTTTGAGTTAAATCCTAGCATCTGCATTTTTTACAAGTTGTTGCTATGGCAGAGCATGACCAGAGCATAACAGAAACCACCCATTTTCTAACCGCTTCATCCAATTCAGGGTCAGGGGGTCAGGGGGTCGCGGGGCACGGGGGAGCCAGAGCCTCAGAAAGTAATAAGCAGGAGATACCTGGGACTGGATGGTAGTCCAATGCAGGGAAGACACAGACACTCACCAATTATCCCAGAAGCCAATTAACCTACCAGTAGTTCTTTGAACTGTGGGAGGAAGCCGGAGCACCCAAAGCAAACTCATGCAAACATGGGGAGAACATACAAGCTCCATACAGATAGCACCCCAGGTCCAGAAGTGTACCCAGGGCCTCAGCACTGTGAGCTAGCAATGCTAAACGCTGGGCTACTGTGCATGCTAATTTCTAGGCATCAGGTGATCAATCAGGTAGTGTTTCTCAGATAAAAGGACACCAGTAATTTAGTATGAGATTCAAATTGACCTCAGAACAAAATATAACTTATGTTATATAACTTATATAGAACTTACTACAGCATAACTGTCTTATTTGGCTCTTGTAGAAAATATTAACAGCATGCCTATTAAACATACAGTATCTAGCAATCAGCAATCAAAATAAAAACATTTCCAAACATGGAAACTGCCCAGTTAATGAAGCATTTCAAAGACATTAATCTATTCAATAATTACAGTTTTAAGTAGATAACAGATTTATATTCAGATTACGAAAGCATCATAACAACTGCTGCTTGTGTAAGGAATCCATGAATACCACTGTACATGAGAATTCCACACCTATTTGTAATCAATACACAAAATCCTATTGAATTTCAGGTACTTGTTTATTCAGCATTGCTTGACTCCGCGGACTCCTTGTTGTTTCAATATTCTAGCAATAGGACTAATCGCCAATACAGTGCCGTTGTAATCTATTCCTTCTGCCAGCAGAGGACGGTATTCGCACAGCCAGTTCAGGATAAGATACGGTCCTCGCAGTTCACAGTACAACTGGCCAAAGCCGTATTCGGAATATGCTCTCGATAACCTCGTTTAGTTTAAGTACGGCCATATTTCATATCAACCCACAGATGCATTGCATAAACACTAGAATTCTGGTTGTACTTAAATTGACCTTATATGTTTTGGATTATGTTTAACCTTCTTCAATTTCTTCAACCATATTTTGAGATGATTACGTTTACAGAAGCAAATATTATTCAGTGCTTTTTCTTCACTCCTTTAATCAAACCCACATTTCTATAAGGAGGGCCATTGTGAAACTCCCCAAAGTGAGCTGAATTAATCTTTTATTCTTCACACCTGCGAAGTCATTCCTACATTGTGTAATATGAAGGCCTTTCATTATTCACGTATACTACAACATCTGAAAATAATGGGTCTTGAAATAGTTGAATGAAAGAAAATCCTGAATAACTCCTCCAAATGCGTGTTACACTTTCATCAAGTACACACACTTTGAATGTGATGAACTATAAAAAGTTATTTTAACCATACCCAATGGAGCTCAGGAGTGCGATTGCATACACAATCATGTTTTCAGTGTTTGGACATCAGCCGTACATCAGAACAATCATTTCACTAACACAGCTCCATGTTGAGTGACTTCCCTCCAAGAACACAAAGTCACTTTCCCTTAACAATTATTGCATGGACTTTGATTATCTGCCTTCTGCATCAAGCCCTGTATTATATACGGTACAAAGCCAAGCTTTGGGATAGTGCTTTGTTTGGATCCTTGTCTTGATCCTTTTGGATCCCAGGCTGCTCATTTGCAAATGAGTTTTGACATTAATTATAGTGACTATAGCAATGAGCTAGCACTGTGGTTCAGAGAGCTGGGGTCCTGGGTTCAATTCCTGGGGTGCAGTCTGGATGGAATTGTATGTTCTCCCTTCATTTGTGTGGATTTCTTCCAGGTGCTCCAGTTTCTTCCCACAGTCCAAAGACATACAGTACTAGTAGGTTAAGGTGGAACTACAGTCCCAATTTTGCAGACAGAAAATTATTTAATTTCAGTCACAAAATAAAATCATTGACATTATAGAAAAACTTTACAAACTCAAAATTGAGCACAAAATCATGAATTTTGTGAAAGGACTGTAAGTTACGCCATGTTGTAACAAATTCGCATTCAAGTTCCACACAAATTGCGATGTGATGCAGCCCTTCCTGCTCACTAATCACTGTAATGACTAATGCAATGTGATGTAGGAGAGAAAGGGTATAGGTTATGCAGCAAACATTTCACTGCAAAAAACGTTCCATTCCAAGGTTCTTTATGCAGAGTTAACAATGTAGTATTATTTATTGGCAAAAACGTAAAAAAGTTGAGAGCAATATTTCCATTGGATTAAACGAGATGTATTCACAAGCCTGCTCCTTTACAATGTCACAGGGCCACAACAGATTATAGGAAGTTTTGCTGCCTCGTTCTGAATCGCAGAACATGGTAATTCTTTAACCTTGAAATGTAGTCTATTTTGTGATGTAATGATGCAATGTCCCTTTACTGAGAGCCAGCAATCAACGGATGTGTCTGATCGTGAATGGTTTTCCCTGTTGTTTGTTGTATTACTTGGTGTTGCATTTTAAGCTGTGCATGAGGCAGGACCCGGAGGCTGCTGCTTCTGCTGGGATTGAGGAAGAGCTGAGCGCCATGTAAGGCAAAGACTCTGCGTTCCACTTTATCAGGTGCCTGGAGTGTAAGAGCTGCAGATAATATTGAGTCACATTAATCCCAACATATTTCAAATATTATGAAAATTAAATAAATTAAATCAAATAACTTTCATTAAAAAAGTCAATCACTCTTTACCTTGCTTTTTCAGTTGTTTTTAAGGAAAATTGATGCCGAGAATGTGTGAATACTGCTTTTTGATGGTTCCAAGACCAATGTGACCTGTTCTATTGCCTGCTAATTGTACGTTCCAGGTTGAAAAATTATTTTTAGGAGGTCAAGGTGTATGAATGATAAGAGAAAAACTGAAATAACCACAGCTACGCAAACACCAGTCCACCAAAAAAAAATCATTTAATTAAAATAAGGTAACATTTTTTTTTCATCATCATACGGATGAACTGTGCTAAATGTGTTTCTAAAAAGAAAAAGCAGGACGTGAGTCGTGAGCCAAGATCATGACTCTTTTGCTCTTCTTCACATCAGTTTTCATCTGCGAGGAGGAGGAGGAGGGCGGCTCCTGATGTGCTGACACTTGGGGAAGTGCCTCTGTGCCGGCCTGGGGGCAAAGCGCCGGCCGCAGTGAGGGCAGGGCACGTAGTCGGGGTTTGGATTCGCGGGGGGCTGGGGCAGGTTCACAACTTTCCCTCCTTGCGTGATCACCTGCTGCACCTCCCTGGCCTGTTTGATGCTCCGAATGAAATCCTCGTGCTTCTGCCTCCAGTTGTTCTTTCTCAGCTGGGAACAGGAAATGAAACCAATAAAACAGCTTCCAGAAAAAGTCCAGACTAGCACTGCGTACACAGTCTGGTCGCAAACCATTCACAAGGCAAGAAAATATCAATACAGTAATAACGTAGCTTTCTGGGGCTACCTTTCAGGTCATTGGGTAGAGAGTACAATTTACGTAGTTATGGTTTTGTTTCCTGTGAGTGCTATTTGCTTGATATGTAGATTTTTACAACAGAATTCAGAAGTCACTAAGACACATTTATTCTGTCTGGCAAATGTGCCTTTGCGGCAGTTTTTCAGAAGAGTACTTCATAAAACACTTATTTATTGTCTACATTGATTTATAAGCTGAGTCTGACTCTAGGAGAAAAAAAGGGAAGCTTGGAAAGAGTTTAAGTAAGGATAGCCCTTACCACGATTGGCGGTTTAACCTTCTTCTTATGGATGTATGTCTCCAGTTCTGTTCCCTTGGCCCTGTGCTTGAAAGAGTCAAAAACCTTCCTCTTTGAATTCTGAAGCTTCTTGCAGATCTTGCTGTGTTTCTCCAGCCTCTCTACAGCAAACTTCCCGTGACACAGTTCACAGGGCACCAGCTGAGGGTTTCCACTCTGGCTATTCTCATATGGAAATTGCTCAGTGGTAGGGCACATCAGACTTGTAGGGGACAAATATCTGTTTTCCACTGACAGAGTTTGTTCATCCAGACATGTGGTGTTATTTCTGAAGTGGCCCTGCGCGGCCTGTGCCGCTGACACGTCGCTTTCAGGGAGCCTTGCTTTCTTGAGATACTTTCTCCTTCCACAGGGGACGTCTTCTAGCCCACGGCTGCAAGGGCTCACTTGACGTCTCTCCTGATGGGAAAGCGCAGAGGGAAAGTGCGATTCTGCGCATCCGCCATCTTCCATTGGAGAACCATAATCAAGGTTGTCTCCTCTGATAGGAAGGGCTTTCCTTGGAGTGAAGGCTTTTTGCTTCTCCATTCTGCAGGTCAGAAGAGGCACGGCCTTAGAGCGGTGGTTGGCCCATGGTCCTCTGGGGCAAAGCTCGCTCTGCCTCGCCTCTATTTTCCCTTCCAGCCACCTCTCTGGAGTCTTCCATCTCTCTCGGAACCATCCTCAGCTCCTCCTGAGCTCTGAAGAGCTTCGCCTGCATCATGGCCTCCTTCTGGCGAATCTCGTCCTTCATCATGGCCTCCTTCCGGCGCATCTCATCCTGCAGGCTGGCCTCCGTCCGGCGATGCTCCTCCTTCAGCGCGGCCTCTGCCTCGGCCACTTTTCGTAGCTCCTCTTGCAACTGAAAGTGCTCCTTCCCATTGGCATGAGAAGGGCATTGCCCTGGAGGGGTCGCCACCATGGGGAGGACAGTCCTGTCCTTAGGTTTGCGTACTCTTGAGCCCCTCCTGCCCGGCCTCTCGCAGGGCCTCTCATGACCATCCTGAGGCGGGGTGGGGGCAAACAAGGAATCACTCTGTGCGTCCGGGCAGTCCACAGCCCGAACCTCACCAGGGCCAGAGACTTTCCTGTTACCCATAGGCTTCAGGGGGTAAGACCGATCATACCCCACAATGTTCTTCTCGGGGCCCTGTTGGGCTTGGAAGCGATAGCTGTTCCCCATCTTCTTCTCCGCAGCGTATTTGACATATTGGAAACATTTTCTCATCTTCTGTAGAGCTGCCTCCTGCCGCTGATTGTACATGGCGATCATTTTTTTCTCCTTTTCCTGCATCAGTTTCTCTTGGAAGGTGTCCTTCAGAAGCTGTATCTTGGGAGGCGGGCAGTACGTGGAGATCAGATCCTGTTGCCTTAAGGGCGCGGGTCGATTCGAGTCTGTGTCCTTCGGG
Organism: Lepisosteus oculatus; assembly: GCF_040954835.1. Classification (NCBI taxonomy): domain Eukaryota; kingdom Metazoa; phylum Chordata; class Actinopteri; order Semionotiformes; family Lepisosteidae; genus Lepisosteus; species Lepisosteus oculatus. The sequence goes on along the minus strand of NW_027167923.1, from coordinate 2,550,215 downwards.
GAGGGGGACAGAGCACCAGGCTTAGGACTGGGCTCCATTGGCAAATGAGATATGAGCTTTGTTTCCCAGGTATCTGGAAAAGGCAAAAATGGCAAATAAATGATTTCCTGCACAGTCTAGTATGGTCTAATAGAAAAGAATAAAAAAAAAACAATTCAGGAAATACACAACTTTTTAATATTAAACCTAATGGTGTTGAATGCTGCATGCTGACTCAGTAGGAGACAGATCCTAAACATAAACATTATAATAAACATTTGTTTCCCAAACAACATTCTCAATGTTCAGAATGCTTAAAGTCATGAGCTTTTTTAAAAATGTTTAACTGAAACCTGGAAATGTGCTATTTCATTTCAAAGCTTGTATTATATCTATGATATAAATGTTTTTTTATATAAAATTAACCCATTATGCAACAGGGGTTTGAGCAAAAGTCACTGTGAATAAGGGAATTTATCAATATTAATTAGCCGTTTCACTACATTATAGATAGCTGAAGGATTATGATACAGTATATCGATTTCGCTACAAATTGACAAGCATATTTGATGACACTTACCAAACAAGTTTTAAACAGCGGAGAAATAGTTCACCACGACGATAGCAATGCAATGTTTGACTGCATCTCCCTATGTGATATATCTGTATTTGGGTATATACAGATCACGTAATTCAGGGAGCACTGTTACGTCAGGTCACCAACCATTATTACGACGCTCATATGTCATAGAGCTCCTTAGGATGTTTGTATAATCTTTATCCAAATTTTCATATGGCCGCAGTTACGGCGTTTATTTTACAGTTAATGTAACAGGGTGTCATTATATTTTTCTGTCTTTATGGTGGCAGACCACTTAAATAAATCTGAGTAGGCGGTTTCTACAAGTGGGTCAGATAAAATATTAAATATACAGTAAAAGCTCACACCTATTCATACCCTTTATGTACTGTATATCTACAATTACGTATACTACGTATACAGTTATCGTATACTATAATACGATAACTACCATTACAAAATGTCTCCCTTTTGATTTGAAGTGGTTCTTTTAAATAAGTAAATTGCAATCACTTAGCCTACATCTGAGCTCCTAATTCATCGCGACGACGGACTGAGACTCCAGTTGGATTTGTGAGAAGTAAAGGGGTGTGCCTGTTTTAAAACCGATTCATACGTCTTAAACACATGGACATAGATAGCAGTCTGTGTTATATAATTTATCTTTTTATTTTATTTAAATTTAAGTATCACATACACATTTTCAAAGTAACTGTACCCCTTTTAATTATGATCCCCATCGCTCACAGCTCCGAAGGTGAGACGAGGGCTACTTCAGATGGGATTTCCAATATTTCTCTCTTAGCTTGTATACCGGTGGAAAGGAGAGGGGTCTTAAAACGTGTTGATAGTAAGATTGGGATGTATTTGCAGTCTAGATATAGTTTTTTTAATGTTCGGAGCCGCCACAGATTCATTTTCTTACGACTGCTTTTCTGGATGACAATGACAATGCAAACGATGGTGTTAAGGCGAGGCTGTGCCTTAAGGCTCCTCTGCTTACAATATTCAGCGCGTAAATCGCAAACGAGCGCCTTCCCTTACGATGAAAATGCAGAAAATAAGACCACGAGATTTAAACCTACGGCTTACAAATTTATGCGTAAACACTAAAACCGTATCTTTAGCAAAACTGGCGAGACAATGTGTTTTATCATTTAAAAAAGTACTGGAAAATAATTAAAGGTTATCACGATAAACAGAGGTTACTGATCTACTACTGTACGCTGTGACCAAAAATGAGAGTCCACCGATCCTCGCAGCCTTCATGCTTTGGTCTTGGCCTGGCCGTTTTTTTTAAGATAATGGGGTCAAGTTAAGAAATTATGCAAGTTTCTAATCAAATCCAAGGGCGCCTCGATCTCCTTAACATCTTTAGAAGGCCGGCGGACCACACTGCACGGTCCGGGTCCGGGCCCTGACCCGGTTCTGGATAATGCCAGCTTAAAGTGAAAAATTCTACTGTACATATTATGTTTCTTATTATGGTATATATGTATAATATAGCGCGACCGCTTCACGAAGCTAGAAAGAAAGTTATCCGCCATTTTTATTTTACCTGCAATTGAATTTGCCATTAAAATCATTATTAATACCGCAGCTGCTAAATAACTTACCTAAAAGCGTTCAGATACAAAAGCACTTGAGCTGTAATGTTTGTATACTGTTGGCCCGATGACCTACTTCAAGAAGAATTGTTACATAGACCGCCAAGGTCTGTCATCACACTTTACGTCATAAAGCGCTTTAAAACTTTAGACAAGTTCAACACCTCATATTTTGTACTGTTTATCATGGTAAAAGCAACTCAAAGCAATTATAAAAATGATCGAAAGGTAAAAATACAAGCTTATACGAGCTGTCGTTTTAACATTTATAACATATATTTAAACAAAACATATATAATCTATTTTAATAAAATAGAAAAGTGTTCTTAGTCTTCACTTAAAAGCTGTTAGAAGCTGCCTTTCTGACAAGAGAGTTCTGTGAGTTCCACAGTCTCAGTGCATTAAAGTCAAAACCAGTTGCTTTTTATTTCCTGTTTTACGACAGAGCAAGGAGGGTGTCCACAGACCACTGTGCACCTGCAGACTGATATGGGGGGTAAAAAGTCTAGAAGTTAGTAAATAAGATTTTAACATATGTTCTAAAACACACCGGACACCTGTACAGTGATGCCAACACAGTGATCTGAGCTCCTTCTTTGAGTTAAATCCTAGCATCTGCATTTTTTACAAGTTGTTGCTATGGCAGAGCATGACCAGAGCATAACAGAAACCACCCATTTTCTAACCGCTTCATCCAATTCAGGGTCAGGTGGTCAGGGGGTCGGGGGGTCACGGGGGAGCCAGAGCCTCAGAAAGTAATAAGCAGGAGATACCTGGGACTGGATGGTAGTCCAATGCAGGGAAGACACAGACACTCACCAATTATCCCAGAAGCCAATTAACCTACCAGTAGTTCTTTGAACTGTGGGAGGAAGCCGGAGCACCCAAAGCAAACTCATGCAAACATGGGGAGAACATACAAGCTCCATACAGATAGCACCCCAGGTCCAGAAGTGTACCCAGGGCCTCAGCACTGTGAGCTAGCAATGCTAAACGCTGGGATACTGTGCATGCTAATTTCTAGGCATCAGGTGATCAATCAGGTAGTGTTTCTCAGATAAAAGGACACCAGTTATTTAGTATGAGATTCAAATTGACCTCAGAACAAAATATAACTTATGTTATATAACTTATATAGAACTTCCTACAGCATAACTGTCTTATTTGGCTCTTGTAGAAAATATTAACAGCATGCCTATTAAACATACAGTATCTAGCAATCAGCAATCAAAATAAAAACATTTCCAAACATGGAAACTGCCCAGTTAATGAAGCATTTCAAAGACATTAATCTATTCAATAATTACAGTTTCAAGTAGATAACAGATTTATATTCAGATTACGAAAGTATCATAACAACGGCTGCTTGTGTAAGGAATCCATGAATACCACTGTACATGAGAATTCCACACCTATTTGTAATCAATACACAAAATCCTATTGAATTTCAGGTACTTGTTTATTCAGCATTGCTTGACTCCGCGGACTCCTTGTTGTTTCAATATTCTAGCAATAGGACTAATCGCCAATACAGTGCCGTTGTAATCTATTCCTTCTGCCAGCAGAGGACGGTATTCGCACAGCCAGTTCAGGATAAGATACGGTCCTCGCAGTTCACAGTACAACTGGCCAAAGCCGTATTCGGAATATGCTCTCGATAACCTCGTTTAGTTTAAGTACGGCCATATTTCATATCAACCCACAGATGCATTGCATAAACACTAGAATTCTGGTTGTACTTAAATTGACCTTATACGTTTTGGATTATGTTTAACCTTCTTCAATTTCTTCAACCATATTTTGAGATGATTACGTTTACAGAAGCAAATATTATTCAGTGCTTTTTCTTCACTCCTTTAATCAAACCCACATTTCTATAAGGAGGGCCATTGTGAAACTCCCCAAAGTGAGCTGAATTAATCTTTTATTCTTCACACCTGTGAAGTCATTCCTACATTGTGTAATATGAAGGCCTTTCATTATTCACGTATACTACAACATCTGAAAATAATGGGTCTTGAAATAGTTGAATGAAAGAAAATCCTGAATAACTCCTCCAAATGCGTGTTACACTTTCATCAAGTACACACACTTTGAATGTGATGAACTATAAAAAGTTATTTTAACCATACCCAATGGAGCTCAGGAGTGCGATTGCATACACAATCATGTTTTCAGTGTTTGGACATCAGCCGTACATCAGAACAATCATTTCACTAACACAGCTCCGTGTTGAGTGACTTCCCTCCAAGAACACAAAGTCACTTTCCCTTAGCAATTATTACATGGACTTTGATTATCTGCCTTCTGCATCAAGCCCTGTATTATATACGGTACAAAGCCAAGCTTTGGGATAGTGCTTTGTTTGGATCCTTGTCTTGATCCTTTTGGATCCCAGGCTGCTCATTTGCAAATGAGTTTTGACATTAATTATAGTGACTATAGCAATGAGCTGGCACTGTGGTTCACAGAGCTGGGGTCCTGGGTTCAATTCCTGGGGTGCAGTCTGGATGGAATTGTATGTTCTCCCTTCATTTGTGTGGATTTCTTCCAGGTGCTCCAGTTTCTTCCCACAGTCCAAAGACATACAGTACTAGTAGGTTAAGGTGGAGCTACAGTCCCAATTTTGCAGACACAAAATTATTTAATTTCAGTCACAAAATAAAATCATTGACATTATAGAAAAACTTTACAAACTCAAAATTGAGCACAAAATCATGAATTTTGTGAAAGGACTGTAAGTTACGCCATGTTGTAACAAATTCGCATTCAAGTTCCACACAAATTGCGATGTGATGCAGCCCTTCCTGCTCACTAATCACTGTAATGACTAATGCAATGTGATGTAGGAGAGAAAGGGTATAGGTTATGCAGCAAACATTTCACTGCAAAAAACGTTCCATTCCAAGGTTCTTTATGCAGAGTTAACAATGTAGTATTATTTATTGGCAAAAACGTAAAAAAGTTGAGAGTTATATTTCCATTGGATTAAACGAGATGTATTCACAAGCCTGCTCCTTTACAATGTCACAGGGCCACAACAGATTATAGGAAGTTTTGCTGCCTCGTTCTGAATCGCAGAACATGGTAATTCTTTAACCTTGAAATGTAGTCTATTTTGTGATGTAATGATGCAATGTCCCTTTACTGAGAGCCAGCAATCAACGGATGTGTCTGATCGTGAATGGTTTTCCCTGTTGTTTGTTGTATTACTTGGTGTTGCATTTTAAGCTGTGCATGAGGCAGGACCCGGAGGCTGCTGCTTCTGCTGGTGCTTCTGCTGGGATTGAGGAAGAGCTGAGCGCCATGTAAGGCAAAGACACTGCGTTCCACTTTATCAGGTGCCTGGAGTGTAAGAGCTGCAGATAATATTGAGTCACATTAATCCCAACATATTTCAAATATTATGAAAATTAAATAAATTAAATCAAATAACTTTCATTAAAAAAATCAATCACTCTTTACCTTGCTTTTTCAGTTGTTTTTAAGGAAAATTGATGCCGAGAATGTGTGAATACTGCTTTTTGATGGTTCCAAGACCAATGTGACCTGTTCTATTGCCTGCTAATTGTACGTTCCAGGTTGAAAAATTATTTTTAGGAGGTCAAGGTGTATGAATGATAAGAGAAAAACTGAAATAACCACAGCTAAGCAAACACCAGTCCACCAAAAAAAAATCATTTAATTAAAATAAGGTAACATTTTTTTTTCATCATCATACGGGTGAACTGTGCTAAATGTGTTTCTAAAAAGAAAAAGCAGGACGTGAGTCGTGAGCCAAGATCATGACTCTTTTGCTCTTCTTCACATCAGTTTTCATCTGCGAGGAGGAGGAGGAGGGCGGCTCCTGATGTGCTGACACTTGGGGAAGTGCCTCTGTGCCGGCCTGGGGGCAAAGCGCCGGCCGCAGTGAGGGCAGGGCACGTAGTCGGGGTTTGGATTCGCGGGGGGCTGGGGCAGGTTCACAACTTTCCCTCCTTGCGTGATCACCTGCTGCACCTCCCTGGCCTGTTTGATGCTCCGAATGAAATCCTCGTGCTTCTGCCTCCAGTTGTTCTTTCTCAGCTGGGAACAGGAAATGAAACCAATAAAACAGCTTCCAGAAAAAGTCCAGACTAGCACTGCGTACACAGTCTGGTCGCAAACCATTCACAAGGCAAGAAAATATCAATACAGTAATAACGTAGCTTTCTGGGGCTACCTTTCAGGTCATTGGGTAGAGAGTACAATTTACGTAGTTATGGTTTTGTTTCCTGTGAGTGCTATTTGCTTGATATGTAGATTTTTACAACAGAATTCAGAAGTCACTAAGACACATTTATTCTGTCTGGCAAATGTGCCTTTGCGGCAGTTTTTCAGAAGAGTACTTCATAAAACACTTATTTATTGTTTACATTGATTTATAAGCTGAGTCTGACTCTAGGAGAAAACAAGGGAAGCTTGGAAAGAGTTTAAGGATAGCCCTTACCACGATTGGCGGTTTAACCTTCTTCTTATGGATGTATGTCTCCAGTTCTGTTCCCTTGGCCCTGTGCTTGAAAGAGTCAAAAACCTTCCTCTTTGAATTCTGAAGCTTCTTGCAGATCTTGCTGTGTTTTTCCAACCTCTCTACAGCAAACTTCCTGTGACACAGTTCACAGGGCACCAGCTGAGGGTTTCCACTCTGGCTATTCTCATATGGAAATTGCTCAGTGATAGGGCACATCAGACTTGTAGGGGACAAATATCTGTTTTCCACTGACAGAGTTTGTTCATCCAGACATGCGGTGTTATTTCTGAAGTGGGCCTGCGCGGCCTGTGCCGCTGACACGTCACTTTCAGGGAGCCTTGCTTTCTTGAGGTACTTTCTCCTTCCACAGGGGACATCTTCTAGCCCACGGCTGCAAGGGCTCACTTGACGTCTCTCCTGATGGGAAAGCGCAGAGGGAAAGTGCGATTCTGCGCATCCGCCGTCTTCCATTGGAGAACCATAATCAAGGTTGTCTCCTTTGAAAGGAAGGGCTTTCTTTGGAGTGAAGGCTTTTTGCTTCTCCATTCTGCAGGTCAGAAGAGGCACGGCCTTAGAGCAGTGGTTGGCCTCTGGGGCGAAGCTCGCTCTGCCTCGCCTGGAGTGTCTTCCTTCGGGTCAGGAGTCCTCTATTTTCCCTTCCGGCCACCTCTCTGGAGTCTTCCATCTCTCTCTGAACCATCCTCAGCTCCTCCTGAGCTCTAAAGAGCTTCGCCTGAATCATGGCTTCCTTCTGGCGAATCTCGTCCTTCATCATGGCCTCCTTCCGGCGCATCACATCCTGCAGACTGGCCTCCCTCCGGCGATGCTCCTCCTTCAGCGCGGACTCTGCCTCGGCCACTTTTCGTAGCTCCTCTTGCAACTGAAAGTGCTCCTTCCCATTGGCATGAGAAGGGCATTGCCCTGGAGGGGTCGCCACCATGGGGAGGACAGTCCTGTCCTTAGGTTTGCGTACTCTTGAGCCCCTCCTGCCCGGCCTCTCGCAGGGCCTCTCATGACCATCCTGAGGCGGGGTGGGGGCAAACAAGGAATCACTCTGTGCTTCCGGGCGGTCCACAGCCCGAACCTCACCAGGGCCGGAGACTTTCCTGTTACCCATAGGCTTCAGGGGGTAAGACCGATCATACCCCACAATGTTCTTCTCGGGGCCCTGTTGGGTTTGGAAGCGATAGCTGTTCCCCATCTTCTTCTCCGCAGCGTATTTGACATATTGGAAAGATTTTCTCATCTTCTGTAGAGCCGCCTCCTGCCGTCGATTGTATATGGCGATCATTTTTTTCTCCTTTTCCTGCATCAGTTTCTCTTGGAAGGTGTCCTTCAGAAGCTGTATCTTGGGAGGCGGGCAGTACGTGGAGATCAGATCCTGTCGCCTTAAGGGCGCGGGTCGATTCGAGTCTGTGTCCTTCGGGGAGGGGGACAGAGCACCAGGCTTAGGACTGGGCTCCATTGGCAAATGAGATATGAGCTTTGTTTCCCAGGTATCTGGAAAAGGCAAAAATGGCAAATAAATGATATCCTGCACAGTCTAGTATGGTCTCATAGAAAAGAATAAAAAAAACAATTCAGGAAATACACAACTTTTTCATATTAAACCTAATGGTGTTGAATGCTGCATGCTGACTCAGTAGGAGACAGATCCTAAACATAAACATTATAATAAACATTTGTTTCCCAAATAACATTCTCAATGTTCAGAATGCTTAAAGTCATGAGCTTTTTTAAAAATGTTTAACTGAAACCTGGAAATGTACTATTTCATTTCAAAGCTTGTATTATATCTATGATATAAATGTTTTTATATAAAATTAACCCATTATGCAACAGGGGTTTGAGCAAAAGTCACTGTGAATAAGGGAATTTATCAATATTAATTAGCCGTTTCACTACATTATAGATAGCTGAAGGATTATGATACAGTATATCGATTTCGCTACAAATTCACAAGAATATTTGATGACACTTACCAAACAAGTCTCAAACAGCGGAGAAATAGTTATAATAATAATAATAATAATAATAAACTTTATTTTATATAGCGCCTTTAAAGGTGGTTTCTCAAAGCGCTTTACAGGATGACAATAACAATAAATAAGAAGACTACAACAATAAATAAGAAAATTTCACAAGACAGGACACAATTATAATTACAACAATACAACAATAACAATAGAGGAGACCGTGGAAGATGGTATTAAGAAGAGCAGAGGGGTGAAGAATGGAAGCAGTTAAGTAAAGGCTTTTCTGAAAAGGAGGGTTTTGAGTCTGGATTTGAAGGAGTTTAGAGAAGGTGACTCTCTAATATCCTTGGGCAAGGAGTTCCAGAACTTGGGGGCATAGCAGGAGAAGGCCCTGTCGCCCATACAATGTAGACGGGCTTGGGGGACAGTAAGGAGGGCAGAATTTGAAGAGCGGAGGTTGCGAGGTGGGGAGTAGGGCGATAAAAGTTCAGACAGGTATTGAGGTGCCAAGCCATGTAAAGCCTTGTAGGTGAGCATGAGGATTTTAAAGTCTACGCGGAATTTGACCGGAAGCCAGTGCAAGGACTCCAGGATAGGAGTAATGTGAACACTTGCACTAGATCTGGTCAGGATTCTGGCTGCTGAATTTTGGACATACTGCAGCTTGTTCAGAGTAGATTTAGATACCCCAGGGAGCAGAGCATTGCAGTAGTCAATTCGAGAGAATACAAATATGTTGATCAGCTTTTCAGCCACAGTTAATGATAGCATAGGGCGTAGTCTTGCGATATTTCTAAGGTGAAAAAAAGATGTTTTGACAGTATGCTGTACATGTGGGTCGAATGTTAAGCCAGAATCGAATATAACCCCAAGGTTTTTCAATTTTGATTGGAGCTCAAGTACAGAGCCATCTACAGACAGGGTTACAGGACTGGCTTTACGAAGTTGATGGGGGGGTACCAATAAGCATGACTTCAGTCTTGTCACAGTTAAGATGAAGGAAGTTTTGAGTCATCCAAATTTTTATGTCAGAGATGCAATTAGATAGAATAGAGACAGCCACATCAGTGTCGGGTTTGGTATGGATGTATATTTGAGTATCGTCAGCGTAAAAATGAAAGCTGAGGCCATGTGATCTTAAAAGCTGACCAAGTGGGAACATGTAAATGCTGAAGAGCAAGGGGCCCAGTATTGAGCCCTGAGGGACACCAGACTTGACAAGACCAATTTCAGACCTGTACCCATTGAGAGAGACAAAGTGACAGCGATCAGTGAGGTAAGACTTAAACCATTTGAGGGCAGTGTCAGAGACTCCAAACACAGTCTCGAGACGAGAAAGCAAGATGTTATGGTCAACAGTGTCAAAGGCAGCACTGAGATCAAGAAGGATGAGTATGGAAAGAGAACCAGAATCAGAAGCTATTAGGAGATCGTTGGTGACTTTGACTAGGGCGGTTTCTGTGCTGTGAAGTTGACGGAAGCCAGATTGGAGGGGTTCGAAAAGGTTGTTTGTCATGAGGTGGTTATGTAACTGAAGTGTGACAGCACGTTCTAGAATTTTAGAGAGAAAGGGTAAGTTGGAGATGGGGCGAAAGTTGTTAAGATTGTCGAGAGCCATGTTAGGCTTCTTTGGCACTGGGGTAATAGCAGCAGTTTTGAGGACCGTTGGTACAATGCCGGTGCTCAAGGATTCATGTATTATATTGAGGACAATGGGACAGAGAGAAGAGAAACAGGACTGGAATAAAGTGGTGGGAATGGGATCTAAAATAGATGTGGTGGGTTTCATGCGCGTAACTAGTTTGTTTAGGGATGCTGAGTCAAGAAGAGAGAAGCTGGAGAGACGGGAACCAGAGAAGTTGGATGAGGAGGGAGGAGGTGTGGAAATTATATCCGTAGTGGAGAGAATGTGATGCCGGATGTTGTCAATCTTAGAACTAAAGAAATCTAAGAATGTGTTGCAAAGTTGTGATGAGGCAGGTAATGTGGTGGGGCAGTTTGGCTTGAGCAGTCTGTTGATGGTGGAGAAAAGATGTCTGGGATTGTTTTGGTGATTTTCAATGATGTGAGAGAAGTAGGTGGATCTAGCAGACTCTATAGTAACCTTATAATCAGATAAGTAATCTCTCCAGGCCTGATAATGTACATTTAGGCCGGAAAGACGCCACCTACGCTCAAGTTTGCGAGAGGCTGCCTTCATGAAACGCAGATGGTCATTGTACCAGGGGGCAGGGCGAGAGAAGGAGATGGTTCGAGTTTTTAAAGGAGCAAAGGTGTCGAGGGTAGATAAAAGAGCATTGTCAAGTAACTGTATTTTGTCCTCTAGAGGGTCGGAGGAAGAGAAACAGGATAAGGAGGACAGAACAGAATTTGCAAACCTTGGGTGATCAATTGATCGCCAGTTGCGGAAATTTACAGAGCGTGAGGGGGAAGTGTTAGAAACAGGTAATTCCAGATTGAAGAGAATGGCTAAGTGGTCAGAGAGGCCTAGATCAAGGGGGGAGCAGTGGGAGACAAAGGAGTCATTTGCAATAATTAGATCTAAGGTGTGTCCTTTGTTATGTGTAGGGGTACAAACAAACTGAGCAAGGTCAAAGCATCCCAAAAGAGAAAGGAAGTCTTTAGCCAGACTGGAAGAGGTTGAATCAATGTGTATATTAAAGTCCCCTAGAATAAGGATCCTTTTAAATGTAAGGGATAAGAATGAGAGAAAATCAGCAAACTCACCTAAGAAGACTCCACTGGGTTTGGGTGGTCTGTAAACTGTGGCAATAATAGTAGATTGGGGGATAGAAACATTTAAAACAAGACACTCAAAAGAAGAGGGAGGAGTTCACCACGACGATAGCAATGCAATGTTTGACTGCATCTCCCTATGTGATATATCTGTATTTGGGTATATACAGATCACGTAATTCAGGGAGCACTGTTACGTCAGGTCACCAACAATTATTACGACGCTCATATGTCATAGAGCTCCTTAGGATGTTTGTATAATCTTTATCCAAATTTTCATATGGCCGCAGTTACGGCGTTTATTTTACAGTTAATGTAACAGGATGTCATTATATTTTTCTGTCTTTATGATGGCAGACCACTTAACTAAATCTGAGTAGGCGGTTTCTACAAATGGGTCAGATAAAATATTAAATATACAGTAAAAGCTCACACCTATTCATACCCTTTATGTACTGTATATCTACAATTACGTATACTGTATAATACGATAACTACCATTACAAAATGTCTCCCTTTTGATTTGAAGTGGTTCTTTTAAATAAGTAAATTGCAATCACTTAGCCTACATCTGAGCTCCTAATTCATCGCGACGACGGACTGAGACTCCAGTTGGATTTGTGAGAAGTAAAGGGGTGTGCCTGTTTTAAAACCGATTCATACGTCTTAAACACATGGACATAGATAGCAGTCTGTGTTATATAATTTATCTTTTTATTTTATTTAAATTTAAGTATCACATACACATTTTCAAAGTAACTGTACCCCTTTTAATTATGATCCCCATCGCTCACAGCTCCGAAGGTGAGACGAGGGCCACTTCAGATGGGATTTCCAATATTTCTCTCTTAGCTTGTATACCGGTGGAAAGGAGAGGGGTCTTAAAACGTGTTGATAGTAAGATTGGGATGTATTTGCAGTCTAGATATAGTTTTTTTAATGTTCGGAGCCGCCACAGATTCATTTTCTTACGACTGCTTTTCTGGATGACAATGACAATGCAAACGATGGTGTTAAGGCGAGGCTGTGCCTTAAGGCTCCTCTGCTTACAATATTCAGCGCGTAAATCGCAAACGAGCGCCTTCCCTTACGATGAAAATGCAGAAAATAAGACCACGAGATTTAAACCTACGGCTTACAAATTTATGCGTAAACACTAAAACCGTATCTTTAGCAAAACTGGCGAGACAATGTGTTTTATCATTTAAAAAAGTACTGGAAAATAATTAAAGGTTATCACGATAAACAGAGGTTACTGATCTACTACTGTACGCTGTGACCAAAAATGAGAGTCCCCCGATCCTCGCAGCCTTCATGCTTTGGTCTTGGCCTGGCCGTTTTTTTTAAGATAATGGGGTCAAGTTAAGAAATTATGCAAGTTTCTAATCAAATCCAAGGGCGCCTCGATCTCCTAAACATCTTTAGAAGGCCGGCGGACCACACTGCACGGTCCGGGTCCGGGCCCTGACCCGGTTCTGGATAATGCCAGCTTAAAGTGAAAAATTCTACTGTACATATTATGTTTCTTATTATGGTATATATGTATAATGTGGCGCGACCGCTTCACGAAGCTAGAAAGAAAGTTATCCGCCATTTTTATTTTACCTGCAATTGAATTTGCCATTAAAATCACGATTAATACCGCAGCTGCTAAATTACTTACCTAAAAGCGTTCAGATACAAAAGCACTTGAGCTGTAATGTTTGTATACTGTTGGCCCGATGACCTACTTCAAGAAGAATTGTTACATAGACCGCCAAGGACTGTCATCACACTTTACGTCATAAAGCGCTTTAAAACTTTTGACAAGTTCAACACCTCATATTTTGTACTGTTTATCATGGTAAAAGCAACTCAAAGCAATTATAAAAATGATCGAAAGGTAAAAATACAAGCTTATACGAGCTGTCGTTTTAACATTTATAACATATATTTAAACAAAACATATATAATCTATTTTAATAAAATAGAAAAGTGTTCTTAGTCTTCACTTAAAAGCTGTTAGAAGCTGCCTTTCTGACAAGAGAGTTCTGTGAGTTCCACAGTCTCAGTGCATTAAAGTCAAAACCAGTTGCTTTTTATTTCCTGTTTTACGACAGAGCAAGGAGGGTGTCCACAGACCACTGTGCACCTGCAGAGTGATATGGGGGGTAAAAAGTCTAGAAGTTAGTAAATAAGATTTTAACATATGTTCTAAAACACACCGGACACCTGTACAGTGATGCCAACACAGTGCTCTGAGCTCCTTCTTTGAGTTAAATCCTAGCATCTGCATTTTTTACAAGTTGTTGCTATGGCAGAGCATGACCAGAGCATAACAGAAACCACCCATTTTCTAACCGCTTCATCCAATTCAGGGTCAGGTGGTCAGGGGGTCGGGGGGTCACGGGGGAGCCAGAGCCTCAGAAAGTAATAAGCAGGAGATACCTGGGACTGGATGGTAGTCCAATGCAGGGAAGACACAGACACTCACCAATTATCCCAGAAGCCAATTAACCTACCAGTAGTTCTTTGAACTTTGGGAGGAAGCCGGAGCACCCAAAGCAAACTCATGCAAACATGGGGAGAACATACAAGCACCATACAGATAGCACCCCAGGTCCAGAAGTGAACCCAGGGCCTCAGCACTGTGAGCTAGCAATGCTAAACACTGGGCTACTGTGCATGCTAATTTCTAGGCATCAGGTGATCAATCAGGTAGTGTTTCTCAGATAAAAGGACACCAGTAATTTAGTATGAGATTCAAATTGACCTCACAACAAAATATAACTTATGTTATATAACTTATATAGAACTTACTACAGCATAACTGTCTTATTTGTAGAAAATATTAACAGCATGCCTATTAAACATACAGTATCTAGCAATCAGGAATCAAAATAAAAACATTTCCAAACATGGAAACTGCCCAGTTAATGAAGCATTTCAAAGACATTAATCTATTCAATAATTACAGTTTCAAGTAGATAACAGATTTATATTCAGATTACGAAAGTATCATAACAACGGCTGCTTGTGTAAGGAATCCATGAATACCACTGTACATGAGAAATTCACACCTATTTGTAATCAATACACAAAATCCTATTGAATTTCAGGTACTTGTTTATTCAGCATTGCTTGACTCCGCGGACTCCTTGTTGTTTCAATATTCTAGCAATAGGACTAATCGCCAATACAGTGCCGTTGTAATCTATTCCTTCTGCCAGCAGAGGACGGTATTCGCACAGTCAGTTCAGGATAAGATACGGTCCTCGCAGTTCACAGTACAACTGGCCACAGCCGTACTCGGAATATGCTCTCGATAACCTCGTTTAGTTTAAGAACGGCCGTATTTCATATCAACCCACAGATGCATTGCATAAACACTAGAATTCTGGTTGTATTTAAATTGACCTTATACGTTTTGGATTATGTTTAACCTTCTTCAATTTCTTTAACCATATTTTGAGATGATTACGTTTACAGAAGCAAATATTATTCAGTGCTTTTTCTTCACTCCTTTAATCAAACCCACATTTCTTTAAGGAGGGCCATTGTGAAACTCCCCAAAGTGAGCTGAATTAATCTTTTATTCTTCACACCTGCGAAGTCATTCCTTCATTGTGTAATATGAAGGCCTTTCATTATTCACGTATACTACAACATGTGAAAATAATGGGTCTTGAAATAGTTGAATGAAAGAAAATCCTGAATAACTCCTCCAAATGCGTGTTACACTTTCATCAGGTACACACACTTTGAATGTGATGAACTATAAAAAGTTATTTTAACCATACCCAATGGAGCTCGGGAGTGCGATTGCATACACAATCATGTTTTCAGTGTTTGGACATCAGCCGTACATCAGAACAATCATTTCACTAACACAGCTCCATGTTGAATGACTTCCCTCCAAAAACACAAAGTCACTTTCCCTTAGCAATTATTGCATGGACTTAGATTATCTGCCTTCTGCATCAAGCCCTGTATGATATACTGTACAAAGCCAAGCTTTGGGATAGTGCTTTGTTTGGATCCTTGTCTTGATCCTTTTGGATCCCAGGCTGCTCATTTGCAAATGAGTTTTGACATTAATTATAGTGACTATAGCAATGAGGTGGCACTGTGGTTCACAGAGCTGGGGTCCTGGGTTCAATTCCTGGGGTGCAGTCTGGATGGAATTGTATGTTCTCCCTTCATTTGTGTGGATTTCTTCCAGGTGCTCCAGTTTCTTCCCACAGTCCAAAGACATACAGTACTAGTAGGTTAAGGTGGAACTACAGTCCCAATTTTGCAGACACAAAAGTATTTAATTTCAGTCACAAAATAAAATCATTGACATTATAGAAAAACTTTACAAACTCAAAATTGAGCACAAAATCATGAATTTTGTGAAAGGACTGTAAGTTACGCCATGTTGTAACAAATTCGCATTCAAGTTCCACACAAATTGCGATGTGATGCAGCCCTTCCTGCTCACTAATCACTGTAATGACTAATGCAATGTGATGTAGGAGAGAAAGGGTATAGGTTATGCAGCAAACATTTCACTGCAAAAAAACGTTCCATTCCAAGGTTCTTTATGCAGAGTTAACAATGTAGTATTATTTATTGGCAAAAACGTAAAAAAGTTGAGAGTTATATTTCCATTGGATTAAACGAGATGTATTCACAAGCCTGCTCCTTTACAATGTCATAGGGCCACAACAGATTATAGGAAGTTTTGCTGCCTCGTTCTGAATCGCAGAACATGGTAATTCTTTAACCTTGAAATGTAGTCTATTTTGTGATGTAATGATGCAATGTCCCTTTACTGAGAGCCAGCAATCAACGGATGTGTCTGATCGTGAATGGTTTTCCCTGTTGTTTGTTGTATTACTTGGTGTTGCATTTTAAGCTGTGCATGAGGCAGGACCCGGAGGCTGCTGCTTCTGCTGGTGCTTCTGCTGGGATTGAGGAAGAGCTGAGCGCCATGTAAGGCAAAGACACTGCGTTCCACTTTATCAGGTGCCTGGAGTGTAAGAGCTGCAGATAATATTGAGTCACATTAATCCCAACATATTTCAAATATTATGAAAATTAAATAAATTAAATCAAATAACTTTCATTAAAAAAATCAATCACTCTTTACCTTGCTTTTTCAGTTGTTTTTAAGGAAAATTGATGCCGAGAATGTGTGAATACTGCTTTTTGATGGTTCCAAGACCAATGTGACCTGTTCTATTGCCTGCTAATTGTACGTTCCAGGTTGAAAAATTATTTTTAGGAGGTCAAGGTGTATGAATGATAAGAGAAAAACTGAAATAACCACAGCTACGCAAACACCAGTCCACCAAAAAAAAATCATTTAATTAAAATAAGGTAACATTTTTTTTTCATCATCATACGGATGAACTGTGCTAAATGTGTTTCTAAAAAGAAAAAGCAGGACGTGAGTCGTGAGCCAAGATCATGACTCTTTTGCTCTTCTTCACATCAGTTTTCATCTGCGAGGAGGAGGAGGAGGGCGGCTCCTGATGTGCTGACACTTGGGGATGTGCCTCTGTGCCGGCCTGGGGGCAAAGCGCCGGCCGCAGTGAGGGCAGGGCACGTAGTCGGGGTTTGGATTCGCGGGGGGCTGGGGCAGGTTCACAACTTTCCCTCCTTGCGTGATCACCTGCTGCACCTCCCTGGCCTGTTTGATGCTCCGAATGAAATCCTCGTGCTTCTGCCTCCAGTTGTTCTTTCTCAGCTGTGAACAGGAAATGAAACCAATAAAACAGCTTCCAGAAAAAGTCCAGACTAGCACTGCTTACACAGTCTCGTCGCAAACCATTCACAAGGCAAGAAAATATCAATACAGTAATAACGTAGCTTTCTGGGGCTACCTTTCAGGTCATTGGGTAGAGAGTACAATTTACGTAGTTATGGTTTTGTTTCCTGTGAGTGCTATTTGCTTGATATGTAGATTTTTACAACAGAATTCAGAAGTCACTAAGACACATTTATTCTGTCTGGCAAATGTGCCTTTGCGGCAGTTTTTCAGAAGAGTACTTCATAAAACACTTATTTATTGTTTACA
The DNA here is from genome assembly GCF_040954835.1 of Lepisosteus oculatus. Taxonomy (NCBI): domain Eukaryota; kingdom Metazoa; phylum Chordata; class Actinopteri; order Semionotiformes; family Lepisosteidae; genus Lepisosteus; species Lepisosteus oculatus. The sequence continues at coordinate 2,532,805 of NW_027167923.1, read as the reverse complement.
TTGATTTATAAGCTGAGTCTGACTCTAGGAGAAAAAAAGGGAAGCTTGGAAAGAGTTTAAGGATAGCCCTTACCACGATTGGCGGTTTAACCTTCTTCTTATGGATGTATGTCTCCAGTTCTGTTCCCTTGGCCCTGTGCTTGAAAGAGTCAAAAACCTTCCTCTTTGAATTCTGAAGCTTCTTGCAGATCTTGCTGTGTTTCTCCAGCCTCTCTACAGCAAACTTCCCGTGACACAGTTCACAGGGCACCAGCTGAGGGTTTCCACTCTGGCTATTCTCATATGGAAATTGCTCAGCGGTAGGGCACATCAGACTTGTAGGGGACAAATATCTGTTTTCCACTGACAGAGTTTGTTCATCCAGACATGTGGTGTTATTTCTGAAGTGGCCCTGCGCGGCCTGTGCCGCTGACACGTCGCTTTCAGGGAGCCTTGCTTTCTTGAGATACTTTCTCCTTCCACAGGGGACGTCTTCTAGCCCACGGCTGCAAGGGCTCACTTGACGTCTCTCCTGATGGGAAAGCGCAGAGGGAAAGTGCGATTCTGCGCATCCGCCATCTTCCATTGGAGAACCATAATCAAGGTTGTCTCCTCTGATAGGAAGGGCTTTCCTTGGAGTGAAGGCTTTTTGCTTCTCCATTCTGCAGGTCAGAAGAGGCACGGCCTTAGAGCGGTGGTTGGCCCATGGTCCTCTGGGGCAAAGCTCGCTCTGCCTCGCCTCTATTTTCCCTTCCGGCCACCTCTCTGGAGTCTTCCATCTCTCTCGGAACCATCCTCAGCTCCTCCTGAGCTCTGAAGAGCTTCGCCTGCATCATGGCCTCCTTCTGGCGAATCTCGTCCTTCATCATGGCCTCCTTCCGGCGCATCTCATCCTGCAGGCTGGCCTCCCTCCGGCGATGCTCCTCCTTCAGCGCGGCCTCTGCCTCGGCCACTTTTCGTAGCTCCTCTTGCAACTGAAAGTGCTCCTTCCCATTGGCATGAGAAGGGCATTGCCCTGGAGGGGTCGCCACCATGGGGAGGACAGTCCTGTCCTTAGGTTTGCGTACTCTTGAGCCCCTCCTGCCCGGCCTCTCGCAGGGCCTCTCATGACCATCCTGAGGCGGGGTGGGGGCAAACAAGGAATCACTCTGTGCGTCCGGGCGGTCCACAGCCCGAACCTCACCAGGGCCGGAGACTTTCCTGTTACCCATAGGCTTCAGGGGGTAAGACCGATCATACCCCACAATGTTCTTCTCGGGGCCCTGTTGGGCTTGGAAGCGATAGCTGTTTCCCATCTTCTTCTCCGCAGCGTATTTGACATATTGGAAACATTTTCTCATCTTCTGTAGAGCTGCCTCCTGCCGCCGATTGTACATGGCGATCATTTTTTTCTCCTTTTCCTGCATCAGTTTCTCTTGGAAGGTGTCCTTCAGAAGCTGTATCTTGGGAGGCGGGCAGTACGTGGAGATCAGATCCTGTTGCCTTAAGGGCGCGGGTCGATTCGAGTCTGTGTCCTTCGGGGAGGGGGACAGAGCACCAGGCTTAGGACTGGGCTCCATTGGCAAATGAGATATGAGCTTTGTTTCCCAGGTATCTGGAAAAGGCAAAAATGGCAAATAAATGATATCCTGCACAGTCTAGTATGGTCTAATAGAAAAGAATAAAAAAAAACAATTCAGGAAATACACAACTTTTTAATATTAAACCTAATGGTGTTGAATGCTGCATGCTGACTCAGTAGGAGACAGATCCTAAACATAAACATTATAATAAACATTTGTTTCCCAAATAACATTCTCAATGTTCAGAATGCTTAAAGTCATGAGCTTTTTTAAAAATGTTTAACTGAAACCTGGAAATGTGCTATTTCATTTCAAAGCTTGTATTATATCTATGATATAAATGTTTTTTTATATAAAATTAACCCATTATGCAACAGGGGTTTGAGCAAAAGTCACTGTGAATAAGGGAATTTATCAATATTAATTAGCCGTTTCACTACATTATAGATAGCTGAAGGATTATGATACAGTATATCGATTTCGCTACAAATTGACAAGCATATTTGATGACACTTACCAAACAAGTTTTAAACAGCGGAGAAATAGTTCACCACGACGATAGCAATGCAATGTTTGACTGCATCTCCCTATGTGATATATCTGTATTTGGGTATATACAGATCACGTAATTCAGGGAGCACTGTTACGTCAGGTCACCAACCATTATTACGACGCTCATATGTCATAGAGCTCCTTAGGATGTTTGTATAATCTTTATCCAAATTTTCATATGGCCGCAGTTACGGCGTTTATTTTACAGTTAATGTAACAGGGTGTCATTATATTTTTCTGTCTTTATGGTGGCAGACCACTTAAATAAATCTGAGTAGGCGGTTTCTACAAGTGGGTCAGATAAAATATTAAATATACAGTAAAAGCTCACACCTATTCATACCCTTTATGTACTGTATATCTACAATTACGTATACTACGTATACAGTTATCGTATACTATAATACGATAACTACCATTACAAAATGTCTCCCTTTTGATTTGAAGTGGTTCTTTTAAATAAGTAAATTGCAATCACTTAGCCTACATCTGAGCTCCTAATTCATCGCGACGACGGACTGAGACTCCAGTCGGATTTGTGAGAAGGGGTGTGCCTGTTTTAAAACCGATTCATACGTCTTAAACACATGGACATAGATAGCAGTCTGTGTTATATAATTTATCTTTTTATTTTATTTAAATTTAAGTATCACATACACATTTTCAAAGTAACTGTACCCCTTTTAATTATGATCCCCATCGCTCACAGCTCCGAAGGTGAGACGAGGGCTACTTCAGATGGGATTTCCAATATTTCTCTCTTAGCTTGTATACCGGTGGAAAGGAGAGGGGTCTTAAAACGTGTTGATAGTAAGATTGGGATGTATTTGCAGTCTAGATATAGTTTTTTTAATGTTCGGAGCCGCCACAGATTCATTTTCTTACGACTGCTTTTCTGGATGACAATGACAATGCAAACGATGGTGTTAAGGCGAGGCTGTGCCTTAAGGCTCCTCTGCTTACAATATTCAGCGCGTAAATCGCAAACGAGCGCCTTCCCTTACGATGAAAATGCAGAAAATAAGACCACGAGATTTAAACCTACGGCTTACAAATTTATGCGTAAACACTAAAACCGTATCTTTAGCAAAACTGGCGAGACAATGTGTTTTATCATTTAAAAAAGTACTGGAAAATAATTAAAGGTTATCACGATAAACAGAGGTTACTGATCTACTACTGTACGCTGTGACCAAAAATGAGAGTCCCCCGATCCTCGCAGCCTTCATGCTTTGGTCTTGGCCTGGCCGTTTTTTTTTAAGATAATGGGGTCAAGTTAAGAAATTATGCAAGTTTCTAATCAAATCCAAGGGCGCCTCGATCTCCTAAACATCTTTAGAAGGCCGACGGACAACACTGCACGGTCCGGGTCCGTTCCCTGACCCGGTTCTGGATAATGCCAGCTTAAAGTGAAAAATTCTACTGTACATATTATGTTTCTTATTATGGTATATATGTATAATATAGCGCGACCGCTTCACGAAGCTAGAAAGAAAGTTATCCGCCATTTTTATTTTACCTGCAATTGAATTTGCCATTAAAATCATTATTAATACCGCAGCTGCTAAATAACTTACCTAAAAGCGTTCAGATACAAAAGCACTTGAGCTGTAATGTTTGTATACTGTTGGCCCGATGACCTACTTCAAGAAGAATTGTTACATAGACCGCCAAGGACTGTCATCACACTTTACGTCATAAAGCGCTTTAAAACTTTAGACAAGTTCAACACCTCATATTTTGTACTGTTTATCATGGTAAAAGCAACTCAAAGCAATTCTAAAAATGATCGAAAGGTAAAAATACAAGCGTATACGAGCTGTCGTTTTAACATTTATAACATATATTTAAACAAAACATATATAATCTATTTTAATAAAATAGAAAAGTGTTCTTAGTCTTCACTTAAAAGCTGTTAGAAGCTGCCTTTCTGACAAGAGAGTTCTGTGAGTTCCACAGTCTCAGTGCATTAAAGTCAAAACCAGTTGCTTTTTATTTCCTGTTTTACGACAGAGCAAGGAGGGTGTCCACAGACCACTGTGCACCTGCAGACTGATATGGGGGGTAAAAAGTCTAGAAGTTAGTAAATAAGATTTTAGCACATGTTCTAAAACAAACCGGACACCTGTACAGTGATGCCAACACAGTGCTCTGAGCTCCTTCTATGAGTTAAATCCTAGCATCTGCATTTTTTACAAGTTGTTGCTATGGCAGAGCATGACCAGAGCATAACAGAAACCACCCATTTTCTAACCGCTTCATCCAATTCAGGGTCAGGGGGTCAGGGGGTCGCGGGGCACGGGGGAGCCAGAGCCTCAGAAAGTAATAAGCAGGAGATACCTGGGACTGGATGGTAGTCCAATGCAGGGAAGACACAGACACTCACCAATTATCCCAGAAGCCAATTAACCTACCAGTAGTTCTTTGAACTGTGGGAGGAAGCCGGAGCACCCAAAGCAAACTCATGCAAACATGGGGAGAACATACAAGCTCCATACAGATAGCACCCCAGGTCCAGAAGTGTACCCAGGGCCTCAGCACTGTGAGCTAGCAATGCTAAACGCTGGGCTACTGTGCATGCTAATTTCTAGGCATCAGGTGATCAATCAGGTAGTGTTTCTCAGATAAAAGGACACCAGTTATTTAGTATGAGATTCAAATTGACCTCAGAACAAAATATAACTTATGTTATATAACTTATATAGAACTTACTACAGCATAACTGTCTTATTTGGCTCTTGTAGAAAATATTAACAGCATGCCTATTAAACATACAGTATCTAGCAATCAGCAATTAAAATAAAAACATTTCCAAACAAGGAAACTCCCCAGTTAATGAAGCATTTCAAAGACATTAATCTATTCAATAATTACAGTTTTAAGTAGATAACAGATTTATATCCAGATTACGAAAGCATCATAACAACTGCTGCTTGTGTAAGGAATCCATGAATACCACTGTACATGAGAATTCCACACCTATTTGTAATCAATACACAAAATCCTATTGAATTTCAGGTACTTGTTTATTCAGCATTGCTTGACTCCGCGGACTCCTTGTTGTTTCAATATTCTAGCAATAGGACTAATCGCCAATACAGTGCCGTTGTAATCTATTCCTTCTGCCAGCAGAGGACGGTATTCGCACAGCCAGTTCAGGATAAGATACGGTCCTCGCAGTTCACAGTACAACTGGCCAAAGCCGTATTCGGAATATGCTGTCGATAACCTCGTTTAGTTTAAGTACGGCCATATTTCATATCAACCCACAGATGCATTGCATAAACACTAGAATTCTGGTTGTACTTAAATTGACCTTATACGTTTTGGATTATGTTTAACCTTCTTCAATTTCTTCAACCATATTTTGAGATGATTACGTTTACAGAAGCAAATATTATTCAGTGCTTTTTCTTCACTCCTTTAATCAAACCCACATTTCTATAAGGAGGGCCATTGTGAAACTCCCCAAAGTGAGCTGAATTAATGTTTTATTCTTCACACCTGCGAAGTCATTCCTTCATTGTGTAATATGAAGGCCTTTCATTATTCACGTATACTACAACATCTGAAAATAATGGGTCTTGAAATAGTTGAATGAAAGAAAATCCTGAATAACTCCTCCAAATGCGTGTTACACTTTCATCAAGTACACACACTTTGAATGTGATGAACTATAAAAAGTTATTTTAACCATACCCAATGGAGCTCAGGAGTGCGATTGCATACACAATCATGTTTTCAGTGTTTGGACATCAGCCGTACATCAGAACAATCATTTCACTAACACAGCTCCGTGTTGAGTGACTTCCCTCCAAGAACACAAAGTCACTTTCCCTTAGCAATTATTGCATGGACTTTGATTATCTGCCTTCTGCATCAAGCCCTGTATTATATACGGTACAAAGCCAAGCTTTGGGATAGTGCTTTGTTTGGATCCTTGTCTTGATCCTTTTGGATCCCAGGCTGCTCATTTGCAAATGAGTTTTGACATTAATTATAGTGACTATAGCAATGAGCTGGCACTGTGGTTCACAGATCTGGGGTCCTGGGTTCAATTCCTGGGGTGCAGTCTGGATGGAATTGTATGTTCTCCCTTCATTTGTGTGGATTTCTTCCAGGTGCTCCAGTTTCTTCCCACAGTCCAAAGACATACAGTACTAGTAGGTTAAGGTGGAACTACAGTCCCAATTTTGCAGACACAAAATTATTTAATTTCAGTCACAAAATAAAATCATTGACATTATAGAAAAACTTTACAAACTCAAAATTGAGCACAAAATCATGAATTTTGTGAAAGGACTGTAAGTTACGCCATGTTGTAACAAATTCGCATTCAAGTTCCACACAAATTGCGATGTGATGCAGCCCTTCCTGCTCACTAATCACTGTAATGACTAATGCAATGTGATGTAGGAGAGAAAGGGTATAGGTTATGCAGCAAACATTTCACTGCAAAAAAACGTTCCATTCCAAGGTTCTTTATGCAGAGTTAACAATGTAGTATTATTTATTGGCAAAAACGTAAAAAAGTTGAGAGTTATATTTCCATTGGATTAAACGAGATGTATTCACAAGCCTGCTCCTTTACAATGTCATAGGGCCACAACAGATTATAGGAAGTTTTGCTGCCTCGTTCTGAATCGCAGAACATGGTAATTCTTTAACCTTGAAATGTAGTCTATTTTGTGATGTAATGATGCAATGTCCCTTTACTGAGAGCCAGCAATCAACGGATGTGTCTGATCGTGAATGGTTTTCCCTGTTGTTTGTTGTATTACTTGGTGTTGCATTTTAAGCTGTGCATGAGGCAGGACCCGGAGGCTGCTGCTTCTGCTGGTGCTTCTGCTGGGATTGAGGAAGAGCTGAGCGCCATGTAAGGCAAAGACACTGCGTTCCACTTTATCAGGTGCCTGGAGTGTAAGAGCTGCAGATAATATTGAGTCACATTAATCCCAACATATTTCAAATATTATGAAAATTAAATAAATTAAATCAAATAACTTTCATTAAAAAAATCAATCACTCTTTACCTTGCTTTTTCAGTTGTTTTTAAGGAAAATTGATGCCGAGAATGTGTGAATACTGCTTTTTGATGGTTCCAAGACCAATGTGACCTGTTCTATTGCCTGCTAATTGTACGTTCCAGGTTGAAAAATTATTTTTAGGAGGTCAAGGTGTATGAATGATAAGAGAAAAACTGAAATAACCACAGCTACGCAAACACCAGTCCACCAAAAAAAAATCATTTAATTAAAATAAGGTAACATTTTTTTTTCATCATCATACGGATGAACTGTGCTAAATGTGTTTCTAAAAAGAAAAAGCAGGACGTGAGTCGTGAGCCAAGATCATGACTCTTTTGCTCTTCTTCACATCAGTTTTCATCTGCGATGAGGAGGAGGAGGGCGGCTCCTGATGTGCTGACACTTGGGGATGTGCCTCTGTGCCGGCCTGGGGGCAGGTTCACAACTTTCCCTCCTTGCGTGATCACCTGCTGCACCTCCCTGGCCTGTTTGATGCTCCGAATGAAATCCTCGTGCTTCTGCCTCCAGTTGTTCTTTCTCAGCTGTGAACAGGAAATGAAACCAATAAAACAGCTTCCAGAAAAAGTCCAGACTAGCACTGCTTACACAGTCTCGTCGCAAACCAATCACAAGGCAAGAAAATATCAATACAGTAATAACGTAGCTTTCTGGGGCTACCTTTCAGGTCATTGGGTAGAGAGTACAATTTACGTAGTTATGGTTTTGTTTCCTGTGAGTGCTATTTGCTTGATATGTAGATTTTTACAACAGAATTCAGAAGTCACTAAGACACATTTATTCTGTCTGGCAAATGTGCCTTTGCGGCAGTTTTTCAGAAGAGTACTTCATAAAACACTTATTTATTGTTTACATTGATTTATAAGCTGAGTCTGACTCTAGGAGAAAAAAAGGGAAGCTTGGAAAGAGTTTAAGGATAGCCCTTACCACGATTGGCGGTTTAACCTTCTTCTTATGGATGTATGTCTCCAGTTCTGTTCCCTTGGCCCTGTGCTTGAAAGAGTCAAAAACCTTCCTCTTTGAATTCTGAAGCTTCTTGCAGATCTTGCTGTGTTTCTCCAGCCTCTCTACAGCAAACTTCCCGTGACACAGTTCACAGGGCACCAGCTGAGGGTTTCCACTCTGGCTATTCTCATATGGAAATTGCTCAGCGGTAGGGCACATCAGACTTGTAGGGGACAAATATCTGTTTTCCACTGACAGAGTTTGTTCATCCAGACATGTGGTGTTATTTCTGAAGTGGCCCTGCGCGGCCTGTGCCGCTGACACGTCGCTTTCAGGGAGCCTTGCTTTCTTGAGATACTTTCTCCTTCCACAGGGGACGTCTTCTAGCCCACGGCTGCAAGGGCTCACTTGACGTCTCTCCTGATGGGAAAGCGCAGAGGGAAAGTGCGATTCTGCGCATCCGCCATCTTCCATTGGAGAACCATAATCAAGGTTGTCTCCTCTGATAGGAAGGGCTTTCCTTGGAGTGAAGGCTTTTTGCTTCTCCATTCTGCAGGTCAGAAGAGGCACGGCCTTAGAGCGGTGGTTGGCCCATGGTCCTCTGGGGCAAAGCTCGCTCTGCCTCGCCTCTATTTTCCCTTCCGGCCACCTCTCTGGAGTCTTCCATCTCTCTCGGAACCATCCTCAGCTCCTCCTGAGCTCTGAAGAGCTTCGCCTGCATCATGGCCTCCTTCTGGCGAATCTCGTCCTTCATCATGGCCTCCTTCCGGCGCATCTCATCCTGCAGGCTGGCCTCTCTCCGGCGATGCTCCTCCTTCAGCGCGGCCTCTGCCTCGGCCACTTTTCGTAGCTCCTCTTGCAACTGAAAGTGCTCCTTCCCATTGGCATGAGAAGGGCATTGCCCTGGAGGGGTCGCCACCATGGGGAGGACAGTCCTGTCCTTAGGTTTGTGTACTCTTGAGCCCCTCCTGCCCGGCCTCTCGCAGGGCCTCTCATGACCATCCTGAGGCGGGGTGGGGGCAAACAAGGAATCACTCTGTGCGTCCGGGCGGTCCACAGCCCGAACCTCACCAGGGCCGGAGACTTTCCTGTTACCCATAGGCTTCAGGGGGTAAGACCGATCATACCCCACAATGTTCTTCTCGGGGCCCTGTTGGGCTTGGAAGCGATAGCTGTTCCCCATCTTCTTCTCCGCAGCGTATTTGACATATTGGAAACATTTTCTCATCTTCTGTAGAGCTGCCTCCTGCCGCCGATTGTACATGGCGATCATTTTTTTCTCCTTTTCCTGCATCAGTTTCTCTTGGAAGGTGTCCTTCAGAAGCTGTATCTTGGGAGGCGGGCAGTACGTGGAGATCAGATCTCTGATGACTCAAAACTTCCTTCATCTTAACTGTGACAAGACTGAAGTCATGCTTATTGGTACCCCCCATCAACTTCGTAAAGCCAGTCCTGTAACCCTGTCTGTAGATGGCTCTGTACTTGAGCTCCAATCAAAATTGAAAAACCTTGGGGTTATATTCGATTCTGGCTTAACATTCGACCCACATGTACAGCATACTGTCAAAACATCTTTTTTTCACCTTAGAAATATCGCAAGACTACGCCCTATGCTATCATTAACTGTGGCTGAAAAGCTGATCAACATATTTGTATTCTCTCGAATTGACTACTGCAATGCTCTGCTCCCTTCACCTTCTCTAAACTCCTTCAAATCCAGACTCAAAACCCTCCTTTTCAGAAAAGCCTTTACTTAACTGCTTCCATTCTTCACCCCTCTGCTCTTCTTAATACCATCTTCCACGGTCTCCTCTATTGTTATTGTTGTATTGTTGTAATTATAATTGTGTCCTGTCTTGTGAAATTTTCTTATTTATTGTTGTAGTCTTCTTATTTATTGTTATTGTCATCCTGTAAAGCGCTTTGAGAAGCCACCTTTAAAGGCGCTATATAAAATAAAGTTTATTATTATTATTATTATTATTATTATTATCCTGTTGCCTTAAGGGCGCGGGTCGATTCGAGTCTGTGTCCTTCGGGGAGGGGGACAGAGCACCAGGCTTAGGACTGGGCTCCATTGGCAAATGAGATATGAGCTTTGTTTCCCAGGTATCTGGAAAAGGCAAAAATGGCAAATAAATGATATCCTGCACAGTCTAGTATGGTCTAATAGAAAAGAATAAAAAAAAACAATTCAGGAAATACACAACTTTTTAATATTAAACCTAATGGTGTTGAATGCTGCATGCTGACTCAGTAGGAGACAGATCCTAAACATAAACATTATAATAAACATTTGTTTCCCAAATAACATTCTCAATGTTCAGAATGCTTAAAGTCATGAGCTTTTTTAAAAATGTTTAACTGAAACCTGGAAATGTGCTATTTCATTTCAAAGCTTGTATTATATCTATGATATAAATGTTTTTTTATATAAAATTAACCCATTATGCAACAGGGGTTTGAGCAAAAGTCACTGTGAATAAGGGAATTGATCAATATTAATTAGCCGTTTCACTACATTATAGATAGCTGAAGGATTATGATACAGTATATCGATTTCGCTACAAATTGACAAGCATATTTGATGACACTTACCAAACAAGTTTTAAACAGCGGAGAAATAGTTCACCACGACGATAGCAATGCAATGTTTGACTGCATCTCCCTATGTGATATATCTGTATTTGGGTATATACAGATCACGTAATTCAGGGAGCACTGTTACGTCAGGTCACCAACCATTATTACGACGCTCATATGTCATAGAGCTCCTTAGGATGTTTGTATAATCTTTATCCAAATTTTCATATGGCCGCAGTTACGGCGTTTATTTTACAATTAATGTAACAGGGTGTCATTATATTTTTCTGTCTTTATGGTGGCAGACCACTTAAATAAATCTGAGTAGGCGGTTTCTACAAGTGGGTCAGATAAAATATTAAATATACAGTAAAAGCTCACACCTATTCATACCCTTTATGTACTGTATATCTACAATTACGTATACTACGTATACAGTTATCGTATACTATAATACGATAACTACCATTACAAAATGTCTCCCTTTTGATTTGAAGTGGTTCTTTTAAATAAGTAAATTGCAATCACTTAGCCTACATCTGAGCTCCTAATTCATCGCGACGACGGACTGAGACTCCAGTCGGATTTGTGAGAAGGGGTGTGCCTGTTTTAAAACCGATTCATACGTCTTAAACACATGGACATAGATAGCAGTCTGTGTTATATAATTTATCTTTTTATTTTATTTAAATTTAAGTATCACATACACATTTTCAAAGTAACTGTACCCCTTTTAATTATGATCCCCATCGCTCACAGCTCCGAAGGTGAGACGAGGGCTACTTCAGATGGGATTTCCAATATTTCTCTCTTAGCTTGTATACCGGTGGAAAGGAGAGGGGTCTTAAAACGTGTTGATAGTAAGATTGGGATGTATTTGCAGTCTAGATATAGTTTTTTTAATGTTCGGAGCCGCCACAGATTCATTTTCTTACGACTGCTTTTCTGGATGACAATGACAATGCAAACGATGGTGTTAAGGCGAGGCTGTGCCTTAAGGCTCCTCTGCTTACAATATTCAGCGCGTAAATCGCAAACGAGCGCCTTCCCTTACGATGAAAATGCAGAAAATAAGACCACGAGATTTAAACCTACGGCTTACAAATTTATGCGTAAACACTAAAACAGTATCTTTAGCAAAACTGGCGAGACAATGTGTTTTATCATTTAAAAAGGTAGTGGAAAATAATTAAAGGTTACCACGATAAACAGAGGTTACTGATCTACTACTGTACGCTGTGACCAAAAATGAGAGTCCCCCGATCCTCGCAGCCTTCATGCTTTGGTCTTGGCCTGGCCGTTTTTTTTAAGATAATGGGGTCAAGTTAAGAAATTATGCAAGTTTCTAATCAAATCCAAGGGCGCCCCGATCTCCTAAACATCTTTAGAAGGTCGGCGGACCACACTGCACGGTCCGGGTCCGGGCCCTGACCCGGTTCTGGATAATGCCAGCTTAAAGTGAAAAATTCTACTGTACATATTATGTTTCTTATTATGGTATATATGTATAATATAGCGCGACCGCTCACGAAGCTAGAAAGAAAGTTATCCGCCATTTTTATTTTACCTGCAATTGAATTTGCCATTAAAATCATTATTAATACCGCAGCTGCTAAATAACTTACCTAAAAGCGTTCAGATACAAAAGCACTTGAGCTCTAATGTTTGTATACTGTTGGCCCGATGACCTACTTCAAGAAGAATTGTTACATAGACCGCCAAGGACTGTCATCACACTTTACGTCATAAAGCGCTTTAAAACTTTAGACAAGTTCAACACCTCATATTTTGTACTGTTTATCATGGTAAAAGCAACTCAAAGCAATTATAAAAATGATCGAAAGGTAAAAATACAAGCTTATACGAGCTGTCGTTTTAACATTTATAACATATATTTAAACAAACCATATATAATCTATTTTAATAAAATAGAAAAGTGTTCTTAGTCTTCACTTAAAAGCTGTTAGAAGCTGCCTTTCTGACAAGAGAGTTCTGTGAGTTCCACAGTCTCAGTGCATTAAAGTCAAAACCAGTTGCTTTTTATTTCCTCTTTTACGACAGAGCAAGGAGGGTGTCCACAGACCACTGTGCACCTGCAGACTGATATGGGGGGTAAAAAGTCTAGAAGTTAGTAAATAAGATTTTAGCACATGTTCTAAAACAAACCGGACACCTGTACAGTGATGCCAACACAGTGCTCTGAGCTCCTTCTTTGAGTTAAATCCTAGCATCTGCATTTTTTACAAGTTGTTGCTATGGCAGAGCATGACCAGAGCATAACAGAAACCACCCATTTTCTAACCGCTTCATCCAATTCAGGGTCAGGGGGTCAGGGGGTCGCGGGGCACGGGGGAGCCAGAGCCTCAGAAAGTAATAAGCAGGAGATACCTGGGACTGGATGGTAGTCCAATGCAGGGAAGACACAGACACTCACCAATTTTCCCAGAAGCCAATTAACCTACCAGTAGTTCTTTGAACTGTGGGAGGAAGCCGGAGCACCCAAAGCAAACTCATGCAAACATGGGGAGAACATACAAGCTCCATACAGATAGCACCCCAGGTCCAGAAGTGTACCCAGGGCCTCAGCACTGTGAGCTAGCAATGCTAAACGCTGGGCTACTGTGCATGCTAATTTCTAGGCATCAGGTGATCAATCAGGTAGTGTTTCTCAGATAAAAGGACACCAGTTATTTAGTATGAGATTCAAATTGACCTCAGCACAAAATATAACTTATGTTATATAACTTATATAGAACTTACTACAGCATAACTGTCTTATTTGGCTCTTGTAGAAAATATTAACAGCATGCCTATTAAACATACAGTATCTAGCAATCAGCAATCAAAATAAAAACATTTCCAAACATGGAAACTGCCCAGTTAATGAAGCATTTCAAAGACATTAATCTATTCAATAATTACAGTTTTAAGTAGATAACAGATTTATATTCAGATTACGAAAGCATCATAACAACTGCTGCTTGTGTAAGGAATCCATGAATACCACTGTACATGAGAATTCCACACCTATTTGTAATCAATACACAAAATCCTATTGAATTTCAGGTACTTGTTTATTCAGCATTGCTTGACTCCGCGGACTCCTTGTTGTTTCAATATTCTAGCAATAGGACTAATCGCCAATACAGTGCCGTTGTAATCTATTCCTTCTGCCAGCAGAGGACGGTATTCGCACAGCCAGTTCAGGATAAGATACGGTCCTCGCAGTTCACAGTACAACTGGCCAAAGCCGTATTCGGAATATGCTCTCGATAACCTCGTTTAGTTTAAGTACGGCCATATTTCATATCAACCCACAGATGCATTGCATAAACACTAGAATTCTGGTTGTACTTAAATTGACCTTATACGTTTTGGATTATGTTTAACCTTCTTCAATTTCTTCAACCATATTTTGAGATGATTACGTTTACAGAAGCAAATATTATTCAGTGCTTTTTCTTCACTCCTTTAATCAAACCCACATTTCTATAAGGAGGGCCATTGTGAAACTCCCCAAAGTGAGCTGAATTAATCTTTTATTCTTCACACCTGCAAAGTCATTCCTACATTGTGTAATATGAAGGCCTTTCATTATTCACGTATACTACAACATCTGAAAATAATGGGTCTTGAAATAGTTGAATGAAAGAAAATCCTGAATAACTCCTCCAAATGCGTGTTACACTTTCATCAAGTACACACACTTTGAATGTGATGAACTATAAAAAGTTATTTTAACCATACCCAATGGAGCTCAGGAGTGCGATTGCATACACAATCATGTTTTCAGTGTTTGGACATCAGCCGTACATCAGAACAATCATTTCACTAACACAGCTCCATGTTGAGTGACTTCCCTCCAAGAACACAAAGTCACTTTCCCTTAGCAATTATTGCATGGACTTTGATTATCTGCCTTCTGCATCAAGCCCTGTATTATATACGGTACAAAGCCAAGCTTTGGGATAGTGCTTTGTTTGGATCCTTGTCTTGATCCTTTTGGATCCCAGGCTGCTCATTTGCAAATGAGTTTTGACATTAATTATAGTGACTATAGCAATGAGCTGGCACTGTGGTTCACAGATCTGGGGTCCTGGGTTCAATTCCTGGGGTGCAGTCTGGATGGAATTGTATGTTCTCCCTTCATTTGTGTGGATTTCTTCCAGGTGCTCCAGTTTCTTCCCACAGTCCAAAGACATACAGTACTAGTAGGTTAAGGTGGAACTACAGTCCCAATTTTGCAGACACAAAATTATTTAATTTCAGTCACAAAATAAAATCATTGACATTATAGAAAAACTTTACAAACTCAAAATTGAGCACAAAATCATGAATTTTGTGAAAGGACTGTAAGTTACGCCATGTTGTAACAAATTCGCATTCAAGTTCCACACAAATTGCGATGTGATGCAGCCCTTCCTGCTCACTAATCACTGTAATGACTAATGCAATGTGATGTAGGAGAGAAAGGGTATAAGTTATGCAGCAAACATTTCACTGCAAAAAACGTTCCATTCCAAGGTTCTTTATGCAGAGTTAACAATGTAGTATTATTTATTGGCAAAAACGTAAAAAAGTTGAGAGTTATATTTCCATTGGATTAAACGAGATGTATTCACAAGCCTGCTCCTTTACAATGTCATAGGGCCACAACAGATTATAGGAAGTTTTGCTGCCTCGTTCTGAATCGCAGAACATGGTAATTCTTTAACCTTGAAATGTAGTCTATTTTGTGATGTAATGATGCAATGTCCCTTTACTGAGAGCCAGCAATCAACGGATGTGTCTGATCGTGAATGGTTTTCCCTGTTGTTTGTTGTATTACTTGGTGTTGCATTTTAAGCTGTGCATGAGGCAGGACCCGGAGGCTGCTGCTTCTGCTGGTGCTTCTGCTGGGATTGAGGAAGAGCTGAGCGCCATGTAAGGCAAAGACACTGCGTTCCACTTTATCAGGTGCCTGGAGTGTAAGAGCTGCAGATAATATTGAGTCACATTAATCCCAACATATTTCAAATATTATGAAAATTAAATAAATTAAATCAAATAACTTTCATTAAAAAAATCAATCACTCTTTACCTTGCTTTTTCAGTTGTTTTTAAGGAAAATTGATGCCGAGAATGTGTGAATACTGCTTTTTGATGGTTCCAAGACCAATGTGACCTGTTCTATTGCCTGCTAATTGTACGTTCCAGGTTGAAAAATTATTTTTAGGAGGTCAAGGTGTATGAATGATAAGAGAAAAACTGAAATAACCACAGCTACGCAAACACCAGTCCACCAAAAAAAAATCATTTAATTAAAATAAGGTAACATTTTTTTTTCATCATCATACGGATGAACTGTGCTAAATGTGTTTCTAAAAAGAAAAAGCAGGACGTGAGTCGTGAGCCAAGATCATGACTCTTTTGCTCTTCTTCACATCAGTTTTCATCTGCGAGGAGGAGGAGGAGGGCGGCTCCTGATGTGCTGACACTTGGGGAAGTGCCTCTGTGCCGGCCTGGGGGCAAAGCGCCGGCCGCAGTGAGGGCAGGGCACGTAGTCGGGGTTTGGATTCGCGGGGGGCTGGGGCAGGTTCACAACTTTCCCTCCTTGCGTGATCACCTGCTGCACCTCCCTGGCCTGTTTGATGCTCCGAATGAAATCCTCGTGCTTCTGCCTCCAGTTGTTCTTTCTCAGCTGGGAACAGGAAATGAAACCAATAAAACAGCTTCCAGAAAAAGTCCAGACTAGCACTGCGTACACAGTCTGGTCACAAACCATTCACAAGGCAAGAAAATATCAATACAGTAATAACGTAGCTTTCTGGGGCTACCTTTCAGGTCATTGGGTAGAGAGTACAATTTACGTAGTTATGGTTTTGTTTCCTGTGAGTGCTATTTGCTTGATATGTAGATTTTTACAACAGAATTCAGAAGTCACTAAGACACATTTATTCTGTCTGGCAAATGTGCCTTTGCGGCAGTTTTTCAGAAGAGTACTTCATAAAACACTTATTTATTGTTTACATTGATTTATAAGCTGAGTCTGACTCTAGGAGAAAAAAAGGGAAGCTTGGAAAGAGTTTAAGGATAGCCCTTACCACGATTGGCGGTTTAACCTTCTTCTTATGGATGTATGTCTCCAGTTCTGTTCCCTTGGCCCTGTGCTTGAAAGAGTCAAAAACCTTCCTCTTTGAATTCTGAAGCTTCTTGCAGATCTTGCTGTGTTTCTCCAGCCTCTCTACAGCAAACTTCCCGTGACACAGTTCACAGGGCACCAGCTGAGGGTTTCCACTCTGGCTATTCTCATATGGAAATTGCTCAGCGGTAGGGCACATCAGACTTGTAGGGGACAAATATCTGTTTTCCACTGACAGAGTTTGTTCATCCAGACATGTGGTGTTATTTCTGAAGTGGCCCTGCGCGGCCTGTGCCGCTGACACGTCGCTTTCAGGGAGCCTTGCTTTCTTGAGATACTTTCTCCTTCCACAGGGGACGTCTTCTAGCCCACGGCTGCAAGGGCTCACTTGACGTCTCTCCTGATGGGAAAGCGCAGAGGGAAAGTGCGATTCTGCGCATCCGCCATCTTCCATTGGAGAACCATAATCAAGGTTGTCTCCTCTGATAGGAAGGGCTTTCCTTGGAGTGAAGGCTTTTTGCTTCTCCATTCTGCAGGTCAGAAGAGGCACGGCCTTAGAGCGGTGGTTGGCCCATGGTCCTCTGGGGCAAAGCTCGCTCTGCCTCGCCTCTATTTTCCCTTCCGGCCACCTCTCTGGAGTCTTCCATCTCTCTCGGAACCATCCTCAGCTCCTCCTGAGCTCTGAAGAGCTTCGCCTGCATCATGGCCTCCTTCTGGCGAATCTCGTCCTTCATCATGGCCTCCTTCCGGCGCATCTCATCCTGCAGGCTGGCCTCCCTCCGGCGATGCTCCTCCTTCAGCGCGGCCTCTGCCTCGGCCACTTTTCGTAGCTCCTCTTGCAACTGAAAGTGCTCCTTCCCATTGGCATGAGAAGGGCATTGCCCTGGAGGGGTCGCCACCATGGGGAGGACAGTCCTGTCCTTAGGTTTGCGTACTCTTGAGCCCCTCCTGCCCGGCCTCTCGCAGGGCCTCTCATGACCATCCTGAGGCGGGGTGGGGGCAAACAAGGAATCACTCTGTGCGTCCGGGCGGTCCACAGCCCGAACCTCACCAGGGCCGGAGACTTTCCTGTTACCCATAGGCTTCAGGGGGTAAGACCGATCATACCCCACAATGTTCTTCTCGGGGCCCTGTTGGGCTTGGAAGCGATAGCTGTTCCCCATCTTCTTCTCCGCAGCGTATTTGACATATTGGAAACATTTTCTCATCTTCTGTAGAGCTGCCTCCTGCCGCCGATTGTACATGGCGATCATTTTTTTCTCCTTTTCCTGCATCAGTTTCTCTTGGAAGGTGTCCTTCAGAAGCTGTATCTTGGGAGGTGGGCAGTACGTGGAAATCAGATCCTGTTGCCTTAAGGGCGCGGGTCGATTCGAGTCTGTGTCCTTCGGGGAGGGGGACAGAGCACCAGGCTTAGGACTGGGCTCCATTGGCAAATGAGATATGAGCTTTGTTTCCCAGGTATCTGGAAAAGGCAAAAATGGCAAATAAATGATATCCTGCACAGTCTAGTATGGTCTAATAGAAAAGAATAAAAAAAAAACAATTCAGGAAATACACAACTTTTTAATATTAAACCTAATGGTGTTGAATGCTGCATGCTGACTCAGTATGAGACAGATCCTAAACATAAACATTATAATAAACATTTGTTTCCCAAATAACATTCTCAATGTTCAGAATGCTTAAAGTCATGAGCTTTTTTAAAAATGTTTAACTGAAACCTGGAAATGTGCTATTTCATTTCAAAGCTTGTATTATATCTATGATATAAATGTTTTTTTATATAAAATTAACCCATTATGCAACAGGGGTTTGAGCAAAAGTCACTGTGAATAAGGGAATTGATCAATATTAATTAGCCGTTTCACTACATTATAGATAGCTGAAGGATTATGATACAGTATATCGATTTCGCTACAAATTGACAAGCATATTTGATGACACTTACCAAACAAGTTTTAAACAGCGGAGAAATAGTTCACCACGACGATAGCAATGCAATGTTTGACTGCATCTCCCTATGTGATATATCTGTATTTGGGTATATACAGATCACGTAATTCAGGGAGCACTGTTACGTCAGGTCACCAACCATTATTACGACGCTCATATGTCATAGAGCTCCTTAGGATGTTTGTATAATCTTTATCCAAATTTTCATATGGCCGCAGTTACGGCGTTTATTTTACAATTAATGTAACAGGGTGTCATTATATTTTTCTGTCTTTATGGTGGCAGACCACTTAAATAAATCTGAGTAGGCGGTTTCTACAAGTGGGTCAGATAAAATATTAAATATACAGTAAAAGCTCACACCTATTCATACCCTTTATGTACTGTATATCTACAATTACGTATACTACGTATACAGTTATCGTATACTATAATACGATAACTACCATTACAAAATGTCTCCCTTTTGATTTGAAGTGGTTCTTTTAAATAAGTAAATTGCAATCACTTAGCCTACATCTGAGCTCCTAATTCATCGCGACGACGGACTGAGACTCCAGTCGGATTTGTGAGAAGGGGTGTGCCTGTTTTAAAACCGATTCATACGTCTTAAACACATGGACATAGATAGCAGTCTGTGTTATATAATTTATCTTTTTATTTTATTTAAATTTAAGTATCACATACACATTTTCAAAGTAACTGTACCCCTTTTAATTATGATCCCCATCGCTCACAGCTCCGAAGGTGAGACGAGGGCTACTTCAGATGGGATTTCCAATATTTCTCTCTTAGCTTGTATACCGGTGGAAAGGAGAGGGGTCTTAAAACGTGTTGATAGTAAGATTGGGATGTATTTGCAGTCTAGATATAGTTTTTTTAATGTTCGGAGCCGCCACAGATTCATTTTCTTACGACTGCTTTTCTGGATGACAATGACAATGCAAACGATGGTGTTAAGGCGAGGCTGTGCCTTAAGGCTCCTCTGCTTACAATATTCAGCGCGTAAATCGCAAACGAGCGCCTTCCCTTACGATGAAAATGCAGAAAATAAGACCACGAGATTTAAACCTACGGCTTACAAATTTATGCGTAAACACTAAAACCGTATCTTTAGCAAAACTGGCGAGACAATGTGTTTTATCATTTAAAAAAGTACTGGAAAATAATTAAAGGTTATCACGATAAACAGAGGTTACTGATCTACTACTGTACGCTGTGACCAAAAATGAGAGTCCCCCGATCCTCGCAGCCTTCATGCTTTGGTCTTGGCCTGGCCGTTTTTTTTAAGATAATGGGGTCAAGTTAAGAAATTATGCAAGTTTCTAATCAAATCCAAGGGCGCCCCGATCTCCTAAACATCTTTAGAAGGCCGGCGGACCACACTGCACGGTCCGGGTCCGGGCCCTGACCCGGTTCTGAATAATGCCAGCTTAAAGTGAAAAATTCTACTGTACATATTATGTTTCTTATTATGGTATATATGTATAATATAGCGCGACCGCTCACGAAGCTAGAAAGAAAGTTATCCGCCATTTTTATTTTACCTGCAATTGAATTTGCCATTAAAATCATTATTAATACCGCAGCTGCTAAATAACTTACCTAAAAGCGTTCAGATACAAAAGCACTTGAGCTCTAATGTTTGTATACTGTTGGCCCGATGACCTACTTCAAGAAGAATTGTTACATAGACCGCCAAGGACTGTCATCACACTTTACGTCATAAAGCGCTTTAAAACTTTAGACAAGTTCAACACCTCATATTTTGTACTGTTTATCATGGTAAAAGCAACTCAAAGCAATTATAAAAATGATCGAAAGGTAAAAATACAAGCTTATACGAGCTGTCGTTTTAACATTTATAACATATATTTAAACAAACCATATATAATCTATTTTAATAAAATAGAAAAGTGTTCTTAGTCTTCACTTAAAAGCTGTTAGAAGCTGCCTTTCTGACAAGAGAGTTCTGTGAGTTCCACAGTCTCAGTGCATTAAAGTCAAAACCAGTTGCTTTTTATTTCCTCTTTTACGACAGAGCAAGGAGGGTGTCCACAGACCACTGTGCACCTGCAGACTGATATGGGGGGTAAAAAGTCTAGAAGTTAGTAAATAAGATTTTAGCACATGTTCTAAAACAAACCGGACACCTGTACAGTGATGCCAACACAGTGCTCTGAGCTCCTTCTTTGAGTTAAATCCTAGCATCTGCATTTTTTACAAGTTGTTGCTATGGCAGAGCATGACCAGAGCATAACAGAAACCACCCATTTTCTAACCGCTTCATCCAATTCAGGGTCAGGGGGTCAGGGGGTCGCGGGGCACGGGGGAGCCAGAGCCTCAGAAAGTAATAAGCAGGAGATACCTGGGACTGGATGGTAGTCCAATGCAGGGAAGACACAGACACTCACCAATTTTCCCAGAAGCCAATTAACCTACCAGTAGTTCTTTGAACTGTGGGAGGAAGCCGGAGCACCCAAAGCAAACTCATGCAAACATGGGGAGAACATACAAGCTCCATACAGATAGCACCCCAGGTCCAGAAGTGTACCCAGGGCCTCAGCACTGTGAGCTAGCAATGCTAAACGCTGGGCTACTGTGCATGCTAATTTCTAGGCATCAGGTGATCAATCAGGTAGTGTTTCTCAGATAAAAGGACACCAGTTATTTAGTATGAGATTCAAATTGACCTCAGCACAAAATATAACTTATGTTATATAACTTATATAGAACTTACTACAGCATAACTGTCTTATTTGGCTCTTGTAGAAAATATTAACAGCATGCCTATTAAACATACAGTATCTAGCAATCAGCAATCAAAATAAAAACATTTCCAAACATGGAAACTGCCCAGTTAATGAAGCATTTCAAAGACATTAATCTATTCAATAATTACAGTTTTAAGTAGATAACAGATTTATATTCAGATTACGAAAGCATCATAACAACTGCTGCTTGTGTAAGGAATCCATGAATACCACTGTACATGAGAATTCCACACCTATTTGTAATCAATACACAAAATCCTATTGAATTTCAGGTACTTGTTTATTCAGCATTGCTTGACTCCGCGGACTCCTTGTTGTTTCAATATTCTAGCAATAGGACTAATCGCCAATACAGTGCCGTTGTAATCTATTCCTTCTGCCAGCAGAGGACGGTATTCGCACAGCCAGTTCAGGATAAGATACGGTCCTCGCAGTTCACAGTACAACTGGCCAAAGCCGTATTCGGAATATGCTCTCGATAACCTCGTTTAGTTTAAGTACGGCCATATTTCATATCAACCCACAGATGCATTGCATAAACACTAGAATTCTGGTTGTACTTAAATTGACCTTATACGTTTTGGATTATGTTTAACCTTCTTCAATTTCTTCAACCATATTTTGAGATGATTACGTTTACAGAAGCAAATATTATTCAGTGCTTTTTCTTCACTCCTTTAATCAAACCCACATTTCTATAAGGAGGGCCATTGTGAAACTCCCCAAAGTGAGCTGAATTAATCTTTTATTCTTCACACCTGCAAAGTCATTCCTACATTGTGTAATATGAAGGCCTTTCATTATTCACGTATACTACAACATCTGAAAATAATGGGTCTTGAAATAGTTGAATGAAAGAAAATCCTGAATAACTCCTCCAAATGCGTGTTACACTTTCATCAAGTACACACACTTTGAATGTGATGAACTATAAAAAGTTATTTTAACCATACCCAATGGAGCTCAGGAGTGCGATTGCATACACAATCATGTTTTCAGTGTTTGGACATCAGCCGTACATCAGAACAATCATTTCACTAACACAGCTCCATGTTGAGTGACTTCCCTCCAAGAACACAAAGTCACTTTCCCTTAGCAATTATTGCATGGACTTTGATTATCTGCCTTCTGCATCAAGCCCTGTATTATATACGGTACAAAGCCAAGCTTTGGGATAGTGCTTTGTTTGGATCCTTGTCTTGATCCTTTTGGATCCCAGGCTGCTCATTTGCAAATGAGTTTTGACATTAATTATAGTGACTATAGCAATGAGCTGGCACTGTGGTTCACAGATCTGGGGTCCTGGGTTCAATTCCTGGGGTGCAGTCTGGATGGAATTGTATGTTCTCCCTTCATTTGTGTGGATTTCTTCCAGGTGCTCCAGTTTCTTCCCACAGTCCAAAGACATACAGTACTAGTAGGTTAAGGTGGAACTACAGTCCCAATTTTGCAGACACAAAATTATTTAATTTCAGTCACAAAATAAAATCATTGACATTATAGAAAAACTTTACAAACTCAAAATTGAGCACAAAATCATGAATTTTGTGAAAGGACTGTAAGTTACGCCATGTTGTAACAAATTCGCATTCAAGTTCCACACAAATTGCGATGTGATGCAGCCCTTCCTGCTCACTAATCACTGTAATGACTAATGCAATGTGATGTAGGAGAGAAAGGGTATAGGTTATGCAGCAAACATTTCACTGCAAAAAACATTCCATTCCAAGGTTCTTTATGCAGAGTTAACAATGTAGTATTATTTATTGGCAAAAACGTAAAAAAGTTGAGAGTTATATTTCCATTGGATTAAACGAGATGTATTCACAAGCCTGCTCCTTTACAATGTCACAGGGCCACAACAGATTATAGGAAGTTTTGCTGCCTCGTTCTGAATCGCAGAACATGGTAATTCTTTAACCTTGAAATGTAGTCTATTTTGTGATGTAATGATGCAATGTCCCTTTACTGAGAGCCAGCAATCAACGGATGTGTCTGATCGTGAATGGTTTTCCCTGTTGTTTGTTGTATTACTTGGTCTTGCATTTTAAGCTGTGCATGAGGCAGGACCCGGAGGCTGCTGCTTCTGCTGGTGCTTCTGCTGGGATTGAGGAAGAGCTGAGCGCCATGTAAGGCAAAGACACTGCGTTCCACTTTATCAGGTGCCTGGAGTGTAAGAGCTGCAGATAATATTGAGTCACATTAATCCCAACATATTTCAAATATTATGAAAATTAAATAAATTAAATCAAATAACTTTCATTAAAAAAATCAATCACTCTTTACCTTGCTTTTTCAGTTGTTTTTAAGGAAAATTGATGCCCAGAATGTGTGAATACTGCTTTTTGATGGTTCCAAGACCAATGTGACCTGTTCTATTGCCTGCTAATTGTACGTTCCAGGTTGAAAAATTATTTTTAGGAGGTCAAGGTGTATGAATGATAAGAGAAAAACTGAAATAACCACAGCTACGCAAACACCAGTCCACCAAAAAAAAATCATTTAATTAAAATAAGGTAACATTTTTTTTTCATCATCATACGGATGAACTGTGCTAAATGTGTTTCTAAAAAGAAAAAGCAGGACGTGAGTCATGAGCCAAGATCATGACTCTTTTGCTCTTCTTCACATCAGTTTTCATCTGCGAGGAGGAGGAGGAGGGCGGCTCCTGATGTGCTGACACTTGGGGAAGTGCCTCTGTGCCGGCCTGGGGGCAAAGCGCCGGCCGCAGTGAGGGCAGGGCACGTAGTCGGGGTTTGGATTCGCGGGGGGCTGGGGCAGGTTCACAACTTTCCCTCCTTGCGTGATCA
The DNA here is from genome assembly GCF_040954835.1 of Lepisosteus oculatus. Lineage (NCBI taxonomy): Eukaryota > Metazoa > Chordata > Actinopteri > Semionotiformes > Lepisosteidae > Lepisosteus > Lepisosteus oculatus. The sequence goes on along the minus strand of NW_027167923.1, from coordinate 2,508,481 downwards.
CCTGCTGCACCTCCCTGGCCTGTTTGATGCTCCGAATGAAATCCTCGTGCTTCTGCCTCCAGTTGTTCTTTCTCAGCTGGGAACAGGAAATGAAACCAATAAAACAGCTTCCAGAAAAAGTCCAGACTAGCACTGCGTACACAGTCTGGTCACAAACCATTCACAAGGCAAGAAAATATCAATACAGTAATAACGTAGCTTTCTGGGGCTACCTTTCAGGTCATTGGGTAGAGAGTACAATTTACGTAGTTATGGTTTTGTTTCCTGTGAGTGCTATTTGCTTGATATGTAGATTTTTACAACAGAATTCAGAAGTCACTAAGACACATTTATTCTGTCTGGCAAATGTGCCTTTGCGGCAGTTTTTCAGAAGAGTACTTCATAAAACACTTATTTATTGTTTACATTGATTTATAAGCTGAGTCTGACTCTAGGAGAAAAAAAGGGAAGCTTGGAAAGAGTTTAAGGATAGCCCTTACCACGATTGGCGGTTTAACCTTCTTCTTATGGATGTATGTCTCCAGTTCTGTTCCCTTGGCCCTGTGCTTGAAAGAGTCAAAAACCTTCCTCTTTGAATTCTGAAGCTTCTTGCAGATCTTGCTGTGTTTCTCCAGCCTCTCTACAGCAAACTTCCCGTGACACAGTTCACAGGGCACCAGCTGAGGGTTTCCACTCTGGCTATTCTCATATGGAAATTGCTCAGCGGTAGGGCACATCAGACTTGTAGGGGACAAATATCTGTTTTCCACTGACAGAGTTTGTTCATCCAGACATGTGGTGTTATTTCTGAAGTGGCCCTGCGCGGCCTGTGCCGCTGACACGTCGCTTTCAGGGAGCCTTGCTTTCTTGAGATACTTTCTCCTTCCACAGGGGACGTCTTCTAGCCCACGGCTGCAAGGGCTCACTTGACGTCTCTCCTGATGGGAAAGCGCAGAGGGAAAGTGCGATTCTGCGCATCCGCCATCTTCCATTGGAGAACCATAATCAAGGTTGTCTCCTCTGATAGGAAGGGCTTTCCTTGGAGTGAAGGCTTTTTGCTTCTCCATTCTGCAGGTCAGAAGAGGCACGGCCTTAGAGCGGTGGTTGGCCCATGGTCCTCTGGGGCAAAGCTCGCTCTGCCTCGCCTCTATTTTCCCTTCCGGCCACCTCTCTGGAGTCTTCCATCTCTCTCGGAACCATCCTCAGCTCCTCCTGAGCTCTGAAGAGCTTCGCCTGCATCATGGCCTCCTTCTGGCGAATCTCGTCCTTCATCATGGCCTCCTTCCGGCGCATCTCATCCTGCAGGCTGGCCTCCCTCCGGCGATGCTCCTCCTTCAGCGCGGCCTCTGCCTCGGCCACTTTTCGTAGCTCCTCTTGCAACTGAAAGTGCTCCTTCCCATTGGCATGAGAAGGGCATTGCCCTGGAGGGGTCGCCACCATGGGGAGGACAGTCCTGTCCTTAGGTTTGCGTACTCTTGAGCCCCTCCTGCCCGGCCTCTCGCAGGGCCTCTCATGACCATCCTGAGGCGGGGTGGGGGCAAACAAGGAATCACTCTGTGCGTCCGGGCGGTCCACAGCCCGAACCTCACCAGGGCCGGAGACTTTCCTGTTACCCATAGGCTTCAGGGGGTAAGACCGATCATACCCCACAATGTTCTTCTCGGGGCCCTGTTGGGCTTGGAAGCGATAGCTGTTCCCCATCTTCTTCTCCGCAGCGTATTTGACATATTGGAAACATTTTCTCATCTTCTGTAGAGCTGCCTCCTGCCGCCGATTGTACATGGCGATCATTTTTTTCTCCTTTTCCTGCATCAGTTTCTCTTGGAAGGTGTCCTTCAAAAGCTGTATCTTGGGTGGCGGGCAGTACGTGGAGATCAGATCCTGTTGCCTTAAGGGCGCGGGTCGATTCGAGTCTGTGTCCTTCGGGGAGGGGGACAGAGCACCAGGCTTAGGACTGGGCTCCATTGGCAAATGAGATATGAGCTTTGTTTCCCAGGTATCTGGAAAAGGCAAAAATGGCAAATAAATGATATCCTGCACAGTCTAGTATGGTCTAATAGAAAAGAATAAAAAAAAACAATTCAGGAAATACACAACTTTTTAATATTAAACCTAATGGTGTTGAATGCTGCATGCTGACTCAGTAGGAGACAGATCCTAAACATAAACATTATAATAAACATTTGTTTCCCAAATAACATTCTCAATGTTCAGAATGCTTAAAGTCATGAGCTTTTTTAAAAATGTTTAACTGAAACCTGGAAATGTGCTATTTCATTTCAAAGCTTGTATTATATCTATGATATAAATGTTTTTTTATATAAAATTAACCCATTATGCAACAGGGGTTTGAGCAAAAGTCACTGTGAATAAGGGAATTGATCAATATTAATTAGCCGTTTCACTACATTATAGATAGCTGAAGGATTATGATACAGTATATCGATTTCGCTACAAATTGACAAGCATATTTGATGACACTTACCAAACAAGTTTTAAACAGCGGAGAAATAGTTCACCACGACGATAGCAATGCAATGTTTGACTGCATCTCCCTATGTGATATATCTGTATTTGGGTATATACAGATCACGTAATTCAGGGAGCACTGTTACGTCAGGTCACCAACCATTATTACGACGCTCATATGTCATAGAGCTCCTTAGGATGTTTGTATAATCTTTATCCAAATTTTCATATGGCCGCAGTTACGGCGTTTATTTTACAATTAATGTAACAGGGTGTCATTATATTTTTCTGTCTTTATGGTGGCAGACCACTTAAATAAATCTGAGTAGGCGGTTTCTACAAGTGGGTCAGATAAAATATTAAATATACAGTAAAAGCTCACACCTATTCATACCCTTTATGTACTGTATATCTACAATTACGTATACTACGTATACAGTTATCGTATACTATAATACGATAACTACCATTACAAAATGTCTCCCTTTTGATTTGAAGTGGTTCTTTTAAATAAGTAAATTGCAATCACTTAGCCTACATCTGAGCTCCTAATTCATCGCGACGACGGACTGAGACTCCAGTCGGATTTGTGAGAAGTAAAGGGGTGTGCCTGTTTTAAAACCGATTCATACGTCTTAAACACATGGACATAGATAGCAGTCTGTGTTATATAATTTATCTTTTTATTTTATTTAAATTTAAGTATCACATACACATTTTCAAAGTAACTGTACCCCTTTTAATTATGATCCCCATCGCTCACAGCTCCGAAGGTGAGACGAGGGCTACTTCAGATGGGATTTCCAATATTTCTCTCTTAGCTTGTATACCGGTGGAAAGGAGAGGGGTCTTAAAACGTGTTGATAGTAAGATTGGGATGTATTTGCAGTCTAGATATAGTTTTTTTAATGTTCGGAGCCGCCACAGATTCATTTTCTTACGACTGCTTTTCTGGATGACAATGACAATGCAAACGATGGTGTTAAGGCGAGGCTGTGCCTTAAGGCTCCTCTGCTTACAATATTCAGCGCGTAAATCGCAAACGAGCGCCTTCCCTTACGATGAAAATGCAGAAAATAAGACCACGAGATTTAAACCTACGGCTTACAAATTTATGCGTAAACACTAAAACCGTATCTTTAGCAAAACTGGCGAGACAATGTGTTTTATCATTTAAAAAAGTACTGGAAAATAATTAAAGGTTATCACGATAAACAGAGGTTACTGATCTACTACTGTACGCTGTGACCAAAAATGAGAGTCCCCCGATCCTCGCAGCCTTCATGCTTTGGTCTTGGCCTGGCCGTTTTTTTTAAGATAATGGGGTCAAGTTAAGAAATTATGCAAGTTTCTAATCAAATCCAAGGGCGCCTCGATCTCCTAAACATCTTTAGAAGGCCGGCGGACCACACTGCACGGTCCGGGTCCGGGCCCTGACCCGGTTCTGAATAATGCCAGCTTAAAGTGAAAAATTCTACTGTACATATTATGTTTCTTATTATGGTATATATGTATAATATAGCGCGACCGCTCACGAAGCTAGAAAGAAAGTTATCCGCCATTTTTATTCTACCTGCAATTGAATTTGCCATTAAAATCATTATTAATACCGCAGCTGCTAAATAACTTACCTAAAAGCGTTCAGATACAAAAGCACTTGAGCTCTAATGTTTGTATACTGTTGGCCCGATGACCTACTTCAAGAAGAATTGTTACATAGACCGCCAAGGACTGTCATCACACTTTACGTCATAAAGCGCTTTAAAACTTTAGACAAGTTCAACACCTCATATTTTGTACTGTTTATCATGGTAAAAGCAACTCAAAGCAATTATAAAAATGATCGAAAGGTAAAAATACAAGCTTATACGAGCTGTCGTTTTAACATTTATAACATATATTTAAACAAACCATATATAATCTATTTTAATAAAATAGAAAAGTGTTCTTAGTCTTCACTTAAAAGCTGTTAGAAGCTGCCTTTCTGACAAGAGAGTTCTGTGAGTTCCACAGTCTCAGTGCATTAAAGTCAAAACCAGTTGCTTTTTATTTCCTCTTTTACGACAGAGCAAGGAGGGTGTCCACAGACCACTGTGCACCTGCAGACTGATATGGGGGGTAAAAAGTCTAGAAGTTAGTAAATAAGATTTTAGCACATGTTCTAAAACAAACCGGACACCTGTACAGTGATGCCAACACAGTGCTCTGAGCTCCTTCTTTGAGTTAAATCCTAGCATCTGCATTTTTTACAAGTTGTTGCTATGGCAGAGCATGACCAGAGCATAACAGAAACCACCCATTTTCTAACCGCTTCATCCAATTCAGGGTCAGGGGGTCAGGGGGTCGCGGGGCACGGGGGAGCCAGAGCCTCAGAAAGTAATAAGCAGGAGATACCTGGGACTGGATGGTAGTCCAATGCAGGGAAGACACAGACACTCACCAATTTTCCCAGAAGCCAATTAACCTACCAGTAGTTCTTTGAACTGTGGGAGGAAGCCGGAGCACCCAAAGCAAACTCATGCAAACATGGGGAGAACATACAAGCTCCATACAGATAGCACCCCAGGTCCAGAAGTGTACCCAGGGCCTCAGCACTGTGAGCTAGCAATGCTAAACGCTGGGCTACTGTGCATGCTAATTTCTAGGCATCAGGTGATCAATCAGGTAGTGTTTCTCAGATAAAAGGACACCAGTTATTTAGTATGAGATTCAAATTGACCTCAGAACAAAATATAACTTATGTTAACTGTCTTATTTGGCTCTTGTAGAAAATATTAACAGCATGCCTATTAAACATACAGTATCTAGCAATCAGCAATCAAAATAAAAACATTTCCAAACATGGAAACTGCCCAGTTAATGAAGCATTTCAAAGACATTAATCTATTCAATAATTACAGTTTTAAGTAGATTTATAAGAACAGATTTATATTCAGATTACGAAAGCATCATAACAACTGCTGCTTGTGTAAGGAATCCATGAATACCACTGTACATGAGAATTCCACACCTATTTGTAATCAATACACAAAATCCTATTGAATTTCAGGTACTTGTTTATTCAGCATTGCTTGACTCCGCGGACTCCTTGTTGTTTCAATATTCTAGCAATAGGACTAATCGCCAATACAGTGCCGTTGTAATCTATTCCTTCTGCCAGCAGAGGACGGTATTCGCACAGCCAGTTCAGGATAAGATACGGTCCTCGCAGTTCACAGTACAACTGGCCAAAGCCGTATTCGGAATATGCTGTCGATAACCTCGTTTAGTTTAAGTACGGCCATATTTCATATCAACCCACAGATGCATTGCATAAACACTAGAATTCTGGTTGTACTTAAATTGACCTTATACGTTTTGGATTATGTTTAACCTTCTTCAATTTCTTCAACCATAGTTTGAGATGATTACGTTTACAGAAGCAAATATTATTCAGTGCTTTTTCTTCACTCCTTTAATCAAACCCACATTTCTATAAGGAGGGCCATTGTGAAACTCCCCAAAGTGAGCTGAATTAATCTTTTATTCTTCACACCTGCAAAGTCATTCCTACATTGTGTAATATGAAGGCCTTTCATTATTCACGTATACTACAACATCTGAAAATAATGGGTCTTGAAATAGTTGAATGAAAGAAAATCCTGAATAACTCCTCCAAATGCGTGTTACACTTTCATCAAGTACACACACTTTGAATGTGATGAACTATAAAAAGTTATTTTAACCATACCCAATGGAGCTCAGGAGTGCGATTGCATACACAATCATGTTTTCAGTGTTTGGACATCAGCCGTACATCAGAACAATCATTTCACTAACACAGCTCCATGTTGAGTGACTTCCCTCCAAGAACACAAAGTCACTTTCCCTTAGCAATTATTGCATGGACTTTGATTATCTGCCTTCTGCATCAAGCCCTGTATTATATACAGTACAAAGCCAAGCTTTGGGATAGTGCTTTGTTTGGATCCTTGTCTTGATCCTTTTGGATCCCAGGCTGCTCATTTGCAAATGAGTTTTGACATTAATTATAGTGACTATAGCAATGAGCTGGCACTGTGGTTCACAGAGCTGGGGTCCTGGGTTCAATTCCTGGGGTGCAGTCTGGATGGAATTGTATGTTCTCCCTTCATTTGTGTGGATTTCTTCCAGGTGCTCCAGTTTCTTCCCACAGTCCAAAGACATACAGTACTAGTAGGTTAAGGTGGAACTACAGTCCCAATTTTGCAGACACAAAATTATTTAATTTCAGTCACAAAATAAAATCATTGACATTATAGAAAAACTTTACAAACTCAAAATTGAGCACAAAATCATGAATTTTGTGAAAGGAATGTAAGTTACGCCATGTTGTAACAAATTCGCATTCAAGTTCCACACAAATTGCGATGTGATGCAGCCCTTCCTGCTCACTAATCACTGTAATGACTAATGCAATGTGATGTAGGAGAGAAAGGGTATAGGTTATGCAGCAAACATTTCACTGCAAAAAACGTTCCATTCCAAGGTTCTTTATGCAGAGTTAACAATGTAGTATTATTTATTGGCAAAAACGTAAAAAAGTTGAGAGCAATATTTCCAATGGATTAAACGAGATGTATTCACAAGCCTGCTCCTTTACAATGTCACAGGGCCACAACAGATTATAGGAAGTTTTGCTGCCTCGTTCTGAATCGCAGAACATGGTAATTCTTTAACCTTGAAATGTAGTCTATTTTGTGATGTAATGATGCAATGTCCCTTTACTGAGAGCCAGCAATCAACGGATGTGTCTGATCGTGAATGGTTTTCCCTGTTGTTTGTTGTATTACTTGGTGTTGCATTTTAAGCTGTGCATGAGGCAGGACCCGGAGGCTGCTGCTTCTGCTGGTGCTTCTGCTGGGATTGAGGAAGAGCTGAGCGCCATGTAAGGCAAAGACACTGCGTTCCACTTTATCAGGTGCCTGGAGTGTAAGAGCTGCAGATAATATTGAGTCACATTAATCCCAACATATTTCAAATATTATGAAAATTAAATAAATTAAATCAAATAACTTTCATTAAAAAAATCAATCACTCTTTACCTTGCTTTTTCAGTTGTTTTTAAGGAAAATTGATGCCGAGAATGTGTGAATACTGCTTTTTGATGGTTCCAAGACCAATGTGACCTGTTCTATTGCCTGCTAATTGTACGTTCCAGGTTGAAAAATTATTTTTAGGAGGTCAAGGTGTATGAATGATAAGAGAAAAACTGAAATAACCACAGCTACGCAAACACCAGTCCACCAAAAAAAAATCATTTAATTAAAATAAGGTAACATTTTTTTTTCATCATCATACGGATGAACTGTGCTAAATGTGTTTCTAAAAAGAAAAAGCAGGACGTGAGTCGTGAGCCAAGATCATGACTCTTTTGCTCTTCTTCACATCAGTTTTCATCTGCGAGGAGGAGGAGGAGGGCGGCTCCTGATGTGCTGACACTTGGGGAAGTGCCTCTGTGCCGGCCTGGGGGCAAAGCGCCGGCCGCAGTGAGGGCAGGGCACGTAGTCGGGGTTTGGATTCGCGGGGGGCTGGGGCAGGTTCACAACTTTCCCTCCTTGCGTGATCACCTGCTGCACCTCCCTGGCCTGTTTGATGCTCCGAATGAAATCCTCGTGCTTCTGCCTCCAGTTGTTCTTTCTCAGCTGGGAACAGGAAATGAAACCAATAAAACAGCTTCCAGAAAAAGTCCAGACTAGCACTGCGTACACAGTCTGGTCGCAAACCATTCACAAGGCAAGAAAATATCAATACAGTAATAACGTAGCTTTCTGGGGCTACCTTTCAGGTCATTGGGTAGAGAGTACAATTTACGTAGTTATGGTTTTGTTTCCTGTGAGTGCTATTTGCTTGATATGTAGATTTTTACAACAGAATTCAGAAGTCACTAAGACACATTTATTCTGTCTGGCAAATGTGCCTTTGCGGCAGTTTTTCAGAAGAGTACTTCATAAAACACTTATTTATTGTCTACATTGATTTATAAGCTGAGTCTGACTCTAGGAGAAAAAAAGGGAAGCTTGGAAAGAGTTTAAGGATAGCCCTTACCACGATTGGCGGTTTAACCTTCTTCTTATGGATGTATGTCTCCAGTTCTGTTCCCTTGGCCCTGTGCTTGAAAGAGTCAAAAACCTTCCTCTTTGAATTCTGAAGCTTCTTGCAGATCTTGCTGTGTTTCTCCAGCCTCTCTACAGCAAACTTCCCGTGACACAGTTCACAGGGCACCAGCTGAGGGTTTCCACTCTGGCTATTCTCATATGGAAATTGCTCAGCGGTAGGGCACATCAGACTTGTAGGGGACAAATATCTGTTTTCCACTGACAGAGTTTGTTCATCCAGACATGTGGTGTTATTTCTGAAGTGGCCCTGCGCGGCCTGTGCCGCTGACACGTCGCTTTCAGGGAGCCTTGCTTTCTTGAGATACTTTCTCCTTCCACAGGGGACGTCTTCTAGCCCACGGCTGCAAGGGCTCACTTGACGTCTCTCCTGATGGGAAAGCGCAGAGGGAAAGTGCGATTCTGCGCATCCGCCATCTTCCATTGGAGAACCATAATCAAGGTTGTCTCCTCTGATAGGAAGGGCTTTCCTTGGAGTGAAGGCTTTTTGCTTCTCCATTCTGCAGGTCAGAAGAGGCACGGCCTTAGAGCGGTGGTTGGCCCATGGTCCTCTGGGGCAAAGCTCGCTCTGCCTCGCCTCTATTTTCCCTTCCGGCCACCTCTCTGGAGTCTTCCATCTCTCTCGGAACCATCCTCAGCTCCTCCTGAGCTCTGAAGAGCTTCGCCTGCATCATGGCCTCCTTCTGGCGAATCTCGTCCTTCATCATGGCCTCCTTCCGGCGCATCTCATCCTGCAGGCTGGCCTCCCTCCGGCGATGCTCCTCCTTCAGCGCGGCCTCTGCCTCGGCCACTTTTCGTAGCTCCTCTTGCAACTGAAAGTGCTCCTTCCCATTGGCATGAGAAGGGCATTGCCCTGGAGGGGTCGCCACCATGGGGAGGACAGTCCTGTCCTTAGGTTTGCGTACTCTTGAGCCCCTCCTGCCCGGCCTCTCGCAGGGCCTCTCATGACCATCCTGAGGCGGGGTGGGGGCAAACAAGGAATCACTCTGTGCGTCCGGGCGGTCCACAGCCCGAACCTCACCAGGGCCGGAGACTTTCCTGTTACCCATAGGCTTCAGGGGGTAAGACCGATCATACCCCACAATGTTCTTCTCGGGGCCCTGTTGGGCTTGGAAGCGATAGCTGTTCCCCATCTTCTTCTCCGCAGCGTATTTGACATATTGGAAACATTTTCTCATCTTCTGTAGAGCTGCCTCCTGCCGCCGATTGTACATGGCGATCATTTTTTTCTCCTTTTCCTGCATCAGTTTCTCTTGGAAGGTGTCCTTCAGAAGCTGTATCTTGGGAGGCGGGCAGTACGTGGAGATCAGATCCTGTTGCCTTAAGGGCGCGGGTCGATTCGAGTCTGTGTCCTTCGGGGAGGGGGACAGAGCACCAGGCTTAGGACTGGGCTCCATTGGCAAATGAGATATGAGCTTTGTTTCCCAGGTATCTGGAAAAGGCAAAAATGGCAAATAAATGATATCCTGCACAGTCTAGTATGGTCTAATAGAAAAGAATAAAAAAAAACAATTCAGGAAATACACAACTTTTTAATATTAAACCTAATGGTGTTGAATGCTGCATGCTGACTCAGTAGGAGACAGATCCTAAACATAAACATTATAATAAACATTTGTTTCCCAAATAACATTCTCAATGTTCAGAATGCTTAAAGTCATGAGCTTTTTTAAAAATGTTTAACTGAAACCTGGAAATGTGCTATTTCATTTCAAAGCTTGTATTATATCTATGATATAAATGTTTTTTTATATAAAATTAACCCATTATGCAACAGGGGTTTGAGCAAAAGTCACTGTGAATAAAGGAATTTACCAATATTAATTAGTCGTTTCACTACATTATAGATAGCTGAAGGATTATGATACAGTATATCGATTTCGCTACAAATTGACAAGCATATTTGATGACACTTACCAAACAAGTTTTAAACAGCGGAGAAATAGTTCACCACGACGATAGCAATGCAATGTTTGACTGCATCTCCCTATGTGATATATCTGTATTTGGGTATATACAGATCACGTAATTCAGGGAGCACTGTAACGTCAGGTCACCAACCATTATTACGACGCTCATATGTCATAGAGCTCCTTAGGATGTTTGTATAATCTTTATCCAAATTTTCATATGGCCGCAGTTACGGCGTTTATTTTACAGTTAATGTAACAGGGTGTCATTATATTTTTCTGTCTTTATGGTGGCAGACCACTTAAATAAATCTGAGTAGGCGGTTTCTACAAGTGGGTCAGATAAAATATTAAATATACAGTAAAAGCTCACACCTATTCATACCCTTTATGTACTGTATATCTACAATTACGTATACTACGTATACAGTTATCGTATACTATAATACGATAACTACCATTACAAAATGTCTCCCTTTTGATTTGAAGTGGTTCTTTTAAATAAGTAAATTGCAATCACTTAGCCTACATCTGAGCTCCTAATTCATCGCGACGACGGACTGAGACTCCAGTCGGATTTGTGAGAAGGGGTGTGCCTGTTTTAAAACCGATTCATACGTCTTAAACACATGGACATAGATAGCAGTCTGTGTTATATAATTTATCTTTTTATTTTATTTAAATTTAAGTATCACATACACATTTTCAAAGTAACTGTACCCCTTTTAATTATGATCCCCATCGCTCACAGCTCCGAAGGTGAGACGAGGGCTACTTCAGATGGGATTTCCAATATTTCTCTCTTAGCTTGTATACCGGTGGAAAGGAGAGGGGTCTTAAAACGTGTTGATAGTAAGATTGGGATGTATTTGCAGTCTAGATATAGTTTTTTTAATGTTCGGAGCCGCCACAGATTCATTTTCTTACGACTGCTTTTCTGGATGACAATGACAATGCAAACGATGGTGTTAAGGCGAGGCTGTGCCTTAAGGCTCCTCTGCTTACAATATTCAGCGCGTAAATCGCAAACGAGCGCCTTCCCTTACGATGAAAATGCAGAAAATAAGACCACGAGATTTAAACCTACGGCTTACAAATTTATGCGTAAACACTAAAACCGTATCTTTAGCAAAACTGGCGAGACAATGTGTTTTATCATTTAAAAAAGTACTGGAAAATAATTAAAGGTTATCACGATAAACAGAGGTTACTGATCTACTACTGTACGCTGTGACCAAAAATGAGAGTCCCCCGATCCTCGCAGCCTTCATGCTTTGGTCTTGGCCTGGCCGTTTTTTTTAAGATAATGGGGTCAAGTTAAGAAATTATGCAAGTTTCTAATCAAATCCAAGGGCGCCTCGATCTCCTAAACATCTTTAGAAGGCCGGCGGACCACACTGCACGGTCCGGGTCCGGGCCCTGACCCGGTTCTGGATAATGCCAGCTTAAAGTGAAAAATTCTACTGTACATATTATGTTTCTTATTATGGTATATATGTATAATATAGCGCGACCGCTTCACGAAGCTAGAAAGAAAGTTATCCGCCATTTTTATTTTACCTGCAATTGAATTTGCCATTAAAATCATTATTAATACCGCAGCTGCTAAATAACTTACCTAAAAGCGTTCAGATACAAAAGCACTTGAGCTGTAATGTTTGTATACTGTTGGCCCGATGACCTACTTCAAGAAGAATTGTTACATAGACCGCCAAGGACTGTCATCACACTTTACGTCATAAAGCGCTTTAAAACTTTAGACAAGTTCAACACCTCATATTTTGTACTGTTTATCATGGTAAAAGCAACTCAAAGCAATTATAAAAATGATTGAGCTGTCGTTTTAACATTTATAACATATATTTAAACAAAACATATATAATCTATTTTAATAAAATAGAAAAGTGTTCTTAGTCTTCACATAAAAGCTGTTAGAAGCTGCCTTTCTGACAAGAGAGTTCTGTGAGTTCCACAGTCTCAGTGCATTAAAGTCAAAACCAGTTGCTTTTTATTTCCTCTTTTACGACAGAGCAAGGAGGGTGTCCACAGACCACTGTGCACCTGCAGACTGATATGGGGGGTAAAAAGTCTAGAAGTTAGTAAATAAGATTTTAACATATGTTCTAAAACACACCGGACACCTGTACAGTGATGCCAACACAGTGATCTGAGCTCCTTCTTTGAGTTAAATCCTAGCATCTGCATTTTTTACAAGTTGTTGCTATGGCAGAGCATGACCAGAGCATAACAGAAACCACCCATTTTCTAACCGCTTCATCCAATTCAGGGTCAGGGGGTCAGGGGGTCGCGGGGCACGGGGGAGCCAGAGCCTCAGAAAGTAATAAGCAGGAGATACCTGGGACTGGATGGTAGTCCAATGCAGGAAAGACACAGACACTCACCAATTATCCCAGAAGCCAATTAACCTACCAGTAGTTCTTTGAACTGTGGGAGGAAGCCGGAGCACCCAAAGCAAACTCATGCAAACATGGGGAGAACGTACAAGCTCCATACAGATAGCACCCCAGGTCCAGAAGTGTACCCAGGGCCTCAGCACTGTGAGCTAGCAATGCTAAACGCTGGGCTACTGTGCATGCTAATTTCTAGGCATCAGGTGATCAATCAGGTAGTGTTTCTCAGATAAAAGGACACCAGTTATTTAGTATGAGATTCAAATTGACCTCAGAACAAAATATAACTTATGTTATATAACTTATATAGAACTTACTACAGCATAACTGTCTTATTTGGCTCTTGTAGAAAATATTAACAGCATGCCTATTAAACATACAGTATCTAGCAATCAGCAATCAAAATAAAAACATTTCCAAACATGGAAACTGCCCAGTTAATGAAGCATTTCAAAGACATTAATCTATTCAATAATTACAGTTTTAAGTAGATAACAGATTTATATTCAGATTACGAAAGCATCATAACAACTGCTGCTTGTGTAAGGAATCCATGAATACCACTGTACATGAGAATTTCACACCTATTTGTAATCAATACACAAAATCCTATTGAATTTCAGGTACTTGTTTATTCAGCATTGCTTGACTCCGCGGACTCCTTGTTGTTTCAATATTCTAGCAATAGGACTAATCGCCAATACAGTGCCGTTGTAATCTATTCCTTCTGCCAGCAGAGGACGGTATTCGCACAGTCAGTTCAGGATAAGATACGGTCCTCGCAGTTCACAGTACAACTGGCCAAAGCCGTATTCGGAATATGCTCTCGATAACCTCGTTTAGTTTAAGTACGGCCATATTTCATATCAACCCACAGATGCATTGCATAAACACTAGAATTTCTTGTTGTACTTAAATTGACCTTATACGTTTTGGATTATGTTTAACCTTCTTCAATTTCTTCAACCATATTTTGAGATGATTACGTTTACAGAAGCAAATATTATTCAGTGCTTTTTCTTCACTCCTTTAATCAAACCCACATTTCTATAAGGAGGGCCATTGTGAAACTCCCCAAAGTGAGCTGAATTAATCTTTTATTCTTCACACCTGTGAAGTCATTCCTTCATTGTGTAATATGAAGGCCTTTCATTATTCACGTATACTACAACATCTGAAAATAATGGGTCTTGAAATAGTTGAATGAAAGAAAATCCTGAATAACTCCTCCAAATGCGTGTTACACTTTCATCAAGTACACACACTTTGAATGTGATGAACTATAAAAAGTTATTTTAACCATACCCAATGGAGCTCAGGAGTGCGATTGCATACACAATCATGTTTTCAGTGTTTGGACATCAGCCGTACATCAGAACAATCATTTCACTAACACAGCTCCGTGTTGAGTGACTTCCCTCCAAGAACACAAAGTCACTTTCCCTTAGCAATTATTGCATGGACTTTGATTATCTGCCTTCTGCATCAAGCCCTGTATTATATACGGTACAAAGCCAAGCTTTGGGATAGTGCTTTGTTTGGATCCTTGTCTTGATCCTTTTGGATCCCAGGCTGCTCATTTGCAAATGAGTTTTGACATTAATTATAGTGACTATAGCAATGAGCTGGCACTGTGGTTCACAGAGCTGGGGTCCTGGGTTCAATTCCTGGGGTGCAGTCTGGATGGAATTGTATGTTCTCCCTTCATTTGTGTGGATTTCTTCCAGGTGCTCCAGTTTCTTCCCACAGTCCAAAGAGTTAACAATGTAGTATTATTTATTGGCAAAAACGTAAAAAAGTTGAGAGCAATATTTCCATTGGATTAAACGAGATGTATTCACAAGCCTGCTCCTTTACAATGTCACAGGGCCACAACAGATTATAGGAAGTTTTGCTGCCTCGTTCTGAATCGCAGAACATGGTAATTCTTTAACCTTGAAATGTAGTCTATTTTGTGATGTAATGATGCAATGTCCCTTTACTGAGAGCCAGCAATCAACGGATGTGTCTGATCCTGAATGGTTTTCCCTGTTGTTTGTTGTATTACTTGGTGTTGCATTTTAAGCTGTGCATGAGGCAGGACCCGGAGGCTGCTGCTTCTGCTGGTGCTTCTGCTGGGATTGAGGAAGAGCTGAGCGCCATGTAAGGCAAAGACACTGCGTTCCACTTTATCAGGTGCCTGGAGTGTAAGAGCTGCAGATAATATTGAGTCACATTAATCCCAACATATTTCAAATATTATGAAAATTAAATAAATTAAATCAAATAACTTTCATTAAAAAAATCAATCACTCTTTACCTTGCTTTTTCAGTTGTTTTTAAGGAAAATTGATGCCCAGAATGTGTGAATACTGCTTTTTGATGGTTCCAAGACCAATGTGACCTGTTCTATTGCCTGCTAATTGTACGTTCCAGGTTGAAAAATTATTTTTAGGAGGTCAAGGTGTATGAATGATAAGAGAAAAACTGAAATAACCACAGCTACGCAAACACCAGTCCACCAAAAAAAAATCATTTAATTAAAATAAGGTAACATTTTTTTTTCATCATCATACGGATGAACTGTGCTAAATGTGTTTCTAAAAAGAAAAAGCAGGACGTGAGTCGTGAGCCAAGATCATGACTCTTTTGCTCTTCTTCACATCAGTTTTCATCTGCGAGGAGGAGGAGGAGGGCGGCTCCTGATGTGCTGACACTTGGGGATGTGCCTCTGTGCCGGCCTGGGGGCAAAGCGCCGGCCGCAGTGAGGGCAGGGCACGTAGTCGGGGTTTGGATTCGCGGGGGGCTGGGGCAGGTTCACAACTTTCCCTCCTTGCGTGATCACCTGCTGCACCTCCCTGGCCTGTTTGATGCTCCGAATGAAATCCTCGTGCTTCTGCCTCCAGTTGTTCTTTCTCAGCTGGGAACAGGAAATGAAACCAATAAAACAGCTTCCAGAAAAAGTCCAGACTAGCACTGCGTACACAGTCTGGTCGCAAACCATTCACAAGGCAAGAAAATATCAATACAGTAATAACGTAGCTTTCTGGGGCTACCTTTCAGGTCATTGGGTAGAGAGTACAATTTACGTAGTTATGGTTTTGTTTCCTGTGAGTGCTATTTGCTTGATATGTAGATTTTTACAACAGAATTCAGAAGTCACTAAGACACATTTATTCTGTCTGGCAAATGTGCCTTTGCGGCAGTTTTTCAGAAGAGTACTTCATAAAACACTTATTTATTGTTTACATTGATTTATAAGCTGAGTCTGACTCTAGGAGAAAAAAAGGGAAGCTTGGAAAGAGTTTAAGGATAGCCCTTACCACGATTGGCGGTTTAACCTTCTTCTTATGGATGTATGTCTCCAGTTCTGTTCCCTTGGCCCTGTGCTTGAAAGAGTCAAAAACCTTCCTCTTTGAATTCTGAAGCTTCTTGCAGATCTTGCTGTGTTTCTCCAGCCTCTCTACAGCAAACTTCCCGTGACACAGTTCACAGGGCACCAGCTGAGGGTTTCCACTCTGGCTATTCTCATATGGAAATTGCTCAGCGGTAGGGCAGATCAGACTTGTAGGGGACAAATATCTGTTTTCCACTGACAGAGTTTGTTCATCCAGACATGTGGTGTTATTTCTGAAGTGGCCCTGCGCGGCCTGTGCCGCTGACACGTCGCTTTCAGGGAGCCTTGCTTTCTTGAGATACTTTCTCCTTCCACAGGGGACGTCTTCTAGCCCACGGCTGCAAGGGCTCACTTGACGTCTCTCCTGATGGGAAAGCGCAGAGGGAAAGTGCGATTCTGCGCATCCGCCATCTTCCATTGGAGAACCATAATCAAGGTTGTCTCCTCTGATAGGAAGGGCTTTCCTTGGAGTGAAGGCTTTTTGCTTCTCCATTCTGCAGGTCAGAAGAGGCACGGCCTTAGAGCGGTGGTTGGCCCATGGTCCTCTGGGGCAAAGCTCGCTCTGCCTCGCCTCTATTTTCCCTTCCGGCCACCTCTCTGGAGTCTTCCATCTCTCTCGGAACCATCCTCAGCTCCTCCTGAGCTCTGAAGAGCTTCGCCTGCATCATGGCCTCCTTCTGGCGAATCTCGTCCTTCATCATGGCCTCCTTCCGGCGCATCTCATCCTGCAGGCTGGCCTCCCTCCGGCGATGCTCCTCCTTCAGCGCGGCCTCTGCCTCGGCCACTTTTCGTAGCTCCTCTTGCAACTGAAAGTGCTCCTTCCCATTGGCATGAGAAGGGCATTGCCCTGGAGGGGTCGCCACCATGGGGAGGACAGTCCTGTCCTTAGGTTTGCGTACTCTTGAGCCCCTCCTGCCCGGCCTCTCGCAGGGCCTCTCATGACCATCCTGAGGCGGGGTGGGGGCAAACAAGGAATCACTCTGTGCGTCCGGGCGGTCCACAGCCCGAACCTCACCAGGGCCGGAGACTTTCCTGTTACCCATAGGCTTCAGGGGGTAAGACCGATCATACCCCACAATGTTCTTCTCGGGGCCCTGTTGGGCTTGGAAGCGATAGCTGTTCCCCATCTTCTTCTCCGCAGCGTATTTGACATATTGGAAACATTTTCTCATCTTCTGTAGAGCTGCCTCCTGCCGCCGATTGTACATGGCGATCATTTTTTTCTCCTTTTCCTGCATCAGTTTCTCTTGGAAGGTGTCCTTCAGAAGCTGTATCTTGGGAGGCGGGCAGTACGTGGAGATCAGATCCTGTTGCCTTAAGGGCGCGGGTCGATTCGAGTCTGTGTCCTTCGGGGAGGGGGACAGAGCACCAGGCTTAGGACTGGGCTCCATTGGCAAATGAGATATGAGCTTTGTTTCCCAGGTATCTGGAAAAGGCAAAAATGGCAAATAAATGATATCCTGCACAGTCTAGTATGGTCTAATAGAAAAGAATAAAAAAAAACAATTCAGGAAATACACAACTTTTTAATATTAAACCTAATGGTGTTGAATGCTGCATGCTGACTCAGTAGGAGACAGATCCTAAACATAAACATTATAATAAACATTTGTTTCCCAAATAACATTCTCAATGTTCAGAATGCTTAAAGTCATGAGCTTTTTTAAAAATGTTTAACTGAAACCTGGAAATGTGCTATTTCATTTCAAAGCTTGTATTATATCTATGATATAAATGTTTTTTTATATAAAATTAACCCATTATGCAACAGGGGTTTGAGCAAAAGTCACTGTGAATAAGGGAATTTATCAATATTAATTAGCCGTTTCACTACATTATAGATAGCTGAAGGATTATGATACAGTATATCGATTTCGCTACAAATTGACAAGCATATTTGATGACACTTACCAAACAAGTTTTAAACAGCGGAGAAATAGTTCACCACGACGATAGCAATGCAATGTTTGACTGCATCTCCCTATGTGATATATCTGTATTTGGGTATATACAGATCACGTAATTCAGGGAGCACTGTTACGTCAGGTCACCAACCATTATTACGACGCTCATATGTCATAGAGCTCCTTAGGATGTTTGTATAATCTTTATCCAAATTTTCATATGGCCGCAGTTACGGCGTTTATTTTACAGTTAATGTAACAGGGTGTCATTATATTTTTCTGTCTTTATGGTGGCAGACCACTTAAATAAATCTGAGTAGGCGGTTTCTACAAGTGGGTCAGATAAAATATTAAATATACAGTAAAAAGCTCACACCTATTCATACCCTTTATGTACTGTATATCTACAATTACGTATACTACGTATACAGTTATCGTATACTATAATACGATAACTACCATTACAAAATGTCTCCCTTTTGATTTGAAGTGGTTCTTTTAAATAAGTAAATTGCAATCACTTAGCCTACATCTGAGCTCCTAATTCATCGCGACGACGGACTGAGACTCCAGTCGGATTTGTGAGAAGGGGTGTGCCTGTTTTAAAACCGATTCATACGTCTTAAACACATGGACATAGATAGCAGTCTGTGTTATATAATTTATCTTTTTATTTTATTTAAATTTAAGTATCACATACACATTTTCAAAGTAACTGTACCCCTTTTAATTATGATCCCCATCGCTCACAGCTCCGAAGGTGAGACGAGGGCTACTTCAGATGGGATTTCCAATATTTCTCTCTTAGCTTGTATACCGGTGGAAAGGAGAGGGGTCTTAAAACGTGTTGATAGTAAGATTGGGATGTATTTGCAGTCTAGATATAGTTTTTTTAATGTTCGGAGCCGCCACAGATTCATTTTCTTACGACTGCTTTTCTGGATGACAATGACAATGCAAACGATGGTGTTAAGGCGAGGCTGTGCCTTAAGGCTCCTCTGCTTACAATATTCAGCGCGTAAATCGCAAACGAGCGCCTTCCCTTACGATGAAAATGCAGAAAATAAGACCACGAGATTTAAACCTACGGCTTACAAATTTATGCGTAAACACTAAAACCGTATCTTTAGCAAAACTGGCGAGACAATGTGTTTTATCATTTAAAAAAGTACTGGAAAATAATTAAAGGTTATCACGATAAACAGAGGTTACTGATCTACTACTGTACGCTGTGACCAAAAATGAGAGTCCCCCGATCCTCGCAGCCTTCATGCTTTGGTCTTGGCCTGGCCGTTTTTTTTAAGATAATGGGGTCAAGTTAAGAAATTATGCAAGTTTCTAATCAAATCCAAGGGCGCCTCGATCTCCTAAACATCTTTAGAAGGCCGGCGGACCACACTGCACGGTCCGGGTCCGGGCCCTGACCCGGTTCTGGATAATGCCAGCTTAAAGTGAAAAATTCTACTGTACATATTATGTTTCTTATTATGGTATATATGTATAATATAGCGCGACCGCTTCACGAAGCTAGAAAAAAAGTTATCCGCCATTTTTATTTTACCTGCAATTGAATTTGCCATTAAAATCATTATTAATACCGCAGCTGCTAAATAACTTACCTAAAAGCGTTCAGATACAAAAGCACTTGAGCTGTAATGTTTGTATACTGTTGGCCCGATGACCTACTTCAAGAAGAATTGTTACATAGACCGCCAAGGACTGTCATCACACTTTACGTCATAAAGCGCTTTAAAACTTTAGACAAGTTCAACACCTCATATTTTGTACTGTTTATCATGGTAAAAGCAACTCAAAGCAATTCTAAAAATGATCGAAAGGTAAAAATACAAGCTTATACGAGCTGTCGTTTTAACATTTATAACATATATTTAAACAAAACATATATAATCTATTTTAATAAAATAGAAAAGTGTTCTTAGTCTTCACTTAAAAGCTGTTAGAAGCTGCCTTTCTGACAAGAGAGTTCTGTGAGTTCCACAGTCTCAGTGCATTAAAGTCAAAACCAGTTGCTTTTTATTTCCTGTTTTACGACAGAGCAAGGAGGGTGTCCACAGACCACTGTGCACCTGCAGACTGATATGGGGGGTAAAAAGTCTAGAAGTTAGTAAATAAGATTTTAGCACATGTTCTAAAACAAACCGGACACCTGTACAGTGATGCCAACACAGTGATCTGAGCTCCTTCTTTGAGTTAAATCCTAGCATCTGCATTTTTTACAAGTTGTTGCTATGGCAGAGCATGACCAGAGCATAACAGAAACCACCCATTTTCTAACCGCTTCATCCAATTCAGGGTCAGGGGGTCAGGGGGTCGCGGGGCACGGGGGAGCCAGAGCCTCAGAAAGTAATAAGCAGGAGATACCTGGGACTGGATGGTAGTCCAATGCAGGGAAGACACAGACACTCACCAATTATCCCAGAAGACAATTAACCTACCAGTAGTTCTTTGAACTGTGGGAGGAAGCCGGAGCACCCAAAGCAAACTCATGCAAACATGGGGAGAACATACAAGCTCCATACAGATAGCACCCCAGGTCCAGAAGTGTACCCAGGGCCTCAGCACTGTGAGCTAGCAATGCTAAACGCTGGGCTACTGTGCATGCTAATTTCTAGGCATCAGGTGATCAATCAGGTAGTGTTTCTCAGATAAAAGGACACCAGTTATTTAGTATGAGATTCAAATTGACCTCAGAACAAAATATAACTTATGTTATATAACTTATATAGAACTTACTACAGCATAACTGTCTTATTTGGCTCTTGTAGAAAATATTAACAGCATGCCTATTAAACATACAGTATCTAGCAATCAGCAATCAAAATAAAAACATTTCCAAACATGGAAACTGCCCAGTTAATGAAGCATTTCAAAGACATTAATCTATTCAATAATTACAGTTTCAAGTAGATAACAGATTTATATTCAGATTACGAAAGTATCATAACAACGGCTGCTTGTGTAAGGAATCCATGAATACCACTGTACATGAGAAATTCACACCTATTTGTAATCAATACACAAAATCCTATTGAATTTCAGGTACTTGTTTATTCAGCATTGCTTGACTCCGCGGACTCCTTGTTGTTTCAATATTCTAGCAATAGGACTAATCGCCAATACAGTGCCGTTGTAATCTATTCCTTCTGCCAGCAGAGGACGGTATTCGCACAGTCAGTTCAGGATAAGATACGGTCCTCGCAGTTCACAGTACAACTGGCCACAGCCGTACTCGGAA
Organism: Lepisosteus oculatus; assembly: GCF_040954835.1. NCBI lineage: Eukaryota > Metazoa > Chordata > Actinopteri > Semionotiformes > Lepisosteidae > Lepisosteus > Lepisosteus oculatus. The sequence continues at coordinate 2,487,042 of NW_027167923.1, read as the reverse complement.
TATGCTCTCGATAACCTCGTTTAGTTTAAGAACGGCCGTATTTCATATCAACCCACAGATGCATTGCATAAACACTAGAATTCTGGTTGTATTTAAATTGACCTTATACGTTTTGGATTATGTTTAACTTTCTTCAATTTCTTTAACCATATTTTGAGATGATTACGTTTACAGAAGCAAATATTATTCAGTGCTTTTTCTTCACTCCTTTAATCAAACCCACATTTCTTTAAGGAGGGCCATTGTGAAACTCCCCAAAGTGAGCTGAATTAATCTTTTATTCTTCACACCTGCGAAGTCATTCCTTCATTGTGTAATATGAAGGCCTTTCATTATTCACGTATACTACAACATCTGAAAATAATGGGTCTTGAAATAGTTGAATGAAAGAAAATCCTGAATAACTCCTCCAAATGCGTGTTACACTTTCATCAGGTACACACACTTTGAATGTGATGAACTATAAAAAGTTATTTTAACCATACCCAATGGAGCTCGGGAGTGCGATTGCATACACAATCATGTTTTCAGTGTTTGGACATCAGCCGTACATCAGAACAATCATTTCACTAACACAGCTCCATGTTGAGTGACTTCCCTCCAAAAACACAAAGTCACTTTCCCTTAGCAATTATTGCATGGACTTAGATTATCTGCCTTCTGCATCAAGCCCTGTATGATATACTGTACAAAGCCAAGCTTTGGGATAGTGCTTTGTTTGGATCCTTGTCTTGATCCTTTTGGATCCCAGGCTGCTCATTTGCAAATGAGTTTTGACATTAATTATAGTGACTATAGCAATGAGCTGGCACTGTGGTTCACAGAGCTGGGGTCCTGGGTTCAATTCCTGGGGTGCAGTCTGGATGGAATTGTATGTTCTCCCTTCATTTGTGTGGATTTCTTCCAGGTGCTCCAGTTTCTTCCCACAGTCCAAAGACATACAGTACTAGTAGGTTAAGGTGGAACTACAGTCCCAATTTTGCAGACACAAAAGTATTTAATTTCAGTCACAAAATAAAATCATTGACATTATAGAAAAACTTTACAAACTCAAAATTGAGCACAAAATCATGAATTTTGTGAAAGGACTGTAAGTTACGCCATGTTGTAACAAATTCGCATTCAAGTTCCACACAAATTGCGATGTGATGCAGCCCTTCCTGCTCACTAATCACTGTAATGACTAATGCAATGTGATGTAGGAGAGAAAGGGTATAGGTTATGCAGCAAACATTTCACTGCAAAAAACGTTCCATTCCAAGGTTCTTTATGCAGAGTTAACAATGTAGTATTATTTATTGGCAAAAACGTAAAAAAGTTGAGAGTTATATTTCCATTGGATTAAACGAGATGTATTCACAAGCCTGCTCCTTTACAATGTCATAGGGCCACAACAGATTATAGGAAGTTTTGCTGCCTCGTTCTGAATCGCAGAACATGGTAATTCTTTAACCTTGAAATGTAGTCTATTTTGTGATGTAATGATGCAATGTCCCTTTACTGAGAGCCAGCAATCAACGGATGTGTCTGATCGTGAATGGTTTTCCCTGTTGTTTGTTGTATTACTTGGTGTTGCATTTTAAGCTGTGCATGAGGCAGGACCCGGAGGCTGCTGCTTCTGCTGGTGCTTCTGCTGGGATTGAGGAAGAGCTGAGCGCCATGTAAGGCAAAGACACTGCGTTCCACTTTATCAGGTGCCTGGAGTGTAAGAGCTGCAGATAATATTGAGTCACATTAATCCCAACATATTTCAAATATTATGAAAATTAAATAAATTAAATCAAATAACTTTCATTAAAAAAATCAATCACTCTTTACCTTGCTTTTTCAGTTGTTTTTAAGGAAAATTGATGCCGAGAATGTGTGAATACTGCTTTTTGATGGTTCCAAGACCAATGTGACCTGTTCTATTGCCTGCTAATTGTACGTTCCAGGTTGAAAAATTATTTTTAGGAGGTCAAGGTGTATGAATGATAAGAGAAAAACTGAAATAACCACAGCTACGCAAACACCAGTCCACCAAAAAAAAATCATTTAATTAAAATAAGGTAACATTTTTTTTCATCATCATACGGATGAACTGTGCTAAATGTGTTTCTAAAAAGAAAAAGGAGGACGTGAGTCGTGAGCCAAGATCATGACTCTTTTGCTCTTCTTCACATCAGTTTTCATCTGCGAGGAGGAGGAGGGCGGCTCCTGATGTGCTGACACTTGGGGAAGTGCCTCTGTGCCGGCCTGGGGGCAAAGCGCCGGCCGCAGTGAGGGCAGGGCACGTAGTCGGGGTTTGGATTCGCGGGGGGCTGGGGCAGGTTCACAACTTTCCCTCCTTGCGTGATCACCTGCTGCACCTCCCTGGCCTGTTTGATGCTCCGAATGAAATCCTCGTGCTTCTGCCTCCAGTTGTTCTTTCTCAGCTGGGAACAGGAAATGAAACCAATAAAACAGCTTCCAGAAAAAGTCCAGACTAGCACTGCGTACACAGTCTGGTCGCAAACCATTCACAAGGCAAGAAAATATCAATACAGTAATAACGTAGCTTTCTGGGGCCAACTTTCAGGTCATTGGGTAGAGAGTACAATTTACGTAGTTATGGTTTTGTTTCCTGTGAGTGCTATTTGCTTGATATGTAGATTTTTACAACAGAATTCAGAAGTCACTAAGACACATTTATTCTGTCTGGCAAATGTGCCTTTGCGGCAGTTTTTCAGAAGAGTACTTCATAAAACACTTATTTATTGTCTACATTGATTTATAAGCTGAGTCTGACTCTAGGAGAAAAAAAGGGAAGCTTGGAAAGAGTTTAAGGATAGCCCTTACCACGATTGGCGGTTTAACCTTCTTCTTATGGATGTATGTCTCCAGTTCTGTTCCCTTGGCCCTGTGCTTGAAAGAGTCAAAAACCTTCCTCTTTGAATTCTGAAGCTTCTTGCAGATCTTGCTGTGTTTCTCCAGCCTCTCTACAGCAAACTTCCCGTGACACAGTTCACAGGGCACCAGCTGAGGGTTTCCACTCTGGCTATTCTCATATGGAAATTGCTCAGCGGTAGGGCACATCAGACTTGTAGGGGACAAATATCTGTTTTCCACTGACAGAGTTTGTTCATCCAGACATGTGGTGTTATTTCTGAAGTGGCCCTGCGCGGCCTGTGCCGCTGACACGTCGCTTTCAGGGAGCCTTGCTTTCTTGAGATACTTTCTCCTTCCACAGGGGACGTCTTCTAGCCCACGGCTGCAAGGGCTCACTTGACGTCTCTCCTGATGGGAAAGCGCAGAGGGAAAGTGCGATTCTGCGCATCCGCCATCTTCCATTGGAGAACCATAATCAAGGTTGTCTCCTCTGATAGGAAGGGCTTTCCTTGGAGTGAAGGCTTTTTGCTTCTCCATTCTGCAGGTCAGAAGAGGCACGGCCTTAGAGCGGTGGTTGGCCCATGGTCCTCTGGGGCAAAGCTCGCTCTGCCTCGCCTCTATTTTCCCTTCCGGCCACCTCTCTGGAGTCTTCCATCTCTCTCGGAACCATCCTCAGCTCCTCCTGAGCTCTGAAGAGCTTCGCCTGCATCATGGCCTCCTTCTGGCGAATCTCGTCCTTCATCATGGCCTCCTTCCGGCGCATCTCATCCTGCAGGCTGGCCTCCCTCCGGCGATGCTCCTCCTTCAGCGCGGCCTCTGCCTCGGCCACTTTTCGTAGCTCCTCTTGCAACTGAAAGTGCTCCTTCCCATTGGCATGAGAAGGGCATTGCCCTGGAGGGGTCGCCACCATGGGGAGGACAGTCCTGTCCTTAGGTTTGCGTACTCTTGAGCCCCTCCTGCCCGGCCTCTCGCAGGGCCTCTCATGACCATCCTGAGGCGGGGTGGGGGCAAACAAGGAATCACTCTGTGCGTCCGGGCGGTCCACAGCCCGAACCTCACCAGGGCCGGAGACTTTCCTGTTACCCATAGGCTTCAGGGGGTAAGACCGATCATACCCCACAGTGTTCTTCTCGGGGCCCTGTTGGGCTTGGAAGCGATAGCTGTTCCCCATCTTCTTCTCCGCAGCGTATTTGACATATTGGAAACATTTTCTCATCTTCTGTAGAGCTGCCTCCTGCCGCCGATTGTACATGGCGATCATTTTTTTCTCCTTTTCCTGCATCAGTTTCTCTTGGAAGGTGGCCTTCAGAAGCTGTATCTTGGGAGGCGGGCAGTACGTGGAAATCAGATCCTGTTGCCTTAAGGGCGCGGGTCGATTCGAGTCTGTGTCCTTCGGGGAGGGGGACAGAGCACCAGGCTTAGGACTGGGCTCCATTGGCAAATGAGATATGAGCTTTGTTTCCCAGGTATCTGGAAAAGGCAAAAATGGCAAATAAATGATATCCTGCACAGTCTAGTATGGTCTAATAGAAAAGAATAAAAAAAAACAATTCAGGAAATACACAACTTTTGAATATTAAACCTAATGGTGTTGAATGCTGCATGCTGACTCAGTAGGAGACAGATCCTAAACATAAACATTATAATAAACATTTGTTTCCCAAATAACATTCTCAATGTTCAGAATGCTTAAAGTCATGAGCTTTTTTAAAAATGTTTAACTGAAACCTGGAAATGTGCTATTTCATTTCAAAGCTTGTATTATATCTATGATATAAATGTTTTTTTATATAAAATTAACCCATTATGCAACAGGGGTTTGAGCAAAAGTCACTGTGAATAAGGGAATTTATCAATATTAATTAGCCGTTTCACTACATTATAGATAGCTGAAGGATTATGATACAGTATATCGATTTCGCTACAAATTGACAAGCATATTTGATGACACTTACCAAACAAGTTTTAAACAGCGGAGAAATAGTTCACCACGACGATAGCAATGCAATGTTTGACTGCATCTCCCTATGTGATATATCTGTATTTGGGTATATACAGATCACGTAATTCAGGGAGCACTGTTACGTCAGGTCACCAACCATTATTACGACGCTCATATGTCATAGAGCTCCTTAGGATGTTTGTATAATCTTTATCCAAATTTTCATATGGCCGCAGTTACGGCGTTTATTTTACAGTTAATGTAACAGGGTGTCATTATATTTTTCTGTCTTTATGGTGGCAGACCACTTAAATAAATCTGAGTAGGCGGTTTCTACAAGTGGGTCAGATAAAATATTAAATATACAGTAAAAGCTCACACCTATTCATACCCTTTATGTACTGTATATCTACAATTACGTATACTACGTATACAGTTATCGTATACTATAATACGATAACTACCATTACAAAATGTCTCCCTTTTGATTTGAAGTGGTTCTTTTAAATAAGTAAATTGCAATCACTTAGCCTACATCTGAGCTCCTAATTCATCGCGACGACGGACTGAGACTCCAGTTGGATTTGTGAGAAGTAAAGGGGTGTGCCTGTTTTAAAACCGATTCATACGTCTTAAACACATGGACATAGATAGCAGTCTGTGTTATATAATTTATCTTTTTATTTTATTTAAATTTAAGTATCACATACACATTTTCAAAGTAACTGTACCCCTTTTAATTATGATCCCCATCGCTCACAGCTCCGAAGGTGAGACGAGGGCTACTTCAGATGGGATTTCCAATATTTCTCTCTTAGCTTGTATACCGGTGGAAAGGAGAGGGGTCTTAAAACGTGTTGATAGTAAGATTGGGATGTATTTGCAGTCTAGATATAGTTTTTTTAATGTTCGGAGCCGCCACAGATTCATTTTCTTACGACTGCTTTTCTGGATGACAATGACAATGCAAACGATGGTGTTAAGGCGAGGCTGTGCCTTAAGGCTCCTCTGCTTACAATATTCAGCGCGTAAATCGCAAACGAGCGCCTTCCCTTACGATGAAAATGCAGAAAATAAGACCACGAGATTTAAACCTACGGCTTACAAATTTATGCGTAAACACTAAAACCGTATCTTTAGCAAAACTGGCGAGACAATGTGTTTTATCATTTAAAAAAGTATTGGAAAATAATTAAAGGTTATCACGATAAACAGAGGTTACTGATCTACTACTGTACGCTGTGACCAAAAATGAGAGTCCCCCGATCCTCGCAGCCTTCATGCTTTGGTCTTGGCCTGGCCGTTTTTTTTTAAGATAATGGGGTCAAGTTAAGAAATTATGCAAGTTTCTAATCAAATCCAAGGGCGCCTCGATCTCCTAAACATCTTTAGAAGGCCGACGGACCACACTGCACGGTCCGGGTCCGGGCCCTGACCCGGTTCTGGATAATGCCAGCTTAAAGTGAAAAATTCTACTGTACATATTATGTTTCTTATTATGGTATATATGTATAATGTGGCGCGACCGCTTCACGAAGCTAGAAAGAAAGTTATCCGCCATTTTTATTTTACCTGCAATTGAATTTGCCATTAAAATCACGATTAATACCGCAGCTGCTAAATTACTTACCTAAAAGCGTTCAGATACAAAAGCACTTGAGCTTTAATGTTTATATACTGTTGGCCCGATGACCTACTTCAAGAAGAATTGTTACATAGACCGCCAAGGACTGTCATCACACTTTACGTCATAAAGCGCTTTAAAACTTTTGACAAGTTCAACACCTCATATTTTGTACTGTTTATCATGGTAAAAGCAACTCAAAGCAATTCTAAAAATGATCGAAAGGTAAAAATACAAGCTTATACGAGCTGTCGTTTTAACATTTATAACATATATTTAAACAAAACATATATAATCTATTTTAATAAAATAGAAAAGTGTTCTTAGTCTTCACTTAAAAGCTGTTAGAAGCTGCCTTTCTGACAAGAGAGTTCTGTGAGTTCCACAGTCTCAGTGCATTAAAGTCAAAACCAGTTGCTTTTTATTTCCTCTTTTACGACAGAGCAAGGAGGGTGTCCACAGACCACTGTGCACCTGCAGACTGATATGGGGGGTAAAAAGTCTAGAAGTTAGTAAATAAGATTTTGACATATGTTCTAAAACACACCGGACACCTGTACAGTGATGCCAACACACTGATCTGAGCTCCTTCTTTGAGTTAAATCCTAGCATCTGCATTTTTTACAAGTTGTTGCTATGGCAGAGCATGACCAGAGCATAACAGAAACCACCCATTTTCTAACCGCTTCATCCAATTCAGGGTCAGGTGGTCAGGGGGTCGGGGGGTCACGGGGGAGCCAGAGCCTCAGAAAGTAATAAGCAGGAGATACCTGGGACTGGATGGTAGTCCAATGCAGGGAAGACACAGACACTCACCAATTATCCCAGAAGCCAAATAACCTACCAGTAGTTCTTTGAACTTTGGGAGGAAGCCGGAGCACCCAAAGCAAACTCATGCAAACATGGGGAGAACATACAAGCTCCATACAGATAGCACCCCAGGTCCAGAAGTGTACCCAGGGCCTCAGCACTGTGAGCTAGCAATGCTAAACACTGGGCTACTGTGCATGCTAATTTCTAGGCATCAGGTGATCAATCAGGTAGTGTTTCTCAGATAAAAGGACACCAGTAATTTAGTATGAGATTCAAATTGACCTCAGAACAAAATATAACTTATGTTATATAACTTATATAGAATTTACTACAGCATAACTGTCTTATTTGTAGAAAATATTAACAACATGCCTATTAAACATACAGTATCTAGCAATCAGCAATCAAAATAAAAACATTTCCAAACATGGAAACTGCCCAGTTAATGAAGCATTTCAAAGACATTAATCTATTCAATAATTACAGTTTCAAGTAGATAACAGATTTATATTCAGATTACGAAAGTATCATAACAACGGCTGCTTGTGTAAGGAATCCATGAATACCACTGTACATGAGAAATTCACACCTATTTGTAATCAATACACAAAATCCTATTGAATTTCAGGTACTTGTTTATTCAGCATTGCTTGACTCCGCGGACTCCTTGTTGTTTCAATATTCTAGCAATAGGACTAATCGCCAATACAGTGCCGTTGTAATCTATTCCTTCTGCCAGCAGAGGACGGTATTCGCACAGTCAGTTCAGGATAAGATACGGTCCTCGCAGTTCACAGTACAACTGGCCACAGCCGTACTCGGAATATGCTCTCGATAACCTCGTTTAGTTTAAGAACGGCCGTATTTCATATCAACCCACAGATGCATTGCATAAACACTAGAATTCTGGTTGTATTTAAATTGACCTTATACGTTTTGGATTATGTTTAACTTTCTTCAATTTCTTTAACCATATTTTGAGATGATTACGTTTACAGAAGCAAATATTATTCAGTGCTTTTTCTTCACTCCTTTAATCAAACCCACATTTCTTTAAGGAGGGCCATTGTGAAACTCCCCAAAGTGAGCTGAATTAATCTTTTATTCTTCACACCTGCGAAGTCATTCCTTCATTGTGTAATATGAAGGCCTTTCATTATTCACGTATACTACAACATCTGAAAATAATGGGTCTTGAAATAGTTGAATGAAAGAAAATCCTGAATAACTCCTCCAAATGCGTGTTACACTTTCATCAGGTACACACACTTTGAATGTGATGAACTATAAAAAGTTATTTTAACCATACCCAATGGAGCTCGGGAGTGCGATTGCATACACAATCATGTTTTCAGTGTTTGGACATCAGCCGTACATCAGAACAATCATTTCACTAACACAGCTCCATGTTGAGTGACTTCCCTCCAAAAACACAAAGTCACTTTCCCTTAGCAATTATTGCATGGACTTAGATTATCTGCCTTCTGCATCAAGCCCTGTATGATATACTGTACAAAGCCAAGCTTTGGGATAGTGCTTTGTTTGGATCCTTGTCTTGATCCTTTTGGATCCCAGGCTGCTCATTTGCAAATGAGTTTTGACATTAATTATAGTGACTATAGCAATGAGCTGGCACTGTGGTTCACAGAGCTGGGGTCCTGGGTTCAATTCCTGGGGTGCAGTCTGGATGGAATTGTATGTTCTCCCTTCATTTGTGTGGATTTCTTCCAGGTGCTCCAGTTTCTTCCCACAGTCCAAAGACATACAGTACTAGTAGGTTAAGGTGGAACTACAGTCCCAATTTTGCAGACACAAAAGTATTTAATTTCAGTCACAAAATAAAATCATTGACATTATAGAAAAACTTTACAAACTCAAAATTGAGCACAAAATCATGAATTTTGTGAAAGGACTGTAAGTTACGCCATGTTGTAACAAATTCGCATTCAAGTTCCACACAAATTGCGATGTGATGCAGCCCTTCCTGCTCACTAATCACTGTAATGACTAATGCAATGTGATGTAGGAGAGAAAGGGTATAGGTTATGCAGCAAACATTTCACTGCAAAAAACGTTCCATTCCAAGGTTCTTTATGCAGAGTTAACAATGTAGTATTATTTATTGGCAAAAACGTAAAAAAGTTGAGAGTTATATTTCCATTGGATTAAACGAGATGTATTCACAAGCCTGCTCCTTTACAATGTCATAGGGCCACAACAGATTATAGGAAGTTTTGCTGCCTCGTTCTGAATCGCAGAACATGGTAATTCTTTAACCTTGAAATGTAGTCTATTTTGTGATGTAATGATGCAATGTCCCTTTACTGAGAGCCAGCAATCAACGGATGTGTCTGATCGTGAATGGTTTTCCCTGTTGTTTGTTGTATTACTCGGTGTTGCATTTTAAGCTGTGCATGAGGCAGGACCCGGAGGCTGCTGCTTCTGCTGGGATTGAGGAAGAGCTGAGCGCCATGTAAGGCAAAGACACTGCGTTCCACTTTATCAGGTGCCTGGAGTGTAAGAGCTGCAGATAATATTGAGTCACATTAATCCCAACATATTTCAAATATTATGAAAATTAAATAAATTAAATCAAATAACTTTCATTAAAAAAATCAATCACTCTTTACCTTGCTTTTTCAGTTGTTTTTAAGGAAAATTGATGCCGAGAATGTGTGAATACTGCTTTTTGATGGTTCCAAGACCAATGTGACCTGTTCTATTGCCTGCTAATTGTACGTTCCAGGTTGAAAAATTATTTTTAGGAGGTCAAGGTGTATGAATGATAAGAGAAAAACTGAAATAACCACAGCTACGCAAACACCAGTCCACCAAAAAAAAATCATTTAATTAAAATAAGGTAACATTTTTTTTCATCATCATACGGATGAACTGTGCTAAATGTGTTTCTAAAAAGAAAAAGGAGGACGTGAGTCGTGAGCCAAGATCATGACTCTTTTGCTCTTCTTCACATCAGTTTTCATCTGCGAGGAGGAGGAGGGCGGCTCCTGATGTGCTGACACTTGGGGAAGTGCCTCTGTGCCGGCCTGGGGGCAAAGCGCCGGCCGCAGTGAGGGCAGGGCACGTAGTCGGGGTTTGGATTCGCGGGGGGCTGGGGCAGGTTCACAACTTTCCCTCCTTGCGTGATCACCTGCTGCACCTCCCTGGCCTGTTTGATGCTCCGAATGAAATCCTCGTGCTTCTGCCTCCAGTTGTTCTTTCTCAGCTGGGAACAGGAAATGAAACCAATAAAACAGCTTCCAGAAAAAGTCCAGACTAGCACTGCTTACACAGTCTCGTCGCAAACCATTCACAAGGCAAGAAAATATCAATACAGTAATAACGTAGCTTTCTGGGGCCACCTTTCAGGTCATTGGGTAGAGAGTACAATTTACGTAGTTATGGTTTTGTTTCCTGTGAGTGCTATTTGCTTGATATGTAGATTTTTACAACAGAATTCAGAAGTCACTAAGACACATTTATTCTGTCTGGCAAATGTGCCTTTGCGGCAGTTTTTCAGAAGAGTACTTCATAAAACACTTATTTATTGTCTACATTGATTTATAAGCTGAGTCTGACTCTAGGAGAAAAAAAGGGAAGCTTGGAAAGAGTTTAAGGATAGCCCTTACCACGATTGGCGGTTTAACCTTCTTCTTATGGATGTATGTCTCCAGTTCTGTTCCCTTGGCCCTGTGCTTGAAAGAGTCAAAAACCTTCCTCTTTGAATTCTGAAGCTTCTTGCAGATCTTGCTGTGTTTCTCCAGCCTCTCTACAGCAAACTTCCCGTGACACAGTTCACAGGGCACCAGCTGAGGGTTTCCACTCTGGCTATTCTCATATGGAAATTGCTCAGCGGTAGGGCACATCAGACTTGTAGGGGACAAATATCTGTTTTCCACTGACAGAGTTTGTTCATCCAGACATGTGGTGTTATTTCTGAAGTGGCCCTGCGCGGCCTGTGCCGCTGACACGTCGCTTTCAGGGAGCCTTGCTTTCTTGAGATACTTTCTCCTTCCACAGGGGACGTCTTCTAGCCCACGGCTGCAAGGGCTCACTTGACGTCTCTCCTGATGGGAAAGCGCAGAGGGAAAGTGCGATTCTGCGCATCCGCCATCTTCCATTGGAGAACCATAATCAAGGTTGTCTCCTCTGATAGGAAGGGCTTTCCTTGGAGTGAAGGCTTTTTGCTTCTCCATTCTGCAGGTCAGAAGAGGCACGGCCTTAGAGCGGTGGTTGGCCCATGGTCCTCTGGGGCAAAGCTCGCTCTGCCTCGCCTCTATTTTCCCTTCCGGCCACCTCTCTGGAGTCTTCCATCTCTCTCGGAACCATCCTCAGCTCCTCCTGAGCTCTGAAGAGCTTCGCCTGCATCATGGCCTCCTTCTGGCGAATCTCGTCCTTCATCATGGCCTCCTTCCGGCGCATCTCATCCTGCAGGCTGGCCTCCCTCCGGCGATGCTCCTCCTTCAGCGCGGCCTCTGCCTCGGCCACTTTTCGTAGCTCCTCTTGCAACTGAAAGTGCTCCTTCCCATTGGCATGAGAAGGGCATTGCCCTGGAGGGGTCGCCACCATGGGGAGGACAGTCCTGTCCTTAGGTTTGCGTACTCTTGAGCCCCTCCTGCCCGGCCTCTCGCAGGGCCTCTCATGACCATCCTGAGGCGGGGTGGGGGCAAACAAGGAATCACTCTGTGCGTCCGGGCGGTCCACAGCCCGAACCTCACCAGGGCCGGAGACTTTCCTGTTACCCATAGGCTTCAGGGGGTAAGACCGATCATACCCCACAATGTTCTTCTCGGGGCCCTGTTGGGCTTGGAAGCGATAGCTGTTCCCCATCTTCTTCTCCGCAGCGTATTTGACATATTGGAAACATTTTCTCATCTTCTGTAGAGCTGCCTCCTGCCGCCGATTGTACATGGCGATCATTTTTTTCTCCTTTTCCTGCATCAGTTTCTCTTGGAAGGTGTCCTTCAGAAGCTGTATCTTGGGAGGCGGGCAGTACGTGGAAATCAGATCCTGTTGCCTTAAGGGCGCGGGTCGATTCGAGTCTGTGTCCTTCGGGGAGGGGGACAGAGCACCAGGCTTAGGACTGGGCTCCATTGGCAAATGAGATATGAGCTTTGTTTCCCAGGTATCTGGAAAAGGCAAAAATGGCAAATAAATGATATCCTGCACAGTCTAGTATGGTCTAATAGAAAAGAATAAAAAAAAAACAATTCAGGAAATACACAACTTTTGAATATTAAACCTAATGGTGTTGAATGCTGCATGCTGACTCAGTAGGAGACAGATCCTAAACATAAACATTATAATAAACATTTGTTTCCCAAATAACATTCTCAATGTTCAGAATGCTTAAAGTCATGAGCTTTTTTAAAAATGTTTAACTGAAACCTGGAAATGTGCTATTTCATTTCAAAGCTTGTATTATATCTATGATATAAATGTTTTTTTATATAAAATTAACCCATTATGCAACAGGGGTTTGAGCAAAAGTCACTGTGAATAAGGGAATTGATCAATATTAATTAGCCGTTTCACTACATTATAGATAGCTGAAGGATTATGATACAGTATATCGATTTCGCTACAAATTGACAAGCATATTTGATGACACCAAACACGTTTTAAACAGCGGAGAAATAGTTCACCACGACGATAGCAATGCAATGTTTGACTGCATCTCCCTATGTGATATATCTGTATTTGGGTATATACAGATCACGTAATTCAGGGAGCACTGTTACGTCAGGTCACCAACCATTATTACGACGCTCATATGTCATAGAGCTCCTTAGGATGTTTGTATAATCTTTATCCAAATTTTCATATGGCCGCAGTTACGGCGTTTATTTTACAGTTAATGTAACAGGGTGTCATTATATTTTTCTGTCTTTATGGTGGCAGACCACTTAAATAAATCTGAGTAGGCGGTTTCTACAAGTGGGTCAGATAAAATATTAAATATACAGTAAAAGCTCACACCTATTCATACCCTTTATGTACTGTATATCTACAATTACGTATACTACGTATACAGTTATCGTATACTATAATACGATAACTACCATTACAAAATGTCTCCCTTTTGATTTGAAGTGGTTCTTTTAAATAAGTAAATTGCAATCACTTAGCCTACATCTGAGCTCCTAATTCATCGCGACGACGGACTGAGACTCCAGTCGGATTTGTGAGAAGGGGTGTGCCTGTTTTAAAACCGATTCATACGTCTTAAACACATGGACATAGATAGCAGTCTGTGTTATATAATTTATCTTTTTATTTTATTTAAATTTAAGTATCACATACACATTTTCAAAGTAACTGTACCCCTTTTAATTATGATCCCCATCGCTCACAGCTCCGAAGGTGAGACGAGGGCTACTTCAGATGGGATTTCCAATATTTCTCTCTTAGCTTGTATACCGGTGGAAAGGAGAGGGGTCTTAAAACGTGTTGATAGTAAGATTGGGATGTATTTGCAGTCTAGATATAGTTTTTTTAATGTTCGGAGCCGCCACAGATTCATTTTCTTACGACTGCTTTTCTGGATGACAATGACAATGCAAACGATGGTGTTAAGGCGAGGCTGTGCCTTAAGGCTCCTCTGCTTACAATGTTCAGCGCGTAAATCGCAAACGAGCGCCTCTCTTACGATGAAAATGCAGAAAATAAGACCACGAGATTTAAACCTACGGCTTACAAATTTATGCGTAAACACTAAAACCGTATCTTTAGCAAAACTGGCGAGACAATGTGTTTTATCATTTAAAAAAGTACTGGAAAATAATTAAAGGTTATCACGATAAACAGAGGTTACTGATCTACTACTGTACGCTGTGACCAAAAATGAGAGTCCCCCGATCCTCGCAGCCTTCATGCTTTGGTCTGGGAATGGCCGTTTTTTTTTTAAGATAATGGGGTCAAGTTAAGAAATTATGCAAGTTTCTAATCAAATCCAAGGGCGCCCCGATCTCCTAAACATCTTTAGAAGGCCGACGGACCACACTGCACGGTCCGGGTCCGGGCCCTGACCCGGTTCTGGATAATGCCAGCTTAAAGTGAAAAATTCTACTGTACATATTATGTTTCTTATTATGGTATATATGTATAATGTGGCGCGACCGCTTCACGAAGCTAGAAAGAAAGTTATCCGCCATTTTTATTTTACCTGCAATTGAATTTGCCATTAAAATCACGATTAATACCGCAGCTGCTAAATTACTTACCTAAAAGCGTTCAGATACAAAAGCACTTGAGCTGTAATGTTTATATACTGTTGGCCCGATGACCTACTTCAAGAAGAATTGTTACATAGACCGCCAAGGACTGTCATCACACTTTACGTCATAAAGCGCTTTAAAACTTTTGACAAGTTCAACACCTCATATTTTGTACTGTTTATCATGGTAAAAGCAACTCAAAGCAATTCTAAAAATGATCGAAAGGTAAAAATACAAGCTTATACGAGCTGTCGTTTTAACATTTATAACATATATTTAAACAAAACATATATAATCTATTTTAATAAAATAGAAAAGTGTTCTTAGTCTTCACTTAAAAGCTGTTAGAAGCTGCCTTTCTGACAAGAGAGTTCTGTGAGTTCCACAGTCTCAGTGCATTAAAGTCAAAACCAGTTGCTTTTTATTTCCTGTTTTACGACAGAGCAAGGAGGGTGTCCACAGACCACTGTGCACCTGCAGACTGATATGGGGGGTAAAAAGTCTAGAAGTTAGTAAATAAGATTTTAACATATGTTCTAAAACACACCGGACACCTGTACAGTGATGCCAACACAGTGATCTGAGCTCCTTCTTTGAGTTAAATCCTAGCATCTGCATTTTTTACAAGTTGTTGCTATGGCGGAGCATGACCAGAGCATAACAGAAACCACCCATTTTCTAACCGCTTCATCCAATTCAGGGTCAGGGGGTCAGGGGGTCAGGGGGCACGGGGGAGCCAGAGCCTCAGAAAGTAATAAGCAGGAGATACCTGGGACTGGATGGTAGTCCAATGCAGGGAAGACACAGACACTCACCAATTATCCCAGAAGCCAATTAACCTACCAGTAGTTCTTTGAACTGTGGGAGGAAGCCGGAGCACCCAAAGCAAACTCATGCAAACATGGGGAGAACATACAAGCTCCATACAGATAGCACCCCAGGTCCAGAAGTGTACCCAGGGCCTCAGCACTGTGAGCTAGCAATGCTAAACGCTGGGCTACTGTGCATGCTAATTTCTAGGCATCAGGTGATCAATCAGGTAGTGTTTCTCAGATAAAAGGACACCAGTTATTTAGTATGAGATTCAAATTGACCTCAGCACAAAATATAACTTATGTTATATAACTTATATAGAACTTACTACAGCATAACTGTCTTATTTGGCTCTTGTAGAAAATATTAACAGCATGCCTATTAAACATACAGTATCTAGCAATCAGCAATCAAAATAAAAACATTTCCAAACATGGAAACTGCCCAGTTAATGAAGCATTTCAAAGACATTAATCTATTCAATAATTACAGTTTTAAGTAGATAACAGATTTATATTCAGATTACGAAAGCATCATAACAACTGCTGCTTGTGTAAGGAATCCATGAATACCACTGTACATGAGAATTCCACACCTATTTGTAATCAATACACAAAATCCTATTGAATTTCAGGTACTTGTTTATTCAGCATTCCTTGACTCCGCGGACTCCTTGTTGTTTCAATATTCTAGCAATAGGACTAATCGCCAATACAGTGCCGTTGTAATCTATTCCTTCTGCCAGCAGAGGACGGTATTCGCACAGTCAGTTCAGGATAAGATACGGTCCTCGCAGTTCACAGTACAACTGGCCAAAGCCGTATTCGGAATATGCTCTCGATAACCTCGTTTAGTTTAAGTACGGCCATATTTCATATCAACCCACAGATGCATTGCATAAACACTAGAATTCTGGTTGTACTTAAATTGACCTTATACGTTTTGGATTATGTTTAACCTTCTTCAATTTCTTCAACCATATTTTGAGATGATTACGTTTACAGAAGCAAATATTATTCAGTGCTTTTTCTTCACTCCTTTAATCAAACCCACATTTCTATAAGGAGGGCCATTGTGAAACTCCCCAAAGTGAGCTGAATTAATCTTTTATTCTTCACACCTGCGAAGTCATTCCTACATTGTGTAATATGAAGGCCTTTCATTATTCACGTATACTACAACATCTGAAAATAATGGGTCTTGAAATAGTTGAATGAAAGAAAATCCTGAATAACTCCTCCAAATGCGTGTTACACTTTCATCAAGTACACACACTTTGAATGTGATGAACTATAAAAAGTTATTTTAACCATACCCAATGGAGCTCAGGAGTGCGATTGCATACACAATCATGTTTTCAGTGTTTGGACATCAGCCGTACATCAGAACAATCATTTCACTAACACAGCTCCATGTTGAGTGACTTCCCTCCAAGAACACAAAGTCACTTTCCCTTAGCAATTATTACATGGACTTTGATTACCTGCCTTCTGCATCAAGCCCTGTATTATATACGGTACAAAGCCAAGCTTTGGGATAGTGCTTTGTTTGGATCCTTGTCTTGATCCTTTTGGATCCCAGGCTGCTCATTTGCAAATGAGTTTTGACATTAATTATAGTGACTATAGCAATGAGCTGGCACTGTGGTTCACAGAGCTGGGGTCCTGGGTTCAATTCCTGGGGTGCAGTCTGGATGGAATTGTATGTTCTCCCTTCATTTGTGTGGATTTCTTCCAGGTGCTCCAGTTTCTTCCCACAGTCCAAAGACATACAGTACTAGTAGGTTAAGGTGGAACTACAGTCCCAATTTTGCAGACACAAAATTATTTAATTTCAGTCACAAAATAAAATCATTGACATTATAGAAAAACTTTACAAACTCAAAATTGAGCACAAAATCATGAAAAGGACTGTGAAAGGACTGTAAGTTACGCCATGTTGTAACAAATTCGCATTCAAGTTCCACACAAATTGCGATGTGATGCAGCCCTTCCTGCTCACTAATCACTGTAATGACTAATGCAATGTGATGTAGGAGAGAAAGGGTATAGGTTATGCAGCAAACATTTCACTGCAAAAAACGTTCCATTCCAAGGTTCTTTATGCAGAGTTAACAATGTAGTATTATTTATTGGCAAAAACGTAAAAAAGTTGAGAGTTATATTTCCATTGGATTAAACGAGATGTATTCACAAGCCTGCTCCTTTACAATGTCACAGGGCCACAACAGATTATAGGAAGTTTTGCTGCCTCGTTCTGAATCGCAGAACATGGTAATTCTTTAACCTTGAAATGTAGTCTATTTTGTGATGTAATGATGCAATGTCCCTTTACTGAGAGCCAGCAATCAACGGATGTGTCTGATCGTGAATGGTTTCCTTGTTGTTTGTTGTATTACTTGGTGTTGCATTTTAAGCTGTGCATGAGGCAGGACCCGGAGGCTGCTGCTTCTGCTGGTGCTTCTGCTGGGATTGAGGAAGAGCTGAGCGCCATGTAAGGCAAAGACACTGCGTTCCACTTTATCAGGTGCCTGGAGTGTAAGAGCTGCAGATAATATTGAGTCACATTAATCCCAACATATTTCAAATATTATGAAAATTAAATAAATTAAATCAAATAACTTTCATTAAAAAAATCAATCACTCTTTACCTTGCTTTTTCAGTTGTTTTTAAGGAAAATTGATGCCGAGAATGTGTGAATACTGCTTTTTGATGGTTCCAAGACCAATGTGACCTGTTCTATTGCCTGCTAATTGTACATTCCAGGTTGAAAAATTATTTTTAGGAGGTCAAGGTGTATGAATGATAAGAGAAAAACTGAAATAACCACAGCTACGCAAACACCAGTCCACCAAAAAAAAATCATTTAATTAAAATAAGGTAACATTTTTTTTTCATCATCATACGGATGAACTGTGCTAAATGTGTTTCTAAAAAGAAAAAGCAGGACGTGAGTCGTGAGCCAAGATCATGACTCTTTTGCTCTTCTTCACATCAGTTTTCATCTGCGAAGAGGAGGAGGAGGGCGGCTCCTGATGTGCTGACACTTGGGGATGTGCCTCTGTGGCGGCCTGGGGGCAAAGCGCCGGCCGCAGTGAGGGCAGGGCACGTAGTTGGGGTTTGGATTCGCGGGGGGCTGGGGCAGGTTCACAACTTTCCCTCCTTGCGTGATCACCTGCTGCACCTCCCTGGCCTGTTTGATGCTCCGAATGAAATCCTCGTGCTTCTGCCTCCAGTTGTTCTTTCTCAGCTGGGAACAGGGAATGAAACCAATAAAACAGCTTCCAGAAAAAGTCCAGACTAGCACTGCGTACACAGTCTGGTCGCAAACCATTCACAAGGCAAGAAAATATCAATACAGTAATAACGTAGCTTTCTGGGGCCACCTTTCAGGTTATTGGGTAGAGAGTACAATTTACGTAGTTATGGTTTTGTTTCCTGAGTGCTATTTGCTTGATATGTAGATTTTTACAACAGAATTCAGAAGTCACTAAGACACATTTATTCTGTCTGGCAAATGTGCCTTTGCGGCAGTTTTTCAGAAGAGTACTTCATAAAACACTTATTTATTGTCTACATTGATTTATAAGCTGAGTCTGACTCTAGGAGAAAAAAAGGGAAGCTTGGAAAGAGTTTAAGGATAGCCCTTACCACGATTGGCGGTTTAACCTTCTTCTTATGGATGTATGTCTCCAGTTCTGTTCCCTTGGCCCTGTGCTTGAAAGAGTCAAAAACCTTCCTCTTTGAATTCTGAAGCTTCTTGCAGATCTTGCTGTGTTTCTCCAGCCTCTCTACAGCAAACTTCCCGTGACACAGTTCACAGGGCACCAGCTGAGGGTTTCCACTCTGGCTATTCTCATATGGAAATTGCTCAGCGGTAGGGCACATCAGACTTGTAGGGGACAAATATCTGTTTTCCACTGACAGAGTTTGTTCATCCAGACATGTGGTGTTATTTCTGAAGTGGCCCTGCGCGGCCTGTGCCGCTGACACGTCGCTTTCAGGGAGCCTTGCTTTCTTGAGATACTTTCTCCTTCCACAGGGGACGTCTTCTAGCCCACGGCTGCAAGGGCTCACTTGACGTCTCTCCTGATGGGAAAGCGCAGAGGGAAAGTGCGATTCTGCGCATCCGCCATCTTCCATTGGAGAACCATAATCAAGGTTGTCTCCTCTGATAGGAAGGGCTTTCCTTGGAGTGAAGGCTTTTTGCTTCTCCATTCTGCAGGTCAGAAGAGGCACGGCCTTAGAGCGGTGGTTGGCCCATGGTCCTCTGGGGCAAAGCTCGCTCTGCCTCGCCTCTATTTTCCCTTCCGGCCACCTCTCTGGAGTCTTCCATCTCTCTCGGAACCATCCTCAGCTCCTCCTGAGCTCTGAAGAGCTTCGCCTGCATCATGGCCTCCTTCTGGCGAATCTCGTCCTTCATCATGGCCTCCTTCCGGCGCATCTCATCCTGCAGGCTGGCCTCTCTCCGGCGATGCTCCTCCTTCAGCGCGGCCTCTGCCTCGGCCACTTTTCGTAGCTCCTCTTGCAACTGAAAGTGCTCCTTCCCATTGGCATGAGAAGGGCATTGCCCTGGAGGGGTCGCCACCATGGGGAGGACAGTCCTGTCCTTAGGTTTGCGTACTCTTGAGCCCCTCCTGCCCGGCCTCTCGCAGGGCCTCTCATGACCATCCTGAGGCGGGGTGGGGGCAAACAAGGAATCACTCTGTGCTTCCGGGCGGTCCACAGCCCGAACCTCACCAGGGCCGGAGACTTTCCTGTTACCCATAGGCTTCAGGGGGTAAGACCGATCATACCCCACAATGTTCTTCTCGGGGCTCTGTTGGGTTTGGAAGCGATAGCTGTTCCCCGTCTTCTTCTCCGCAGCGTATTTGACATATTGGAAAGATTTTCTCATCTTCTGTAGAGCCGCCTCCTGCCATCGATTGTATATGGCGATCATTTTTTTCTCCTTTTCCTGCATCTGTTTCTCTTGGAAGGTGTCCTTCAGAAGCTGTATCTTGGGAGGCGGGCAGTACGTGGAGATCAGATCCTGTCGCCTTAAGGGCGCGGGTCGATTCGAGTCTGTGTCCTTCGGGGAGGGGGACAGAGCACCAGGCTTAGGACTGGGCTCCATTGGCAAATGAGATATGAGCTTTGTTTCCCAGGTATCTGGAAAAGGCAAAAATGGCAAATACATGATATCCTGCACAGTCTAGTATGGTCTAATAGAAAAGAATAAAAAAAACAATTCAGGAAATACACAACTTTTTAATATTAAACCTAATGGTGTTGAATGCTGCATGCTGACTCAGTAGGAGACAGATCCTAAACATAAACATTATAATAAACATTTGTTTCCCAAATAACATTCTCAATGTTCAGAATGCTTAAAGTCATG
Organism: Lepisosteus oculatus; assembly: GCF_040954835.1. Taxonomy (NCBI): domain Eukaryota; kingdom Metazoa; phylum Chordata; class Actinopteri; order Semionotiformes; family Lepisosteidae; genus Lepisosteus; species Lepisosteus oculatus. The sequence continues at coordinate 2,466,406 of NW_027167923.1, read as the reverse complement.
AGCTTTTTTAAAAATGTTTAACTGAAACCTGGAAATGTACTATTTCATTTCAAAGCTTGTATTATATCTATGATATAAATGTTTTTTTATATAAAATTAACCCATTATGCAACAGGGGTTTGAGCAAAAGTCACTGTGAATAAAGGAATTTACCAATATTAATTAGTCGTTTCACTACATTATAGATAGCTGAAGGATTATGATACAGTATATCGATTTCGCTACAAATTGACAAGCATATTTGATGACACTTACCAAACAAGTCTCAAACAGCGGAGAAATAGTTCACCACGACGATAGCAATGCAATGTTTGACTGCATCTCCCTATGTGATATATCTGTATTTGGGTAAATACAGATCACGTAATTCAGGCAGCACTGTTATGTCAGATCACCAACCATTATTACGACGCTCATATGTCATAGAGCTCCTTAGGATGTTTGTATAATCTTTATCCAAATTTTCATATGGCCGCAGTTACGGCGTTTATTTTACAGTTAATGTAACAGGAAGTCATTATATTTTTCTGTCTTTATGGTGGCAGACCACTTAACTAAATCTGAGTAGGCGGTTTCTACAAATGGGTCAGATAAAATATTAAATATACAGTAAAAGCTCACACCTATTCATACCCTTTATGTACTGTATATCTACAATTACGTATACTGTATAATACGATAACTACCATTACAAAATGTCTCCCTTTTGATTTGAAGTGGTTCTTTTAAATAAGTAAATTGCAATCACTTAGCCTACATCTGAGCTCCTAATTCATCGCGACGACGGACTGAGACTCCAGTTGGATTTGTGAGAAGTAAAGGGGTGTGCCTGTTTTAAAACCGATTCATACATCTTAAACACATGGACATTGATAGCAGTCTGTGTTATATAATTTATCTTTTTATTTTATTTAAATTTATCACATACACATTTTCAAAGTAACTGTATCCCTTTTAATTATGATCCCCATCGCTCACAGCTCCGAAGCTGAGACGAGGACTACTTCAGATGGGATTTCCAACATTTCTCTCTTAGCTTGTATACCGGTGGAAAGGAGAGCGCTCTTAAAACGTGTTGATAGTAAGATTGGGATGTATTTGCAGTTTAGATATAGTTTTTTTAATGTTCGGAGCCCCCACAGATTCATTTTCTTACGACTGCTTTTCTGGATGACAATAACAATGCAAACGATGGTGTTAAGGCGAGGCTGTGCCTTAAGGCTCCTCTGCTTACAATATTCAGCGCGTAAATCGCAAACGAGCGCCTCTCCTACGATGAAAATGCGGCAAATAAGAACACGAGATTTAAACCTACGGCTTACAAATTTATGCGTAAACACTAAAACCGTATCTTTAGCAAAACTGGCGAGACAATGTGTTTTATCATTTAAAAAAGTACTGGAAAATAATTAAATGTTATCACGATACACAGAGGTTACTGATCTACTACTGTACGCTGTGACCAAAAATGAGAGTCCCCCGATCCTCGCAGCCTTCATGCTTTGGTCTGGGCCTGGCCGTTTTTTTTTAGGATAATGGGGTCAAGTTAAGAAATTATGCAAGTTTCTAATCAAATCCAAGGGCGCCCCGATCTCCTAAACATCTTTAGAAGGCCGACGGACCACACTGCACGGTCCGGGTCCGGGCCCTGACCCGGTTCTGGATAATGCCAGCTTAAAGTGAAAAATTCTATTGTACATATTATGTTTCTTATTATGGTATATATGTATAATGTGGCGCGACCGCTTCACGAAGCTAGAAAGAAAGTTATCCGCCATTTTTATTTTACCTGCAATTGAATTTGCCATTAAAATCACGATTAATACCGCAGCTGCTAAATTACTTACCTAAAAGCGTTCAGATACAAAAGCACTTGAGCTGTAATGTTTATATACTGTTGGCCCGATGACCTACTTCAAGAAGAATTGTTACATAGACCGCCAAGGACTGTCATCACACTTTACGTCATAAAGCGCTTTAAAACTTTTGACAAGTTCAACACCTCATATTTTGTACTGTTTATCATGGTAAAAGCAACTCAAAGCAACTCTAAAAATGATCGAAAGGTAAAAATACAAGCTTATACGAGCTGTCGTTTTAACATTTATAACATATATTTAAACAAAACATATATAATCTATTTTAATAAAATAGAAAAGTGTTCTTAGTCTTCACTTAAAAGCTGTTAGAAGCTGCCTTTCTGACAAGAGAGTTCTGTGAGTTCCACAGTCTCAGTGCATTAAAGTCAAAACCAGTTGCTTTTTATTTCCTGTTTTACGACAGAGCAAGGAGGGTGTCCACAGACCACTGTGCACCTGCAGACTGATATGGGGGGTAAAAAGTCTAGAAGTTAGTAAATAAGATTTTAACATATGTTCTAAAACACACCGGACACCTGTACAGTGATGCCAACACAGTGATCTGAGCTCCTTCTTTGAGTTTAATCCTAGCATCTGCATTTTTTACAAGTTGTTGCTATGGCAGAGCATGACCAGAGCATAACAGAAACCACCCATTTTCTAACCGCTTCATCCAATTCAGGGTCAGGGGGTCAGGGGGTCGCGGGGCACGGGGGAGCCAGAGCCTCAGAAAGTAATAAGCAGGAGATACCTGGGACTGGATGGTAGTCCAATGCAGGGAAGACACAGACACTCACCAATTATCCCAGAAGCCAATTAACCTACCAGTAGTTCTTTGAACTGTGGGAGGAAGCCGGAGCACCCAAAGCAAACTCATGCAAACATGGGGAGAACATACAAGCTCCATACAGATAGCACCCCAGGTCCAGAAGTGTACCCAGGGCCTCAGCACTGTGAGCTAGCAATGCTAAACGCTGGGCTACTGTGCATGCTAATTTCTAGGCATCAGGTGATCAATCAGGTAGTGTTTCTCAGATAAAAGGACACCAATAATTTAGAATGAGATTCAAATTGACCTCAGAACAAAATATAACTTATGTTATATAACTTATATAGAACTTACTACAGCATAACTGTCTTATTTGGCTCTTGTAGAAAATATTAACAGCATGCCTATTAAACATACAGTATCTAGCAATCAGCAATCAAAATAAAAACATTTCCAAACATGGAAACTGCCCAGTTAATGAAGCATTTCAAAGACATTAATCTATTCAATAATTACAGTTTTAAGTAGATAAAAGATTTATATTCAGATTACGAAAGTATCATAACAACGGCTGCTTGTGTAAGGAATCCATGAATACCACTGTACATGAGAATTTCACACCTATTTGTAATCAATACACAAAATCCTATTGAATTTCAGGTACTTGTTCATTCAGCATTGCTTGACTCCGCGGACTCCTTGTTGTTTCAATATTCTAGCAATAGGACTAATCGCCAATACAGTGCCGTTGTAATCTATTCCTTCTGCCAGCAGAGGCGGTATTCGCACAGCCAGTTCAGGATAAGATACGGTCCTCGCAGTTCACAGTACAACTGGCCACAGCCGTACTCGGAATATGCTCTCGATAACCTCGTTTAGTTTAAGAACGGCCGTATTTCATATCAACCCACAGATGCATTGCATAAACACTAGAATTCTGGTTGTACTTAAATTGACCGTATACGTTTTGGATTATGTTTAACCTTCTTCAATTTCTTCAACCATATTTTGAGATGATTACGTTTACAGAAGCAAATATTATTCAGCTTTTTCTTCACTCCTTTAATCAAACCCACATTTCTTTAAGGAGGGCCATTGTGAAACTCCCCAAAGTGAGCTGAATTAATCTTTTATTCTTCACACCTGCGAAGTCATTCCTTCATTGTGTAATATAAAGGCCTTTCATTATTCACGTATACTACAACATCTGAAAATAATGGGTCTTGAAATAGTTGAATGAAAGAAAATCCTGAATAATTCCTCCAAATGCGTGTTACACTTTCATCAGGTACACACACTTTGAATGTGATGAACTATAAAAAGTTATTTTAACCATACCCAATGGAGCTCGGGAGTGCGATTGCATACACAATCATGTTTTCAGTGTTTGGACATCAGCCGTACATCAGAACAATCATTTCACTAACACAGCTCCATGTTGAGTGACTTCCCTCCAAAAACACAAAGTCACTTTCCCTTAGCAATTATTGCATGGACTTAGATTATCTGCCTTCTGCATCAAGCCCTGTATGATATACTGTACAAAGCCAAGCTTTGGGATAGTGCTTTGTTTGGATCCTTGTCTTGATCCTTTTGGATCCCAGGCTGCTCATTTGCAAATGAGTTTTGACATTAATTATAGTGACTATAGCAATGAGGTGGCACTGTGGTTCACAGAGCTGGGGTCCTGGGTTCAATTCCTGGGGTGCAGTCTGGATGGAATTGTATGTTCTCCCTTCATTTGTGTGGATTTCTTCCAGGTGCTCCAGTTTCTTCCCACAGTCCAAAGACATACAGTACTAGTAGGTTAAGGTGGAACTAGAGTCCCAATTTTGCAGACACAAAAGTATTTAATTTCAGTCACAAAATAAAATCATTGACATTATAGAAAAACATTACAAACTCAAAATTGAGCACAAAATCATGAATTTTGTGAAAGTACTGTAAGTTACGCCATGTTGTAACAAATTCGCATTCAAGTTCCACACAAATTGCGATGTGATGCAGCCCTTCTTGCTCACTAATCACTGTAATGACTAATGCAATGTGATGTAGGAGAGAAAAGGTATAGGTTATGCAGCAAACATTTCACTGCAAAAAACGTTCCATTCCAAGGTTCTTTATGCAGAGTTAACAATGTAATATTATTTATTGGCAAAAACGTAAAAAAGTTGAGAGCAATATTTCCATTGGATTAAACGAGATGTATTCACAAGCCTGCTCCTTTACAATGTCACAGGGCCACATCAGATTTCAGGAAGTTTTGCTGCCTCGTTCTGAATCGCAGAACATGGCAATTCTTTAACCTTGAAATGTAGTCTATTTTGTGATGGAAATTGGAGGTTTTATAAGTTATTGTGTGTTCCCCTTTAGATGGCTTCTGGGAAAACTGGCCTCAACACTGTATTGGATAAGGCACTTAGAAAACAGATTCATGCGTGGACCACAGCAATGTCCCTTTACTGAGCCAGCAATCAACGGATGTGTCTGATCGTGAATGGTTTTCCCTGTTGTTTGTTGTATTACTCGGTGTTGCATTTTAAGCTGTGCATGAGGCGGGACCCGGAGGCTGCTGCTTCTGCTGGGATTGAGGAAGAGCTGAGCGCCATGTAAGGCAAAGACACTGCGTTCCACTTTATCAGGTGCCTGGAGTGTAAGAGCTGCAGATAATATTGAGTCACATTAATCCCAACATATTTCAAATATTATGAAAATTAAATAAATTAAATCAAATAACTTTCATTAAAAAAATCAATCACTCTTTACCTTGCTTTTTCAGTTGTTTTTAAGGAAAATTGATGCCGAGAATGTGTGAATACTACTTTTTGATGGTTCCAAGGCCAATGTGACCTGTTCTATTGCCTGCTAATTGTACGTTCCAGGTTGAACAATTATTTTTAGGAGGTCAAGGTGTATGAATGATAAGAACAGCTTGAAATTTATTTTCACGGTCGACACACATTTTCGCAAGGGAAAAAAACTGAAATAACCACAGTTACGCAAACACCAGTCCACCAAAAAAAAATCATTTTATTAAAACAAGGTAACATTTTTTTTATCATCATACGGATGAACTGTGCTAAATATATTTCTAAAAAGATAAAGCAGGACGTGAGTCGTGAGCCAAGATCATGACTCTTTTACTCTTCTTCACATCAGTTTTCATCTGTGAGGAGGAGGAGGAGGGCGGCTCCTGATGTGCTGACACTTGGGGATGTGCCTCTGTGCCGGCCTGGGGGCAAATTGCCGGCCGCAGTGAGGGCAGGGCACGTAGTCGGGGTTTGGATTCGCGGGGGGCTGGGGCAGGTTCACAACCTTCCCTCCTTGCGTGATCACCTGCTGCACCTCCCTGGCCTATTTGATGCTCCGAATGAAATCCTCGTGCTTCTGCCTCCAGTTGTTCTTTCTCAGCTGGGAACAGGAAATGAAACCAATGAAACAGCTTCCAGAAAAAGTCCAGACTAGCACTGCGTACACAGTCTGGTCGCAAACCATTCACAAGGCAAGAAAATATCAATACAGTAATAACTTAGCTTTCTGGGCCTACCTTTCATGTCATTGGGTAGAGAGTACAATTTAGTTATGGTTTTGTTTCCCGTGAGTGCTATTTGCTTGATATCTCATGTAGATTTTTACAACAGAATTCAGAAGTCACTAAGACCCATTTATTCTGTCTGGCAAATGTGCCTTTGCGGCAGTTTTTCAGAAGAGTACTTCATAAAACACTTATTTATTGTTTACATTGATTTATAAGCTGAGTCTGACTCTAGGAGAAAACAAGGGAAGCTTGGAAAGAGTTTAAGGATAGCCCTTACCACGATTGGCGGTCTAACCTTCTTCTTATGGATGTATGTCTCCAGTTCTGTTCCCTTGGCCCTGTGCTTGAAAGAGTCAAAAACCTTCCTCTTTGAATTCTGAAGCTTCTTGCAGATCTTGCTGTGTTTCTCCAACCTCTCTACAGCAAACTTCCTGTGACACAGTTCACAGGGCACCAGCTGAGGGTTTCCACTCTGGCTATTCTCATATGGAAATTGCTCAGCGGTAGGGCACATCAGACTTGTAGGGGACTGTTGTAACAGAAAAATAAGGTTCTTATTAAGGAACAATAAAGCCGAAGTCTTGTTTCCCGCAAGAAACAACAAAACCGAAGTATTGTTAGCCGTACTGTTACAAACTTTTGGGTTATATAGTGTTTTCTTCTCCGTTTCTGACGTCACTTGGTCTGATGGTAAAGAGGGGGGTTCATGGTATTTGGCCAGTTTACGAAGTTCTGGACAAATGGTCAGTTTAACATTACACCCAGGGGGGTTCCTAGCTTGCATCTGCAGTCCTTATCAGTTAACCCCCTTTCCTGCCATAAACCCCAGCTTGTGACTTAGAAGTCTAAACCCCCTACAGAAAGGATTAAATTCAAACCCCCGTCTTCACATCATTCTTCAACGTCAAGTGGCAAATGTTGACTGGTGATGTTATGTGAATCATAGGAAATGGTCATTTTTCAATCGAGTCTATGTTTCTCAGAATTTGAGACAGAGAGGTCAATCTCTGCAATCCGAGCTGAGGGCATTTCTTGGAATGGAAAGGTAAGAGCAACGTGTTCTTTGTTATTCTCTTAAGACTCTTCGCCAGATTTTACGATGAAAAATGTAAATAATAATAACAAACATTATTTGATATAGTGCCTTGAAAGGTGGCTTCTTTACAGAATGACAAAACCAACTACAATAAATAATACACAAGATATGCATGATGACAATACACAGTTAGAGGAGACAGTAGATGGTCATTGTCAGTGTACTCTGAAGGTAGTTTTCCAATTTTTTGGAACGGGGTAAAAGAGGCCACCTCTACTAGAATCTTTGTCCTAACCAAAAATGTAACAAAGTATAATAATAATATTAAAAATAATAATAATAAACTTTATTTATAGACCACCTTTCATACAAATAGTGCTTTGGTGCTTTAAAAACCAAGCGTAAAAATAAAATATTAAAATGGAGAGATATACTTTCAGTTGTAAAGGAAAATACAGCAATACAGTAAAGCAACATACATGTCAATTAAATAAATAAAAATTAGGAAAGTCGTAATAAAATAAGAACAATTAAAGAGAACTAAAAAAAGAAACAGAAATAGAAAGAACAAAGAACCACTTTAACTAAAAGCAACATTTTCAAATGTTTTTTAAAACAATGTACCGAGCTTGACTGCCTAATAAAAAGTGGAAGTGAGTTTCATAATTTAGAAGCATAAAAACAAAAAGCAGGCTCTCCACTCTTTCTGCATTTCACATGTGGTATTTGCAGTAGGCCAGTATGTGCAGATCTCAGGTCACGTATAGGAACATATGAAGACAGACATTCAGTAAGGTACAGACGTGCTAGGTCGCTTAAAGCTTTAAAAACAAGTAAAAGAACTTTCAAATTTATCCTAGATAATACAGGTGACCAGTGAAGTTTTTTCAAAACAGGAATGATATTCTCTTTCTTGTATTTGTTAGGATCTGTGCTACTGCATTTCGAACAAGTAGTAAGGGATTTATTGTTTTCTTGGGAAGCTCACAAAACAGAGCAATAAAATCATATCCACATCAATGTGAGCAATGGAGAAGTCAAATTAACGTGTCTAAATATCATCTAGTTCTATCCCAGGGAAGAGGGCTGTTGCCTACACAGACGACAAGACACAAAACGCTCAACTGTGCAAAACACGCATAAGGACATCAGTCAGGAGGAACAAGGTAAAGTGTTTTTTCTTCTTCACCATGGTCATGTAGTTTCACTCCAAGCACTGTCATATGAAATAACTGTGGAAACGACCTCCCCAACATTTTGGGTTGTTGCATTTTGCTTCAATGAATTTTAACCTTTTCTTTTAGACATTAAGAGGAAGGACACATTCACCCTTGGCAGAGATTCAGTTGTTCTATGAGATGTCAAGGTGAGAATTAACCACTTCAGGCATAAGTCAATCCACATGACCGGAAATGGGGCAATGAACAGGATATGGGGATTTTGCTAGTTATAAAGTACAATAATCATCATTACATGATCTAAGACTACTGAAGTATAAGCTGTGTCCCTGACTGATTAATTAGCAAATTCATCTTTGTAGAGTGCAGCTACTATCTATTCAGTGGCATTTCCTTAAAACAATTGTATTCCCACATTCTGAATATGGAGTGAGTTCATGTAGAGAATGTTGGACTTGTAATAACTAATTGAAGGATAATAATAATCAACGAAAGTGCTTAAAAGTATCAACAAATGCCTTCAAAGTACTTGACACGTACTTTGCTTTCAAAAGTGAAACATAATTAATGCTTACGTAAGATTTCTCTTGACTTCTCAGGAGTATACTAACTCCAAGGACAAGTAACATCACAAACCATTATTTAAGTGCTGATGTTGGAGCTGCAATACTACTACCAAGACAAAAAATGATACAGGTAACACTGCTTTCAGATTTCTAAGAATTGCTAAAATAGCATGTTTACAGAGCATTCAGAGTTGAGAATATGACAAGTTCCTACCATCTCAAACACTGCCAATCTAGAACAAAAAGAAAGTACTTGAACGCCTGCAGTAATCGAACACAAACCAGAACATATCAGTGCATGACAAGGAAATGTAGTCACAAAATGATTCTACCCTTTCAAGTCCCAAAAAGGACCGAGGAACTTACCGGAGGCGATACCTGGATTTCAAACAGAATACAATATAGCCACTGTAGGGGAGAAGATCACAGAGAGCTCTTCTCAGATTGCTCAGAGTCAGCCCCAGCACCCTGTCCTGACTGAAGCAGACAAAGTGGTCAAACAGGTAGGTAGAAATGAGTAAGGAACAGAGAGTATGGTTATTCTTGCATTGTTTTGTTCGTCTGTCAAAGAAAAGAGTGCTTCTGACTTTTGTCAATGTTCATCTTTATTTTAAGAGAAGAACAAACGGTAGTATCACACTTTGCTCAAGTGTATGATACCATGTGTGTACAGCAGACATCACCAAAGGAACAGGAGACACCTGAGTAGAGAACAAGATTATGAAAAGACTGATGAAAAAAAGCACCAGGAGAAATCCATTGAATATGCACAATCTCGTCCAGTATTTCAATGAAAAGTTTCAGTGTTGTTTTTAGTGTCGTCGTATTGCATACATTTAAAACAATGTGTCTCGTTTAATGAACAATTTGATTTACTTTAGTAAAAAGTGTTGTTTACTGTAGTCCTAGCATGGATGCAATTGTTAGAAAAAACTTGAATGAAAAACTGAATGTTTCATACAATATGGGTTTGTGTTAACCCACACACCTAAGTGAAATGTTTGATTACGTTTACAAGACATAACACATAGTTCAGTTGAGTGTGAAAGGGAACAACAGAGAAAGTCACAAACAAAACATTTGTGAAGGACTTGATGAATGTTTTTTCTTTAGAAATGACAAAAAATAAAGAATTTTTCAACAAGATGTCTTTCTATAGCGAGTTTCATTTGAGATAGTCTTTTCTTAGAAGTGCAAGAGTGGTATTCCCTACAACTTATTCCCCAATTTGATCATTCTCAGAAATTAGGAGACGGAAACCACACCTACTGTAATATTAGACCTTGTAACAAGGCAACTAGGTTTCAATGGCTTAAAAGGTGCAGAAAGAGGCTCATGTATAATGACCTCCAGTGTCCCACAGGTTTCCCAAATCATTTCTTAGAGTATGGAAAAAGAGGAAATAAAGTGTCTACAGAAAGCGTATACCCCCTTGAACTTTGTTCAGTTTGTTGCGCCAGTGTCAGAGTTTCATGCAATTAAATGAGGACCTCTTTCTCACACCACATATGTTATACTTTCAAAGGGAAAAAAGGAAATATTACAATTGTGTACATTTTCACCCACATGTTAATATTTGGTAGAAGCCCTTTTCACATCAATTTCAGCTGTGAGACTGTTGGTAATGGGCTCCACCACCTCTGCACCAACAAGATTTGATAATATTTGAGAATTTCAGAAGTCTGTCTGGTTTAGCTGAAGAATCAGCTAAGGTAAGTTTCAGGAAGAGCATCTGATTTCTTTCAATAAAGCAGAACAGAGAAAAAACACACAATACAAAATCATGAGAATTTGTATCCATATGACACTTTGACTCGAATACTTTTATCAGACCTACACAGAGTATATACTGTACACACTTTTTCAGCCCAGGTTTATACATTTGGAACTGCCATTTGTAGGTGTTTTTGTGTCTTAGCTCAACACTGTGAAACCTGTAGTTACAAACATGGAGGATGAAGACATGAAGACATATATTGTACCTCTGACCGGCCTACCTTCCAAGAGGTGAAAGATGAAACTTTTCCTTTATCGTCAACTCAGTGAATGTCTTTAAACTTTCGAAAACTGTAACAAAGAATAAGTTAAAAAACTTATTTTCATTGGACCCACAGAAAAGTCAAAGTTGTCCATAGAAATGCCCGTCTAAATCAGAAATCTACAGCACAAAGGCAGTGGCCTTTCGGGACATAAGAATGAAATCAGACTTTACTCAGACGAATTGCCCTTGGTCACGGACATCTTGCTATCAGTCACTACAAAGATGTTTTCTCTCGTGCCATGGCTTGCCTGACTTGCTTCTTCTGCTGGATGGCTTCTGGTCGCTGGTCAGGATCGACAGCCAGCATGTCCTGGAGCAGTGTCCTTAGCTCAGTGCTTATGGCTCTATTTACTTTCAGGGGGATGTGGAACTGCAGCCAGGGGTTCTCATCCAGGGCCTCTCCAACAGGCCCTGACAGACATATGCTCCTGTATCGGAAACACACTTTAGTTCAATTCTAAAATATTTCTCATAGGACTGAAGGAACCTTTGCCTGTTAAGAGTTAACAATTAGGTCCTCAAGAACTGTTTTACGGTTTTCTACACTCCTGGCTGGCCAAGGTCTCTTTAAGGTCTCTTAAGTGGAGGTGTAACTCATGTATCCTACATGTGATTTAGCAACATGAAAGGGAATAGCTTCTTATCGGATTATGGTCTTGGTTAACTGCCTAAGGCTGACCTAAGTGCCTAACTTTCTGACTTTCTTTATACCTTATATGTTAAGAAGCTTCTTCTGACCAATCAGAAATGTATGCTTTATGTATGAACATTTTGCTCATCAAAGGGAGTGAGAGACAAGGTTAACAGAAATTAGCCACGGCAGTAAATGACAGCATATTTTTGGGTTCTTAAATGGTCTCTACCTGGCACACCTGCAGTGCAAACTGACACACACTGTTTAGAGAAACAGCTACTCTATTACTAATATTAATGAAACATTTCTTATTCTATGGAACAAAAACAAACAGTAAAACTAAAACACAGATCTCTTAGCTTCCTATTTCATGAACCAGATGACTGAATGACCAAGCCTAACTAGTAGCCAGAACCCCAGTTAACCCTCCGTAACACAAACTTTAACCACACGACAGGAACTCTTTCAAACTGAGTGAAAATCATAAATGGATCCATAACTTTACATCAATTTACTATGTTGTGCCAATACCTGCATTTACATTTAGAACGAATGATGTCGTAGAACCAGCATCACACCAGTTCCAGGTGTCTCCAAGGAGACAACAGAACTTCAGTTGTGTTTGCTAAAATACACACTTTGAAACATACTGTAACACTTAGTTAACATGTCTGGTTTAGTTGAAGAATCGGCTAAGGTAAGTTTCAGGGTTTAATGGTGGGATGGCACCTGTGCTTTTTTCCCCCAACCGCTAGAATATGATTCGCACCAAACCCAAAAGAAATACTGCACAGTTCAGGAACTTCATCAACCTAGCAACTGTAAAATAAGCTTACAAACAACTGAATTGAAATGCCAAAAAGTTCAGAGAAAGGCACAAACTATGTTTACTTGGGGTTTACAAAATTAAAGCTAACTAAAACTGTAATGATAAACAATCATGCTGCCAATGGACAGAGAAATATCATGTTTTTTGAATAATGTATTATTTGTTACATAGGAACCCAGTATAAGGGAATCCCTTGCGATCCTGTCTGCAGAGATAAAGGTAAGTATTGTTTTCTCTTTAGCTCTGTCACTCCAAGAAATATAATGAACATAAATATATTTGCCAATCTTTTCATAGTAATCCAAACAACTCTGCGTGTATCTGACATTTGTAATATTTATCTACCGCAGTATAACTCTTCTGGCAAGGCGATTGGTATTGTACCTTGAAAGAAAACTGATTGGAAATGTCATGTACTCTATGGTTTCTATTGATGTCAAGTGGCAAATGTTGACTGGTGATGTTATGTGAATCTTAGGAAATGGTCATTTTTCAATCGAGTCTATGTTTCTCAGAATTTGAGACAGAGAGGTCAATCTCTGCAATCCGAGCTGAGGGCATTTCTTGGAATGGAAAGGTAAGAGCAACGTGTTCTTTGATATTCTCTTAAGACTCTTCGCCAGATTTAACGATGAAAAATGTAAATAATAATAACAAACATTATTTTATATAGTGCCTTGAAAGGTGGCTTCTTTACAGAATGACAAAACCAACTACAATAAATAATACACAAGATATGCATGATGACAATACACAGTTAGAGGAGACAGTAGATGGTCATTGTCAGTGTATTCTGAAGGTAGTTTTCCAATTTTTTGGAACGGGGTAAAAGAGGCCACCTCTACTAGAATCTTTGTCCTAACCAAAAATGTAACAAAGTATAATAATAATATTAAAAATAATAATGATAAACTTTATCTATAAAGCACCTTTCATACAAATAGTGCTTTGGTGCTTTAAAAACCAAGCGTAAAAATAAAAAATTAAAATTGAGAGATATACTTTCAGTTGTAAAGGAAAATACAGCTATACAGTAAAGCAACATACATGTCAATTAAATAAATAAAAATTAGGAAAGTCGTAATAAAATAAGAACAATTAAAGAGAACTAAAAAAAGAAACAGAAATAGAAAGAACAAAGAACCACTTTAACTAAAAGCAACATTTTCAAATGTTTTTTAAAACAATGTACCGAGCTTGACTGCCTAATAAAAAGTGGAAGTGAGTTTCATAATTTGGAAGCATAAAAACAAAAAGCAGCCTCTCCACTCTTTCTGCATTTCACATGTGGTATTTGCAGTAGGCCAGTATGTGCAGATCTCAGGTCACGTATAGGAACATATGAAGACAGACATTCAGTAAGGTACAGACGTGCTAGGTCGCTTAAAGCTTTAAAAACAAGTAAAAGAACTTTCAAATTTATCCTAGATAATACAGGTGACCAGTGAAGTTTTTTCAAAACAGGAATGATATTCTCTTTCTTGTATTTGTTAGGATCTGTGCTACTGCATTTCGAACAAGTAGTAAGGGATTTATTGTTTTCTTGGGAAGCCCACAAAACAGAGCATTATAATCATATCCACATCAATGTGAGCAATGGAGAAGTCAAATAAACGTGTCTAAATATCATCTAGTTCTATCCCAGGGAAGAGGGCTGTTGCCTACACAGACGACAAGACACAAAACGCTCAACTGTGCAAAACACGCATAAGGACATCAGTCAGGAGGAACAAGGTAAAGTGTTTTTTCTTCTTCACCATGGTCATGTAGTTTCACTCCAAGCACTGTCATATGAAATAACTGTGGAAACGACCTCCCCAACATTTTGGGTTGTTGCATTTTGCTTCAATGAATTTTAACCTTTTCTTTTAGACATTAAGAGGAAGGACACATTAACCCTTGGTAGAGATTCAGTTGTTCTATGAGATGTCAAGGTGAGAATTAACCACTTCAGGGATAAGTCAATCCACATAACTGAAAAAGGGGCAATGAACAGGATATGGGGATTTTGCTAGTTATAAAGTACAATAATCATCATTACATGATCTAAGACTACTGAAGTATAAGCTGTGTCCCTGACTGATTAATTAGCAAATTCATCTTTGTAGAGTGCAGCTACTATCTATTCAGTGGCATTTCCTTAAAACAATTGTATTCCCACATTCTGAATATGGAGTGAGATCATGTAGAGAATGTTGGACTTGTAATAACTAATTGAAGGATAATAATAATCAACGAAAGTGCTTAAAAGTATCAACAAATGCCTTCAAAGTACTTGACACGTACTTTGCTTTCAAAAGTGAAACATAATTAATGCTTACATAAGATTTCTCTTGACTTCTCAGGAGTATACTAACTCCAAGGACAAGTAACATCACAAACCATTATTTAAGTGCTGATGTTGGAGCTGCAATACTACTACCAAGACAAAAAATGATACAGGTAACACTGCTTTCAGATTTCTAAGAATTGCTAAAATAGTATGTTTACAGAGCATTCAGAGTTGAGAATATGACAAGTTCCTACCATCTCAAACACTGCCAATCTAGAACAAAAAGAAAGTACTTGAACGCCTGCAGTAATCGAACACAAACCAGAACATATCAGTGCATGACAATGAAATGTAGTCACAAAATGATTCTACCCTTTCAAGTCCCAAAAAGGACCGAGGAACTTACCGGAGGCGATACCTGGATTTCAAACAGAGTACAATGTAGCCACTGTAGGGGAGAAGATCACAGAGAGCTCTTCTCAGATTGCTCAGAGTCAGCCCCAGCACCCTGTCCTGACTGAAGCAGACAAAGTGGTCAGACAGGTAGGTAGAAATGAGTAAGGAACAGAGAGTATGGTTATTCTTGCATTGTTTTGTTCGTCTGTCAAAGAAAAGAGTGCTTCTGACTTTTGTCAATGTTCATCTTTATTTTAGGAGAAGAACAAACGGTGGTATCACACTTTGCTCAAGTGTATGATACCATGTGTGTACAGCAGACATCACCAAAGGAACAGGAGACACCTGAGTAGAGAACAAGATTATGAAAAGACTGATGAAAAAAAGCACCAGGAGAAATCCATTGAATATGCACAATCTCGTCCAGTATTTCAATGAAAAGTTTCAGTGTTGTTTTTAGTGTCGTCGTATTGCATACATTTAAAACAATGTGTCTTGTTTAATGAACAATTTGATTTACTTTAGTAAAAAAGTGTTGTTTACTGTAGTCCTAGCATGGATGCAATTGTTAGAAAAAACTTGAATGAAAAACTGAATGTTTCATACAATATGGGTTTGTGTTAACCCACACACCTAAGTGAAATGTTTGATTACGTTTACAAGACATAACACATAGTTCAGTTGAGTGTGAAAGGGAACAACAGAGAAAGTCACAAACAAAACATTTGTGAAGGACTTGATGAATGTTTTTTCTTTAGAAATGACAAAAAATAAAGAATTTTTCAACAAGATGTCTTTCTATAGCGAGTTTCATTTGAGATAGTCTTTTCTTAGAAGTGCAAGAGTGGTATTCCCTACAACTTATTCCCCAATTTGATCATTCTCAGAAATTAGGAGACGGAAACCACACCTACTGTAATATTAGACCTTGTAACAAGGCAACTAGGTTTCAATGGCTTAAAAGGTGCAGAAAGAGGCTCATGTATAATGACCTCCAGTGTCCCACAGGTTTCCCAAATCATTTCTTAGAGTATGGAAAAAGAGGAAATAAAGTGTCTACAGAAAGCGTATACCCCCTTGAACTTTGTTCAGTTTGTTGCGCCAGTGCCAGAGTTTCATGCAATTAAATGAGGACCTCTATCTCACACCACATATGTTATACTTTCAATGGGAAAAAAGGAAATATTAGAATTGTATACATTTTCACCCACATGTTAATATTTGGTAGAAGCCCTTTTCACAGCAATTTCAGCTGTGAGTCTGTTGGTAATGGGCTCCACCACCTCTGCACCAAAAAGATTTGATAATATTTGAGAATTTCAGAAGTCTGTCTGGTTTAGCTGAAGAATCAGCTAAGGTAAGTTTCAGGAAGAGCATCTGATTTCTTTCAATAAAGCAGAACAGAGAAAAAACACACAATACAAAATCATGAGAATTTGTATCCATATGACACTTTGACTCGAATACTTTTATCAGACCTACACAGAGTATATACTGTACACACTTTTTCAGCCCAGGTTTATACATTTGGATCTGCCATTTGTAGGTGTTTTTGTGTCTTAGCTCAACACTGTGAAACCTGTAGTTACAAACATGGAGGATGAAGACATGAAGACATATATTGTACCTCTGACCGGCCTACCTTCCAAGAGGTGAAAGATGAAACTTTTCCTTTATCGTCAACTCAGTGAATGTCTTTAAACTTTCGAAAACTGTAACAAAGAATAAGTTAAAAAACTTATTTTCATTGGACCCACAGAAAAGTCAAAGTTGTCCATAGAAATGCCCGTCTAAATCAGAAATCTACAGCACAAAGGCAGTGGCCTTTCGGGACATAAAAATGAAATCAGACTTTACTCAGACGAATTGCCCTTGGTCACGGACATCTTGCTATCAGTCACTACAAAGATGTTTTCTCTCGTGCCATGGCTTGCCTGACTTGCTTCTTCTGCTGGATGGCTTCTGGTCGCTGGTCAGGATCGACAGCCAGCATGTCCTGGAGCAGTGTCCTTAGCTCCGTGCTTATGGCTCTATTTACTTTCAGGGGGATGTGGAACTGCAGCCAGGGGTTCTCATCCAGGGCCTCTCCAACAGGCCCTGACAGACATATGCTCCTGTATCGGAAACACACTTTAGTTCAATTCTAAAATATTTCTCATAGGACTGAAGGAACCTTTGCCTGTTAAGAGTTAACAATTAGGTCCTCAAGAACTGTTTTACGGTTTTCTACACTCCTGGCTGGCCAAGGTCTCTTTAAGGTCTCTTAAGTGGAGGTGTAACTCATGTATCCTACATGTGATTTAGCAACATGAAAGGGAATAGCTTCTTATCGGATTATGGTCTTGGTTAACTGCCTAAGGCTGACCTAAGTGCCTAACTTTCTGACTTTCTTTATACCTTATATGTTAAGAAGCTTCTTCTGACCAATCAGAAATGTATGCTTTATGTATGAACATTTTGCTCATCAAAGTGAGTGAGAGACAAGGTTAACAGAAATTAGCCACGGCAGTAAATGACAGCATATTTTTGGGTTCTTAAATGGTCTCTACCTGGCACAACTGCAGTGCAAACTGACACACACTGTTTAGAGAAACAGCTACTCTATTACTAATATTAATGAAACATTTCTTATTCTATGGAACAAAAACAAACAGTAAAACTAAAACACAGATCTCTTAGCTTCCTATTTCATGAACCAGATGACTGAATGACCAAGGCTAACTAGTAGCCAGAACCCCAGTTAACCCTCCGTAACACAAAGTTTAACCACACGACAGGAACTCTTTCAAACTGAGTGAAAATCAAAAATGGATCCATAACTTTACATCAATTTACTATGTTGTGCCAATACCTGCATTTACATTTAGAACGAATGATGTCATAGAACCAGCATCACACCAGTTCCAGGTGTCTCCAAGGAGGCAACAGAACTTCAGTTGTGTTTGCTAAAATACACACTTTGAAACATACTGTAACACTTAGTTAACATGTCTGGTTTAGTTGAAGAATCGGCTAAGGTAAGTTTCAGGGTTTAATGGTGGGATGGCACCTGTGCTTTTTCCCCCAACCGCTAGAATATGATTCGCACCAAACCCAAAATAAATACTGCACAGTTCAGGAACTTCATCAACCTAGCAACTGTAAAATAAGCTTACAAACAACTGAATTGAAATGCCAAAAAGTTCAGAGAAAGGCACAAACTATGTTTACTTGGGGTTTACAAAATTAAAGCTAACTAAAACTGTAATGATAAACAATCATGCTGCCAATGGACAGAGAAATATCATGTTTTTTGAATAATGTATTATTTGTTACATAGGAACCCAGTATAAGGGAATCCCTTGCGATCCTGTCTGCAGAGATAAAGGTAAGTATTGTTTTCTCTTTAGCTCTGTCACTCCAAGAAATATAATGAACATAAATATATTTGCCAATCTTTTCATAGTAATCCAAACAACTCTGCGTGTATCTGACATTTGTAATATTTATCTACCGCAGTATAACTCTTCTGGCAAGGCGATTGGTATTGTACCTTGAAAGAAAACTGATTGGAAATGTCATGTACTCTATGGTTTCTATTGATGTCAAGTGGCAAATGTTGACTGGTGATGTTATGTGAATCTTAGGAAATGGTAATTTTTCAATCGAGTCTATGTTTCTCAGAATTTGAGACAGAGAGGTCAATCTCTGCAATCCGAGCTGAGGGCATTTCTTGGAATGGAAAGGTAAGAGCAACGTGTTCTTTGATATTCTCTTAAGACTCTTCGCCAGATTTAACGATGAAAAATGTAAATAATAATAACAAACATTATTTTATATAGTGCCTTGAAAGGTGGCTTCTTTACAGAATGACAAAACCAACTACAATAAATAATACACAAGATATGCATGATGACAATACACAGTTAGAGGAGACAGTAGATGGTCATTGTCAGTGTATTCTGAAGGTAGTTTTCCAATTTTTTGGAACGGGGTAAAAGAGGCCACCTCTACTAGAATCTTTGTCCTAACCAAAAATGTAACAAAGTATAATAATAATATTAAAAATAATAATAATAAACTTTATCTATAGAGCACCTTTCATACAAATAGTGCTTTGGTGCTTTAAAAACCAAGCGTAAAAATAAAGTATTAAAATTGAGAGATATACTTTCAGTTGTAAAGGAAAATACAGCAATACAGTAAAGCAACATACATGTCAATTAAATAAATAAAAATTAGGAAAGTCGTAATAAAATAAGAACAATTAAAGAGAACTAAAAAAAGAAACAGAAATAGAAAGAACAAAGAACCACTTTAACTAAAAGCAACATTTTCAAATGTTTTTTAAAACAATGTACCGAGCTTGACTGCCTAATAAAAAGTGGAAGTGAGTTTCATAATTTAGAAGCATAAAAACAAAAAGTAAGGTACAGACGTGCTAGGTCGCTTAAAGCTTTAAAAACAAGTAAAAAAACTTTCAAATTTATCCTAGATAATACAGGTGAACAGTGAAGTTTTTTCAAAACAGGAATGATATTCTCTTTCTTGTATTTGTTAGGATCTGTGCTACTGCATTTCGAACAAGTAGTAAGGGATTTATTGTTTTCTTGGGAAGCCCACAAAACAGAGCATTATAATCATATCCACATCAATGTGAGCAATGGAGAAGTCAAATTAACGTGTCTAAATATCATCTAGTTCTATCCCAGGGAAGAGGGCTGTTGCCTACACAGACGACAAGACACAAAACGCTCAACTGTGCAAAACACGCATAAGGACATCAGTCAGGAGGAACAAGGTAAAGTGTTTTTTCTTCTTCACCATGGTCATGTAGTTTCACTCCAAGCACTGTCATATGAAATAACTGTGGAAACGACCTCCCCAACGTTTTGGGTTGTTGCATTTTGCTTCAATGAATTTTAACCTTTTCTTTTAGACATCAAGAGGAAGGACACATTCACCCTTGGTAGAGATTCAGTTGTTCTATGAGATGTCAAGGTGAGAATTAACCACTTCAGGGATAAGTCAATCCACATAACTGAAAAAGGGGCAATGAACAGGATATGGGGAGTTTGCTAGTTATAAAGTACAATAATCATCATTACATGATCTAAGACTACTGAAGTATAAGCTGTGTCCCTGACTGATTAATTAGCAAATTCATCTTTGTAGAGTGCAGCTACTATCTATTCAGTGGCATTTCCTTAAAACAATTGTATTCCCACATTCTGAATATGGAGTGAGATCATGTAGAGAATGTTGGACTTGTAATAACTAATTGAAGGATAATAATAATCAACGAAAGTGCTTAAAAGTATCAACAAATGCCTTCAAAGTACTTGACACGTACTTTGCTTTCAAAAGTGAAACATAATTAATGCTTACGTAAGATTTCTCTTGACTTCTCAGGAGTATACTAACTCCAAGGACAAGTAACATCACAAACCATTATTTAAGTGCTGATGTTGGAGCTGCAATACTACTACAAAGACAAAAAATGATACAGGTAACACTGCTTTCAGATTTCTAAGAATTGCTAAAATAGTATGTTTACAGAGCATTCAGAGTTGAGAATATGACAAGTTCCTACCATCTCAAACACTGCCAATCTAGAACAAAAAGAAAGTACTTGAACGCCTGCAGTAATCGAACACAAACCAGAACATATCAGTGCATGACAAGGAAATGTAGTCACAAAATGATTCTGCCCTTTCAAGTCCCAAAAAGGACCGAGGAACTTACCGGAGGCGATACCTGGATTTCAAACAGAGTACAATGTAGCCACTGTAGGGGAGAAGATCAAAGAGAGCTCTTCTCAGATTGCTCAGAGTCAGCCCCAGCACCCTGTCCTGACTGAAGCAGACAAAGTGGTCAAACAGGTAGGTAGAAATGAGTAAGGAACAGAGAGTATGGTTATTCTTGCATTGTTTTGTTCGTCTGTCAAAGAAAAGAGTGCTTCTGACTTTTGTTAATGTTCATCTCTATTTTAGGAGAAGAACAAACGGTGGTATCACACTTTGCTCAAGTGTATGATACCATGTGTGTACAGCAGACATCACCAAAGGAACAGGAGACACCTGAGTAGAGAACAAGAACATGAAAAGACTGATGAAAAAAAGCACCAGGAGAAATCCATTGAATATGCACAATCTCGTCCAGTATTTCAATGAAAAGTTTCAGTGTTGTTTTTAGTGTCGTCGTATTGCATACATTTAAAACAATGTGTCTTGTTTAATGAACAATTTCATTTACTTTAGTAAAAAGTGTTGTTTACTGTAGTCCTAGCATGGATGCAATTGTTAGAAAAAACTTGAATGAAAAACAATGTTTCATACAATATGGGTTTGTGTTAACCCACACACCTAAGTGAAATGTTTGATTACGTTTACAAGACATAACACATAGTTCAGTTGAGTGTGAAAGGGAACAACAGAGAAAGTCACAAACAAAACATTTGTGAAGGACTTGATGAATGTTTTTTCTTTAGAAATGACAAAAAATAAAGAATTTTTCAACAAGATGTCTTTCTATAGCGAGTTTCATTTGAGATAGTCTTTTCTTAGAAGTGCAAGAGTGGTATTCCCTACAACTTATTCCCCAATTTGATCATTCTCAGAAATTAGGAGACGGAAACCACACCTACTGTAATATTAGACCTTGTAACAAGGCAACTAGGTTTCAATGGCTTAAAAGGTGCAGAAAGAGGCTCATGTATAATGACCTCCAGTGTCCCACAGGTTTCCCAAATCATTTCTTAGAGTATGGAAAAAGAGGAAATAAAGTGTCTACAGAAAGCGTATACCCCCTTGAACTTTGGTCAGTTTGTTGCGCCAGTGCCAGAGTTTCATGCAATTAAATGAGGACCTCTTTCTCACACCACATATGTTATACTTTCAATGGGAAAAAAGGAAATATTACAATTGTATACATTTTCACACACATGGTAATATTTGGTAGAAGCCCTTTTCACAGCAATTTCAGCTGTGAGTCTGTTGGTAATGGGCTCCACCACCTCTGAACCAACAAGATTTGATAATATTTGAGAATTTCAGAAGTCTGTCTGGTTTAGCTGAAGAATCAGCTAAGGTAAGTTTCAGGAAGAGCATCTGATTTCTTTCAATAAAGCAGAACAGAGAAAAAACACACAATACAAAATCATGAGAATTTGTATCCATATGACACTTTGACTCGAATACTTTTATCAGACCTACACAGAGTATATACTGTACACACTTTTTCAGCCCAGGTTTATACATTTGGAACTGCCATTTGTAGCTGTTTTTGTGTCTTAGCTCAACACTGTGAAACCTGTAGTTACAAACATGGAGGATGAAGACATGAAGACATATATTGTACCTCTGACCGGCCTACCTTCCAAGAGGTGAAAGATGAAACTTTTCCTTTATCGTCAACTCAGTGAATGTCTTTAAACTTTCGAAAACTGAACAAAGAATAAGTTAAAAAACGTATTTTCATTGGACCCACAGAAAAGTCAAAGTTGTCCATAGAAATGCCCGTCTAAATCAGAAATCTACAGCACAAAGGCAGTGGCCTTTCGGGACATAAAAATGAAATCAGACTTTACTCAGACGAATTGCCCTTGGTCACGGACATCTTGCTATCAGTCACTACAAAGATGTTTTCTCTCGTGCCATGGCTTGCCTGACTTGCTTCTTCTGCTGGATGGCTTCTGGTCGCTGGTCAGGATCGACAGCCAGCATGTCCTGGAGCAGTGTCCTTAGCTCCGTGCTTATGGCTCTATTTACTTTCAGGGGATGTGGAACTGCAGCCAGGGGTTCTCATGCAGGGCCTCTCCAACAGGCCCTGACAGACATATGCTCCTGTATCGGAAACACACTTTAGTTCAATTCTAAAATATTTCTCATAGGACTGAAGGAACCTTTGCCTGTTAAGAGTTAACAATTAGGTCCTCAAGAACTGTTTTACGGTTTTCTACACTCCTGGCTGGCCAAGGTCTCTTTAAGGTCTCTTAAGTGGAGGTGTAACTCATGTATCCTACATGTGATTTAGCAACATGAAAGGGAATAGCTTCTTATCGGACTATGGTCTTGGTTAACTGCCTAAGGCTGACCTAAGTGCCTAACTTTCTGACTTTGTTTATACCTTATGAAGAAAGATGTGAAGACGGGGTTTGAATTTAATCCTTTCTGTAGGGGGTTTAGACTTCTAAGTCACAAGCTGGGGTTTATGGCAGGAAAGGGGGTTAACTGATAAGGACTGCAGATGCAAGCTAGGAACCCCCCTGGGTGTAATGTTAAACTGACCATTTGCCCAGAACATCGTAAACTGGCCAAATACCATGAACCCCCCTCTTTACCATCAGACCAAGTGACGTCAGAAACGGAGAAGAAAACACTATATAACCCAAAAGTTTGTAACAGTACGGCGAACAATACTTCGGTTTTGTTGTTTCTTGCGGGAAACAAGACTTCGGCTTTATTGTTCCTTGTATGCAATAAACTCATCTGTTTTACTTCATCTCGGGATCAAGAACCTTATTTCTTCTGTTACAACAAATTTGGCGTAGTCGGCGGATGCTCCAGCAGGCGCAGAACTTCCCATCGGCAGGAGAGACGGTCAGCGCTCACATTACTAAGAGGTAAGGACTCCTCTTTTTTAAAAAAAAGTCCCGACTCTCTCTGACCGATTGGGAAATCTCTGCTCCCTGCGAGAATCGCCCGAGATGACGGAGTAAACGTGAGTTTCAGAATTCCTCTGGCCCGGTGAAGACACCGGTGTATGTAATGGGTTGTTTGCTGTAAGCCCAGAATTTGGTCTGGCAGGGGTTCTGCGGTATTGTGTACAGGCGTTCGAAGCTGGTGTATGCCTTAATTGCGCATGGAGTTTTGAACGGGTTTTGGACCCTTACCGTGAAGTTCAGGACTGGTGTGGGCCTTAATTGCGCCCGGAGTTCTGAAGGTCAGAACTGGTTTGGGCCTTAATTGCGCCCGGAGTTCTGAGGCTCAGAATCGGTGTGGGCCTTAATTGCGCCCGGGGTTCTAGAGCAAGTGGTGCATTAAATGCACGTATAATCCAGGATTGGTGTGGGCCTTAATTGCGCCCGGGGTCCTGAGATTAGCTACGCCTTGATCGTGCACAGATTGGAGTGGCGTGGTTTCTGGCGTGGCGTGGTTTTATTTTGTTTTAAAGGCAACAGGAGTAGAAGAGATATATGTATGTTTTTGGTGTTTTCCTTGTTTGTGAAATACATATACACACGCACGACACTAACATAAACACACCTCATAATAAAAGAGCAAAGCATTAAGTAGCAGGATTTAAAGGACGTTGAGACCCGAGAATCGCCCTGATTGAGCTCAGTGCGTAAGTCCACCCTGGGGCAAAAGCAGCGATGCTGGCGTTCTGGGGATGGTGAATTACTGATCAAGAAAGGGGGTTTTCGAGGTCTCGTTTCTTACCTGTGAACAGTGCGGTGTAAGTCCTCTCTAAAGTCTCGGAGAGGCATTTAGATCTGGAGGTAACAGACGCCCTTAGCTGAATGAGTGCAGTAATGCACAGGTTTTTCCAAGTGAAAACATCCCCCTACTGAATGAGCTGTGACCTCACACACGACAAAAGTAAATCTTAAAGAGACCGAACATGTGTGTTAACTGATGGTTTGAGAAAGTGGTGGAAGGGTCCGTTTAAATATCGGAAAAGTGTAAGTTGACGGAAAAGAAGGAGAAAAATATGGAAAAAGCTGAGTTTGTCAGTGGGAATTTGGGGCGAAGACGCCTGTTAAGAAAGCATATGAGTATTGATTGGCAAAAGCACAAGCATGTAGCTCCCACCCTGGTGCACAGCCGGCACCAGTGGTGGCAGATACATGACGAAAAAGAAAGAAATTGGGATGTAACTTAAAAGTGTGTTTACGGGGAAAATAAAAACCCGGAAGAAAATATACTTTACTAGCTACGTAAGAGTATAGAAAAAAAGTTAAAAGAGGCAGTACAGGAGAATGAGAAACTAAAGAAGGAATTAACTCCTGGTCACGCTGCACTGGTTAATGTGCTGCAGCCAGCGACTAAGTTATATCCTGCTCTCCCACAGGGGAACAAACAGGCAGGAAACGAAAATAATTGGGATCAATTCCCTCAGTGGCCATATGGAGAAGGGGGGTCTGATTGGGATAACACTTGGTATGAGTGTGATAAAGACGGATCAGGGTCTCCCCTGTTAGAGGGAGGGCGCCCGCAGATCTGTACTCTCACTCGAAGTGGGAAAGGACTTGATGTAGCAGGGGCTGGCGCCGTTGATGACAGCGCCACTCTAACACTGTCTCGCACTCCGTCAAGGGGGTCTGCAATCGCACCTACCTTCCCTGATTTCCCCCATACGATCAAATCCAAAACCGTAAGATATTGACCGGTGGGCTAAAGTACCGCACCCGAAATTAGAAATGCAGCGAACCTGGAGTGCGCTTCAGGAATTAAAAGGATTCATGTAGAAGTAAAACAAGAATACAGCACATTGTATTACGAAGAGAAAAATATATTCTCGATGTGTATGTGTGTTTTATGAATTTGTGTGCCGGCATGTATGTCTGTAACTGTGAGTTTTGGTCTACTAAATGATGGTATGAGTGTGTTTAGCCAGCGGGACTGGCTAGAGACGTAACTAAAGAGACTTGACGAAAATCAACTTAAGGAGATTGGAAAATATAAGAGCGTCTGAAACATATAAGTAAAGTACAGGTGGACGTAAAAGTAGTTAAACAGTTTTTGTATTTTTTATACAATTAGTTGCAATAATGGAAACAATTTGGTTTTATTCGAATGTCTCGAAACCAGACATGCTGAAACGCTGTAGGTTTAGAATCGAGACTGGGGAGAATAACGTCTTGTGAGAAAATCTGTTTACCTAACGATTAGATCCTGTAAATCCCTTGTAGCCTCCCTAAGTCTGTCCCAGTCCAGTGGATAAAAATGTACTGTTAATGGAGTGTTGGTTTCTCTGTTAGGGGATACTGGAGCACTACTGTCCTGCTTGTTTCACTCCTCTGTTCAACAGTGTACTATAGAGCAATGTATATGGGAAGATGGCAGGAGGCCACAGAGTATTGGGACAGCAAGTTTTACTTGCCGAGTACCAGATTTTAATGGGTGGTTTTATTCCAGATCTATTGGGTTGGAATATTATGCATTACAAAGAATGACTATGCAGAACAGGGTATCACGTGGCTTAAACTGGCTGTGATCACTCAGTATGTTGATGGTATTCTGAGTGCTTCCCCTGACGAGGAAACCCACAAGTTTGAGTTGCTTCAGCTTTAGAGTGTCTAATAGAAGCAGTTATGATAAGGCCCTTTTGTGTCTAGCATTGTGAAATTTTAACAGGGCCTGGGTGCAATGTTTTTTACAGGGTGAGCACAACTCTTAACAGATCTGCTTAAGGGGGGAGTGCAGTACAAGGACAAGATTGCCTTGGTTCCCGCAGCAAAAGCCGCCTTTAATAATTTGAAACAAGTTCTCTTACAGGTGCTGAGACTGGGGTTTTCTCAGATGGATCAACCATTCCTTTGTATTATTGCAAGTTGCTGACAGAGGCCACCCAAGGAGCCTGCGAGCAGGTCCTGGAGGCGTGGGGACCACCACCTGAAGGAGGGCACAACCTCATCCCAGGAGAGTGGGTGTGGATCAGGAAATTTCCTTCACAGGTTCTCCAGCCCAGGTGGGACGGACCCTACCAGATCCTGTTGACAACCGAGTCTGCGGCTCGAGTGGAAGGAAAAGATCGCTGGATCCGCCACACTGCCGACGAGCCTCATCCCCATTTACAGACTCAGAATGAAATCATTTATGTTAATAACAATAATTGTTGCTGTAGGACTATGTTCCGCAGGAATTAATGATCATCTCTCCCACAAAGGAGAACATGGAATTAATTCCTTTTTAGGCCTCTCCTATCTGACAGCTAAGAAAACCAACCAAAGTGCCTGCTGGGTGTGTGCCGCATTACCCAAATATGTACAGGGAGGACTTCCTATGGGAGCCATTCCTTGGCGTCTCGAGGAAGTCATAGGCATGATCATTTGGAGGGATAATTTAGGAGATTTTAATATGACAAACTATGGGGGGTTGCCATAACACGACTTTAACCTGCACAACATTACAATATCTACAGGAGCGAGGCTTAGAGCCCACGAGTTTCACAGGCTCTTACGCTCCTAAATATAACAGAAGCCGTACACCACCATACCTGACTCTCAATAAGGAACGTGAGGGAAACATGTTTTCAGCACACTAATGGTCTGCACTTGGTTGGATGGAGTCGTTGCAACCTTACCATCGCTGCAAATATATCCACCTCTACCTTCCAAATTCCAGGATGGGATGGGCACACCCCACAATTCGGTATAAGTTTCTTATTTTCAGAGGCATGGGGAGCGCCAAACGGAACATATTTCATTTGTGGAAAACGAGCCTACCCATGGTTGCCAGCCCAGTGGTCTGGCTCATGTTATTTAGGATATGTGGTTCCTCATATCCGTGTTCAAACCCACAGCCCCTTCGGACCTAAACCACAGACCACAAATAAAATTGGCTGACTGGGAATATTATTTAGGTATAATATTTCCACAAGCCGGCATGAACTTTCTGAGTCGAGAGTTAATTCAAATGGCCTCGACTTTAGAAGAATTAGCAAATTCTACCTCATCAAGTCTGAAGGCTGTTAATGATGAAATGGTAGCCCTCAGAACAGTGGCCATGCAGAACCTACTAGCTTTAGATTATGTACTGGCGGCCCAAGGAGGAACTTGTGCAGTAATTGGCACTGAATGCTGCACATATATCCCTGATAATTCTGAGCACATCTCAGATCTGGCCCAACACATTTACAATGAGGGACAGAAATATCAGGACTATTATACTGAAAATTGGGGAATTGGATCTTGGGTAAAGTCTGTGTTTGGGGCCTGGGGTGGAACCTTTTTATAGTGTTTATCTGTAGGAGTAGTATTGTTTATATGTATAATTGTTATCATCACATTCACCAAAACATGTATCACATCTTGCTATAACCGTGGAACGTACAATGACACGGCAATACATACCTGTTCGCCAAGAAAGGAAAGATCTGCCCTGACATTGTATGTATAAAAATAGGCTACACTGACGTATGCCATATTTTATAAGGGGGGAATGAAGAAAGATGTGAAGACGGGGGTTTGAATTTAATCCTTTCTGTAGGGGGTTTAGACTTCTAAGTCACAAGCTGGGGTTTATGGCAGGAAAGGGGGTTAACTGATAAGGACTGCAGATGCCAGCTAGGAACCCCCCTGGGTGTAATGTTAAACTGACCATTTGTCCAGAACATCGTAAACTGGCCAAATACCATGAACCCCCCTCTTTACCATCAGACCAAGTGACGTCAGAAACGGAGAAGAAAACACTATATAACCCAAAAGTTTGTAACAGTACGGCGAACAATACTTCGGTTTTGTTGTTTCTTGCGGGAAACAAGACTTCGGCTTTATTGTTCCTTGCATGCAATAAACTCATCTGTTTTACTTCATCTCGGGATCAAGAACCTTATTTCTTCTGTTACAACACTTATATGTTAAGAAGCTTCTTCTGACCAATCAGAAATGTATGCTTTATGTATGAACATTTTGCTCATCAAAGTGAGTGAGAGACAAGGTTAACAGAAATTAGCCACGGCAGTAAATGACAGCATATTTTTGGGTTCTTAAATGGTCTCTACCTGGCACACCTGCAGTGCAAACTGACACACACTGTTTAGAGAAACAGCTACTCTATTACTAATATTAATGAAACATTTCTTATTCTATGGAACAAAAACAAACAGTAAAACTAAAACACAGATCTCTTAGCTTCCTATTTCATGAACCAGATGACTGAATGACCAAGCCTAACTAGTAGCCAGAACCCCAGTTAACCCTCCGTAACACAAACTTTAACCACACGACAGGAACTCTTTCAAACTGAGTGAAAATCATAAATGGATCCATAACTTTACATCAATTTACTATGTTGTGCCAATACCTGCATTTACATTTAGAACGAATGATGTCATAGAACCAGCATCACACCAGTTCCAGGTGTCTCCAAGGAGACAACAGAACTTCAGTTGTGTTTGCTAAAATACACACTTTGAAACATACTGTAACACTTAGTTAACATGTCTGGTTTAGTTGAAGAATCGGCTAAGGTAAGTTTCAGGGTTTAATGGTGGGATGGCACCTGTGCTTTTTTCCCCCAACCGCTAGAATATGATTCGCACCAAACCCAAAAGAAATACTGCACAGTTCAGGAACTTCATCAACCTAGCAACTGTAAAATAAGCTTACAAACAACTGAATTGAAATGCCAAAAAGTTCAGAGAAAGGCACAAACTATGTTTACTTGGGGTTTACAAAATTAAAGCTAACTAAAACTGTAATGATAAACAATCATGCTGCCAATGGACAGAGAAATATCATGTTTTTTGAATAATGTATTATTTGTTATATAGGAACCCAGTATAAGGGAATCCCTTGCGATCCTGTCTGCAGAGATAAAGGTAAGTATTTTTTTCTCTTTAGCTCTGTCACTCCAAGAAATATAATGAACATAAATATATTTGCCAATCTTTTCATAGTAATCCAAACAACTCTGCGTGTATCTGACATTTGTAATATTTATCTACCGCAGTATAACTCTTCTGGCAAGGCGATTGGTATTGTACCTTGAAAGAAAACTGATTGGAAATGTCATTTACTCTATGGTTTCTATTGATGTCAAGTGGCAAATGTTGACTGGTGATGTTATGTGAATCTTAGGAAATGGTCATTTTTCAATCGAGTCTATGTTTCTCAGAATTTGAGACAGAGAGGTCAATCTCTGCAATCCGAGCTGAGGGCATTTCTTGGAATGGAAAGGTAAGAGCAACGTGTTCTTTGATATTCTCTTAAGACTCTTCGCCAGATTTGACAATGAAAAATGTAAATAAAAATAACAAACATTATTTTATATAGTGCCTTGAAAGGTGGCTTCTTTACAGAATGACAAAACCAACTACAATAAATAATACACAAGATATGCATGATGACAATACACAGTTAAAGGAGACAGTAGATGGTCATGGTCAGTGTATCCTGAAGGTAGTTTTCCAATTT
This sequence comes from Lepisosteus oculatus, assembly GCF_040954835.1. Taxonomy (NCBI): domain Eukaryota; kingdom Metazoa; phylum Chordata; class Actinopteri; order Semionotiformes; family Lepisosteidae; genus Lepisosteus; species Lepisosteus oculatus. The sequence goes on along the minus strand of NW_027167923.1, from coordinate 2,436,167 downwards.
TTTGGAACGGGGTAAAAGAGGTCACCTCTACTAGAATCTTTGTCCTAACCAAAAATGTAACAAAGTATAATAATAATATTAAAAAGAATAATAATAAACTTTATTTATAGAGCACCTTTCATACAAATAGTGCTTTGGTGCTTTAAATAGCAAGCGTAAAAATAAAATATTAAAATTGAGAGATATACTTTCAGTTGTAAAGGAAAATACAGCAATACAGTAAAGCAACATGCATGTCAATTAAATAAATAAAAATTAGGAAAGTCGTAATAAAATAAGAACAATTAAAGAGAACTAAAAAAAGAAACCGAAATAGAAAGAACAAAGAACCACTTTAACTAAAAGCAACATTTTCAAATGTTTTTTAAAACAATGTACCGAGCTTGACTGCCTAATAAAAAGTGGAAGTGAGTTTCATAATTTAGAAGCATAAAAACAAAAAGCAGCCTCTCCACTCTATCTGCATTTCACATGTGGTATTTGCAGTAGGCCAGTATGTGCAGATCTCAGGTCACGTATAGGAACATAGGAAGATAGACATTCAGTAAGGTACAGACGTGCTAGGTCGCTTAAAGCTTTAAAAACAAGTAAAATAACTTTCAAATTTATCCTAGATAATACAGGTGACCAGTGAAGTTTTTTCAAAACAGGAATGATATTCTCTTTCTTGTATTTGTTGGGATCTGTGCTACTGCATTTCGAACAAGTAGTAAGGGATTTATTGTTTTCTTGGGAAACCCACAAAACAGAGCATTATAATCATATCCACATCAATGTGAGCAATGGAGAAGTCAAATTAACGTGTCTAAATATCATCTAGTTCTATCCCAGGGAAGAGGGCTGTTGCCTACACAGACGACAAGACACAAAACGCTCAACCGTGCAAAACACGCATAAGGACATCAGTCAGGAGGAACAAGAGAAAGTGTTTTTTCTTCTTCACCATGGTCATGTAGTTTCACTCCAAGCACTGTCATATGAAATAACTGTGGAAACGACCTCCCCAACATTTTGGGTTGTTGCATTTTGCTTCAATGAATTTTAACCTTTTCTTTTAGACATTAAGAGGAAGGACACATTCACCCTTGGTAGAGATTCAGTTGTTCTACGAGATGTCAAGGTGAGAATTAACCACTTCAGGGATAAGTCAATCCACATGACCGGAAATGGGGCAATGAACAGGCTATGGGGATTTTGCTAGTTATAAAGTACAATAATCATCATTACATGATCTAAGACTACTGAAGTATAAGCTGTGTCCCTGACTGATTAATTAGCAAATTCATCTTCGTAGAGTGGAGCTACACTGAATATGGAGTGAGATCATGTATTGAATGTTGGACTTGTAATAACTAATTGAAGGATAATAATAATCAACGAAAGTGCTTAAAAGTATCAACAAATGCCTTCAAAGTACTTGACACGTACTTTGCTTTCAAAAGTGAAACATAATTAATGCTTACGTAAGATTTCTCTTGACTTCTCAGGAGTATACTAACTCCAAGGACAAGTAACATCACAAACCATTATTTAAGTGCTGATGTTGGAGCTGCAATACTACTACCAAGACAAAAAATGATACAGGTAACACTGCTTTCAGATTTCTAAGAATTGCTAAAATAGTATGTTTACAGACCATTCAGAGTCTCATAGAGAAAATAAGTTGAGAATATGACAAGTTCCTACCATCTCAAACACTGCCAATCTAGAAGAAAAAGAAAGTACTTGAACGCCTGCAGTAATCGAACACAAACCAGAACATATCAGTGCATGACAATGAAATGTAGTCACAAAATGATTCTACCCTTTCAAGTCCCAAAAAAGACCGAGGAACTTACCGGAGGCGATACCTGGATTTCAAACAGAGTACAATGTAGCCACTGTAGGGGAGAAGATCACAGAGAGCTCTTCTCAGATTGCTCAGAGTCAGCCCCAGCACCCTGTCCTGACTGAAGCAGACAAAGTGGTCAAACAGGTAGGTAGAAATGAGTAAGGAACAGAGAGTATATTTATTCTTGCATTGTTTTGTTCGTCTGTCAAAGAAAAGAGTGCTTCTGACTTTTGTCAATGTTCATCTTTATTTTAGGAGAAGAACAAACGGTGGTATCACACTTTGCTCAAGTGTATGATACCATGTGTGTACAGCAGACATCACCAAAGGAACAGGAGACACCTGAGTAGAGAACAAGAATATGAAAAGACTGATGAAAAAAGGCACCAGGAGAAATCCATTGAATATGCACAATCTCGTCCAGTATTTCAATGAAAAGTTTCAGTGTTGTTTTTAGTGTCGTCGTATTGCATACATTTAAAACAATGTGTCTTGTTTAATGAACAATTTCATTTACTTTAGTAAAAAGTGTTGTTTACTGTAGTCCTAGCATGGATGCAATTGTTAGAAAACACGTGAATGAAAAACTGAATGTTTCATATAATATGGGTTGGTGTTAACCCACACACCTAAGTGAAATGTTTGATTACGTTTACAAGACATAACACATAGTTCAGTTGAGTGTGAAAGGGAACAACAGAGAAAGTCACAAACAAAACATTTGTGAAGGACTTGATGAATGTTTTTTCTTTAGAAATGACAAAAAATAAAGAATTTTTCAACAAGATGTCTTTCTATAGCGAGTTTCATTTGAGATAGTCTTTTCTTAGAAGTGCAAGAGTGGTATTCCCTACAACTTATTCCCCAATTTGATCATTCTCAGAAATTAGGAGATGGAAACCACACCTACTGTAATATTAGACCTTGTAACAAGGCAACTAGGTTTCAATGGCTTAAAAGGTGCAGAAAGAGGCTCATGTATAATGACCTCCAGTGTCCCACAGGTTTCCCAAATCATTTCTTAGAGTATGGAAAAAGAGGAAATAAAGTGTCTACAGAAAGCGTATACCCCCTTGAACTTTGTTCAGTTTGTTGCGCCAGTGCCAGAGTTTCATGCAATTAAATGAGGACCTCTTTCTCACACCACATATGTTATACTTTCAATGGGAAAAAAGGAAATATTACAATTGTATACATTTTCACCCACATGTTAATATTTGGTAGAAGCCCTTTTCACAGCAATTTCAGCTGTGAGTCTGTTGGTAATGGGCTCCACCACCTCTGCACCAACAAGATTTGATAATATTTGAGAATTTCAGAAGTCTGTCTGGTTTAGCTGAAGAATCAGCTAAGGTAAGTTTCAGGAAGAGCATCTGATTTCTTTCAATAAAGCAGAACAGAGAAAAAACACACAATACAAAATCATGAGAATTTGTATCCATATGACACTTTGACTCGAATACTTTTATCAGACCTACACAGAGTATATACTGTACACACTTTTTCAGCCCAGGTTTATACATTTAGAACTGCCATTTGTAGGTGTTTTTGTGTCTTAGCTCAACACTGTGAAACCTGTAGTTACAAAAATGGAGGATGAAGACATGAAGACATAATTGTACCTCTGACCGGCCTACCTTCCAAGAGGTGAAAGATGAAACTTTTCCTTTATCGTCAACTCAGTGAATGTCTTTAAACTTTCGAAAACTGTAACAAAGAATAAGTTAAAAAACGTATTTTCATTGGACCCACAGAAAAGTCTAAGTTGTCCATAGAAATGCCCGTCTAAATCAGAAATCTACAGCACAAAGGCAGTGGCCTTTCGGGACATAAAAATGAAATCAGACTTTACTCAGACGAATTGCCCTTGGTCACGGACATCTTGCTATCAGTCACTACAAAGATGTTTTCTCTCGTGCCATGGCTTGCCTGACTTGCTTCTTCTGCCGGATGTCTTCTGGTCGCTGGTCAGAATCGACAGCCAGCATGTCCTGGAGCAGTGTCCTTAGCTCCGTGCTTATGGCTCTATTTACTTTCAGGGGGATGTGGAACTGCAGCCAGGGGTTCTCATGCAGGGCCTCTCCAACAGGCCCTGACAGACATATGCTCCTGTATCGGAAACACACTTTAGTTCAATTTTAAAAGATTTCTCATAGGACTGAAGGAACCTTTGCCTGTTAAGAGTTAACAATTAGGTCCTCAAGAACTGTTTTACGGTTTTCTACACTCCTGGCTGGCCAAGGTCTCTTTAAGGTCTCTTAAGTGGAGGTGTAACTCATGTATCCTACATGTGATTTAGCAACATGAAAGGGGATAGCTTCTTATAGGATTATGGTCTTGGTTAAATGCCTAAGGCTGACCTAAGTGCCTAACTTTCTGACTTTGTTTAAACCTTATATGTTAAGAAGCTTCTTCTGACCAATCAGAAATGTATGCTTTATGTATGAACATTTTGCTCATCAAAGTGAGTGAGAGACAAGGTTAATAGAAATTAGCCACGGCAGTAAATGACAGCATATTATTGGGTTCTTAAATGGTCTCTACCTGGCACACCTGCAGTGCAAACTGACACACACTGTTTAGAGAAACAGCTACTCTATTACTAATATTAATGAAACATTTCTTATTCTATGGAACAAAAACAAACAGTAAAACTAAAACACAGATCTCTTAGCTTCCTATTTCATGAACCAGATGACTGAATGACCAAGCCTAACTAGTAGCCAGAACCCCAGTTAACCCTCCGTAACACAAACTTTAACCACACGACAGGAACTCTTTCAAACTGAGTGAAAATCATAAATGGATCCATAACTTTACATCAATTTACTATGTTGTGCCAATACCTGCATTTACATTTAGAACGAATGATGTCATAGAACCAGCATCACACCAGTTCCAGGTGTCTCCAAGGAGACAACAGAACTTCAGTTGTGTTTGCTAAAATACACACTTTGAAACATACTGTAACACTTAGTTAACATGTCTGGTTTAGTTGAAGAATCGGCTAAGGTAAGTTTCAGGGTTTAATGGTGGGATGGCACCTGTGCTTTTTTCCCCCGACCGCTAGAATATGATTCGCACCAAACCCAAAAGAAATACTGCACAGTTCAGGAACTTCATCAACCTAGCAACTGTAAAATAAGCTTACAAACAACTGAATTGAAATGCCAAAAAGTTCAGAGAAAGGCACAAACTATGTTTACTTGGGGTTTACAAAATTAAAACTAACTAAAACTGTAATGATAAACAATCATGCTGCCAATGGACAGAGAAATATCATGTTTTTTGAATAATGTATTATTTGTTATATAGGAACCCAGTATAAGGGAATCCCTTGCGATCCTGTCTGCAGAGATAAAGGTAAGTATTTTTTTCTCTTTAGCTCTGTCACTCCAAGAAATATAATGAACATAAATATATTTGCCAATCTTTTCATAGTAATCCAAACAACTCTGCGTGTATCTGACATTTGTAATATTTATCTACCGCAGTATAACTCTTCTGGCAAGGCGATTGGTATTGTACCTTGAAAGAAAACTGATTGGAAATGTCATTTACTCTATGGTTTCTATTGATGTCAAGTGGCAAATGTTGACTGGTGATGTTATGTGAATCTTAGGAAATGGTCATTTTTCAATCGAGTCTATGTTTCTCAGAATTTGAGACAGAGAGGTCAATCTCTGCAATCCGAGCTGAGGGCATTTCTTGGAATGGAAAGGTAAGAGCAACGTGTTCTTTGATATTCTCTTAAGACTCTTCGCCAGATTTGACAATGAAAAATGTAAATAAAAATAACAAACATTATTTTATATAGTGCCTTGAAAGGTGGCTTCTTTACAGAATGACAAAACCAACTACAATAAATAATACACAAGATATGCATGATGACAATACACAGTTAAAGGAGACAGTAGATGGTCATGGTCAGTGTATCCTGAAGGTAGTTTTCCAATTTTTTGGAACGGGGTAAAAGAGGTCACCTCTACTAGAATCTTTGTCCTAACCAAAAATGTAACAAAGTATAATAATAATATTAAAAAGAATAATAATAAACTTTATTTATAGAGCACCTTTCATACAAATAGTGCTTTGGTGCTTTAAATAGCAAGCGTAAAAATAAAATATTAAAATTGAGAGATATACTTTCAGTTGTAAAGGAAAATACAGCAATACAGTAAAGCAACATGCATGTCAATTAAATAAATAAAAATTAGGAAAGTCGTAATAAAATAAGAACAATTAAAGAGAACTAAAAAAAGAAACCGAAATAGAAAGAACAAAGAACCACTTTAACTAAAAGCAACATTTTCAAATGTTTTTTAAAACAATGTACCGAGCTTGACTGCCTAATAAAAAGTGGAAGTGAGTTTCATAATTTAGAAGCATAAAAACAAAAAGCAGCCTCTCCACTCTATCTGCATTTCACATGTGGTATTTGCAGTAGGCCAGTATGTGCAGATCTCAGGTCACGTATAGGAACATAGGAAGATAGACATTCAGTAAGGTACAGACGTGCTAGGTCGCTTAAAGCTTTAAAAACAAGTAAAATAACTTTCAAATTTATCCTAGATAATACAGGTGACCAGTGAAGTTTTTTCAAAACAGGAATGATATTCTCTTTCTTGTATTTGTTGGGATCTGTGCTACTGCATTTCGAACAAGTAGTAAGGGATTTATTGTTTTCTTGGGAAACCCACAAAACAGAGCATTATAATCATATCCACATCAATGTGAGCAATGGAGAAGTCAAATTAACGTGTCTAAATATCATCTAGTTCTATCCCAGGGAAGAGGGCTGTTGCCTACACAGGGGACAAGACACAAAACGCTCAACCGTGCAAAACACGCATAAGGACATCAGTCAGGAGGAACAAGAGAAAGTGTTTTTTCTTCTTCACCATGGTCATGTAGTTTCACTCCAAGCACTGTCATATGAAATAACTGTGGAAACGACCTCCCCAACATTTTGGGTTGTTGCATTTTGCTTCAATGAATTTTAACCTTTTCTTTTAGACATTAAGAGGAAGGACACATTCACCCTTGGTAGAGATTCAGTTGTTCTACGAGATGTCAAGGTGAGAATTAACCACTTCAGGGATAAGTCAATCCACATGACCGGAAATGGGGCAATGAACAGGATATGGGGATTTTGCTAGTTATAAAGTACAATAATCATCATTACATGATCTAAGACTACTGAAGTATAAGCTGTGTCCCTGACTGATTAATTAGCAAATTCATCTTCGTAGAGTGGAGCTACACTGAATATGGAGTGAGATCATGTAGGGAATGTTGGACTTGTAATAACTAATTGAAGGATAATAATAATCAACGAAAGTGCTTAAAAGTATCAACAAATGCCTTCAAAGTACTTGACACGTACTTTGCTTTCAAAAGTGAAACATAATTAATGCTTACGTAAGATTTCTCTTGACTTCTCAGGAGTATACTAACTCCAAGGACAAGTAACATCACAAACCATTATTTAAGTGCTGATGTTGGAGCTGCAATACTACTACCAAGACAAAAAATGATACAGGTAACACTGCTTTCAGATTTCTAAGAATTGCTAAAATAGTATGTTTACAGACCATTCAGAGTCTCATAGAGAAAATAAGTTGAGAATATGACAAGTTCCTACCATCTCAAACACTGCCAATCTAGAACAAAAAGAAAGTACTTGAACGCCTGCAGTAATCGAACACAAACCAGAACATATCAGTGCATGACAATGAAATGTAGTCACAAAATGATTCTACCCTTTCAAGTCCCAAAAAAGACCGAGGAACTTACCGGAGGCGATACCTGGATTTCAAACAGAGTACAATGTAGCCACTGTAGGGGAGAAGATCACAGAGAGCTCTTCTCAGATTGCTCAGAGTCAGCCCCAGCACCCTGTCCTGACTGAAGCAGACAAAGTGGTCAAACAGGTAGGTAGAAATGAGTAAGGAACAGAGAGTATGGTTATTCTTGCATTGTTTTGTTCGTCTGTCAAAGAAAAGAGTGCTTCTGACTTTTGTCAATGTTCATCTTTATTTTAGGAGAAGAACAAACGGTGGTATCACACTTTGCTCAAGTGTATGATACCATGTGTGTACAGCAGACATCACCAAAGGAACAGGAGACACCTGAGTAGAGAACAAGAATATGAAAAGACTGATGAAAAAAGGCACCAGGAGAAATCCATTGAATATGCACAATCTCGTCCAGTATTTCAATGAAAAGTTTCAGTGTTGTTTTTAGTGTCGTCGTATTGCATACATTTAAAACAATGTGTCTTGTTTAATGAACAATTTCATTTACTTTAGTAAAAAGTGTTGTTTACTGTAGTCCTAGCATGGATGCAATTGTTAGAAAACACGTGAATGAAAAACTGAATGTTTCATATAATATGGGTTGGTGTTAACCCACACACCTAAGTGAAATGTTTGATTACGTTTACAAGACATAACACATAGTTCAGTTGAGTGTGAAAGGGAACAACAGAGAAAGTCACAAACAAAACATTTGTGAAGGACTTGATGAATGTTTTTTCTTTAGAAATGACAAAAAATAAAGAATTTTTCAACAAGATGTCTTTCTATAGCGAGTTTCATTTGAGATAGTCTTTTCTTAGAAGTGCAAGAGTGGTATTCCCTACAACTTATTCCCCAATTTGATCATTCTCAGAAATTAGGAGACGGAAACCACACCTACTGTAATATTAGACCTTGTAACAAGGCAACTAGGTTTCAATGGCTTAAAAGGTGCAGAAAGAGGCTCATGTATAATGACCTCCAGTGTCCCACAGGTTTCCCAAATCATTTCTTAGAGTATGGAAAAAGAGGAAATAAAGTGTCTACAGAAAGCGTATACCCCCTTGAACTTTGTTCAGTTTGTTGCGCCAGTGCCAGAGTTTCATGCAATTAAATGAGGACCTCTTTCTCACACCACATATGTTATACTTTCAATGGGAAAAAAGGAAATATTACAATTGTATACATTTTCACCCACATGTTAATATTTGGTAGAAGCCCTTTTCACAGCAATTTCAGCTGTGAGTCTGTTGGTAATGGGCTCCACCACCTCTGCACCAACAAGATTTGATAATATTTGAGAATTTCAGAAGTCTGTCTGGTTTAGCTGAAGAATCAGCTAAGGTAAGTTTCAGGAAGAGCATCTGATTTCTTTCAATAAAGCAGAACAGAGAAAAAACACACAATACAAAATCATGAGAATTTGTATCCATATGACACTTTGACTCGAATACTTTTATCAGACCTACACAGAGTATATACTGTACACACTTTTTCAGCCCAGGTTTATACATTTAGAACTGCCATTTGTAGGTGTTTTTGTGTCTTAGCTCAACACTGTGAAACCTGTAGTTACAAAAATGGAGGATGAAGACATGAAGACATATATTGTACCTCTGACCGGCCTACCTTCCAAGAGGTGAAAGATGAAACTTTTCCTTTATCGTCAACTCAGTGAATGTCTTTAAACTTTCGAAAACTGTAACAAAGAATAAGTTAAAAAACGTATTTTCATTGGACCCACAGAAAAGTCAAAGTTGTCCATAGAAATGCCCGTCTAAATCAGAAATCTACAGCACAAAGGCAGTGGCCTTTCGGGACATAAAAATGAAATCAGACTTTACTCAGACGAATTGCCCTTGGTCACGGACATCTTGCTATCAGTCACTACAAAGATGTTTTCTCTCGTGCCATGGCTTGCCTGACTTGCTTCTTCTGCCGGATGGCTTCTGGTCGCTGGTCAGGATCGACAGCCAGTTTGTCCTGGAGCAGTGTCCTTAGCTCCGTGCTTATGGCTCTATTTACTTTCAGGGGGATGTGGAACTGCAGCCAGGGGTTCTCATGCAGGGTCTCTCCAACAGGCCCTGACAGACATATGCTCCTGTATCGGAAACACACTTTAGTTCAATTCTAAAATATTTCTCATAGGACTGAAGGAACATTTGCCTGTTAAAAGTTAACAATTAGGTCCTCAAGAACTGTTTTACGGTTTTCTACACTCCTGGCTGGCCAAGGTCTCTTTAAGGTCTCTTAAGTGGAGGTGTAACTCATGTATCCTACATGTGATTTAGCAACATGAAAGGGGATAGCTTCTTATAGGATTATGGTCTTGGTTAAATGCCTAAGGCTGACCTAAGTGCCTAACTTTCTGACTTTGTTTAAACCTTATATGTTAAGAAGCTTCTTCTGACCAATCAGAAATGTATGCTTTATGTATGAACATTTTGCTCATCAAAGTGAGTGAGAGACAAGGTTAATAGAAATTAGCCACGGCAGTAAATGACAGCATATTATTGGGTTCTTAAATGGTCTCTACCTGGCACACCTGCAGTGCAAACTGACACACACTGTTTAGAGAAACAGCTACTCTATTACTAATATTAATGAAACATTTCTTATTCTATGGAACAAAAACAAACAGTAAAACTAAAACACAGATCTCTTAGCTTCCTATTTCATGAACCAGATGACTGAATGACCAAGCCTAACTAGTAGCCAGAACCCCAGTTAACCCTCCGTAACACAAACTTTAACCACACGACAGGAACTCTTTCAAACTGAGTGAAAATCATAAATGGATCCATAACTTTACATCAATTTACTATGTTGTGCCAATACCTGCATTTACATTTAGAACGAATGATGTCATAGAACCAGCATCACACCAGTTCCAGGTGTCTCCAAGGAGACAACAGAACTTCAGTTGTGTTTGCTAAAATACACACTTTGAAACATACTGTAACACTTAGTTAACATGTCTGGTTTAGTTGAAGAATCGGCTAAGGTAAGTTTCAGGGTTTAATGGTGGGATGGCACCTGTGCTTTTTTCCCCCGACCGCTAGAATATGATTCGCACCAAACCCAAAAGAAATACTGCACAGTTCAGGAACTTCATCAACCTAGCAACTGTAAAATAAGCTTACAAACAACTGAATTGAAATGCCAAAAAGTTCAGAGAAAGGCACAAACTATGTTTACTTGGGGTTTACAAAATTAAAACTAACTAAAACTGTAATGATAAACAATCATGCTGCCAATGGACAGAGAAATATCATGTTTTTTGAATAATGTATTATTTGTTATATAGGAACCCAGTATAAGGGAATCCCTTGCGATCCTGTCTGCAGAGATAAAGGTAAGTATTTTTTTCTCTTTAGCTCTGTCACTCCAAGAAATATAATGAACATAAATATATTTGCCAATCTTTTCATAGTAATCCAAACAACTCTGCGTGTATCTGACATTTGTAATATTTATCTACCGCAGTATAACTCTTCTGGCAAGGCGATTGGTATTGTACCTTGAAAGAAAACTGATTGGAAATGTCATTTACTCTATGGTTTCTATTGATGTCAAGTGGCAAATGTTGACTGGTGATGTTATGTGAATCTTAGGAAATGGTCATTTTTCAATCGAGTCTATGTTTCTCAGAATTTGAGACAGAGAGGTCAATCTCTGCAATCCGAGCTGAGGGCATTTCTTGGAATGGAAAGGTAAGAGCAACGTGTTCTTTGATATTCTCTTAAGACTCTTCGCCAGATTTGACAATGAAAAATGTAAATAAAAATAACAAACATTATTTTATATAGTGCCTTGAAAGGTGGCTTCTTTACAGAATGACAAAACCAACTACAATAAATAATACACAAGATATGCATGATGACAATACACAGTTAAAGGAGACAGTAGATGGTCATGGTCAGTGTATCCTGAAGGTAGTTTTCCAATTTTTTGGAACGGGGTAAAAGAGGTCACCTCTACTAGAATCTTTGTCCTAACCAAAAATGTAACAAAGTATAATAATAATATTAAAAAGAATAATAATAAACTTTATTTATAGAGCACCTTTCATACAAATAGTGCTTTGGTGCTTTAAATAGCAAGCGTAAAAATAAAATATTAAAATTGAGAGATATACTTTCAGTTGTAAAGGAAAATACAGCAATACAGTAAAGCAACATGCATGTCAATTAAATAAATAAAAATTAGGAAAGTCGTAATAAAATAAGAACAATTAAAGAGAACTAAAAAAAGAAACCGAAATAGAAAGAACAAAGAACCACTTTAACTAAAAGCAACATTTTCAAATGTTTTTTAAAACAATGTACCGAGCTTGACTGCCTAATAAAAAGTGGAAGTGAGTTTCATAATTTAGAAGCATAAAAACAAAAAGCAGCCTCTCCACTCTATCTGCATTTCACATGTGGTATTTGCAGTAGGCCAGTATGTGCAGATCTCAGGTCACGTATAGGAACATAGGAAGATAGACATTCAGTAAGGTACAGACGTGCTAGGTCGCTTAAAGCTTTAAAAACAAGTAAAATAACTTTCAAATTTATCCTAGATAATACAGGTGACCAGTGAAGTTTTTTCAAAACAGGAATGATATTCTCTTTCTTGTATTTGTTGGGATCTGTGCTACTGCATTTCGAACAAGTAGTAAGGGATTTATTGTTTTCTTGGGAAACCCACAAAACAGAGCATTATAATCATATCCACATCAATGTGAGCAATGGAGAAGTCAAATTAACGTGTCTAAATATCATCTAGTTCTATCCCAGGGAAGAGGGCTGTTGCCTACACAGACGACAAGACACAAAACGCTCAACCGTGCAAAACACGCATAAGGACATCAGTCAGGAGGAACAAGAGAAAGTGTTTTTTCTTCTTCACCATGGTCATGTAGTTTCACTCCAAGCACTGTCATATGAAATAACTGTGGAAACGACCTCCCCAACATTTTGGGTTGTTGCATTTTGCTTCAATGAATTTTAACCTTTTCTTTTAGACATTAAGAGGAAGGACACATTCACCCTTGGTAGAGATTCAGTTGTTCTACGAGATGTCAAGGTGAGAATTAACCACTTCAGGGATAAGTCAATCCACATGACCGGAAATGGGGCAATGAACAGGATATGGGGATTTTGCTAGTTATAAAGTACAATAATCATCATTACATGATCTAAGACTACTGAAGTATAAGCTGTGTCCCTGACTGATTAATTAGCAAATTCATCTTCGTAGAGTGGAGCTACACTGAATATGGAGTGAGATCATGTAGGGAATGTTGGACTTGTAATAACTAATTGAAGGATAATAATAATCAACGAAAGTGCTTAAAAGTATCAACAAATGCCTTCAAAGTACTTGACACGTACTTTGCTTTCAAAAGTGAAACATAATTAATGCTTACGTAAGATTTCTCTTGACTTCTCAGGAGTATACTAACTCCAAGGACAAGTAACATCACAAACCATTATTTAAGTGCTGATGTTGGAGCTGCAATACTACTACCAAGACAAAAAATGATACAGGTAACACTGCTTTCAGATTTCTAAGAATTGCTAAAATAGTATGTTTACAGACCATTCAGAGTCTCATAGAGAAAATAAGTTGAGAATATGACAAGTTCCTACCATCTCAAACACTGCCAATCTAGAACAAAAAGAAAGTACTTGAACGCCTGCAGTAATCGAACACAAACCAGAACATATCAGTGCATGACAATGAAATGTAGTCACAAAATGATTCTACCCTTTCAAGTCCCAAAAAAGACCGAGGAACTTACCGGAGGCGATACCTGGATTTCAAACAGAGTACAATGTAGCCACTGTAGGGGAGAAGATCACAGAGAGCTCTTCTCAGATTGCTCAGAGTCAGCCCCAGCACCCTGTCCTGACTGAAGCAGACAAAGTGGTCAAACAGGTAGGTAGAAATGAGTAAGGAACAGAGAGTATATTTATTCTTGCATTGTTTTGTTCGTCTGTCAAAGAAAAGAGTGCTTCTGACTTTTGTCAATGTTCATCTTTATTTTAGGAGAAGAACAAACGGTGGTATCACACTTTGCTCAAGTGTATGATACCATGTGTGTACAGCAGACATCACCAAAGGAACAGGAGACACCTGAGTAGAGAACAAGAATATGAAAAGACTGATGAAAAAAGGCACCAGGAGAAATCCATTGAATATGCACAATCTCGTCCAGTATTTCAATGAAAAGTTTCAGTGTTGTTTTTAGTGTCGTCGTATTGCATACATTTAAAACAATGTGTCTTGTTTAATGAACAATTTCATTTACTTTAGTAAAAAGTGTTGTTTACTGTAGTCCTAGCATGGATGCAATTGTTAGAAAACACGTGAATGAAAAACTGAATGTTTCATATAATATGGGTTGGTGTTAACCCACACACCTAAGTGAAATGTTTGATTACGTTTACAAGACATAACACATAGTTCAGTTGAGTGTGAAAGGGAACAACAGAGAAAGTCACAAACAAAACATTTGTGAAGGACTTGATGAATGTTTTTTCTTTAGAAATGACAAAAAATAAAGAATTTTTCAACAAGATGTCTTTCTATAGCGAGTTTCATTTGAGATAGTCTTTTCTTAGAAGTGCAAGAGTGGTATTCCCTACAACTTATTCCCCAATTTGATCATTCTCAGAAATTAGGAGACGGAAACCACACCTACTGTAATATTAGACCTTGTAACAAGGCAACTAGGTTTCAATGGCTTAAAAGGTGCAGAAAGAGGCTCATGTATAATGACCTCCAGTGTCCCACAGGTTTCCCAAATCATTTCTTAGAGTATGGAAAAAGAGGAAATAAAGTGTCTACAGAAAGCGTATACCCCCTTGAACTTTGTTCAGTTTGTTGCGCCAGTGCCAGAGTTTCATGCAATTAAATGAGGACCTCTTTCTCACACCACATATGTTATACTTTCAATGGGAAAAAAGGAAATATTACAATTGTATACATTTTCACCCACATGTTAATATTTGGTAGAAGCCCTTTTCACAGCAATTTCAGCTGTGAGTCTGTTGGTAATGGGCTCCACCACCTCTGCACCAACAAGATTTGATAATATTTGAGAATTTCAGAAGTCTGTCTGGTTTAGCTGAAGAATCAGCTAAGGTAAGTTTCAGGAAGAGCATCTGATTTCTTTCAATAAAGCAGAACAGAGAAAAAACACACAATACAAAATCATGAGAATTTGTATCCATATGACACTTTGACTCGAATACTTTTATCAGACCTACACAGAGTATATACTGTACACACTTTTTCAGCCCAGGTTTATACATTTAGAACTGCCATTTGTAGGTGTTTTTGTGTCTTAGCTCAACACTGTGAAACCTGTAGTTACAAAAATGGAGGATGAAGACATGAAGACATATATTGTACCTCTGACCGGCCTACCTTCCAAGAGGTGAAAGATGAAACTTTTCCTTTATCGTCAACTCAGTGAATGTCTTTAAACTTTCGAAAACTGTAACAAAGAATAAGTTAAAAAACGTATTTTCATTGGACCCACAGAAAAGTCAAAGTTGTCCATAGAAATGCCCGTCTAAATCAGAAATCTACAGCACAAAGGCAGTGGCCTTTCGGGACATAAAAATGAAATCAGACTTTACTCAGACGAATTGCCCTTGGTCACGGACATCTTGCTATCAGTCACTACAAAGATGTTTTCTCTCGTGCCATGGCTTGCCTGACTTGCTTCTTCTGCCGGATGTCTTCTGGTCGCTGGTCAGAATCGACAGCCAGCATGTCCTGGAGCAGTGTCCTTAGCTCCGTGCTTATGGCTCTATTTACTTTCAGGGGGATGTGGAACTGCAGCCAGGGGTTCTCATGCAGGGCCTCTCCAACAGGCCCTGACAGACATATGCTCCTGTATCGGAAACACACTTTAGTTCAATTTTAAAAGATTTCTCATAGGACTGAAGGAACCTTTGCCTGTTAAGAGTTAACAATTAGGTCCTCAAGAACTGTTTTACGGTTTTCTACACTCCTGGCTGGCCAAGGTCTCTTTAAGGTCTCTTAAGTGGAGGTGTAACTCATGTATCCTACATGTGATTTAGCAACATGAAAGGGGATAGCTTCTTATAGGATTATGGTCTTGGTTAAATGCCTAAGGCTGACCTAAGTGCCTAACTTTCTGACTTTGTTTAAACCTTATATGTTAAGAAGCTTCTTCTGACCAATCAGAAATGTATGCTTTATGTATGAACATTTTGCTCATCAAAGTGAGTGAGAGACAAGGTTAATAGAAATTAGCCACGGCAGTAAATGACAGCATATTATTGGGTTCTTAAATGGTCTCTACCTGGCACACCTGCAGTGCAAACTGACACACACTGTTTAGAGAAACAGCTACTCTATTACTAATATTAATGAAACATTTCTTATTCTATGGAACAAAAACAAACAGTAAAACTAAAACACAGATCTCTTAGCTTCCTATTTCATGAACCAGATGACTGAATGACCAAGCCTAACTAGTAGCCAGAACCCCAGTTAACCCTCCGTAACACAAACTTTAACCACACGACAGGAACTCTTTCAAACTGAGTGAAAATCATAAATGGATCCATAACTTTACATCAATTTACTATGTTGTGCCAATACCTGCATTTACATTTAGAACGAATGATGTCATAGAACCAGCATCACACCAGTTCCAGGTGTCTCCAAGGAGACAACAGAACTTCAGTTGTGTTTGCTAAAATACACACTTTGAAACATACTGTAACACTTAGTTAACATGTCTGGTTTAGTTGAAGAATCGGCTAAGGTAAGTTTCAGGGTTTAATGGTGGGATGGCACCTGTGCTTTTTTCCCCCGACCGCTAGAATATGATTCGCACCAAACCCAAAAGAAATACTGCACAGTTCAGGAACTTCATCAACCTAGCAACTGTAAAATAAGCTTACAAACAACTGAATTGAAATGCCAAAAAGTTCAGAGAAAGGCACAAACTATGTTTACTTGGGGTTTACAAAATTAAAACTAACTAAAACTGTAATGATAAACAATCATGCTGCCAATGGACAGAGAAATATCATGTTTTTTGAATAATGTATTATTTGTTATATAGGAACCCAGTATAAGGGAATCCCTTGCGATCCTGTCTGCAGAGATAAAGGTAAGTATTTTTTTCTCTTTAGCTCTGTCACTCCAAGAAATATAATGAACATAAATATATTTGCCAATCTTTTCATAGTAATCCAAACAACTCTGCGTGTATCTGACATTTGTAATATTTATCTACCGCAGTATAACTCTTCTGGCAAGGCGATTGGTATTGTACCTTGAAAGAAAACTGATTGGAAATGTCATTTACTCTATGGTTTCTATTGATGTCAAGTGGCAAATGTTGACTGGTGATGTTATGTGAATCTTAGGAAATGGTCATTTTTCAATCGAGTCTATGTTTCTCAGAATTTGAGACAGAGAGGTCAATCTCTGCAATCCGAGCTGAGGGCATTTCTTGGAATGGAAAGGTAAGAGCAACGTGTTCTTTGATATTCTCTTAAGACTCTTCGCCAGATTTGACAATGAAAAATGTAAATAAAAATAACAAACATTATTTTATATAGTGCCTTGAAAGGTGGCTTCTTTACAGAATGACAAAACCAACTACAATAAATAATACACAAGATATGCATGATGACAATACACAGTTAAAGGAGACAGTAGATGGTCATGGTCAGTGTATCCTGAAGGTAGTTTTCCAATTTTTTGGAACGGGGTAAAAGAGGTCACCTCTACTAGAATCTTTGTCCTAACCAAAAATGTAACAAAGTATAATAATAATATTAAAAAGAATAATAATAAACTTTATTTATAGAGCACCTTTCATACAAATAGTGCTTTGGTGCTTTAAATAGCAAGCGTAAAAATAAAATATTAAAATTGAGAGATATACTTTCAGTTGTAAAGGAAAATACAGCAATACAGTAAAGCAACATGCATGTCAATTAAATAAATAAAAATTAGGAAAGTCGTAATAAAATAAGAACAATTAAAGAGAACTAAAAAAAGAAACCGAAATAGAAAGAACAAAGAACCACTTTAACTAAAAGCAACATTTTCAAATGTTTTTTAAAACAATGTACCGAGCTTGACTGCCTAATAAAAAGTGGAAGTGAGTTTCATAATTTAGAAGCATAAAAACAAAAAGCAGCCTCTCCACTCTATCTGCATTTCACATGTGGTATTTGCAGTAGGCCAGTATGTGCAGATCTCAGGTCACGTATAGGAACATAGGAAGATAGACATTCAGTAAGGTACAGACGTGCTAGGTCGCTTAAAGCTTTAAAAACAAGTAAAATAACTTTCAAATTTATCCTAGATAATACAGGTGACCAGTGAAGTTTTTTCAAAACAGGAATGATATTCTCTTTCTTGTATTTGTTGGGATCTGTGCTACTGCATTTCGAACAAGTAGTAAGGGATTTATTGTTTTCTTGGGAAACCCACAAAACAGAGCATTATAATCATATCCACATCAATGTGAGCAATGGAGAAGTCAAATTAACGTGTCTAAATATCATCTAGTTCTATCCCAGGGAAGAGGGCTGTTGCCTACACAGGGGACAAGACACAAAACGCTCAACCGTGCAAAACACGCATAAGGACATCAGTCAGGAGGAACAAGAGAAAGTGTTTTTTCTTCTTCACCATGGTCATGTAGTTTCACTCCAAGCACTGTCATATGAAATAACTGTGGAAACGACCTCCCCAACATTTTGGGTTGTTGCATTTTGCTTCAATGAATTTTAACCTTTTCTTTTAGACATTAAGAGGAAGGACACATTCACCCTTGGTAGAGATTCAGTTGTTCTACGAGATGTCAAGGTGAGAATTAACCACTTCAGGGATAAGTCAATCCACATGACCGGAAATGGGGCAATGAACAGGATATGGGGATTTTGCTAGTTATAAAGTACAATAATCATCATTACATGATCTAAGACTACTGAAGTATAAGCTGTGTCCCTGACTGATTAATTAGCAAATTCATCTTCGTAGAGTGGAGCTACACTGAATATGGAGTGAGATCATGTAGGGAATGTTGGACTTGTAATAACTAATTGAAGGATAATAATAATCAACGAAAGTGCTTAAAAGTATCAACAAATGCCTTCAAAGTACTTGACACGTACTTTGCTTTCAAAAGTGAAACATAATTAATGCTTACGTAAGATTTCTCTTGACTTCTCAGGAGTATACTAACTCCAAGGACAAGTAACATCACAAACCATTATTTAAGTGCTGATGTTGGAGCTGCAATACTACTACCAAGACAAAAAATGATACAGGTAACACTGCTTTCAGATTTCTAAGAATTGCTAAAATAGTATGTTTACAGACCATTCAGAGTCTCATAGAGAAAATAAGTTGAGAATATGACAAGTTCCTACCATCTCAAACACTGCCAATCTAGAACAAAAAGAAAGTACTTGAACGCCTGCAGTAATCGAACACAAACCAGAACATATCAGTGCATGACAATGAAATGTAGTCACAAAATGATTCTACCCTTTCAAGTCCCAAAAAAGACCGAGGAACTTACCGGAGGCGATACCTGGATTTCAAACAGAGTACAATGTAGCCACTGTAGGGGAGAAGATCACAGAGAGCTCTTCTCAGATTGCTCAGAGTCAGCCCCAGCACCCTGTCCTGACTGAAGCAGACAAAGTGGTCAAACAGGTAGGTAGAAATGAGTAAGGAACAGAGAGTATGGTTATTCTTGCATTGTTTTGTTCGTCTGTCAAAGAAAAGAGTGCTTCTGACTTTTGTCAATGTTCATCTTTATTTTAGGAGAAGAACAAACGGTGGTATCACACTTTGCTCAAGTGTATGATACCATGTGTGTACAGCAGACATCACCAAAGGAACAGGCGACACCTGAGTAGAGAACAAGAATATGAAAAGACTGATGAAAAAAGGCACCAGGAGAAATCCATTGAATATGCACAATCTCGTCCAGTATTTCAATGAAAAGTTTCAGTGTTGTTTTTAGTGTCGTCGTATTGCATACATTTAAAACAATGTGTCTTGTTTAATGAACAATTTCATTTACTTTAGTAAAAAGTGTTGTTTACTGTAGTCCTAGCATGGATGCAATTGTTAGAAAACACGTGAATGAAAAACTGAATGTTTCATATAATATGGGTTGGTGTTAACCCACACACCTAAGTGAAATGTTTGATTACGTTTACAAGACATAACACATAGTTCAGTTGAGTGTGAAAGGGAACAACAGAGAAAGTCACAAACAAAACATTTGTGAAGGACTTGATGAATGTTTTTTCTTTAGAAATGACAAAAAATAAAGAATTTTTCAACAAGATGTCTTTCTATAGCGAGTTTCATTTGAGATAGTCTTTTCTTAGAAGTGCAAGAGTGGTATTCCCTACAACTTATTCCCCAATTTGATCATTCTCAGAAATTAGGAGACGGAAACCACACCTACTGTAATATTAGACCTTGTAACAAGGCAACTAGGTTTCAATGGCTTAAAAGGTGCAGAAAGAGGCTCATGTATAATGACCTCCAGTGTCCCACAGGTTTCCCAAATCATTTCTTAGAGTATGGAAAAAGAGGAAATAAAGTGTCTACAGAAAGCGTATACCCCCTTGAACTTTGTTCAGTTTGTTGCGCCAGTGCCAGAGTTTCATGCAATTAAATGAGGACCTCTTTCTCACACCACATATGTTATACTTTCAATGGGAAAAAAGGAAATATTACAATTGTATACATTTTCACCCACATGTTAATATTTGGTAGAAGCCCTTTTCACAGCAATTTCAGCTGTGAGTCTGTTGGTAATGGGCTCCACCACCTCTGCACCAACAAAATTTGATAATATTTGAGAATTTCAGAAGTCTGTCTGGTTTAGCTGAAGAATCAGCTAAGGTAAGTTTCAGGAAGAGCATCTGATTTCTTTCAATAAAGCAGAACAGAGAAAAAACACACAATACAAAATCATGAGAATTTGTATCCATATGACACTTTGACTCGAATACTTTTATCAGACCTACACAGAGTATATACTGTACACACTTTTTCAGCCCAGGTTTATACATTTAGAACTGCCATTTGTAGGTGTTTTTGTGTCTTAGCTCAACACTGTGAAACCTGTAGTTACAAAAATGGAGGATGAAGACATGAAGACATATATTGTACCTCTGACCGGCCTACCTTCCAAGAGGTGAAAGATGAAACTTTTCCTTTATCGTCAACTCAGTGAATGTCTTTAAACTTTCGAAAACTGTAACAAAGAATAAGTTAAAAAACGTATTTTCATTGGACCCACAGAAAAGTCAAAGTTGTCCATAGAAATGCCCGTCTAAATCAGAAATCTACAGCACAAAGGCAGTGGCCTTTCGGGACATAAAAATGAAATCAGACTTTACTCAGACGAATTGCCCTTGGTCACGGACATCTTGCTATCAGTCACTACAAAGATGTTTTCTCTCGTGCCATGGCTTGCCTGACTTGCTTCTTCTGCCGGATGGCTTCTGGTCGCTGGTCAGGATCGACAGCCAGTTTGTCCTGGAGCAGTGTCCTTAGCTCCGTGCTTATGGCTCTATTTACTTTCAGGGGGATGTGGAACTGCAGCCAGGGGTTCTCATGCAGGGTCTCTCCAACAGGCCCTGACAGACATATGCTCCTGTATCGGAAACACACTTTAGTTCAATTCTAAAATATTTCTCATAGGACTGAAGGAACATTTGCCTGTTAAGAGTTAACAATTAGGTCCTCAAGAACTGTTTTACGGTTTTCTACACTCCTGGCTGGCCAAGGTCTCTTTAAGGTCTCTTAAGTGGAGGTGTAACTCATGTATCCTACATGTGATTTAGCAACATGAAAGGGGATAGCTTCTTATCGGATTATGGTCTTGGTTAACTGCCTAAGGCTGACCTAAGTGCCTAACTTTCTGACTTTGTTTATACCTTATGAAGAAAGATGTGAAGACGGGGGTTTGAATTTAATCCTTTCTGTAGGGGGTTTAGACTTCTAAGTCACAAGCTGGGGTTTATGGCAGGAAAGGGGGTTAACTGATAAGGACTGCAGATGCCAGCTAGGAACCCCCCTGGGTGTAATGTTAAACTGACCATTTGCCCAGAACATCGTAAACTGGCCAAATACCATGAAACCCCCTCTTTACCATCAGACCGAGTGACGTCAGAAACGGAGAAGAAAACACTATATAACCCAAAAGTTTGTAACAGTACGGCGAACAATACTTCGGTTTTGTTGTTTCTTGCGGGAAACAAGACTTCGGCTTTATTGTTCCTTGCATGCAATAAACTCATCTGTTTTACTTCATCTCGGGATCAAGAACCTTATTTCTTCTGTTACAACAAATTTGGCGTAGTCGGCGGATGCTCCAGAAGGCGCAGAACTTCCCATCGGCAGGAGAGACGGTCAGCGCTCACATTACTAAGAGGTAAGGACTCCTCTTTTTTAAAAAAAAGTCCCGACTCTCTCTGACCGATTGGGAAATCTCTGCTCCCTGCGAGAATCGCCCGAGATGACGGAGTAAACGTGAGTTTCTGAATTCCTCTGGCCCGGGGAAGACACCGGTGTATGTAATGGGTTGTTTGCTGTAAGCCCAGAATTTGGTCTGGCAGGGGTTCTGCGGTATTGTGTACAGGCGTTCGAAGCTGGTGTATGCCTTAATTGCGCGTGGAGTTTTGAACGGGTTTTGGACCCTTACCGTGAAGTTCAGGACTGGTGTGGGCCTTAATTGCGCCCGGAGTTCTGAAGGTCAGAACTGGTTTGGGCCTTAATTGCGCCCGGAGTTCTGAGGCTCAGAATCGGTGTGGGCCTTAATTGCGCCCGGGGTTCTAGAGCAAGTGGTGCATTAAATGCACGTATATTCCAGGATTGGTGTGGGCCTTAATTGCGCCCGGGGTCCTGAGATTAGCTACGCCTTGATCGTGCACAGATTGGAGTGGCGTGGTTTCTGGCGTGGCGTGGTTTTTTTTTGTTTTAAAGGAAACAGGAGTAGAAGAGATATATGTATGTATGTTTTTGGTGTTTTCCTTGTTTGTGAAATACATATACACACGCACGACACTAACATAAACACACCTCATAATAAAAGAGCAAAGCATTAAGTAGCAGGATTTAAAGGACGTTGAGACCCGAGAATCGCCCTGATTGAGCTCAGTGCGTAAGTCCACCCTGGGGCAAAAGCACCGATGCTGGCGTTCTGGGGATGGTGAATTACTGATCAAGAAAGGGGGTTTTCGAGGTCTCGTTTCTTACCTGTGAACAGTGCGGTGTAAGTCTTCTAAAGTCTCTGAGAGGCATTTAGATCTGGAGGTAACAGACGCCCTTAGCTGAATGAGTGCAGTAATGCACAGGATTTTCCAAGTGAAAACATCCCCCTACTGAATGAGCTGTGACCTCACACACGACAAAAGTAAATCTTAAAGAGACCGAACATGTGTGCTAACTGATGGTTTGAGAAAGTGGTGGAAGGGTCCGTTTAAATATCGGAGAAGTGTAAGTTGACGGAAAAGAAGGAGAAAAATATGGAAAAAGCTGAGTTTGTCAGTGGGAATTTGGGGCGAAGACGCCTGTAAAGAAAGCATATGAGTATTGATTGGCAAAAGCACAAGCATGTAGCTCCCACCCTGGTGCACGGCCGGCACCAGTGGTGGCAGATACATGACGAAAAAGAAAGAAATTGGGATGTGACTTAAAAGTGTGTTTACTGGGAAAATAAAAACCCGGAAGAAAATATACTTTACTCGCTACGAAAGAGTATAGAAAAAAAGTTAAAAGAGTTAGTACAGGAGAATGAGAAACTAAAGAAGGAATTAACTCCTGGTCACGCTGCACTGGTTAATGTGCTGCAGCCAGCGACTAAGTTATATCCTGCTCTCCCACAGGGGAACAAACAGGCAGGAAACGAAAATAATTGGGATCAATTCCCTCAGTGGCCATATGGAGAAGGGGGGTCTGATTGGGATAACACTTGGTATGAGTGTGATAAAGACGGATCAGGGTCTCCCCTGTTAGAGGGAGGGCGCCCGCAGATCTGTACTCTCACTTGAAGTGGGAAAGGACTTGATGTAGCAGGGGCTGGCGCCGTTGATGACAGCGCCACTCTAACACTGTCTCGCACTCCGTCGAGGGGGTCTGCAATCGCACCTACCTTCCCTGATTTCCCCCATACGATCAAATCCAAAACCGTAAGATATTGACCGGTGGGCTAAAGTACCGCACCCGAAATTAGAAATGCAGCGAACCTGGAGTGCGCTTTAGGAATTAAAAGGATTCATGTAGAAGTAAAACAAGAATACAGCACATTGTATTACGAAGAGAAAAATATATTCTCGATGTGTATGTGTGTTTTATGAATTTGTGTGCCGGCATGTATGTCTGTAACTGTGAGTTTTGGTCTACTAAATGACGGTGTGAGTGTGTTTAGCCAGCGGGACTGGCTAGAGACGTAACTAAAGAGACTTGACGAAAATCAACTTAAGGAGATTGGAAAATATAAGAGCGTCTGAAACATATAAGTAAAGTACAGGTGGACGTAAAAGTAGTTAAGCAGTTTTTGTATTTTTTATACAATTAGTTGCAATAATGGAAACAATTTGGTTTTATTCGTATGTCTCGAAACCAGACATGCTGAAACGCTGTAGGTTTAGAATCGAGACTGGGGAGAATAACGTCTTGTGAGAAAATCTGTTTACCTAACGATTAGATCCTGTAAATCCCTTGTAGCCTCCCTAAGTCTGTCCCAGTCCAGTGGATAAAAATGTACTGTTAATGGAGTGTTGGTTTCTCTGTTAGGGGATACTGGAGCACTACTGTCCTGCTTGTTTCACTCCTCTGTTCAACAGTGTACTATAGAGCAATGTATATGGGAAGATGGCAGGAGGCCACAGGAGTATTGGGACAGCAAGTTTTACTTGCCGAGTACCAGATTTTAATGGGTGGTTTTATTCCAGATCTATTGGGTTGGAATATTATGCATTACAAAGAATGACTATCCAGAACAGGGTATCACGTGGCTTCAACTGGCTGTGATCACTCAGTATGTTGATGGTATTCTGAGTGCTTCCCCTGACGAGGAAACCCACAAGTCTGAGTTGCTTCAGCTTAAGAGTGTCTAATAGAAGCAGTTATGATAAGGCCCTTTTGTGTCTAGCATTGTGAAATTTTAACAGGGCCTGGGTGCAATGTTTTTTACAGGGTGAGCACAACTCTTAACAGATCTGCTTAAGGGGGGAGTGCAGTACAAGGACAAGATTGCCTTGGTTCCCGCAGCAAAAGCCGCCTTTAATAATTTGAAACAAGTTCTCTTACAGGTGCTGAGACTGGGGTTTCCTCAGATGGATCAACCATTCCTTTGTATTATTGCAAGTTGCTGACAGAGGCCACCCAAGGAGCCCGCGAGCAGGTCCTGGAGGCGTGGGGACCACCACCTGAAGGAGGGCACAACCTCATCCCAGGAGAGTGGGTGTGGATCAGGAAATTTCCTTCACAGGTTCTCCAGCCTAAACCACAGACCACAAATAAAATTGGCTGACTGGGAATATTATTTAGGTATAATATTTCCACAAGCCGGCATGAACTTTCTGAGTCGAGAGTTAATTCAAATGGCCTCGACTTTAGAAGAATTAGCAAATTCTACCTCATCTAGTCTGAAGGCTGTTAATGATGAGATGGTAGCCCTCAGAACAGTGGCCATGCAGAACCTACTAGCTTTAGATTATGTACTGGCGGCCCAAGGAGGAACTTGTGCAGTAATTGGCACTGAATGCTGCACATATATCCCTGATAATTCTGAGCACATCTCAGATCTGGCCCAACACATTAACAATGAGGGACAGAAATATCAGGACTATTATACTGAAAATTGGGGAAATGGATCTTGGGTAAAGTCTGTGTTTGGGGCCTGGGGTGGAACCTTTTTATAGTGTTTATCTGTAGGAGTAGTATTGTTTATATGTATAATTGTAATCATCACATTCACAAAAACATGTATCACATCTTGCTATAACCGTGGAACGTACAATGACACGGCAATACATACTTATTTTATAAGGGGGGAATGAAGAAAGATGTGAAGACGGGGGTTTGAATTTAATCCTTTCTGTAGGGGGTTTAGACTTCTAAGTCACAAGCTGGGGTTTATGGCAGGAAAGGGGGTTAACTGATAAGGACTGCAGATGCAAGCTAGGAACCCCCCTGGGTGTAATGTTAAACTGACCATTTGTCCAGAACATCGTAAACTGGCCAAATACCATGAACCCCCCTCTTTACCATCAGACCGAGTGACGTCAGAAACGGAGAAGAAAACACTATATAACCCAAAAGTTTGTAACAGTACGGCGAACAATACTTCGGTTTTGTTGTTTCTTGCGGGAAACAAGACTTCGGCTTATTGTTCCTTGCATGCAATAAACTCATCTGTTTTACTTCATCTCGGGATCAAGAACCTTATTTCTTCTGTTACAACACTTATATGTTAAGAAGCTTCTTCTGACCAATCAGAAATGTATGCTTTATGTATGAACATTTTGCTCATCAAAGTGAGTGAGAGACAAGGTTAACAGAAATTAGCCACGGCAGTAAATGACAGCATATTTTTGGGTTCTTAAATGGTCTCTACCTGGCACACCTGCAGTGCAAACTGACACACACTGTTTAGAGAAACAGCTACTCTATTACTAATATTAATGAAACATTTCTTATTCTATGGAACAAAAACAAACAGTAAAACTAAAACACAGATCTCTTAGCTTCCTATTTCATGAACCAGATGACTGAATGACCAAGCCTAAATAGTAGCCAGAACCCCAGTTAACCCTCCGTAACACAAACTTTAACCACACGACAGGAACTCTTTCAAACTGAGTGAAAATCATAAATGGATCCATAACTTTACATCAATTTACTATGTTGTGCCAATACCTGCATTTACATTTAGAACGAATGATGTCATAGAACCAGCATCACACCAGTTCCAGGTGTCTCCAAGGAGACAACAGAACTTCAGTTGTGTTTGCTAAAATACACACTTTGAAACACTGTAACACTTAGTTAACATGTCTGGTTTAGTTGAAGAATCGGCTAAGGTAAGTTTCAGGGTTTAATGGTGGGATGGCACCTGTGCTTTTTTCCCCCAACCGCTAGAATATGATTCGCACCAAACCCAAAAGAAATACTGCACAGTTCAGGAACTTCATCAACCTAGCAACTGTAAAATAAGCTTACAAACAACTGAATTGAAATGCCAAAAAGTTCAGAGAAAGGCACAAACTATGTTTACTTGGGGTTTCCAAAATTAAAGCTAACTAAAACTGTAATGATAAACAATCATGCTGCCAATGGACAGAGAAATATCATGTTTTTTTAATAATGTATTATTTGTTATATAGGAACCCAGTATAAGGGAATCCCTTGCGATCCTGTCTGCAGAGATAAAGGTAAGTATTTTTTTCTCTTTAGCTCTGTCACTCCAAGAAATATAATGAACATAAATATATTTGACAATCTTTTCATAGTAATCCAAACAACTCTGCGTGTATTTGACATTTGTAATATTTATCTACCGCAGTATAACTCTTCTGGCAAGGCGATTGCTATTGTACCTTGAAAGAAAACTGATTGGAAATGTCATGTACTCTATGGTTTCTATTGATGTCAAGTAGCAAATGTTGACTGGTGATGTTATGTGAATCTTAGGAAATGGTCATTTTTCAATCGAGTCTATGTTTCTCAGAATTTGAGACAGAGAGGTCAATCTCTGCAATCCGAGCTGAGGGCATTTTTTGGAATGGAAAGGTAAGAGCAACGTGTTCTTTGATATTCTCTTAAGACTCTTCGCCAGATTTTACGATGAAAAATGTAAATAATAATAACAAACATTATTTTATATAGTGCCTTGAAAGGTGGCTTCTTTACAGAATGACAGAACCAACTACAATAAATAATACACAAGATATGCATGATGACAATACACAGTTAGAGGAGACAGTAGATGGTCATTGTCAGTGTATTCTGAAGGTAGTTTTCCAATTTTTTGGAACAGGGTAAAAGAGGCCACCTCTACTAGAATCTTTGTCCTAACCAAAAATGTAACAAAGTATAATAATAATATTAAAAAGAATAATAATAAACTTTATTTATAGAGCACCTTTCATACAAATAGTGCTTTGGTGCTTTAAAAAGCAAGCGTAAAAATAAAATATTAAAATTGAGAGATATACTTTCAGTTGTAAAGGAAAATACAGCAATACAGTAAAGCAACATACATGTCAATTAAATAAATACAAATTAGGAAAGTCGTAATAAAATAAGAACAATTAAAGAGAACTAAAAAAAGAAACAGAAATAGAAAGAACAAAGAACCACTTTAACTAAAAGCAACATTTTCAAATGTTTTTTAAAACAATGTACCGAGCTTGACTGCCTAATAAAAAGTGGAAGTGAGTTTCATAATTTAGAAGCATAAAAACAAAAAGCAGCCTCTCCACTCTTTCTGCATTTCACATGTGGTATTTGCAGTAGGCCAGTATGTGCAGATCTCAGGTCACGTATAGGAACATATGAAGACAGACATTCAGTAAGGTACAGACGTGCTAGGTCGCTTAAAGCTTTAAAAACAAGTAAAAGAACTTTCAAATTTATCCTAGATGATACAGGTGACCGGTGAAGTTTTTTCAAAACAGGAATGATATTCTCTTTCTTGTATTTGTTAGGATCTGTGCTACTGCATTTCGAACAAGTAGTAAGGGATTTATTGTTTTCTTGGGAAGCCCACAAAACCGAGCATTATAATCATATCCACATCAATGTGAGCAATGGAGAAGTCAAATTAACGTGTCTAAATATCATCTAGTTCTATCCCAGGGAAGAGGGCTGTTGCCTACACAGACGACAAGACACAAAACGCTCAACTGTGCAAAACACGCATAAGGACATCAGTCAGGAGGAACAAGGTAAAGTGTTTTTACTTCTTCACCATGGTCATGTAGTTTCACTCCAAGCACTGTCATATGAAATAACTGTGGAAACGACTTCCCCAACATTTTGGGTTGTTGCATTTTGCTTCAATGAATTTTAACCTTTTCTTTTAGACATTAAGAGGAAGGACACATTCACCCTTGGTAGAGATTCAGTTGTTCTATGAGATGTCAAGGTGAGAATTAACCACTTCAGGCATAAGTCAATCCACATGACTGAAAAAGGGGCAATGAACAGGATATGGGGATTTTGCTAGTTATAAAGTACAATAATCATCATTACATGATCTAAGACTACTGAAGTATAAGCTGTGTCCCTGACTGATTAATTAGCAAATTCATCTTTGTAGAGTGCAGCTACTATCTATTCAGTGGCATTTCCTTAAAACAACTGTATTCCCACATTCTGAATATGGAGTGAGATCATGTAAGAATGTTGGACTTGTAATAACTAATTGAAGGATAATAATAATCAACGAAAGTGCTTAAAAGTATCAACAAATGCCTTCAAAGTACTTGACACGTACTTTGCTTTCAAAAGTGAAACATAATTAATGCTTACGTAAGATTTCTCTTGACTTCTCAGGAGTATACTAACTCCAAGGACAAGTAACATCACAAACCATTATTTAAGTGCTGATGTTGGAGCTGCAATACTACTACCAAGACAAAAAATGATACAGGTAACACTGCTTTCAGATTTCTAAGAATTGCTAAAATAGTATGTTTACAGAGCATTCAGAGTCTCATAGAGAAAATAAGTTGAGAATATGACAAGTTCCTACCATCTCAAACACTGCCAATCTAGAACAAAAAGAAAGTACTTGAACCCCTGCAGTAATCGAACACAAACCAGAACATATCAGTGCATGACAATGAAATGTAGTCACAAAATGATTCTACCCTTTCAAGTCCCAAAAAGGACCGAGGAACTTACCGGAGGCGATACCTGGATTTCAAACAGAGTACAATGTAGCCACTGTAGGGGAGAAGATCACAGAGAGCTCTTCTCAGATTGCTCAGAGTCAGCCCCAGCACCCTGTCCTGACTGAAGCAGACAAAGTGGTCAAACAGGTAGGTAGAAATGAGTAAGGAACAGAGAGTATGGTTATTCTTGCATTGTTTGTTCGTCTGTCAAAGAAAAGAGTGCTTCTGACTTTTGTCAATGTTCATCTTTATTTTAGGAGAAGAACAAACGGTGGTATCACACTTTGCTCAAGTGTATGATGCCATGTGTGTACAGCAGACATCACCAAAGGAACAGGAGACACCTGAGTAGAGAACAAGAATATGAAAAGACTGATGAAAAAAAGCACCAGGAGAAATCCATTGAATATGCACAATCTCGTACAGTATTTCAATAAAAAGTTTCAGTGTTGTTTTTAGTGTCGTCGTATTGCATACATTTAAAACAATTTGTCTTGTTTAATGAACAACTTCATTTACTTTCGTAAAAAGTGTTGTTTACTGTAGTCCTAGCATGGATGCAATTGTTAGAAAAAACGGGAATGAAAAACTGAATGTTTCATACAATATGGGTTTGTGTTAACCCACACACCTAAGTGAAATGTTTGATTACGTTTACAAGACATAACACATAGTTCAGTTGAGTGTGAAAGGGAACAACAGAGAAAGTCACAAACAAAACATTTGTGAAGGACTTGATGAATGTTTTTTCTTTAGAAATTACAAAAAATAAAGAATTTTTCAACAAGATGTCTTTCTATAGCGAGTTTCATTTGAGATAGTCTTCTCTTAGAAGTGCAAGAGTGGTATTCCCTACAATTTATTCCCCAGTTTGATCATTCTCAGAAATTAGGAGACGGAAACCACACCTACTGTAATATTAGACCTTGTAACAAGGCAACTAGGTTTCAATGGCTTAAAAGGTGCAGAAAGAGGCTCATGTATAATGACCTCCAGTGTCCCACAGGTTTCCCAAATCATTTCTTAGAGTATGGAAAAAGAGGAAATAAAGTGTCTACAGAAAGCGTATACCCCCTTGAACTTTGATCAGTTTGTTGCGCCAGTGCCAGAGTTTCATGCAATTAAATGAGGACCTCTTTCTCACACCACATATGTTATACTTTCAATGGGAAAAAAGGAAATATTACAATTGTATACATTTTCACCCACATGTTAATATTTGGTAGAAGCCCTTTTCACAGCAATTTCAGCTGTGAGTCTGTTGGTAATGGGCTCCACCACCTCTGCACCAACAAGATTTGATAATATTTGAGAATTTCAGAAGTCTGTCTGGTTTAGCTGAAGAATCAGCTAAGGTAAGTTTCAGGAAGAGCATCTGATTTCTTTCAATAAAGCAGAACAGAGAAAAAACACACAATACAAAATCATGAGAATTTGTATCCATATGACACTTTGACTCGAATACTTTTATCAGACCTACACAGAGTATATACTGTACACACTTTTTCAGCCCAGGTTTATACATTTAGAACTGCCATTTGTAGGTGTTTTTGTGTCTTAGCTCAACACTGTGAAACCTGTAGTTACAAAAATGGAGGATGAAGACATGAAGACATATATTGTACCTCTGACCGGCCTACCTTCCAAGAGGTGAAAGATGAAACTTTTCCTTTATCGTCAACTCAGTGAATGTCTTTAAACTTTCGAAAACTGTAACAAAGAATAAGTTAAAAAACGTATTTTCATTGGACCCACAGAAAAGTCAAAGTTGTCCATAGAAATGCCCGTCTAAATCAGAAATCTACAGCACAAAGGCAGTGGCCTTTCGGGACATAAAAATGAAATCAGACTTTACTCAGACGAATTGCCCTTGGTCACGGACATCTTGCTATCAGTCACTACAAAGATGTTTTCTCTCGTGCCATGGCTTGCCTGACTTGCTTCTTCTGCCGGATGGCTTCTGGTCGCTGGTCAGGATCGACAGCCAGTTTGTCCTGGAGCAGTGTCCTTAGCTCCGTGCTTATGGCTCTATTTACTTTCAGGGGGATGTGGAACTGCAGCCAGGGGTTCTCATGCAGGGTCTCTCCAACAGGCCCTGACAGACATATGCTCCTGTATCGGAAACACACTTTAGTTCAATTCTAAAATATTTCTCATAGGACTGAAGGAACATTTGCCTGTTAAGAGTTAACAATTAGGTCCTCAAGAACTGTTTTACGGTTTTCTACACTCCTGGCTGGCCAAGGTCTCTTTAAGGTCTCTTAAGTGGAGGTGTAACTCATGTATCCTACATGTGATTTAGCAACATGAAAGGGGATAGCTTCTTATCGGATTATGGTCTTGGTTAACTGCCTAAGGCTGACCTAAGTGCCTAACTTTCTGACTTTGTTTATACCTTATGAAGAAAGATGTGAAGACGGGGGTTTGAATTTAATCCTTTCTGTAGGGGGTTTAGACTTCTAAGTCACAAGCTGGGGTTTATGGCAGGAAAGGGGGTTAACTGATAAGGACTGCAGATGCCAGCTAGGAACCCCCCTGGGTGTAATGTTAAACTGACCATTTGCCCAGAACATCGTAAACTGGCCAAATACCATGAAACCCCCTCTTTACCATCAGACCGAGTGACGTCAGAAACGGAGAAGAAAACACTATATAACCCAAAAGTTTGTAACAGTACGGCGAACAATACTTCGGTTTTGTTGTTTCTTGCGGGAAACAAGACTTCGGCTTTATTGTTCCTTGCATGCAATAAACTCATCTGTTTTACTTCATCTCGGGATCAAGAACCTTATTTCTTCTGTTACAACAAATTTGGCGTAGTCGGCGGATGCTCCAGAAGGCGCAGAACTTCCCATCGGCAGGAGAGACGGTCAGCGCTCACATTACTAAGAGGTAAGGACTCCTCTTTTTTAAAAAAAAGTCCCGACTCTCTCTGACCGATTGGGAAATCTCTGCTCCCTGCGAGAATCGCCCGAGATGACGGAGTAAACGTGAGTTTCTGAATTCCTCTGGCCCGGGGAAGACACCGGTGTATGTAATGGGTTGTTTGCTGTAAGCCCAGAATTTGGTCTGGCAGGGGTTCTGCGGTATTGTGTACAGGCGTTCGAAGCTGGTGTATGCCTTAATTGCGCGTGGAGTTTTGAACGGGTTTTGGACCCTTACCGTGAAGTTCAGGACTGGTGTGGGCCTTAATTGCGCCCGGAGTTCTGAAGGTCAGAACTGGTTTGGGCCTTAATTGCGCCCGGAGTTCTGAGGCTCAGAATCGGTGTGGGCCTTAATTGCGCCCGGGGTTCTAGAGCAAGTGGTGCATTAAATGCACGTATATTCCAGGATTGGTGTGGGCCTTAATTGCGCCCGGGGTCCTGAGATTAGCTACGCCTTGATCGTGCACAGATTGGAGTGGCGTGGTTTCTGGCGTGGCGTGTTTTTTTTTTGTTTTAAAGGAAACAGGAGTAGAAGAGATATATGTATGTATGTTTTTGGTGTTTTCCTTGTTTGTGAAATACATATACACACGCACGACACTAACATAAACACACCTCATAATAAAAGAGCAAAGCATTAAGTAGCAGGATTTAAAGGACGTTGAGACCCGAGAATCGCCCTGATTGAGCTCAGTGCGTAAGTCCACCCTGGGGCAAAAGCACCGATGCTGGCGTTCTGGGGATGGTGAATTACTGATCAAGAAAGGGGGTTTTCGAGGTCTCGTTTCTTACCTGTGAACAGTGCGGTGTAAGTCTTCTAAAGTCTCTGAGAGGCATTTAGATCTGGAGGTAACAGACGCCCTTAGCTGAATGAGTGCAGTAATGCACAGGATTTTCCAAGTGAAAACATCCCCCTACTGAATGAGCTGTGACCTCACACACGACAAAAGTAAATCTTAAAGAGACCGAACATGTGTGCTAACTGATGGTTTGAGAAAGTGGTGGAAGGGTCCGTTTAAATATCGGAGAAGTGTAAGTTGACGGAAAAGAAGGAGAAAAATATGGAAAAAGCTGAGTTTGTCAGTGGGAATTTGGGGCGAAGACGCCTGTAAAGAAAGCATATGAGTATTGATTGGCAAAAGCACAAGCATGTAGCTCCCACCCTGGTGCACGGCCGGCACCAGTGGTGGCAGATACATGACGAAAAAGAAAGAAATTGGGATGTGACTTAAAAGTGTGTTTACTGGGAAAATAAAAACCCGGAAGAAAATATACTTTACTCGCTACGAAAGAGTATAGAAAAAAAGTTAAAAGAGTTAGTACAGGAGAATGAGAAACTAAAGAAGGAATTAACTCCTGGTCACGCTGCACTGGTTAATGTGCTGCAGCCAGCGACTAAGTTATATCCTGCTCTCCCACAGGGGAACAAACAGGCAGGAAACGAAAATAATTGGGATCAATTCCCTCAGTGGCCATATGGAGAAGGGGGGTCTGATTGGGATAACACTTGGTATGAGTGTGATAAAGACGGATCAGGGTCTCCCCTGTTAGAGGGAGGGCGCCCGCAGATCTGTACTCTCACTTGAAGTGGGAAAGGACTTGATGTAGCAGGGGCTGGCGCCGTTGATGACAGCGCCACTCTAACACTGTCTCGCACTCCGTCGAGGGGGTCTGCAATCGCACCTACCTTCCCTGATTTCCCCCATACGATCAAATCCAAAACCGTAAGATATTGACCGGTGGGCTAAAGTACCGCACCCGAAATTAGAAATGCAGCGAACCTGGAGTGCGCTTTAGGAATTAAAAGGATTCATGTAGAAGTAAAACAAGAATACAGCACATTGTATTACGAAGAGAAAAATATATTCTCGATGTGTATGTGTGTTTTATGAATTTGTGTGCCGGCATGTATGTCTGTAACTGTGAGTTTTGGTCTACTAAATGACGGTGTGAGTGTGTTTAGCCAGCGGGACTGGCTAGAGACGTAACTAAAGAGACTTGACGAAAATCAACTTAAGGAGATTGGAAAATATAAGAGCGTCTGAAACATATAAGTAAAGTACAGGTGGACGTAAAAGTAGTTAAGCAGTTTTTGTATTTTTTATACAATTAGTTGCAATAATGGAAACAATTTGGTTTTATTCGTATGTCTCGAAACCAGACATGCTGAAACGCTGTAGGTTTAGAATCGAGACTGGGGAGAATAACGTCTTGTGAGAAAATCTGTTTACCTAACGATTAGATCCTGTAAATCCCTTGTAGCCTCCCTAAGTCTGTCCCAGTCCAGTGGATAAAAATGTACTGTTAATGGAGTGTTGGTTTCTCTGTTAGGGGATACTGGAGCACTACTGTCCTGCTTGTTTCACTCCTCTGTTCAACAGTGTACTATAGAGCAATGTATATGGGAAGATGGCAGGAGGCCACAGGAGTATTGGGACAGCAAGTTTTACTTGCCGAGTACCAGATTTTAATGGGTGGTTTTATTCCAGATCTATTGGGTTGGAATATTATGCATTACAAAGAATGACTATCCAGAACAGGGTATCACGTGGCTTCAACTGGCTGTGATCACTCAGTATGTTGATGGTATTCTGAGTGCTTCCCCTGACGAGGAAACCCACAAGTCTGAGTTGCTTCAGCTTAAGAGTGTCTAATAGAAGCAGTTATGATAAGGCCCTTTTGTGTCTAGCATTGTGAAATTTTAACAGGGCCTGGGTGCAATGTTTTTTACAGGGTGAGCACAACTCTTAACAGATCTGCTTAAGGGGGGAGTGCAGTACAAGGACAAGATTGCCTTGGTTCCCGCAGCAAAAGCCGCCTTTAATAATTTGAAACAAGTTCTCTTACAGGTGCTGAGACTGGGGTTTCCTCAGATGGATCAACCATTCCTTTGTATTATTGCAAGTTGCTGACAGAGGCCACCCAAGGAGCCCGCGAGCAGGTCCTGGAGGCGTGGGGACCACCACCTGAAGGAGGGCACAACCTCATCCCAGGAGAGTGGGTGTGGATCAGGAAATTTCCTTCACAGGTTCTCCAGCCTAAACCACAGACCACAAATAAAATTGGCTGACTGGGAATATTATTTAGGTATAATATTTCCACAAGCCGGCATGAACTTTCTGAGTCGAGAGTTAATTCAAATGGCCTCGACTTTAGAAGAATTAGCAAATTCTACCTCATCTAGTCTGAAGGCTGTTAATGATGAGATGGTAGCCCTCAGAACAGTGGCCATGCAGAACCTACTAGCTTTAGATTATGTACTGGCGGCCCAAGGAGGAACTTGTGCAGTAATTGGCACTGAATGCTGCACATATATCCCTGATAATTCTGAGAACATCTCAGATCTGGCCCAACACATTAACAATGAGGGACAGAAATATCAGGACTATTATACTGAAAATTGGGGAATTGGATCTTGGGTAAAGTCTGTGTTTGGGGCCTGGGGTGGAACCTTTTTATAGTGTTTATCTGTAGGAGTAGTATTGTTTATATGTATAATTGTAATCATCACATTCACAAAAACATGTATCACATCTTGCTATAACTGTGGAACGTACAATGACACGGCAATACATACTTATTTTATAAGGGGGGAATGAAGAAAGATGTGAAGACGGGGGTTTGAATTTAATCCTTTCTGTAGGGGGTTTAGACTTCTAAGTCACAAGCTGGGGTTTATGGC